>NW_027176218.1:5013665-5613665 GCF_023055335.1 Clinocottus analis | reverse complement strand
TTTGATAACTAAATGCCAAATATCTAATATGCTTAATGATTGGAATTGTCAGGGAGCTTTTCAGATAAATACATCGAATGAGAGTGCAATGACATATATTTTTGTGTGTGTTGCTGGTCAGTCATGGAGTGTGAAAACCACCACTTCAAAACTCCAGACTGACAGAAAGCAAGTTGTGTCGCGTGAACAGTAAAGCGACCTGGTGACTTTGAAAGTCATATAGTGTGACTTTGGCCTTTGCCTCCATTTCAATATATTGATTTTGATTAATTATAAATGTTGGTGTGGCCATGGCCCATAGAAGGCATCTGTTCATCCACTTCAAAGTACTTTCGAGGCTCAGAGTGATATTACTGTCCCCAATTATATTGACTTTGGAGAGCAGGAGGGGCCAGCCGGACCTCCTTCGACCCCCCGGGGCCATCCAGAGCCACAGCCCCGTCTGGTGAAAGTGTGAGTCAGGGATCTCACAGCCAGGCTGCTACGCCTCCATCTGGGCCCCTGAATTAAACATCAGCTAGGCAGACAGGCTCCCTGCCGGAAGGCTTCAGGGACCAGGAACTGGGGCCAATTAACCCATGGCCGGTCTATTCAAACCTTACTTTGTCGCCAATTAAGAAGGCATATTACGGAAGGGGATCAGAATGGATGATAAAAGGTTTGGGTTTGATTTGGCAAAGTGTACTTTTTGCATAAAACCATAGAGACTGAAGGGGAGTCCTTGGCAATGATTGCACTCATTATAAGCTACATAATTTCAGAATGCCCCGGATAATTATTAATACTAATTAGGCCTACTGGATCTATTGTCTACCTAAGGCTTCCAACAGCTCCAACAATGCTGCTAACCCATTGCATCCTGAACATGGAAACTCTTGCCTTGACATCAGGCACTGTGTCACATGATGTCACTGTGGCATCAGACAATTGTCTTTATCTTCGCTACAGCTTGGTTCCTCTTTCTCTGAGGAAAAGCTTCTGCATATAAGAGGATGGGAAACAGTGAATAACAAGAGCAGAAGTGAACAGAATCAGCACACTATTGTAAGAGATAATCACAGATGTGACTTAATTCAAAGCTTCCAGTTCAACAGCCTGGTGTGTTACTATATTTCACAATAAAATGCACTATTGTGCAAATCATATCTCTTAATAAGTCTCACCATTGATAAGGTTTTTATCGAGGTGCTTTGAGGTGGAAACACACGTTTGCATAGATTGTGAATGGGAAAAACATTTGTAGGTTAACATGACGCAGACCGTGGTTGATTTAGATCTTCCTAGGATTTATCTTCGTACTATGCAGGCGGTAAGTATTAGGACGGTGATATATTTTCCCTGGTTTTGGCGCTTTTCCAGCACTTTGAATTTGAAATGAAACACTTGTTTTGAGGTTGTGCGTCCACTTGACATTGGATGAACTTTGCAGGGCATTTTTACCTCGGTGGAAACTAGAGAGGTTTATGCGTTTCTACATGGTTTATCAGATATGGACGAAAAAATGTGGCAATAATGATCAACTTCCCTGCATCTTGGGAGATATTCAACTCCTAAAACTACTCAGAATCAGAGTGTTGGTTCTCCTGAACAGCAATTTTCTTTATAGCTGTGATTTATTAGTGAAAAGTGTTTGTTTTGTGATAAAAAAAAAAAAGAACCACAGGCAAACAGTTAATGGGAAGATGGACCATTGTTTAATGGCTTATTTACACAACTGCAGTGGGTGCTGAGCCGGGGAAATAGAAAAGCTAGATTCTTAAACTCTTCCAGCTCACAATCGTCATTGCATTGCAATGCAAGTTTTTGTTGCAAGGTCCCATATTGCAGAATTTGATCAAAACAATTTAAAAAGTGTTGGGACTAGACACCTCCTTTGGCTCACGTCAGCTATGATATAAAACATAAGCACACCATATGTCTGTTCTGCTTTTTCCCTGCATATACCTGCTGCTTTCAGCTCAGCACACATGCACATTAAACACATGTTCTCATTTGTGAGCGAGCGGGGAGACTTCTTGAAGATATAATCTTTACAACATTTGAAACTAGGAATCCATTGCATTCAGCTCTCTGTACGCCCCCTCCGTCAATCCGTTCCCTCAGGGTAGGAAAAAGTGTAATGTCGGTGAAAAAAAACCAAAAAAACAGGTGTTCGTCTTGCTATGGGTATCTTTGAAGGTGCGGAGAGTTACAGAGAGATTGTGAATCACTGCTAATTGCATGAAATTATAGTTGTGGGGTGTAAACTCATTCTAGTGTTGCCATGAATTAAAGAATGACAAGGGCATTTCAAGATGGTAAGTGAACAATGACTCCGCTTTTCTGGAAATGCTGAAGGGGGTTTATAGAGCGCTTACTTGATTATAATATTTAGGTACATTTCAAGAGCAAATTGTTTGATTTACTAACATTAAAAAATGCCAACTCAGTTTCAGATCCAGCAAATTAAAAAAAGGGAATATAATGTCCCCTCCTCAGACTTTTGGGATGAAAACCATCGAGCCAAATGAGGTCAATACTGGGTTTTGCTGCAACCTGGTTTATGGTTTGTTGAAAGTAAAAAACACTGTTGTGCGGCTTTCTGTACAATAGCTCTTCTCTCATGAGGAGATTTATTGAAATTATTTAATTACATTTTTAATTGACTGAATGGCCCCATATCTAATTACAAAACACACACTCCCGTTGAGTAGTACCACTGAAGGGACCAAAACAAAATCATTTGCATTTGATATTTAGAGGAGTTTCTTTATTCAATGGCTTTATCAGAGAAGGCAGCGCTGTCCAAACCAATTTAGAGGAGACAAATAAAAGTCTTTTGTAATCTTCGACAGGCAAAAAACAATAACCAGGATAAATAATGCAAAAGCCAGCAGGGAAATATCTGACTGATGATACATTTTGGAACTCCATTCATAATATTTCAGTAACTTAATATAGTCCGTCTCTGAACATGCTGATATATTAAACTGTGTATTGGTGCCTGCGTTCTGTTTGCAGAACACAGCGTGTAGAGTTATTCATTATGAGTTATTCAAAAGACCAGACAATACAAACTCTGCTCTAACTTTAGCCTAATCCTAACCCAACCCCTTTTCCAAACCTTTTCATTTATGTTATATTTTCCTCATTTATGTATGTCAGCCTCAACAATTCTAAAATTAACAAACCAAAAACAGGATATAGACTAGCTGCATTTCACATTACAGCAAAATGTACTCAACTCGGGTTTATTTAATAATGTTTTAACCACAATTATTTTGCCAACAGGTCACGCTTGTTGCAGTGACTTGCGACATGTGACCCACATTTCTAAATATAGTTTCCTGTGATTTCTTCACAGGGGGCAGAAAATGTTAGTTGACACAATGACGGTGATGATGCTTTTTGTCATCTTCAGAGAACTGAAAGCAGACTCTTGACTCATAAAGTTCACTTCCCACTCAGGATTCACTTCTCTTGCAGGGCTCAAAGTCTGTCGCTTATGTGCCAGTTGTATTTTGAGCGGCTATTGTAACGACTCATCTTGACAGCACCGCTTCTCCACGGTCAACGATTAAACTGAAGAAGGGAATCGTTGCGGTCCAGCGATTGTGATACGGATACCGCGGTCTACCCCTGTGTATCATGGCGTGTTTTGCTGCCACACTTGGAGTCATCATTCTGTTGGGATTCATCAACCTCACAGCAGCAGACAAAGACTCTTGTGATCTTTATGCTGTCGTCGGACAGAGTCTGACTCTGCCGTTTGTGTACGAGAAACTGACAAACTCCCATGTGCTGCGATGGACTCATAATAGCACCATCATTGTATATCGAGAGCAAGGCAAACTGTCCTTTGGGAAGTCAGAGGACATATCTGCAACCGGATCTCTTTTGCTGAAGAACCTACAACTCTCAAGTGCGGGGGCTTACGAAGCAAAGTTGTTGAGTCCCAACGGTACACTGGTTAAGGCGTGGACTGGTCGCCTCTGTATGATGGACAAGGTATCAAAACCTCAACTCACCTACATGTGTGACTACAAGTACAGTGCTGTTAATCTCATGTGCCACGTAGCGAAACCTCAGGGTTGGATGTTCTCCTGGACGCTCAATGAAAAGACCTTAACCAGCGAAACAAGACCAACGCTGAGCATATCGCTGGCTCAGCTGAAAGGGGAGATGAGCTTTACATGTGGCGTGGCAAACAAAGTCAGCAAGGAAAAGAGTGACACTGTCCGCCCAACATGTGAAGGCCCACCACCACCGCCAACAATCTGCTTTAAATCCAAAGCTGTTGTCGCCGTGCTGGCAGGAGGAGCGGGTCTGATTCTGTTCCTGCTCGTCATAATCATCGCATTATGTCGCTGCCACATCCGCCACAAAACCCAAATGCGACGCAGGGATGACGGGGAGATGAGGATGCTTTCTCTAAGCAAGCGGGTGCCTGACTCTACCAGCCCAGAGTATGAGACTTTGCACCCGAATGAGGACTCTCCGACCCCGAGACCCGACTCTTCACCTGGAGTCTGTTACGAGAATGTTTCTCAGCCTGAAGCGCAGACTGAAAACAGGCCCACGCTGCTTTCCACTGAGGCTGCAGGACAAGTTTCACCCGTGCCGAAGCCGAGGACGAAGAGCCCCCAGACACCAAACGTCTGAATCCACCTCCATCTCTTCCCATCCGAGGAACCTATTTAGCTTTTTAACATACAACAGAACCAACGTTTTTTTAAAAATGCTTTAGAAATTGTCCCATGTATGTTCTCAATTTGATATTATAGTCCATCATGATGTGTTGTGGGCCTGTGAGGCAAAATTGTAAGTAGTATCATCTTTATTTACCCATAAACTTTAAATGTAATATCATGGCTGATCTATCTTGATGTTTTGTTGTTAATGTTTGCAATTTAGCTTTTATAGTGGTGGTGGTGGAGGCGGGGAAGAGGGGGGATTATAAAAGGGGGAAAACTAAATGTGAATGATTTTTATGTTACCTGTAGTTTTATCAGCTTTATTATGACTTTTCTGCTGAGTCAATATACTTCTGTCACATAAATAAAGTAATACAACATGTTTTTTTTTCAAGAGACAGAGAGTTTTGTGTACATTTTTTAAATAGTTTAGTAGAGGATACAGCTGATGGTATTCTATATATTCTTTTTTGTTAATAAATTCCATAAAAAGACTAAAACAAATAAAGATTTATTGTGTCTTTCAACACTTTCCAAGTCTTTTGCACTCAGCCAAAAGCTCATTGTTTCTAACAGAAGAGGAGAATATTTCCAAAAAAGATATGAGTGTAAAGATACATTTAAAAAGTATGAGTATGGTATGATGACTATTGTATCCTAACAATGACGTAATGGACAAAAATAAAACCACCATCTGACTTCACTTCAGCATTGTATTGAATGAAGATGATTTTGTCCACTTTCATCTTTCTCGATTAACAATTTAGTTTCTGTAATATATTTTCTGTAGTTTATTAAATACAAGGCATTTTGAAAGAAATGTGGTTGTCAAAATGATCTTATATTTGTAAGGAAACGTAGAATAACTTATCTGTGTCCAGAAACTGCCTTTTGTTCCAACTTCTTACATGTCAGCATTCTTGCACTTATTAAAATTTGCATGCTTGCAAGAAGTTATTAAAGGGGGGGGAGAAATCAATAGAGGAAAGGATTAGCTAAGGCAAATATCTATTATCTCCAATGGCTAAATGGTAATCCACACATGAAAGTGTTTGCTGTCCCGCCTAATGCTGTGTGACAGCCACATAATGGAATCCCCATGAGCGTCATCGCCTAAAACTTACAAGCCAATGTCATCTTTTGTCAGGCCCCGCTCCACTCCTGCTCTCTTTACATGGCTGAAATTTCAGTCCAGCCGGCAGGGATTTGGCAGTAAAGCTGGTATCTGCTCCTGGAACAATGCCACTTGTCTTTCTTGAGAAACACAGAGACTTGGCTGGCAACGCGCCACATGAACTCCCCTCGCCAGCCAAAAAAAGTGCCCCATATACACAGACAGACCAACACATGTGCACATTCATCGGCATACTGTATTTTCACTTACTGTATACACACACACACACACACACACACACACACACACACACACAAGGGATTATATTTCAAGATACAACTTAATGAAACACATCTCGTATGCCTTTGCCAGATCTGCCCTGGAAATGAAAGGGAAATACCTCTGAAATGTGTTTAATCAGTGGCTCTTGGAGTCCAGAGGATGTAGCCTTTTGATCTTGGAGTGTGTGGGTCCAGGAAAAGGGTCAATTACCCATGGAAAGTATTTATACTCATGTCAGATCATTCTTATTACAGTTCGCTCATTGTCAAGGGCTGCCAAGTCTGGGCAAAGCAGCCTGCAAACAGAATCAGAAAATCAGAGGTCAGCCAGCGCAGTGGCCTTTTTTTTATCAGATTTGTCTGAAAATACAGAGATGATTATGACCTATTAACATTCTTGGACCAACTTAGCAGTCCTTGACCTTAGTCCTCTCACTGAAACTAAAGCATAGACAGCAGTGAGTGAGTTATGGCACAATCTCCCAAAACAGTCCCAAGTTTATTGACAAAGCCATGTTGCCAATTTGTCTTGAAAACCAAACACGGATAGAATGACTTTGAGTAAAAGTAAGTAATAGCCTTTGAAAAGTATCGCATGGAGATTGTGTAGAGAGATTGATTTGTGGTCTTGCTGTATTAAACAGTACTAAATCATTTTTTAAATGCCCCTAAAAAATCAATTTCACACCATCTGTTGCAGTTTTACTCATTTGATCTTCTCCATCAGTTCATCTAACATTTTTTTAAGACATTTTTTTTAAACTTTACATGCAATTTGTGGACGGTCTGCAACACACCAAATCAATTTTACAAATTTGAAGCTGAATCAGGCTGCAACGGATTTTTAATGGAGGCAGAATACTTTCCAGACCTCAGCAATGTTTATCACCTCACAGATACTGGACGTCTGAGGCCAAAGCAATGCGTTGTGGGAAGAAGTTTTCTAACATCTGACTCTAATCTCATTGTAAATAGTGTGTATCTTTGAAGGGAAATTGTACTTTCACAACTGAATTGGGCTGCCCCAGCTGTTTGATTTACAAAGTTTGTGTGTAAAGTTGCTCCTAAGTTTTTAGTAATTCATAACAGCTAGCTTTTCTAAACCTAGTGATTTACCTAAATATTTAGCAAGAAGGACAGGTCAAAAGAAATGCATGTCAAAAGAAAGTAATTGCTTTTTTATGTTGCGTTCATCTTGTGACGTTGCAAACTATCTTTAGCTTTGTCCATTGGTTCCTTGGTGCTAATTTTCCGCGGTGGGCACTCGTAATAATGCAGTGGATGAAAATAAGTCATAAAAAGGATTTATATGTACCATTTTCCCAGAGCATAAAGAAATGATTTGCGTGACATCATCCCAAAGTAAAGTCCATAGGCCGAGTAGAAAGACGTGGGCGGGGCCGGTGGGGGAAATACATATGCGTAGTAGGCTGCACAACACAGAATCTAGACATTTTATCTGCCAATTTTCTTTCAAGTGAATTTTTTTGTCCACAATGGGTGCAACCTGTTCTCTACTCATTAAACGTTACAGGCTAGAAGAGATTTAGCAGTGTGTTCCTCAGCAGGACAGACACACAGACTTGTGGAAGATGAAGACAAGGACTCCCGACTGGAGGTTTGATAAGGTCCTTTAAAGAACCTGAAAAGTACTACATACATATTGCACACGCTTAGTACCCTCTGGGAAAGGAGGTCCATTGACATTTGAAGTGTAAACCAAAAAGCTAAATTGAAAACAAATCCTGTCCTAGAAGTATGACCATTGTCTGTGCTTCTTTGTCATAGTTACACAAGGAGAGCTTGTTGAATCTCCGATCATAAAAAAGCCTTTTTTCCCCCTTGCAGAGCAGTTCTTTGCACCCTTGCCAAATACTCCATCATTGTCTCCTTTGACATGGTGGAAGAGGCTCCTGTAGAGGTTTATTCCATGAAAACCCGTGACGAATAGGCTTCCAGCACGTCTCTGATCTGTGTAGCCTTACCATTTTATAATTTCGTCATGGATAACTTGAAGTTGCAGGAAGCACATGTTAAAACAAGGCGTTGGAAGAAAAATAACTGAAGAATTGCCTTGAAAGTTTGGATTGTTTTTTTGGGGGGATTCATTCGGGGGTTTTATTTCAAAGTTATTTCTAATGCCCACACAAAAAAAGCACATTAAAATTGAGTTCAGGGGGTTTGCTCAGGTCATGGAGGAGAAATCCAAACACGCAAATCACGCTACGTCTCTGTGTACTGCTTCTCCTTCTTGAGGGGCAAATGCAGCATCTTATATGCCCGGGAAACAAAACATGGGGCATATACAGGAAGAATAGATGAGCGTAAGCAATGTTCAGGTCACACTACTGATGTCAGTGAGGAGAAAAGAAATATTTCCATGATTTCAGTTTTATGCCTATCAGCAGCTGCTCTGAGCCAAAAAGCCGCTGGCGTGAGAAAAGAGAAATGTCTGAGAAAAGACACAGACAGGAGCGCCGCTGCCATTTGTAGCCAATGAAGGAATGTGACAGCACCAAGGTCGACAGACGTGACACAGAACATCACCGCTCCCAGCAGATTCTTCAGAATACATGAAGATACGGTATATATGCGTCCTCTGGGAACACCGAGCAACACTTTAGAGCTGCAGAAATACCAGCGATGTCTTCTGTTCAGATGCGTCATGAAGACAATGGGCCTCATTCAATACTTGGTTATACTAGCCGATCATTGTAGACTAAAGGAAACCAAAATTGTCAATATGGATTTTCCCATATTCATTGTAAGCTGGAGGCGGAGGAAAAACTCGATACAGCATAGTATCGCGATATTTTGCGTGGCGATATTGTATCGATACACGGAAGCCAAGTATCGAAAATTTATTTAAACAATTCTAAATGTTTTTGTGACAATTTTGTTGTTTGTTGTTGACAAAGTTTGCCTTTGGGGACAATTTGCGGTTGAAAAAAATGTAATAAATCGCATTCTATTGCAATACTCAAAGTATCGTGATAATATCATATCGAGACTTAAGTATCGTGACGATATTGTATCGCGGGACCTCTGGTGATTCTCACGCCTATTGAAAGCCAGGAGAGGATCAATTAGGTGAATAATTTAATGATGAAATTAATGTTGAGGATGAAAGGGTGTCAGTTTCAAAGTTATGTCAAAATCGGCCAAATAAAATATGAGTGAAAGTTTCACATTCCCTTCTGTTATGGCTTCCCTCTTTTTTATTACGTTTCACCAGCCATTCTATGTTCAGCATTCATTTTTGTTTTATTGTACTCTATTGCTTCACTCAGTTTGACTGTGGTTGGAGGTCTCTGGAGTGAGCAAAGGATACATTAAAGGGTGGTTCATTTTGTCCATTTGTCAGATGCATAAAACTTACAATTCATGACTAAAACAGCTATATGCATTATTTGCGTCCGATCTATAAAGCCTTGTTCTCTTATATATACACTATATACACACACATTGTTTTAAAAATCTTGATAATTGTGGAAGAATAGGTGCCACAGTTAGCCCTAAATGGATGTAAGAACCCTCTACATCTGGCGCCAGGTATATCTGACAGCTTGTCTCCATCTTGGGAGCTGCTACAGATTCCAGGTGAAGCTCCCGTTCAGGGGATGAGTCTAAACAAACATTCCAGTAGAATCAGCTGTAGACAAAAGAGAGGGGTAAACCCCAGTCCACAAACGCTGTAAAGCAGGCCTATCATTTCCACTACAACCTGAGCTCTGTAATAAAAATGCTTCTATCAGCCAAATTACCCATCCATGGGCTTGCACCTGATATAAATCAGATGGAAGAAAGATTCCCCCTCCTGCTTTAATAAGCATCTTGTGTGCACAGACTCAACATTCATACAAAGATCAAACATTTCTGGAACATTCTTGGAGATATGAGGCTCGTGTGCGCCAACACAAAATTGCAACCTGGCAAAAAGAATAACGTTTTTTTTTAGTTTTTTTTTTTTTACAGCCCACTGTGATGTGCATTTTGTACAATAAGACTTTTTGCTTTGACATGTGGGGCAAAAGCATTTAAGATGCTTCTTCCAGATAACTATAATACCTTTTGAGGAACACCCAGAAGAGATCATTTGGATAGTTTGAAGCCTTTGTCCTGGTCCACGGGCCTATCTCCTCTCAGAAAAAAAGGATCCCTTAAGCCTCATTGTGCGTATGGATTCACACAGTGATAACAGCATGTCAGTGACAGACCATGCAACAATAGTAGAAGATGAGAGAAGTGAAAAGGTGCGACAGAGAGCTCACAACACAAAGTTTTGTTGTGGCTATGCCATCGAGCAGAGCACCAACACAACACTCCAATGGCCTCTCTGTGTGGCCTTGGTTCCTACAAATGTCTTTTTTTTTTAAAACACGTTTATATTGTAGTTTATTGTACGTGAAAGTCACTTTGAAAAGTACTTGTAGATAGATAAGTGCTTTGGAAAAAATGTGTGTTTGCAGGTTCTTTATTGCTGCCATGGAGACAAACCAGTTGAGTAAATTACTCAGAAAAAAAAGTAATTGCACCAATGCAAGTTGAGCGAGGCAAAACAAGAGACAAATATATATTACAATATCAACTCAATTCCTGCTTTTAGCGCGTCATTTTTCGCCGTGTCGGCAATGTAAACGCACATGCGGAAACATGCTACGCCGAGAGAAACTTGTAGCATGACATGTGAGGAAGAAGACTCATGGGGCTGAGGTGGAAGAGGAGGAACGCAGTACTTTGACCCAGGAGACCTTCGTGTTCAAGAGTTATTTTGAAGTAATGTTTGTAATGTGTTTTCCATACGTTTAACTCTGTTAACATACTTTTTCAAGCCCAACGATGATGTTTTTCTAAACGTAAGTGGTTGACTTGCCAGACTCAAGTGGCCCATTTCGCGTTGACAAAAAAAAAAGTCATGATATGCTGAATGTCCTAAAAATGTTCTGCTATTTATTCGCCTTCCCATGAGATCAGGTTGGGATGAGACACATGACTTTTTTTTTGTCTTCGCATTTAGTCCTAAAGGCACCATTACTAGTTACAAAGTATGAACAACTTTAAAGTGTTTTTAGACGTTTGTGGTCAGAAATGGGGACAAATACATATTAAACAATACAATATTACAATGTCACATTAGTACATATTATGCACTACAAAAAGGATTATAATGACTTACAAAAGAAAGCATGCAAGGGTTTATCCAAGCTGTTCAATTAGAATACATCTAATCATGTGTCTAACAAGTCTTCTGGGCCAATTAATCCGAGTCAAATCGTGTCCTTATGGCGACTGACAGACAGTCTGGTCTAAGTGGCCACTGATGCTCCACACCGTGTGCCAATAAATGTGTCACAGGCAGCTGGGTGGTGTGGCCTACGTTGTTGAGCTGTGGTACCATATGGAGTGCTAAAACTGAATGAAAGATCATGCTGCCATCATGGCATGTGAGACGCTCGTGAATCTGTCTCATAGGACACATTTCCTTCTGGGATGTCCGTGTGCAAGATGGGGACATTTGAAGTGGATATTTCAGAGCAGACACCACTTTGATTTTGTCTAATCCTTGTTTATAGAACATACTGTCACATCCGACAGATTATGACATCAAGAAACGTGTTCTGTTTCTGCCGCTAACTGGACAGTAAAAAGCAACAATATCAGTTCACACAACAATCCAGAATCAAGTGCATATGCCGTTTACAAACGCAAACACACACACACACACACAAGTAGACAAATTCAGGTTTCTAATAGACAACCACCCATTTTGGAATTCAGTAGATTCACACTGGTTTTCTCTACTAAAAGACAATGGGATTTTTGCATTGGATTTTAATATTTAGGAAACAATCATTTTAAATTGCAGAAAATAAGTTCTGGCAATCTTCACTGATGAATACCACTTTTATGATGTTTCAGCCTTTAATGCAATCAGCAGAGCACAAGTATACACAACAAGGCTGTGAAGGCAAACTTGACGGCGCAATTATGTTTTCATAGTCTCATTTCGTCACTTTTTAAGTAAATGCTTTAGGTAAAAAGAAAGGTTATTGTAGAACAAAAAGTTAAAATCCTTTAAGCTTGTTTTAACTATAGACCTCATTTCAGGCATCTAATAAAACAAAAAAAGACTTCCAGACAAGGGACTACATACTTGATTTGTGCTTTAATGCTCTTATTTTTTAAACAGGCCTATCATAGGAGGTTTTGAGGATGAGGGCTAACAGAAGTTTGGGAAACATTATCACTCTTTTGGGAAATTAGTTTGGCTGGAGTAAATGGATTTATCTTCCACAAATCCTATAAAGAGCAGCACATAGCTACTAACCTTACCCACTCAATCCTGGATGTGTCATTCCACCAACTGGTCAATATGTCAAATGTGCTCTTCCTGGGTTTGAGTAAGCTGGGAATGCTACTGTAATGCTAGCCGCTAGAGCAGATACATACAGAGTTTGATGCATTCCTTTAATTGTCCGCTTCATCATGTAAATACATTTAAAGCTTGATTTGAGCATTTTACAAAAGCAGAAATGTGTTGAATAAACATGTCTACAGACAGTTAAAGAGCCTCTCTGCTCATCCTTAACTGAAGTTCATAAAATACATCTATTGCTTTCAAAAGTCCTCATCTCAAAGCTCATTATAACCGGCGCTGTGGATGGCTAAAGCACTTGAACATAATATAACCGCATACTCTTTGATAAAATTAGAACATCTTCAGATGCTAAATGGAGACTGGAGAGCTTTGTAAGGGACTATAGTGGGGATAAAGGCGTCTCATAGTACTGGTCTATGCAAGCGGTTTTGTCTGTGTTTGAGTAGCACTACCAGCAGACAGACTGGGTGCCTCTTTGCCACACTAATAGACACGCATATGTGAGTGTGTTTGAAGAACCAACACAATGACATATATAGACATATACAAAAGAGATAGCGAGACACACTCGCTGTCTGTAGCCCAGACAGGAAGTCCTGCTCAACACAACACAGCAGCACTTAGACTGGCTCTTATTAATTAGAGCAGGGGTAGACAGAGGGGTGGAGATGTTTTGGGGGGAAGGACATTGTTGGGGTTTTGAAGGCCTTTTGAAGGATGAAGTATAGCTCCACAATAGCGGGCCTTTCTTGTGGGTTAAGTAAGATCACACCCTCATGGAAAAGAATGACTGAGAATGTTAACAGAGGTTATTTCAGAGTGTTTAGGTGTCTAGGAATTTCCCATTTTTCCTCTTGTCCAGAGATCGTATCTTCCCTTGACAGAGGAGCGGTAGTCTGCGTGTCTCTCGGGTACGAGAAACCAGAACCTATTATTTAGGCAAGCGCAAGCGAGAAAAAGTGGCTTCTGAGGGCAGAGGACCTTCAGAGAAGTGATTGATGAGAGTCGACCCTGCCACATTTAGGTTTATGGATCAGTGCAAAATGGGACATAAATCCCTCTTAAATGGATTTACTTTCCACTGCTTGATGGGACTGATCACCATTTACTTTCCACGTCTGGAATATGTCTTTATCCATCTACCATTTAAAAAGTTACGAGCAGTAAGATTGTAGAGATTGTAGAACAATCACAAAGGTGATAAAACGATGGGAAGTATTATGTCGGAGCCTGTGTCTATGACCCCAAACAGAACACTGGGGTTAATACATCATTCAGTTTCGGTGCATTGCCGATGCTGAAACATGAGATTTTCAAGAGGTGACTTCTCCATCTTTGAGGGGGAGCTTTTTTTAAATGTATTAATTAATTATTTTAAGTGTGATGTATCCCCTTCTAGTTTGAAAAAAAACCCCTCTGCTCTTCCGCAGGAGGAAAACAATTGGGTCCGGGAAAAAAATGTAATCTACTCTGAGCTATCTCGACAAGAATTCCTTCACGGCCGTTAACGTTCTGTTTTACAAGCTCTGCAAACTTTTCCACTGAATAAAAACACTGTGTCGCTTCTTGTTTCGCACACACCATCAAGTCCTCGCAAAGTAGAAATTGTCTTTACTTGTATGCTCTTTTGTCTATGTCAGCAAACGACAGGCTGTGTGCGAGTGACTAAATTGTACTGTAAGCCTCACCAGCCTGTTGGGCTGGTGTGAAGTGCAGGCGAACAATGGGAGCATTCTGTTATGAGGTTTAATATAACCTGGTGACGTGAGCCACAACAGAGTGTAAAAATCTCCAGAAAGCTCATTTGATTGGAGTGTTAAGCTGTTAAAAATAATTAGCCCCCCCCTCTTGTTATCCAGTATCTTGCCTGCAAGACCGACCACAGCTCACAGCTATAGCCGCGTCTGGCCTTTGCCTCATTCATCCCAACTATGCTGACATCGGGGCAACATTTTCCAGGCTGCTTAGCGGCATAAAGTTTTACAATGGGAAAGTATTTTCTGCAACGAAAACTCTGCCACTGGTCATAATGTGTGCATTTCTAAAAATGCCTGTTACGGCTATTTTGCTTTGTTCACTGTGAGAACCTCAGCTTCGCTCGTGAGTCAGCGAGTACTTCAACTGAATAAATAGCTCCAACATGCAAGATGTCTTGCCTCATTGGATGGAATTGTAACAAAGACCGTTAAGCATGTATGAAAATCCTGAGTGTCTCCTGTCCACACCGATCCTTTAATGTGTGATTCACACCGCAGTGTCACATTCATGGATTAAACAATACAAGTCCATTTTTCACCACACCACATGTGCACATGGGCTGTTGGCACATTCATGCGGACCCCAGGGGTCCAACACCAACCCCCCCCCCACAAGCCCTTCATACCTCCTCCAGTTGGACCATGTCTGTCTCTGACAGCATACCGCTCGGTCATGTGCGGTAAAGACGTGGTCAGCTTTGGACCAAGGCTGCAGCCGGCCACACATCGCATGCAGCTGTTACAAAATGGACACTCTACACATGTAACACAATACCTAAAAATGACCTCATTCAGTCTCAGCCAGTTAAAGTCAAAGCTGTCATGATTTCCTTCAAAAGCACTGGCAGCCAAGCTGACGGGACAGTTTATACAGCCTGGGAGGCAAAGTGCCAACGGCTTCTACCCCCAGACTACTGATAGCTGCAGTTGGCAGATGACTGCGTGCTTTTCATGGATTTTAAAGCAGACATTATGCATCAAAAGATGAAATTGATACTGTTCAAGGCCAACTGTTCCACTATAGGATGAATGTGTTAGTTAGCGAGTGAGAGATGGGAGGCAGTGGGAGGTGTGTGTATGTGTGAGGTACACAGGGATTTAAGCTTGCCCAAACAACCTTCTCCTACTGCTATGACTTCTCACAGTGAAAATTGTTTTTGAGAACAGTTAAACTAGAAAGTTAGATGGTTTTGCTCACTGCTGTTTATACAGGCCTATAGATACAGTACAGCTCTGAAGGGAAATTACAGAAATGGCTAGACTATAGAAAACATGAACAACTTGGAAGGTTATATCCACCAAATATATATATATATATATATATATATATATATATATATATATATATATATATATATATATATATATATATATATATATATATATATATATATTCAGTTCGCTCCACACATAAGAAGTCATGTTTATGCAGACTAGTCTCTCTGAGACAATATGACCTCACAAAAACCACAAAGTCAGTACCATGTGACACATGGTGAACAGTATGAAAGACATTTATAGTAATAACAACTTAACAACTGAAGACTTAAGCATTATCATTAACTTCTTTGTGCCTTTGGTCACATTTAATGTTGCTGGAGGACATCCAGCCAGTGGTTGTGTGGTGCTTTGCCGCCATCTACTGGTCGGAAACAAAGATGCATTCCCCATATTACTACGTTAGTTCGGTTAAATTGAAAGCAAATGCTACTATGTTGAATTATAAACTATAATGAGAAGTTAACATATATGACAAATATATTACCTTTTTAAATGCATTTCATCAAGACTGTGATTAAGCCTTGTTATGTTCAAATGTATTAACCAAAAAGCATGAGTCTTCTTCTTGCAAATAACGGTTGTGTCTTTTTACAGAAGGCATGTTAACGTTCAACAGTAAGAGAAGCACAAAACAATAAAATAAATGATTTACCTGTTTTGGTGAGAGGGTCCTGGTACTGTGCACGCTGGACCACTCATCGAGGCTCATTGATTCACTTAAACAAAATGGAGCCATCATTAAAGTTATTAATAATGCCTGTGTTTTTCCCACAATCGCAAGTCTAAATGTCTGCTGCGGTAAATGTACAATTCACACAGAAAGATATTATTCAATACAGCTAGTATGGATAAAATACTGCAAATAAAATGATGAAAGGCTTGGTCAACTTTTTTGTAATTTCTTTCAGTCTTTTTATTCGCTGCTCAGTAGGTCCATCAGTCAGCACCAGGATTTGCTTTAATCTACTGGACATGAAGAAGACTTTCTGGAAAACAATCTGAGGAAGCCTGGCGCTGTTATTGTGCTAAAGCTTAACATTCTGGAAGCAGCAGGATCCCCATCAGAAACATCCTTTTATGCTCTTGATTGTGAGCTAATGCCGCTAACAAATCACTTCAGCCTGTGTTTTATCACCAGCTTTAGGTGAACTTTGGTCTGACATTCATTACACTTGCTGTCTGTTGTTCCCCAGCCGGGGGGGAAACCAAGGTCCAACAGGAAAATGGGACTCCCCACTGCCAATACTTTAATATTCATAGCTCAATCAATAGTCCTTTTATTAGAGCAGACCTGACTCACAGGTGTTTCTAATCACACTAACGATGGCTCCATTCTATCGAAGGTTTCCAGCGAAGGTGACAGTGGACTGCAGAAGATATTGTGGCTCAAATGTATCCTGTGAAACAGAGAGATTCTCAAAAAAAGGGATGTTTAAACTTCAGCGTGGACTAGCAGTAACACAACAAACAAAATAGAACTAAAAGAACCAACCTAAGATTAGCCTTGATGCTCAAACAAAAAGGGTTGTCATGATTAAAATGCCTTAAAACCTCCCAGGTTCACTAAACAGATGCAGAGAGAGAGAGATCCAAGAGCACACAGAGGGTTAATATATATCGGTGTGTAAGAATACACACCGATATATAAACATAATGTCATTATACAACGTCAGGGTCGTTACTTGTCTCCAGGTGTCAACAAGCAATGAGGAATTTAATGCAAGTGCACTTTTTTCTGTTCTAATTAGTCGTGCAAAACATTATAACACAACATAACATTAGATAAATGTCACCGCACTACACCATATAGCAGCCAGGTCATGTTTTACTGGAAAACTTTAAGACAGATGTGGAAGTATCAAGTCAATAGACAGGTAATAATGAAAGAAAGCGGAAGATTAATTTAAGAAAACTCCATTAAACTGAATAAAACAACAACAACAACAACAACAACACCAGAAAAACACAATACAATCTGCAGTCTCTGTGCAAACTGCAACCTTCAACCTGTAATTTGACAAATATAATACCATGCAATTTACTGCATAAATATCTGACCACCTACATCTTAAAAGTGCTCAGGCCCTCACTGCCGAGAAGGCGTATTGATGCTAACCTGTTTGCTTTATCCCTGATGAAGCAGCTGATCTTCACCAACATCTCACACAGAACATCAATTAAAAAAGACTTCAACAGATCATAATCCTATGAAACCACAATAAAAGCAACAAATGAAACACGCTTGTGTTGAGTGTAATGTGTGTGTCACAGGGAATGTAACACCTTGTTGGACACAATAGGGGTCACTGTTTGCTCAGTTAAAATAAATACATGTTTCATTGGCTAACTGGTTGGATATCGTTCAGAACATATTTCACCAGAAATATTACGATAATGTCGTGGTGTGTTATGAGATGTGCTGAATGTGAGCTTTAGACATCTGTATTGTAAGTGGTGCTCATTTCGCTGTTGTAGTTTTAGAACAAATACTTCTGTAGATTCTACTGTACACACTTTAATGTCAGGTATGATATTGCAATTTAACCTGATACCAACAAAGAACACTTCTGGGATGCAGGTTAGTTTAACGAAAAACAAATAAACAAGCACAGCTTCTGACAATTTGTAAGCATGTACATAATGTGCCTGAACGATTAAGTGTGTTGCTGCAGTCCGTCAGTGCAAACCAGGTGACTAGTGGTTTGTGGATTCCCTCTGTAGTGCAGGTTGCAGCTGCAGATAGCGGTGGAATGTCTGCCCTGTTTCCTCAAAGCACCTCATGGTAAACATCAATCATTAGAGTCTTTTATGAGGATCCTCTGAGCAGGTTTGTGTTTTTCAGCTAAGTCATTAAAGGTGTCTGGTTCATGCTCACAGCAAACAGGCCAGCTTTTTCCGAACTTGTCTTCAACCTGGAGAATCTGGAAGGGCCTAAGCACAGCTTGGTTCCACTGGAAAACTGCTTTTGAAGGGAGTTGTTGTCGTTTTTCAGTCCATTTCTAAATCCGTAGATTAGATTTTAGGAACTAAGGCAAGATTCTGGCAAGAAATCAAAGCAGCTCTTGAGGGATCTGAAGTATCTGTTTTCATTTAATGTACAAAGCTATAGCAGTGCAATGAGCCCCGAAAGAGTGGCTTGCATAATAAACAGTCTGCCTTTTGCAGAAGTACCTGTACCTTCATCTCCAACTCATTTCGGTGACATAATTCCTTGGAAATGGTACTTTCCGCCTCTTGGTGACGTGACTCTAACTTAGTGGGAACTTACCTCAGTCGTTCATTTGACATAACAATTTGGTGAGTCATCAGGCAGTTGACAGCTTCAGCTGTTTCCAGAACGCAAGAATATGTACTTCAGTGAGAAATGGACTTAAAGGCATTTGCTCTGTTTATACGTCTCCTAAGTGGAGCTGAACTCGTGTTGTGGAAATGCAACCTGCACCACTAAGTGAATCCACATGGAGCCACAATGTGGTGAGCACAAGCACCCGGTCAGTGTGACCTGCTGCCCTTCTTTATTAATCAACTGGCCTCTCTGTGGTTTGAAGAAACTTTGCTATAGTGATAACAAAGAAAAAAGGGGTTTACTCACAACATTCCTTCATTGTAATGTGGCCCCCTCCATTCAAAACAATCTTCCTTTCGTGACATCACTTGGATGTTTGACCTTCACTGACCCAGAATGATGCATGTGCAGGGTCTTTTTGATCCTTGGTACAGGGGGATTTTGTCTTAGGTTACCTGAGAATGTGCTTATAGTTTAAGATCTGAGCAGGGTTTATGACACCACAACTACTTGAGGTCCATTATGCAACTTACTTACATAAGTCTGACGTGTAGCCTTACATGGGCTTTTCAGGGAAGTGGGAGACAAGTTGTTTCTCGGTAAAACCTTTGAAATAAACAGTATTTTACTGAGGAAAAGGAGTATATTTTAAACCGTTTTATTAGAAAATCTTTGTGTAAAAAATATGTCAGACACAAATTGTTATTTAAGCACATGTTTCTTAAAACATGTGGGACTCTTATGTTGTGAAGACTAAGAGTCTACAGCCATGCTAATGGCTCCAAGCTAAATGCTAACAACAGCAGGCTAAACATGCTCGCAATGGCAATGCTAACACGCTGATGTTTAGCAAGAACAGTGTTTGCCGTATTTTGGCTTCATGATGGCGCGAGATGAAAAAGCGGAGGGTCACCACAGCGATATTCATTTGGGGAACATTGGTGTTTGGAGCCGGGTTTTTTTTTATGGCAATTCAGCAAGTAGTTGAGATAATTCCCCAAAATACTAAAATGTCAACCTGCTCTGGTGACCAGGACAATGTCTGTACAAACAAGTGTGGACACCCATGTTGAGATGTTTCTCTCACGGCCAAAAGGTCAGACCCACACCATAAATGAACCTGTGAATCAGCTGAAAAGCATTTTTTATTATTACTTATTTTTTTTAACAGCGTTAGTATCGTAGCAAGACATACAGTATAGGAACGATTAGAAAGCATAGCACCAGAATCGATCATTCGTTTCTTTTACACCAGCTACATACATACTGTAGGTACATATGATTCTTAAAAACATCTTTGGATAAAGCATGGCAAACAAGCACACCGTTCCTCTAGTCAGTACCAATGCCCATTCAATATAGCACACTGTTTACAATTCAAGTATGAATATTAAAAATACACATATATCATAAGTTACAAATCTTAACGGTTATTACAACAACAAAAAAGGATTACATTTCTACAACATGTATGGCACATAGTGCATCAAGTATTCTTTAAATTTCTGATACAGACCTCATAGAACAATTGCCCATCATGAAAACAAATGATGGAACAAAGGTTTTCTAGCTGCTCATTGACGTATTCATTTTTCAGCCATTCTTTAAATCAAAAAGAAGCGGCATTGTCTGAGAAGAGAAAAATCTGCATCTACGTTCTAACTTTGGTTAAAGCTTAACATCAGAGTACCAGCATGTTAGGTTGGTAGTTGTAGTGGTCATGTTGAAAGTCATTTGTGATGAGTTAAGTACTACTGAAGGGCAGATTTCCTCATGCAGTGGTTTATCTGACATATCTGGCAACCTTACAGCTAGATCTTCAGCTACATTAGAGAGAGGACCGTTACATGCATTATAGGCAGTTCCTAAATCCACCAAAAAAGCCAAAAGTCAGTGTTTTTCTTCTCAAGGTCAGAAGTAATTCCAGTAGTTCAAAAGCACCATTCAAAAGATCCTCATTTCAGGTTAGTGGTTAAACACTACATATAGTAGTAGGCTAATACTTGTTTAGCAAAGCAGACAAAGGACAAAAAAAACAACAACAAACAGACAATGGCTTCTCCACTGGTAGTAGTCATTGTACCTTAAAACATAGAACATATCTACAGTCATTACAGAATAAATATGGTCAACATAAATATATTACAACACATATCTCAGTAGAGTATAGATGTTTGTAAGAGGTAGGGGTTGCAGGTACCTACAGTAGGCCCATTGGAGGGTGTTAGATGAGACTTCACACCTGATACTGTGTCATGGTGTAACAGATAACAACTTGTTTGTGTGGCGTCGCTAAAGAAAAACAATCTAAAAGTAACCGAATCCTCATAGTTTAAAAAAGCCACAGAAGGCTTTCATACTGTACTCAAACACCAGGAAATATTGTAATATTTCAGCTATTTCTTTCTCACAGCACTATTTATTCGGTCTCTATGTGACAGTTATACATCAGTCAGTGGACTGTATTTGCAATAGTAGTTTTGTGAAATACCTGACAACAGACAGCAGACAGACTTTAGAAATACACAACAATGAAAACTAAAATGATCTGTAGTTGTTCTAAAGGCTCCTCGTGCTCTCCTGAAGTTTGACCTCGGACATAAGGCAGGTCATATCAGTAGTTAGATGCAAGCTTACACTTTCTTTAAGTCTTGCACTGCTAAAGGAAAAGTTCAACGTTTTGAAAAACACAAATATTCACTTTCTTGCGGAGAGTACAATGAGAAGATGGATGCCACTCATGTCGGGAAGCTAAATGTGAAGCTACAGCCAGTAGCCAGTGAGTTTAGCTTAGCATATCGACTTACAACAGTGGTAATCTTAGTGCAAAGGTAAAGATGCAAGACTAATGTTACATGTTAATTCATGAGCGCGAGAACTGCTGGTACCCAGCTTTTGTAACTTCAGACAGCGCCAGGCTATCTGTATCCAGTCTTTGTGTTAAGCTAAGCTAACCGGCTGCTGGTGGTCGCCTCACAGTCACCGTAAACAAATGAGTGATATCTTCTCATCCAACTCCAGACAAAAAAGTAGAGAGAAAATACCAAAACGTCAAACATTTCCTTTAAACTTTTTAAAGGCGAAGATGATCTGCAGTGTAGTTCATGTACTAGTCTTGAAAAATGCAATATTTTTGTACAACTTCTTTTTTAAATTAACCAATCGACTGAAAAATAATACATCCAGTCCTCACTTACTATTTCAATGTCTGTTTGGAGCACTTCTTTTTACCAGAGGATAGCAAACGTTAATACAAACATACAGTATATTAATTGTTATACTGCCTTTTTGATTGCAAGTTAATTCTGTAAAAAAGTATTTTACCAGGCGTATGTTCTTTCATAGAATATGCTTCACTTCACAAGATAGCCATATGTTTTTTTTAAAGATGAGAATCTTTTCCTTAAAGTACTAGGTTTTTCTACTGTCAACGTAGTTGCTTTCCCAGTGTTTTCAAATGTTGTATCCCTTTGTTTGATGCTAAATAAATGCACAAAAGTATCAGATAAAAACAAACATTGTAGGTTCCAAAGCACAGACGTTTTTGAAAGCGATTGCAACACTGTTGGCATGCAAATATAGCTCTTCTTCAAAGTTAGCAGTTTGGATGAAGGACCAGACAGTGGCCTTGTAACACTGCACAGTACTGTAGTGTCCTCGTATGCTTTAGCTGCCATTTGGGAAGTGGGTATGTTTCAGTCGGATGACCACTGTTGAATGCTCCTCCAGCACACTTACAGATGACGAAGGGGTCCAACAAATCACTGTTATTGCATGTTTCTGGGCTAGTCTTCAGAATAGTTTAGGGGTTTGGTCCCTGCATGGCCCTCAGCGGACTTGAAGGAGTAGGCCGTTGTGAGCCTGGGGAATGCACTTCCCACAGAAACCACCACAGCGGCCGTAGATTCTTGTTCCGTCCTACAGACAAAGACAAACGAGAAAGGAAAGAGTGGGCAAAGGGCAGCTTTTTACGCAGAGAATGAACGCTTCATAAATGTCAGTGGGGATTCCTCTTTAGTGAATCAGACAGAAATAATGGAAAAACATGGAAATTCCGATGACATTCAGCACAAATACAACACTATATCTATTACATAATCCATTCCTTAAGAGTCAAATAGCCTCGGGCGTGCTGTTATATAAGTCTCCTGTTAGCCTCTTACCTCAGATCTGTGAACTTTGATGGAAACATAGTTGCCCTGTGTTGTCCACTTGGTTTCCTCAGCCACTTTGAGGCCAGTGCCAATCAGATTAATGCTGAACTGGCCCTGAAAATAACATGAATAAGATTTGATTTATTTTTTTAGCTCTTATTTATTTACTACAATGTGTTGAGCACCTTGATTAGAGTAATAGAGGAGTTGGAAGTTATTGCCGAAGTCATGGTGTTTTCCCCTGTAGTTACAGGTAGTTAGTTATTGCAAAGAAGTCTTTTCTTTGATTTTCAGGCCACTAACAAACATATGGAACAAAATGGGACACAGGAAACATTTCTTGGAGGTTATAATTTAAAGTATTTCACCAACCTGTGGACACTTGGCTGCACTATAACAATCTCCCGCCGTAGCAAAGGGCACAGGTCGACCAAGAAGAGTCTGGGAAAACTGGAGGTCTGTGACTGGTAAACAGCAGAGATACACATCTAGAGTCACAATGTGCAACAGCAGAAGTAAACATAGATGGAGGACAGCTGCTCGAAGGTAAACAGCTACAAAGAGCATCTGCAGTTGCAGTTTATGCAAGTCAGTTTTTATTGCAGGGTTGATGTTACTTCTGTCACATCGCCAGATGTTTTTCTCTTTCTAACACAAAACTTCTTCCATTGAGCTTTGGAATATTGTAGTCAATGTGCCCATGAACTCGACAACCTTAAAATCCCCAAGCAAATCTAGTAACATTTTAAATGATTTTACATTGCAAAGTTCTGAATATTGTTCTGAATATCGTGAAAATCACAGAATGACCTTCAAAGTCCTATTGGCTATCATGCGTAGCGATTATATATTGACCGCCGAAATGTTTTGTGCAAAAGAGAGAAAAGAGTTGATAAAAGATGTCTGACGCTTTGAGCGTGTGACTCCATGAATCGGATCCATGATGAATCGGATTCAGCATATCCCCAAGTTACAGCAGATTTGTGAGGATCTGGTTTCATGTAAATCAGATCTCTGTTTTACATTTTAAATCAGTGACTCAATCTAAACCTTGTTTCCCGGACTCTCCTGTTCCTTACCATTTACCCGCCGTTGTCACACATGGGAACCATGACCAGTATCTTTCCCTGCCCTCCCTTCACGTGGGCCTGTATAAAACGATGATAAAGTTCACGAGAGGCTTCCCTTCATCTTGAACCCATTATCCCCCCCTCGGCTCTCTTCAAGCTGCCAAATGAGTACCATGCAGAGGGGGGTGGGAACATGTGCTGTCGGGACCCAGACCAGACGAAGAGGATGGGAGGATGAGTGGGTAGGTTCTGATCCAACTTCCCCTCAGCACACACACACACACACACACACACACACACACACACACACTGTTCACTAATCCAAATAGTCTAATCAAAGGCATACTTGGACGCAACAGGGAAGGTGGAGCTGACTATAATAATGAGCAGAGGAGTATGGCCTGAAGATGTGAGCATCTTCGCGTGTCTGTGAACGTGTGATCGCTCGCATGCTAGTCTGAGTAAGTGTTTGATATTGATGCAACTGCATGCACGGGTGTGTGTGTGTGTGTGTGTGTGTGTGTGTGTGTGTGTGTGTGTGTGTGTGTGCGCTTGCGTCTCCAGTTCCTGTGTGCTCGCCAAAGCAAAAAATGTGCGCGACCGCATCACATATTGTCTGTCTGTGCCTGAGAGCGGACACGCATGTCTGCGTGTTGCACGCACGCATTCCTTTATTCTTGGGCCTCACGTGTGTGTGCCGAGAGGCCCGGTTTCAAGTCCGCCGCCCAGCGACGTGACCGCCTTGCACCGAAAGGTCATCGATCTGACTTCAGCAGAAAGTGTGTGGGGGAGCAGCACATGCCGCGTTGTGACGAGGTGGTATTAAGCACGAAAGGGACGAGGCGTCTGAGGGTTAAAACAACACCGATGTGTGGTCTCATTACAGTAGACGAGAGGAAGGCAATCACACAGTAATTGCTCACTCATTATCCTCAGGGAGCTCAGGTCCAGACGGACTTTGTGGAAGAGCGTGTATCCAGCTGCTGAGTAGTCATTCCTGCAGTCGCAGTCCTGTCTTCGGCTGCCGTTAAACGGACATTCAAAGGGGTTCAGCAACCTTTGTATGAACAACGAGAAGCATCAGGACACATTCAAGACAAACACAGGACACTGAGCACTCCGACAAACACTGTATTCACATGCTGCAGCACAGTCATTCTGATTTACACATCACATGACCGCTGAGTCGCAGCTCAAGTGCATTATACACACCTGTGCCCATACACCTCAGAGTAGTTGTCCGTCTGACCGCTGCGCAAGGTCACATACTCCTTGGGGAAATCAGTCTGCATCTCAGCACAGTAAATCTGGAGCCAAACACACAATGTGACAATGAACGAGGGGCTGTGGGGAAGCGGAAGGTCGAGTGATGGGGTGTGGAGGAGCGTTTCTGACAGGACAGGCACACCTGCAGTATCCGGGACTTCACTTTGAGATAGTATTCCCCGTCTATCTTCACGCCCAGCCTTATCTGGATATCTCGGCATGAAGCGAATAATTGGCCTGGGTGAAGAAACATGTCGGGAGGAAGGAGAGGTTTCAGTTCAACGGCAAGGAAACAAGAAACTTTGACATGAACTCTACTTCTGCAAAAAGGTCAATGGCTCTGCTGTCAACAAATGCAAGACAGATTGCACAAGGTAATAAATTAAACGCATCTTTATAAGAGGCGCCTGTATCCTGGCTCTCGTCTTCTTAACTGAGAGCTGCCGTCGACATCTCATTATTTGTGTTGCCTCCTCTCTGTTTTCCCAGAGTGCTGTAGAGCTCATATCAAGCTGATTAGCTGATTAGTATTAATACTTGACCGCAGAACTGGCTGTCACCCGAGCATATCATTTTAATTTCGACAGTGCCTGACTTGGCAGAAGCCAAGTCGGGAATGAACAGCCCAATGCGCAAGTACTGAAACATCTGAAATGTGGGGGAGCGAACCTACAACCTTTGGCCTGCTGCCGGGTTTTTTCAGAGCTTGCAAGTTCACAATGAAGGCCGCCTTGGCCCCAGCACACACCCCTGAGGCGTTTTGACAGACTGGCCATTTCACAACATGTTGAAAATCGCTGACTCTCTATTTATTGTTCCACTAAGTAATCGCTCCGAGAGGCTTCAAGTTGAGGTCGCTGTTATGCTTGATGTGTTAAAACAAAGCAAAATGTGGAATTTCTGTAAACACAATCAGATACGGTGGATATTGCCGTATACAGTCAATTAAAGGCCATCACTCTACAAACTCCTGGTTGCCCGCGAGCACGACCTGGATGAGATGGTAGACTTTTAGAGTTATGTACTTAACAGCCAAAAAGAGAGGAGAAGAGATGAGAGGAAAGAGAATGAGTTTGCGCTCACATTCTCTGACTTGACATGCAGCTTGAGACTCCGGCCTTTCTGAAGGACGGCAATGTTTGGACGCTTGACCTCTGGAGGTCACACACTCCACTCTGCGCTCCATCACTGCGGCCCCACAGGTCTGTGAACACTGGCACACACAGAAACAGCCTTCAATCCCACAGCTAAATAAGATGCAGCCAGATCCAAATCCGAACGCACAAGTCGTTCAACTTTCTTTTTTTTGTGTGTGGAAATATCAATTATACTTGAGAGGATCGCTCACAGCGTAAAAAGCGCTTTCTGTTTCACCTTGCTCCATGGGCCGACTTTCCAGTAGGTGGTGTGTGGGCAGTCTCTGAGGAGGCAGGGCCGGGAGCCAGGAGGGTGGGGCTCGGGGCAGTGGGTGCCGGCAGAGGAGGACGGGGCGGCAGCATACGGCCGCCGAGCCCGAGAGGAGGGCGTCGCGGAGCAGGAGACGACACGCTGCTGGAAGCCCACACCGCAGCTGGCAGAGCACTGAGCCGCACACGGACACAAGCACACGGGA
Organism: Clinocottus analis; assembly: GCF_023055335.1. Taxonomy (NCBI): domain Eukaryota; kingdom Metazoa; phylum Chordata; class Actinopteri; order Perciformes; family Cottidae; genus Clinocottus; species Clinocottus analis. The sequence goes on along the minus strand of NW_027176218.1, from coordinate 5,586,792 downwards.
CGGTTACTAAAGACGGGCACGAGTAAAGGTTTGCACAGGGCAGTAATGTCAAATACAAACCGGGATTTATTCCTATCGTCCTCAGTGTGCTATTAATGAGAATATATTGTAATGAAACAAATAACCTGATGAGGTCACATTGGGCTCTGAGAAATTAAGATGAGCATCTTTCACTATCTTTATTCGCTGTATTTGTGTATTGCTTCTTCGCTTCCTACCTGTGACCATTCCCCCGTCATCCACGTGTAGTGGCAGGGAGCGCCTTTGCAGGCCTGGTGCGATGGCGGCCGGGGCGATGGTTTACAGTAATCATCCTGGACGGGTGTCATCGCGGGGCCCATGCACCCCACCTTTCTGCTCCTCGCGCCTTCTCCACATGTTGCATTACACTGCAAGGACAATTTAGCAGAAAGTAGACACCAGTAAGAGTGAAGAAGAGTTGGCAGAGGGGGGGCAGTGTTGTACAACATCTTTGACTTCTCAGACTCCGGCTGGCCTCTTAAGCTTTCCGAATAGACGCGTTGCATTATGCAGCGGTGGAGAACACGAAGTGTTGTGTGACAATGCAGACATTGGCTCTCAAGAAGCAAAATCCCAAACATGTGTTCTGGTTGAAATTGTTGCCATAAAAGATAAAAGTTAAGCTGTTCTCCCGTGGGCTCAGTACGGGTTTATAGGATAATTTAGAAGTAATGATATGGACAAGATTCTTCAAGTTTATTCATGTACAAAGTCAGGGCCAAAGTGTGACAGAAAGAAGGCTGGACATTCTTGAGGCTCCACAGACAGGAATCTGAACACTGCAAACATTCTGCACTAGAAGGCCACAGCGCTATGTCCCTACATGGTGCCCCTCTTTTACGCCTCACAGCCAAGGACAAAGCCCGGGTCATTAAAGAAAGATGAGCAAAGGAAACAGCGATCCGCCATAGCGTGACACAGAACAGTGATATTCAGCGGGACAAAAGGGACGATGGCCGTGAGTCCTCTGAGGTTTGATATGATTTGCCGACTGATGGTAATCACCAAAAGCCCTCACGATTGATGTGAGAGAGAGAGAGGGGGTACCTGCAGGTCGTCCTTTTAACGGTGGAGAGACACAGAGAGAGAGAGCGGAGATCTCAGCCTATAAAAACCTTAATGAGATGGTTAGACATCTGCTCATGGGGAACTTGTAAAGAGGAAGAGAGAGAGAGAGAATGAGTCAGTACTTACTTCTTCCCATTCACCGGCGACCCAAGCGTAATGGGTGATGCATTCTTCAGATTGGCATGGCCGGACGATGGCGAGGCGCTGGTGAGCGTCACACAGATCCTCTCTGACCTGACCCGTGCCTTTCAGTCTGCAGTAAACATCTCGCTCCTGCGCTCCGACGCCACAGGTGACCGAACACTAATGAAACCGAAACAGAACGCACATCTGAATGAGAAACATCATCTGTTGTGCTTTGAAACAGTCTGCAGCCCGGTGCACAATCACACATGTTGTATCCTGTGTTTAGAAAGTTTGACCAATACTATTAGACAAAAAGTCAGGATACTGTGGCCTCGGCTGCCTTGATTTTCGTCCATCTGTACTTGCAGCATTTTCTCCAAGTGGCTGACTACGGTACTGCAACAAGAATAATATGGCCCAAAATAAACACGTCTTATAGTTAATCTTTGAATTGTTGATGGTTGATGTGCTAGAAAACACGTTTTCTAACTAAATAGCGCCACATCAGCAAAATCACTATGTGTGTATAATTAAGAAAAGGTGTGTTTCATTGCTGATGAACTCAAGCTGTCATTTGTAAGAGAAGAATTGTGTTATTTCTTCTTTCATCTGCTTCATTTTATAGACTTACTTGTATGAGACAATATATCAACATGTTTGTTTGGGCTGCAGTGTGAGTTTCACTGCTTTGCTGCCTCTAACCAATGTACTTAAAAAATCCAATGCCAGTTTGTCGCTTCTTTGTTGCGACGCACATCTGGGGGTCACACAAAGGTCTATCTCAAACATCTCTTTGATGTGCTTTGAGAAGCATACCTGCATACAGAGGAAGCGCTCTGTAAGGCTTGAGCTGATCAGCCTGATTCCTCTCCTACAGAGCTCAAAGAACAGAGTCAGACAGGCCTCAGCGATTTCACAATATCTGTGCATTATTCAGTAAATATTAAATTTCACAAAAACGTCCAGATGTATTTATGGTCTTCGTTTCTAGCTGTGGTTGTGTGTTATCACTAGGGAGTGTGTGTGTGTGGTTGAATACGAAGGGAGCAAGGACTTGAGTTTGGAAAGAGAACAAAAAGCACCACAGGAAATCTGACTTTTTTTTTTTTTATAAATCTTACAAAGCATGAACATAACTGTCCACTTTGAAACCTGATCCTGTATTCTCGCTAAAGACTAGCAGTCCTTCTGTCAGAGGCGGTAGGATTTCATCGTGGTGTTGAGTGAGTCCCACCAGACTTAATCAACTTTTTTTGCTTTTTGCCCAGGAAGTAAGACCCTTCAAGACAATTGATTTTGATGGATTTGGATTTGTGATGCTCACAGCCTTTAAAAAAAACTGTCCATAACAGATGAACACATTTGTCTTTGGAGCTACTTTCTACTGAAGAAATAGTCCCTATTTCTGTAGATTATCCAATGAAACAGGAATATATATATATATATATATATATATATATATATATATATATATATATATATATATATATATATATATATATATATATTAAAAACACAAACAACATTCCATTCACCTCAATTATAATAGGGGGAAGGCAGATATTTCAGGAATGGATAGTTGAGAAATATGTATGAACAAAGCTAAAACTCAGAACTATCTGCATAGCTAGATAACTCGAGTGTAAGTTGGATGAGAAAACTCTGTAACAGCAATCTAAAATATTTAATTTAACATATAAGTGCACAGCATTACACATAACCAGTCAAATGATGGATACTATTCTTGTGTCCTTGGTTCAACGTGCAGTCCACAGCTCCCCAGCTCCTCTGACATTACACCCCCAGTCAGAGGTGACTGAGAGGGTCGGGGAGCTGTGGAATAACTAACAGTGGGCGCTGAGGTTTCAAAGTTGTCACAAGCATGATTATTAAGATACAAAACATGTATTTATGCCCTAGTTGAGAATTTTATGGTTGCTGGTGGTATGCAGAGGAAGATGATTGCTTCCAGACACTAGTGTGAGAGAGAAAGGAGAGAGAGAGAGAGAGAGAGAGAGAGAGAGAGAGAGAGAGAGAGAGAGAGAGAGAGAGAGAGAGAGAGAGAGAGAGAGAGAGAGAGAGAGAGAGAGCTCAAAGAGTGTGGAATGGAGGAGGACGGTACTTGGGAAGAAGGAGGGATATGGTAGATTTAAAAACAAGATATGGTACATTTTTTTTAAAGAATATCTTATGCATTTAAAAAAAAAAAAAAAGAGGGGATCAGGAAGCATTGTTCAGCCTGCGGGTGATACCACTGCTACTCCTGGATCTTTCTGCCAGAAAGGACTTTCCAAGGGCAACTTAAGTTTTGCTTCACTAAGTAGCATATATTAAGTTTGGGTTTGTCTCTAATAAGCAAACCCACAAATAATCAAAGAGCTTCACGCCGTCTCTCTAATCATTGTTTTAGTGCTTCAACAACTCGACTGTTTGGTTCGTTCTCACTCTGACTTAGCAATACACACTTATAAGTTGATAATATGTCTGTGCTGAGTTCCAGATGTTTCCCAAGCAACAATGGCCAAAAACAACAACCCCTGATTGCAGGTTTAAGAGGCAACCAGTGCGCGCGCTTTGCATTTATTGTGTGTATTCTCGCTCCTCAGAGTAATCTGACAGAGCATGACGAAGAACAACCAATCATTCCTCTCATTCTGCTCTTTTGACGCAACATACATTTGGCTCTGAATATGTTTGTCCCTGAGGGATTTCGAGATGACTTTGAGCCAAAACTGTTGCATGCGTCTCCTTTTGTGAGCAGCTCTTGCGGCTGTGTGGTTGACTCCGCCCTCGACTGTGACTTCACCCCCCTAGCGACTCCCCCATGCGTGGCCTTTTAGCCTGTCAGTGTGCCAGGGTACAGAAACCTGCTGTGCTTCAGGACGTGTGTCATTCTTAACGTCGTGCATTCATCTGTATGGGGGGGCCGAGCGAGGCGGCATCAGCTGCAACCCTGTGTTTCATTAAGATGCCGTGTTTTGAGCAACACGCTAATTATTTGTGAAATTCAGTGCAAAGCATGTGACTTGAGCTTGTGCGTGTGTGTGTGTCATGCAGTGTGCGCCCCCTTTGAAACATGCTGGTCAGTGTGTGGTCCGATGAGAAGCTGTTCTGGAGATTGCGCTTCACGACCGTTCCGACACTTTGTCTTAATATTTCAAACTTATCTAACCTCACGTCAAGTGCACTGCATAAACAAAGCTCGCCTGCTGTGTTTAGCTCACGCTTGTTGAAAAGACACATGACTCTAGACCAAGAATAAACGGAGTGCTGACTGCTGTGTGTAAGTGTCCTGCATCTGCAACCTCTGGGAACCCTTCAGCTGTGTTAGGGGCTTGTGTTTCAGCTGCTAGCAGGAGTTAGTGTGAGTGTGGTCCCCATGAGGGAGCCGGGGGCTATTTCGTGAGCTCGAGGAAATGGGGGAGAAGAGAAAGCATACCTCCTTCCACCTGTTGGCCTTCCAACTGGGGCATCCCCGCGCCCGACAGGCCTTCTGCGTCCGCGGCCGAAGCAGATGACCGCAGTGTTCCTCCTCTATTTTGGTTTGGTTCTGATAAACACAGGCTACCTCTCGCTGCTTGGTCCCCCGACCACAACTCACTGAACACTGCAGAGGGACGGGGCGAGAAGGGCGGGGGGGGGGGGGGGGTGGAGTGGAAAGAAGAAAGCATGTTAGCAAAGTTCTGTTGGAGAACATAGTTACCGATCTCTACTGGTTTGGGATCATAGTCATGGTTACAAAAAGGTGCTACGAAATGGCACCAAAAAAACTTCAGAGAGTGTTGACACAAAGGTGAATCAATACAGCCACAGCATGTGGTGTAGAACTCAATATTTCTCCCAGAACATAAAGACCATTTAGACTTCGACACAAGAGCTCTCAGTGCACCGAGCAGCTTCCTCGTTGCATTTCATGGCCTGGTGAACACATTGCAAACAAATTGAACTCCGCAACTGAAATGGATTTCACCCAAAGCTTTTGTCAAACGCTCACACGGACGGAATGCAGCGCAACTCTTCAACCTGTAAACAGAGGAATTACTTTTAGAGCTGCCGTGAAGTGGAGGCCGAGGCCGAGGCCGAGGCGAAGAGAAGACGGCGAGCGAGAAACACTGATGCACGCACGCGGCGAGACAACCATCTGGTACGAATAACCCAGAAAATACTTCAGGAAAGCGATAGAGACGGCGAAGATGGCGCATAAAAACCAGACACCCTGACAGCTCGGAGATTGTAGATGGAAATATTCAGTATTCGGTCCTCATGAGGCCAGACAGCAATTAGGATGCCCGCTATTTCTGCTTGACGAGTGAGCGCCCCCATTCAGAGCAGCTCTAAAAATGGGGTGCTGGAATCGAATACACAAGACGAGGAGCGTTGCATTTTGTCTTAGCATATTTTCCAGTCCAGATAATAAACATAATATTGCATTGTCCTCTAATTATGATCTCAGAATGTTGCATAACACCAAACACACACAGTATGTGCTCATAATACTGATCATCCTACAGCCGACGGACCATGGAAACCTACATTTGCAAACGTCTTGAGGGTTGTGTCTTTGTCTTTCTTCCGTTTCTCGGAGCTAAAAAGGCATTTATTCCCTGTTAACAATTCATAATTCAGTATCCGTTTAAACCCTTCGAACAAAGCCACCTCCAGCCTTTTCTTTTTAAGTGTGGTGCGGTTACTGGTCGACACTGCGCACACATGCATCATGCACATTGCAATTACCGAGGCATTTTAAACACAGGCTTGGCTCAGCTGACGGAGAACATCAAAGCCGAGGCCGGAGCTGAGTGACTAGTCGTGAGCACGGCGGATTCACATACCCGCTGCACACTCACTCAAAAATGATAACAGAACTCCCTCTACCTCAGACAAGAGCAGAGACCGGCAAACATGTTGGAGAAGAGGGGGGGGGGGGGTGAGGCAGAGAGCTGGCCCCTCCTTACTGCTGTAAAAGCAGGAGGGGGAGAAAAAAAAAGAAAAAGGGAGGAAAAAAAAAAAAGGGAGGAAGAAAGGAAATCGCAGCCATACGGGCTGTGCTCCCTCAGCTGAACTGTATCTGCATTTTAACGGCGCGAGAAAAGACGCTACATGGCAATGTGCTCCTCCCTCCACCCTGCCAACCTCATCTGTCAGCCATTAGTTAATCAGGGCCGGCAACACAGAGCACAGCGAGCTGGCACAGCTCGAGGGACCAGACGACAGCTTCACCTCTTGAGAGCAAGAAGAGGGCAAGGACTGAGGGACCTCCGCTTTCTCGATCGACAGCTGGGCTGCTCCACTCACCAGCACCCACTCAGGTAAGACTATTCCACTTATCACTCACGCTCGGCCGCTACGACAGTGGCAAGTTACCGTCCAGCTGCTTTGTTCTCGTGAAAAGTGGCGCCGGTGTTTGGAGAAATTTGAAATGGCGCCTGATTATTAAAAAGCATACATTGTATCATGAAAGTATTTTGGTGTATGGACTTCATCTGAACGTATACGTCGTATTCAGTTGAAACAGCTCTGAAGTGTTGCTTGTGTGTTAGAGGGTTTTGAATATATGGGATTCTCGCTTTAACACGAACCAGGGGAGCAAATCCTCAGAAAAACTCATACATCAATGGGTCACAAGGGAAATGAAACCCTCTTGACACAGATCTGCCCGCCCATGTTGTTCCAGTAATTAATTTCACATGATTAGGCGGGTTAGCTCCAATATAATCCGGTGAGGTTTATCGAGACAAAATGTGGATTACCATAAAACGAGATGACTCAACCGCTTTTGTGAGACAAGTTTGTTCCAAGCGGAGCAGAACTTCTGCAGAGAAAGTTATAATTGATATTTAAAGCCATGCGTAATGAACAGGCGGCTCGAAATGATTCTATACTTAGCGGCTCTAAGCGGCTTTCTACATTTGATAGTTTTGCAGTTCTGGAACAAATCACATAATCACATAATTGAGTGCTAAACGAGAGCCAGCTAATTCATGCCTTTTTTCTGAAACCATAAAACAGCCCGGGGAAGTTTTGAACAAAGATGTTTGACGTTGTCTAAATGAACAAAATGTGATTGCATACAGACGTGCCTCTACATGGATAATCACACTGATATGAGATACTTTTCTTTTGAGCACTAATGTCTTCGTCTCGGACAGGGAGGCGTCAACTTCGAGATGACCCCGCCCAATGCATTTCTGTGAACAGGTAAGCCAATAGGACACCTGGAAACTGTTAGGCATCCAAGAGAAACTTGACTAGAGTTTAAATGTCTGTCACTCAGCCAACGTGGCTATCAAAGCAGCTAATACTGCGCAGTACCTCACACAGAGAAGGTGGATTCCACAAAGCCCCACGGATCAGAAAGGCCTTGTGGGTAAATGTGCTTTTATTTGATCAATGATCCCTATGGCTCCAAGCAGTGCACGACAACTGTGTGAATGTGAGAACTATAATTACTCTTTCGTTCGGTGATTACAGCAGAATTGAGTGTTTTGAAAAGTATGTCGGGGCTCAGAAATCAGAAAGACCACCAGAAACATCTATCATCGTATCTGTATTCAACATAACTGTTTTGACTAGATGGCTTGTTCCCAATATTAGCGTGTTTATTAAAAACCATGACGATGAAACTAATTGCATTATGAAACACAATCTGCTCATAAGACTAAAGCCAAGTTAGTAATATGACCATTTAGACGAAATTATGCATTAAGTATGAAGTTCAAACCACAAATTAGGTTTTTTTTGTTCTACGTTTCCTATATTTAGTGTTTCTAAGTGAGACCATATCTTAAAATGTGAGAGCCAAGGTCGAATTCCAATCACATTGCAGCACGCTCGCAATGCAAGAGAATGGTAATACCGAGCATATGGTAACTGCAGTTACATAGACTCTTCAAAGGAGATCAGTGTGGACCCGGAGCAAGAACAAACTTGCAAGCGTAGACTGTGAAGACAGTGTAGGATTATACCCTGGGCTCCATGTTGTCAGGGTTGTGAGATGCAGTACATATCCACAGTACATGCTCAATTACGCTCATTCCATCTGAATTAATCCACAGTCCAAACCATGCAAGGAGCCAGCAGGAGTAGGAACTGAATGCCCTTCAAGACATTGTCATGTCTTTAGTGATGGATAGCTAATCATTATCGCAATGTCCTCCGGCGCCTATATTAAACTGTAAATCAGAGAAAGAAGGAGACAAGAGGGAACGAGATAAGGGTCACAGAACATTCAGGCTGCTTTTTTTTTTTTTTTTGGTCTTGTTTTGCAGGGAGGTTTCAAAGACAGAAGTCAAAACAACACATGTTGTCAACATGGGAACAGCTGGTAAGAGCGGCGTCATGGGGCAGAGGAATGTCAAGAGTCATAGATCTTTTATCCATCAGGCCAAAATAGCTATAAAAGCTCGTTTGAAACCACGCACAGGAGCAGTGTGAAAACCTCACGTTTACCTTTATTAACTTTAGCCGTGACCAATCTCACAACATGCTTTGAACGATGAAAACCATGAGATGAATAAAAAAGAAAATACATGCAATTATAGCCATGTTAAAAACAGATATTTTACTGGCACTACAGTACAGATGAATTTGAGATGATTTTTCTTTAATATTCATTTGAGAAAGGGTCTGATTGTATGACATAGAAATATTTCACTGTCTCGATCAATGCAGTTCCTGCACTTTGCCATGTTTCAAGAGTCAAATAAACAACCGGGTGAGTAGGCATACGCAAGTCAGTTTCCTTTTTAAGTCAACACCACTCAGGAAAGATACACCAAGAAACCATAAGTCAAAACGAAATGACAAAACAGACGAGTTTTTACGTCTGTCTAAACATTCCACTGAGAGCTTTTTCCATTACTGTTACCCTGAAACATCCGGCCGCGCTCAAATTTGTACTCTGCTGCAGATGGGAACGAGGAATATATGAGGGGAAACAAGGTAATTCTTGACGACAAAACTTAAAAAATACAGCAGACCAACAGGAAAGTTATGGAGTAGTTAGCTACCTTTAGCTTAGCGTCTGTCCCTCTTCCTGCTAAAAAAAAGAAAAGAATACAAACAAACAGAACGATGCAAGAGAAGGAAGACATCCTTAAAAAAAGAGAGGAATCCACACCTGGTATGCGTGTATCTTATTACCACATATCCAAAAGCAAAACACTAATTAGAATATTCCTTTTACAGCAGCATTATCGAGACAATAGGGAGCTCTGTTGGTATTGAAGTGCAAATTGCAGTGTTTAGCAAAATTGCTACTGCTTTGTATACCTTACCACTCCAACCCCTTTGTCCTCTGTGTCTGCTTCCAAAGCTCTGCTAAACCTGTGTCTGATTTCAGCAAAGTCCTTGGGCCTTGACATTGGACACATGCCTCAATCTGATGAACCCCAAAAACTCTTTATCAGTGAGAAAAAAATAAACTGATTCCTGATGTACCGCTGCCTGGTCAACACATTTCCAGAACAATAGAAAAAGCTGTTGATCTGTCTACAACCTCAGAATTAAACATCAGGATTTGGTTTTTAGCCGCTCAAACTCGACATGAAGATTTGTGTCAGAAAACCCAAATGCATAATGCAGCGGTTGGTAATGCAAAAATACAGCCAATCCTAGAAAGCTTTTGTCATTTTAACAAATAAAAGACGAAAAAGTAGTTCAAATTGAGTACTGAAGCGATAATATGAAGCTATACCTAATAACTATACAAAGAAAAATACCTATATTGAGCGGGAAAAACGAGTTGATTCCTCAATTAGTCGATCCAGAGAAAAATACATCATCAATCATCTTGGCAATCGTTAAATTATTCAAATGTTCCAGCAAGAATGGCAAACATTTGATGGTTTTAGATTCTAAAATCTCCTAACATCTGTGGACCAGCGGCCCTGCCAACACATAACTATGAGAACCAGACCTGCCAGGTAGCTGACTGGCATAGAAAGTAGTGCACAAATAGCACAGTCCAAGTACAGCTTAATCTTGAACTCTTACAGCGGAGCTAAAACAGCCCACAGCCCTGTATGCTAAAGTGTAAATGAAGGTCTATTATCCCCCTGTTACTTAAAGTGGGCTTGAACATCCAATCAATCACCGTCCCCCCAGAAAGAAGGGAAAAAAAGCGCTTTGACAGAGATGTCGAGTCCCACAAACTCCATTTCACTCCATCAACGTGATAGACCCGACAAGCCCAAACAGGACCAGGCCCCGGCAAGTCTGATGTGTTAACCTGTGAGAAGAATATCCGTTTAAGTGGAGTCTATCAAGTGACTCCTAGAGGCCTAAAAAACACTTTATAATACTTGACCAACGAGTTGAGGAAAAGCAGGCGCACTCAACCTGCGTCGAGTGAGGCCATGTTCCCTATCTACCAGCCTGGGGTAGACCAATCTAAACGCTTCCAGACTTTCACGCCTTGTCTCTTTTTATTTCATCTCAGTGCATCTGCTCCCACCTTAGATCCCCTATAAAGTAACAAAAATATCGACCCTTACTAGATGGGCTCCTATTAAGTTCTTCCAATTCCCTGCACAAACTCATTGTGGTTTGGAGTGAACTAGGGTATATTTCCAGATGGGGCTTTACTTCCAAAGGGACAGCACTAATATCATCGTTTAACTGCTCTTAATGCCACAATACTTTTTTTTACAGTAACATTACAGTAATATGTTGGGTTTATCTTCATGTAATCCAACTGCTTGACCCAAAAGAGACTTCAATTCCTAATGTGAAAGCCATGCTGTGATCCAAATATTAAGAATCTTCAGATAACGTCTCAAGAGGATCTCTTTTGTGCCTCCAAAGTCTTTAAGGTTTTCCAAAATCCGTAGGCCAGAGTGCGGGACTTTTAACCAGCAGATCGTCACCTGAACTATTTTTGCTTTCTCTTAAAAGGCCGAGTTGTAACAATATCTCCCTACGATCTCAGATTTAAATCAAAGCCGTGACAAGAGCCATGCTCGTGAGGACCACATGGGACCGTCCAGCCACCGCTTCAATTCGCTCACACTCGACTGGCACATGTGCAAGATCAGGAAACACGAGGCCAATGATGTCACGGCCAACTGACCCCAGGGTGACAGGTTTGTAGAGTGTTCTTGCCCACTGCCCCGAGGCCAAAGTCAAGTATGTCAATGTTGTGCATGTGGATTTCATTTGAAGCAGCATGATTAGGTCACAGATGCTCAAAAGCGATCCCCACCGCATGGGAAAGCCACTCTCGACAGGAAGCGGGGTGTTTTTGTTCGGCACAAACAGGCATAAATTACTCAAATGGTGCCTTGGTTGCCAATGCATCACACACAGCCGTATTGTTGCTCGTTGCACACATGAGACATTGAGATTGCTTTTTAAGGTGTGTCATTAGTGAATGATATTTACATTACTGATCGTATATATGCTGCACTGTGTCTGAAACCATAAATTTCTGCAATAAATTTGATAATTGTTTTGTGTCTTTTCTTCTTCATGCATGAGCAATGTGTTTTGATTATCTGTATTTGGAAAATGAATATAGCTTTAGCAATCAGTCATTCATTTTTAAGGTGTGTCTGAAAGGTTATTAGAAACGATGAAAGATCCAGGGATCAAAATAGTGACCGGATATTTTGCCGAGGTAAACTAAACTAATGATTTAATAACGTTTGAAAAATATTTGTGGGACAATATTGTCCTTTTATTCTCGAATACCATTGTAAAATATTACTCTTGACGATCAAATGTTGTCAGGCAGCAATGCAGATTTAGGAATATTGGAAAAATGGCAGTATAATCATCGATATTAAAGTTATTTCCTTGTGAACAAGTATTTTGGTTTAGTTCCAGGAATGTAGCCAACCTCTGAAACATGAGAGGAAACACAACGGCTGGGCTGAAACGCTTTGTAAGTAATGGTATTTCTAGGATAGGTAACTACTTTCCTGAGATGTGATGAATACATATACAATAATATAAGCTATTTAGGGAGAATATAGAGCATTTGTGAAATGTATTTGATAATTTAGTATATATTTAAAATTAGGTTTTCATTGATGAGCTACTACTGCAAACGGGTGTGATTGACATTACTCGTTTTTTTATTTTTTAGGCATAGAAAAATATTTTGAGGGTACTAACAGAAGAGGCCATTACGTAAGGTAAGATGCAATCTGAAGCCAGAAGAAATATTTTGACAAAGTTATGTAATGCAAAAAACCTCCGAAACATTTTCCCCTGTGCTCAGAAATAGCATCAGCTCCTAAACATTGCCATTAAAATATATTTTATAAATGGCACAGAGACTTCCTGCAATATGTGACAGAGGACACGATGTAAAAGTCATTTCATAATCCTTGCTATCCTTTTATGTGAATCAATGTCGGCTTCCCTGTTGCTTTATACAGTTATATGTATGTAGCTATAATCCGGCGTGGTCTATTTTGAGTTCTTGGAAGTAACTGGAATCGTTACATTATTCGAATGTACTGCCCAATATTACTTTTCATACACATGCTTTACTTCAAAGAATGACTTCAGGACAATATCAAATGATTAAAATCAGCAGCTTTCTGTAAATACTGTCTTTCCAGGGCTTGCATTTGGATCTGCTCAACTAAACAAACTTTGCCAGCATGCATTAATACAGATTATTGTCGTAGTAAAAGTAATACTCCGCAGCTCTCCTGCCAAATGCATTACAGAGAGCTCTATTAATGCAATGGTAAACAGATGTGCCACCCAGCGCCAAAGTTTGATTTGGACTGTACTCTGTCTGTTTTCTCCAGAGACATTACAAAAAGAAATGTTAAAAATGCATAAAAGGAAAAGGCCTGCAGCGTTTTTTCACTACATTATGCAGAGGTATGTAAAGTACTACAGAGCATTTAAAAACTGATTTTAAATATGCCCCCAAAGACTGAATTGTTATAGACGGGTTAAAGAAAAGTCAATTGAGGGTCAAATACCAAAATACCACATAATGACCTCCAAGTCAAGTCTTTTCTATGAGCTGTTTGTAATAATTCACCTGCACACTAAATACTGCAAAACCCTGCTGTATATATTGCATGCTCATGGTTTATCACAGCATATAAGTGGACGACGAAACGACTGTATATGCAACAAATACCTGCTGTATCAACAACTGTGAAAGCAATAAACTACATTTCAAGTGCTACTCTCTTTTAGTGGACTGTGTCTTATTGTGTTTTCTTAACTTGTTCCCTCGAGTGACGTCCGGAGGATTTACACGTGCTCATAACCTTGAGCTCTTCCTTTAGAGTACAGAGCGAGAACAGAGGTTGTTAAAGGCACAGACCTGTGTTTTGTTTGCCAGCAAAATATTGCATTTAGAAACAACACAAATTCCACAGTTATGTTTCTTTAATAATCTTTACAATGAGGGGGAAAAAGCTAATTCAACATGTTTATGTATTCTTTTTTTTTTTTGCATGTGAATGAAATAAATAGCAATATGAACAACAAACCAACCAAAAATATGAAAAATAAAATAGAATTGCGCCTTGGAGTTGGGCAATTTTGCACCACAGGGGTTAAAAATAAGAAGGACTGGAGTGAAAGTGGAATGAAACTGCCACAGCTGAGGATTCTTGGTTGCAGTGAAAGTCTTGGTTGAGAACGAAACACACGACGAGAGAAGCAAAGGGGGGGAAAAAAAGAAGGAGACTGCACACATCCTAACTGAGAGGACGCGCACATAAATATAGACCCAGCTGCAACACTTCACCCGAAATATGTGTCATGATAATGTCATGTTGCTTTAACCAAAGTGTAATTCAGGGTGTTATATTTAGAAGAACCTGAATCTGCAAAGCCGCACCAGTGCCTTGACTTTATATGGCAAAAGTAGTGCGGCTCCTGCGTCAAGTGAGAGCTTCACAGTTGCAGCGATGGAGTTATCACGTTGTCGCCGCGCTTCTGAAACCCTGAACTGGCCTTAAAATGTAACCTCAATACCCAGCTGAATAGGAATATCTCACTGCCTCGTTACATCTATAGCCACGCCCAATCGGTGATGTCATCGTGTACCGACACACCCTGGAGGACCCCTCGACATCGCTGCAGCAATGTGAAAAAGCATTCTGACCTTGCCAAAGAGATTTAAAAGTATGTGATGTTGCGACACTGTAAACTTTCCAAGAACCAACTTTTCTCCTGCTGGAATTGCCGGCAACATAATCTGTTGAGTATGGATTAGAAACTAAGCTGCCCTTACATCCTGACAATGTCCGTGACTCAATATGCGTGTCGCTGATAAGGTCACGCGACGGAAATGGCCGCAACCAGTAGTGTTCAGGTGACGTGTGTGTGTGTGGTGACAGATAATTCAAGTAAAGTGTTACATCGATCTAGACTGGACAAAACATTGAAGTTGCAACAATTAATAATCTATTGTAAACAAATAAATAAGTTTAATTTGAAAAAAACAAACAAAAAGAAATCCTTCAGAAATACAAAAACTGGCCAAAGGAATAAAGAGACACAGCAACAAATGACTCTAACTTTAGAAGGAGGAGGTATCTGTGTGCTTTAGTTTGTTTGACGAACAACGAGGAAAGCTGAAAAAAGAACCGCTCAATGGAAAACCCCGATTTACTGTTTTGTATCTTTCAATAAGCTGCACGGATGCTGCCTACCTGTAACAGAATAAATTAATTCATTCTTAGTCTGGAAATATGATAAAACTCTATCTTCATGACACTGATAATGCACCATTATAAAATGTTATATAAAGTTTAATAGCACCTTTTCATAATGAATAACAATATGACTATAACTTGCATTTTAATGTGTGTAATCTGTTTGCAGAACAACTGGATTAAACCTCAGACGGACTTCCTTTCACAGATATGACGTTAGGATTGAATCCAAAATTCCCACCGTTTAATCAACACATTGGATGATACATTTTGACAAATTGTTGTGACATATGACAAAAGTTATTTTAATAGTTTATGCCTGTTTTCCTATTTGATGAAGACTACATCATATATTATCCAATATACTTTATGAATACCTAAAATAATTGATATCTATAAGAAAAATGTTTTCCTATAATGCTTTTTTAATTTTTCAACCCCTCTGCTTTTTAAGGCATTTTAATAACTTTTTGGGCTATTTTAAACATGTTTTTGTATGTTTTGTTTATTAGTTTATTTGCTTTTGTGATAATGTAAATCATTCAATTAGTGTAACCTGACAGAGATGAAGCCATTCTAAATTGCATTTCAACTTAAGTAAAAAAACACATTATCAAAAATACAAATGAAACATGTTTTGAAAATATTTTCCTCTGTACAAACTGTATTTACTCATAGAGAGATACAAGAGGTCTGACCAAGAGCACCAGCAAAAATATTAAATAAAATATTCAGTAACGAAAAAACTAGCTACTTGAAAAATAAAATCATACTGTACAAAGATACACATACAAAATACACCGACAGTCATTTGTTGCTGTTCCATAACGGTCATAATATTAACTCTTATACACAAATATACACTTGTGTACTTCGGATACAGGGAAAAAGAAAGCAACAACAACAAAGAACATTTACTTCACGCCTCATATATGAAATAAATATTTTCTAGAGTTATGCTTCTACAAATATATGGCATTGTTGGACAACACTGTCCTGATTTATAGGTCTGAATTTGGAGCCTTGGCTCAAAATGGGATTCATGTGTTTCTAATGATCCCCTCAGTGGAGCAGCATTGTGTTTTTGTGTATTTCTTTTCTTGATTCTAATCAGCGCCGTGGCCCTTCGGGGGCCCATCTGGGTGGGCTGGCGCTGGCTAAACAACAGTGGCCCTCGGTGCCCAGCGCTCACTTCAGGATCTCCGACAGTTTTAGGACGAAAAACACACATCGGCACACATGGCTGAAGTCATTTTTAGCACGTGCCACATCTACTCACAGTGACGCGCCCTCAGTGAGGAAGGGAAGTGTTGGAAGGGAAAACGAGTTAGCACTATCGTACCGGCTTCCATGGTCGGCGGTGCCAGGCGGCAGAGCCCGGGCAGGGCTGCAGGTTGCATTGCTCCATGTCGGGCGGCTTGTCCAGGATGTCGCAGTTGTAGTTGTTTAGCCTCTGGCCGCTGGGCCTTTGACAAACCACCAGGCGAGTCTTTCTTCCACCACCGCACGTCTGCGTGCACTAAGGGTAGCAAACAAAAAGATGTTTTGTGAATGTATTCACGACATAATGCGACGATTATAGAACGATGTGTCTTATAATGTGCTTCAGTGTCGCTTTTCTGAACAGTTTCAGACTGAAATTGAACAAATCACCTCCCACACACACACACAGAGGAGACGCAACAGACAACAACGATGAAACCCCCCCAAAAAAAGTGTGGGAAATGGAATGAAGTTCACAATGAGTGAGTGGAAAAGTATGAAAACTGTGTTTCAAACAGTATAATATGAGCTCACCTCCCCCCAGACACCGAAGTTCCACAGAGGACATGGTCCGGAGTCGCAACCCTTGGACTCGGCAGGTTTGACCCTCTCGTCGCAGTAGCTGTTGCCGCGCCCGTCAGCGTCCTGACACACCACCACTCGCCTCTGGAAACCTCCGGCACAGGTGCTGGAACACTGCAGAGCACACAGAGCACCAATGAGGAGGATGCATGTGCACACACACAGGTGCAACATGTACTTTATGCATAGAAGGACTATTTTTTATTTTTTATTTTATTAAAGCAAGTACACAAAAATACAGTGCAATTGTGATACGTTTAAACATGACCCCCCCCCCTCCCCCTGAACAACTCTAATTGAGGATAAAAGAAAAATAAATTAAAATGAATTAGGAATAAGTAAATAGACAGTTATATAAAATCAATGTACTTTGAGAATTATTTTTTTTAAAGCATAAAAGGACTATTATGAGTAATAAAACACAGATGGATTTTGTTTTGGCCCATGTGTCAATTATTATGTAAAAAAAAGAATTCTTCTGAAACTTTTGATTGGTCCCACAATTTTTTATGCTGAAGATTTTGGCCAACATGAACGTGAAATGACACAAAAAGGAAATTCCTTTGAAAACCAATCTATCCCTAACATATGACCTCTTGTTTTGATCTAATTGTTTTTTCTACTTCACTTGAGCAACTTATATTTGCTGAATGGTGTTTCGTGGTTGAAAGCTCAGACACACTTGTCTCATCTTTCATATATTATAGTGCGGTCAAAGATTTCACAGATTCCACTGACTTACATTTAAATGTGGTGGTCTAAGTGTTTTTGCGGACCAGAAGAATGCTGGCGCACACATCCAAACGCACAAACACAGAAAATTCAGCACAGCAACCTGTTGTGCTAAATTTACCTAACTCTAACCAAAGACCAAACCCAGGTGCACTGTTCAAAATGATCTTCAGAAGATGGAGAACATCCGTCCATGATGGCCAATGTCAAACACTGAACAACGCGGCCTTGAGCGGAGCAGCGGGTGCACTCTGCATCCAATTAAAATGACACATCCCCACTGTCAATGTGAGTGAGCGCATTCAGCGCTCTCTATA
Organism: Clinocottus analis; assembly: GCF_023055335.1. Taxonomy (NCBI): domain Eukaryota; kingdom Metazoa; phylum Chordata; class Actinopteri; order Perciformes; family Cottidae; genus Clinocottus; species Clinocottus analis. The sequence continues at coordinate 5,569,046 of NW_027176218.1, read as the reverse complement.
GAATGTGAGCGAGGACGGCGCAGAGTGAGCCTGAACAGCAGCGCTTCCAGTCAAGTTCATCATGTGAGACTGAACAGTGCACTGGGATGAATGCCTCTGCTGGTGGGGGTTTCGAAACTAGAGCAATGGTCCTTCTCCTGGCTTTGAGAAAAACAAGATTAACCCCCAGAAAACACATGTCCTCCGAAACAAAAAACCAACAAAGAATTGATCTACAAAATAGAATTTCACAGTGAAACTGTTCAGGTCTTTTGATGGAGTAAGAGACATCTGATAAGTGACTGTTGCCTGTTAGGTGCAACATGAAAAATGGCAACATTAGGTGCAAAATGTTGCCAATTATCTTCTAGCATGGAGGAGATTTTCTCTCTAATACAGCATGCGTTGCTCTATTTCTCTAAAACTGGGCATCCCCCAAGTTAAAGCACAAATTCCATATAATTTAATCAAATCAAATAAAAGTGATTAACAAGTGATTGTGGATGAGATTAGTAGTAAGAATCACCAATGACCTTAACCCACGAGCGACCTACCATGGAAATCCCAAAATATCTCTCAGCGATAAGGTGTGGTCTGGGTAAACCAGGAGTACACAATACCAGACAAAGTTAAACGCAAAATAAATGAACCCGAGGCTGCTTTTTGGACAATTTGATTCAAGGTCAAGGACATTAAGAGAATCAGGAGCCTGAACGGCCCCAAAACCATTTGGGTTTGTTCGTGCCGAATCAATTTCAACCCAAAAGAATCAAGTTTCTACAACTCAACTGAAACGATCCTCCCGCCAGACAAAATGCTCCCGCGCAACCCTATTTCCCCAAAGGTGACGTGCTGAACGTACTGCGCCCCACGGTCCGGTCCTCCACTGGTTGTCTGCTGACGGCACGTTCCAGCTGCTGTGGCCAGGATGGCGTCCGGGGTCCTGTGGATACCCGTAGGGCTGATCGTTGATCCGCTGGCGGTGGTAGGTCGAAGGGCAGGGTGCAGCGGTGCACTCTTGCTCTGTCGAAGGCTTCTCATCCGGGTCACAGAAAGACTGGTCCACCGGCTGGTGGTAGTTCGAGCAGACCACCTGCCTGGTGGTTCTCCCAATGCCACAAGTCACCGAGCACTGGGGACAGAGAGCCAACGTGTTACAGATACGTAATATGTTCCTCTAATTCTGGCCATTCTCGAGGTCTAGATATGTCCCAAAGGTAGACGTCTTGTTTAAAGGTGCGGATTAAACTTCATAGTTTGCATTGTTATGAGAACTGTGGACTAAACCGATGGGATGTTACGTGACAATGTGCCTGGAGGACTTTGCCAAGATGTAGCAGATTGCCTGCTACATATTGCTTCATGATGTGCAGCCTTGTGATACGACGCCCCATGTAAGTCTGTATGCAGCTGGAGTAGAGAACTTAATGAACTTAAGACTTTGTCCTCTGAGAAATGTAATCTTGGCTTTTACATTAAAAAAAGATAATCCCACCACTGGTCTCTTGGTGCCATTGCGCGTAATTACGACTCTCGTGTCATCGTGACATTGACAATCCAAACTGTCCAAGATCCCGGCAGTACTTGGAGCCCATTTTGTTTCAGAATGATTTCAACATTAGGGTCGAGTACTGAAAGTCTCTGCAGTGGAAAACATCTGTATTGATTGGACACAGCGTCAGCAGTTTTGTTTTTGTTTTTTTTTGGAACTCACAGGGGACCACTCCCCGGCACGCCATTGGCCACACGGGCTGAAGCAGGCCGAGGACTCCGGGGGCCGGGGCAGGTGGGTGCAGTGTGACTCGTCGGCAACTCCTCCCTGGGCGTCTCTGCAGCTGACGTAACGCGCCCGCTTCCCCTTGCCACAGGTCACGGAGCACTGGAGGACACGCAGATACAAGCTGAGATCAATATTCGTCTTACGTGGAATATTTATGTTTTTTTGTGTTGTGTGGTCTACTTTTCAAGACTCATAATGATCGCGAGGTAGAGTGGCACTGTTTGTAAAATGCACCGCAACGGTGACTGGTTGTGAGTGCCATGTCAGCTGTGCTATACAATTTCCGCTAACTTACAGCCCACAGTGGTGATGAGAGCATACTAGATTGTGTACAACACATATCGTGTATCTATGGGTCTATTGTAGATGTAGTACACAGATAATTACCCAGATATCTTATTGTATGAAGTGGCATTGTAAAGCTGCAACTATGTTCAATTAAAAGTCATCAAATATCCTTTTGTTTCTTATAAATAATAAAATAAATGAATGATAAATATGACTGCCTTCCTAGTGCTTTGATTCATACGTTTCTGTGCAGTGAGAACAATTCAAGAAAGTTGTAATCTCTTGTATTAGGATGATACGATACTATACTATCTACACTACTACTACACTTCCTGACATTACTTTCCACACAGCAATAAGTAACAGACGTGTCTTACTCCGTAACAGATGAGGAGACATGTTTGTGGATTCTTCACCGTAAGGCGTTCATGATTGCATCGAATGCTGCCGGTGTCCTGAAGTGACTCCCTGATCAACGTTTAGCTGCTAACGCTATTGTAGCTTCACCCGTGCCATCTTAACGGGACATCGCAGTAAACATTTCTGAGCGGGTGAATACCTAATGCAATCAAATGGCTCCGGCTCAAACCGGCATGTTGATATCCTTCTCATATCAATGACTCTCTAAAGAGGATGGCAGTTCCGCTCCTCGGGGGGATTGTAAGGATGTGTATGTGTGCACGTGGTGTGTGTATAATCTGTGTGTGTGTCTGTAAGACCACACTGGCGCTGGCCTCTTTGACATGTGAGCTCACACCGACTTTCAGATTGACAGACGGGGTTCAATCTTAGAAACCGTAGACTTGTGTTTAGATGAAATCTGGTTTTCATTTGCGACGAGTAACAATGCAAAGTATCAGAGAGACAGAGGGGCCTCTCAGCCCAGACAGTGGAGCCTGTGTGTGTGTGTATGTGCGCCTGTGTGTTTGTGTGTGTGTGTGTGTGTGTGTGTATGTGTGTATGCCAAGGAGGATCATGGTCCTGTACAGTGTGTGCCATCTGAAGGAGTGTTGGGATATACAATAACGTTTAAAATGTCGATCTCATAAATAAAGGAGAGCCGTCATTACTGGAGTGCAGTTTCCTTCAATTACACACACAGAAATACACACACACACACACACACACACACACACACACACACACACACACACACACATGGATATATGTATACAAACGTTTTCATCAGTATTCTTATTGTTCAGTTCTCTCAAGCTACACGCAGAAAGATGTGTGTAGTGCAGTTGTTTCCCATTCAACAAATACAATGTCTTTGGACTGGATAAGGTGAACTCACAGATTGTAACATGCACTGATAGAGCAAATAAATCCAATTTGTTTCCTCACCGCAGTCCAGGAGCCATATCTCCACTGGGTCAGGAGTTGAGCAGAGTTGTCAGGACGAGGTGTGCTTTGTACCGGAGCCCAGGGACACGCCTGCGTCTCGCAGTCCTAAAACCAAAAAACATGCAAATGCAGTAAGGCGATTACTTGAGTCATGCATCCGCTACATTGAAGCAACGGGAGTAAATATACAGAAAATATTACGAAACATATATTGGACACGGCCTTGGATTCAAAGATCCAGACGGAGGATGTGTTAAAAAAAAATGCTTATACAATGTCTGTGAATATTGCGGTGACCTCCACGCCAACAGCTGAGATCACCAGGAAAGTTCATGACCTCATTGTGTCCATCAGTGTCTAAGAGCCCTTATGTAAGACCCTTAAACCACTCAGGTAAAGTGTACGGTAGCCCCATTGTCTGTGTCCACCGTGACACAGATGTAGACTTTAAGGTCTTTAAGGGCATTCAACCAATCGCCCTATGATTGAAAAGAGCTTGATATGAAGCGTGACAATAACTGAATGCATGTGGTTGAATCCCTTTACAGTTCCGCTCAGCTCGGAACCTTTTAGTCTCTCTTTGCTTTGATTTTCCTGCCCACAACGTTCCCATTTGGTTCCATACGGCTCTCGTCCGCCTCCGCGCTACTTGTCCAGTTAGCAACTAGCTGGTGAGCGTAGAGTTCTTTGGAGCCAGATATCTCCCCCCACAGGAGTTAGTGGAGAGACTAAAAACAGAGATTAAAGGAAATGATGGACTAATCTTGTGTTTGCAGCTTGTTCCGCTTCCCTGTAAGTGGCCAAAATAAATCACTTCTTGCTGCTTTTTAGCGCTATCTTGTAAGATTGATATAAATGTTCACATAACCTTCGAGGTAGCCTAAACTCCTCAGTCAACACTGATTTGAATCTCGCATTTCTGTAAACAGCAACCTGCAATCTTATTGTACACATTAAATCAAAGTGAAAACTTTAGCTTGGAGAGAGTATGAGCAGTTAGTGAAAGTTTAGTTTTTTACCTGAGTGTCTCGAGGCCTTGCTGCAGCGTTGCACTCCCTGTCGTCTACTGTGTCACCGTAGCCCCCCGACACACACCTCACAGCTCTCATCTGGTAGCCATGGCCACAGGTCACCGCACACTGAAAGACAAACATGCACACACACGCATGTAAACACAAGAAGAGAGAAGCCCAGTCAACCGCAAGCTATCTCAAACTCTATCTAAGTATGTCAAGGTTGATATCTTAGACGGGATTCAGCTCAGCAGAGCCTGGGTAAGACCGACATGCACATAAACACACACACATTAATGAGCACGGGCTTCCACATACACACCCATTGCCTTAACTCGACCTTTTACCCAATTCTGAACTCCCATACGAGGCAATCAAGCCACATCCGGGTACAACACGAGAGCAGAGGAAGTGCCACAGGAGAGGTTTATTTGAGCAGCAAATTATACTTACACAGGCATTGACGACCTGATATATTCCAGTTCTGTAAATACCACTATCTGACTTTATACAAACAGGTGGGGGGGCATTAGTCCTGAATGTATAAACTAGACTATGAATGGCCATTCATACATGTTTCATTCAATTTGTGCTTAACCCTAACAGGACTGAATCTATACAGAAATATTCGGAAACTTAGAAGATTGTATGCATAGGAAGGTGTGTGTGTGTGTGTGTGTGTGTGTGTGTGTGTCAGGTTTAGTCTGACAGGATATAAGGGCAAAGTGAAAGCACCGTGGAGGAAATGGCAGCTGGAGTCGGAGCACACTCCTCCCTAACTTGCCGGTGTATCAGATTACACACTCACACTTACACGCACAAACTTGAACTATACACTGTCACTGCCACACACCACATTCTCTCTCTGTGGCAACACACACACACACACACACACACACACACAGTAACAGATACGAGTCAGGATCATAGGCAACAAGCTACACATAAAGCTCATTTCCACAGGGAAACACTGCATCAAGTCGCCTCGCACCAGTGTGTGTATGTCTGATCAGTGTGTGCGTGTGTGTGTGTATATGTGTGTGTGTGTCTGCAGGACTCACCGCTCCCCAGACGCCGACCTGCCAGGACGCACAGTCGGGCAGCTCGCAGCTCCCCACAGCCGGAGGTTTGCTGGATTGGTCGCAAAGGTGCTCGCTCAGCTTTTCCTCCCTGGCTCCCATGCTACAGGACACTTGTCTGTGTCTCATCCCTTTCCCACAAGTCACCAGGCACTAGGTGACAAAGGGGGAGGAGAGGGATGATGGTGGAAGAGGTAGAATAAAAGTCATTAATACAAAGCGTGCCGATTTATGCTCTGCAGCGCATTGCCAAGGACTAATAAAGACGCGTTGAAACCGTCCTGCTACTTTGTACGTGCATGAGAGTTCCCCACCTCACTCCACTCGCTAACGGCCCACTTCGGACACGACTGGTCGCTGCAGGTTTCAGTGACCAGCCTCTGGTATTCGTTGCACTCCCTGTCCACCAGCCGTCTGCCCAGGTTGTTCATGCAGTAAGACTCTCGGTTCCGGCTCCCACGGCCACATGTCTTCGAGCACTGCACACAAGAATACATTGAACACGTTCAGCCCGCTCCGTCACGTGTTCATCTGTGCCACGGCATACTTTCTCCCATGATGAAATGCTAGTGAAATTAAAGTGGAAATCAGAAATGCTTTTCAAAATAATTTAGATTTGTTTCCGTGCAAACGTGATGTTTGGAAACACAACATACTTCATATGTGCGTTGAAAAAAATAATAAATGCACTAAATGTGCAGCAGTGATCGCCCGGTATGAAGGATGTCCAGCATGGTTTTCTTCCTATGATTCCTATGATACAACCCCTAAAATATCTGCGATGGAAATGTGTTATTACAAATGATTTACCAACCTCAAATATGTGTGTTTGATTCGCTGATACTCAAGACATTGTAAATTCATCTGTCAGCTTATCAGCAGCGAGCAGCCTACGCAAGCCGAAGCAGTAATCAGCCTCACAAAGCTAAAAAGTCGAAAGTAGTTAAAGTTGATTAATATGTCCTGTCAATCAGGACTGCAACTCTGCCATTATGTTTCTATAATTACAGATTTGTTTTCAGCCGTCACTCCTCAGTAAACCGCCTCCTCGGCAGCGGTCTGACAGCATGTTTTTGTTAAGCATCTAGTTTTCTCTGTGGCTTAATTAATAAATAAGCCTCTAATTGGACCAGGGTCTCACTTTGGTTTCCCTTTAAATTCACAATCAGTCTGTTTGGCGAGCATATCCAATACAATTCCTCCTCCGCTGACTGTACCTGGGACCAGGCGCTGTACTGCCAGCTCTTCAGCAGACAGTCGCCATGGCACGGCTCCCTGGTCTGAGGTTTGGCGGCGTCTCCACAGGTGCTGGCCTCCATCCTGTCACTCTGTCTCTTCACCATGCTGTACTTCATGCACTGAACGTCCAGACTGCGGTAGCCCGCGCCACACTTAGCAGAACATTCGCTCTTTCCAGCGACGTGCCACCTGTGTGAAGAGGAAACGTGGAGAAAAAAAAAATGTTTGGCTGCATGTGCTCCGTTGGAATTTGTTTTATGGGTGCACGTGTGTGTGTTTTTTTTTTTTTTTTTTTTTTTTTGCATTAACGCGTACCTGACTTCACACTCAGCATTGCAAGGCTCAGCAACAGCAACGGGACGAGGTAAATGTTCACAGCGTTGGTCCGATACCTCGAGGAGATCACTCTTACGCACACATACCACCTTTCGTCTTCGCTCACCTGCGCACGCACACACACACACACACGCACACACACGCACACAGATGTGGGGGGAAAGCAGGGTTCAAATCAGAAAACATCTGGCAGACAGCTCGATGGCTTCATATCACATTTCTTCACCTTTAACAAGGTCTGACCAGCTTTCTGACATCCAGTCCTTCATCATGCAGCCTGAAGGGCCCATGTCAGATTTACACCCCACAAATACATCTCTTTACTGGTTCCCACTGTGCCCTCTGACCCACTGGGAGCCTGACTAGATTGCGTCTAAAAGAGAAATTTGAGGGGCTTAGTCGGGTTAAGGGCCAGGCGAAGGGGAAGGTGTCGGGCGATGAGATTGGCCAGGGTCACATGGGGGTTGCCGGGAAGGGGATTCATGGAAGGAAAGGATAAATGAGTGCATTTGTTTTTATCCAGAGGTGAGTTTAAGTGATGCAAGAGAACTCCTAATCCTAATGTGACACTTGTATTCATGTCCATGTAATACGGTTTTGTGTAATAAGAGCTCAAAGCTCACATTATGGTTCATATAAATCTCACACTTGTCACGGGTTTCTGGTGGTGAAGTTCGATCGTTTATGTCACGAGTAGCTGTAAAATTGCTTGTCAGTGAGAGCACAGAGCTCTACATAACCTGTACCGCTTTATTTGTGAAATAACTCTGGGCCTGAAATCACATTGAATACATACTCATGTTGGTATCAGAACTGCACAACATCCTCCAGATAGTTTGTGCAATTATAAAGCTTTTTAAGATCCACCGAAGCCAAAGAGAGCAATCATATGTGTGTGAATCTGGAAGCCAAGCTGAGGTCTTACCCTGACAGATGCGGTTGCACTCGAGCCAGGAGCCTGAGGGATCCCACACAAACTGCTCCCTGTGTTCCTCGATGGGTATGTTGAAGGAGTACCGGACATCTGGGTTGTGGAGGTTTCCCACACACAAGACCTGTGGAAAGAATGGTGGGAAAGGCAAGGTCAAAAGACTTAACAGCGCTGTCCTTATTTTGTCTATGTCCACACAGAGATATCGCCCTCGCTCAGTATTTTGGTGGGTTGGAAGACAGTGAACTGTCACAGGGAGAGATGTAGAGATCAAGACGAAAAGGAGGGAAAACACACAGGGTAACAGCGTAAGGATGTATCATGAAATACCTGCAGAATGAGCTCGTCCTCGATGCGGTCAGTGCAGTTTATGCGCTCGACTTTTGTGTCCGAGCCGCTGTAGTCGATGACGGTTCCCTTGAAGGTGATTTCCCTTTTGAACATGGCCACCACAAAGTTCCCATTCAGGAGCGAGTTGGACTGGCTGTCAGATAATGCTGGAATAAGAAATGGACACAAACCATAAACAACGCAGCACTCCGAATGTGAGAGAACTCCGCACAAGTACAGGAATGTTTGGTTCCCGCAGATTTGGGAATGTTTATGAGACGCGGCCCTTATTATTTCAGACTATAAGTTAAGTAAACTGTCCTTGAGCGGCCAAACTATTGTTCTGCAGAGACGGTGTAGAATGGGAGCTACGCTGAAACACTGGTGGCACCAAATAACAGTTATTTGGAGTTAGACTGCGTGACTCTTCGTAATGACTGACATTAAAAGGCAAACAAAGGATCTCCACTGGGTGCAAATACAAACAAGTACATGAACATACACACGCAAATAACACACAGGAACACTTGGATGAACGCTCAAAGTTGGCAAACGAGCAAATAAAGCCAAAATGAACACTGACCACTCTCTCTCTCTCTGTATTTCTCTCTCTAACAAGCAGCTTCTTGCGTTCTGAAAGCGCATGCTGAAACAATATATGTGAGTAAGCCACTTTGTTTACGTTAAAGTCTGCACATTGATGGATGCCAGTTATCTTCAGCCCGAAGATGACTGTGGGTTTTTGTAAATGATCTATAGACTGTAGTTGTCATCACTGATGTTTTGCAGAAATGGAACAAGAAAACAATGCTTTAAAGAAAATGTTCAGACAGAGAGTTACAAAGCACCAAATTAACTTAAATATACATGCACATATTCAAGTTTTCTCAAGCCTGGTGGGGACCGAGGAGTCACTTATTCTGAAGCCTATTTTCAAGAAAAATGTACTACTTATTACTTGAACTGTGGAGAGAAAAGTAGTTAATGTGACATGGGGGCAGACTACCAGATACAGTTCTGAATACCTGTGTGTTTTGATACATATGGGTCAACATTAAGAAAAGAAACCAGCGAGGAGGACGGAGTGGGATTACAAAGGTCTTGAGCCACTGTGCACTGCCAGAAAAACTGAAAAAAATTGTCTTTCATTTGGTTATTTGATTATAACATCTCTTACAACTTGTTCTATGGCTCGAGAGACCACAGCAAATGCTAGACAAACCTTGATACTTTCCCTGAGAAAGGGTCAATATTATATTATAGGCAAATCCAACAGGTGGACATTGAGCTGCTTATTAAAGGTCACCTTCTCAAGAAAATGTCTCCATACTGTACGAGTCGTTGCAAAACCAGGCGTTGCAAATCCCGACCACGTGTAATACAGGCACCGCTCGCGCAATGTGTGGTTGTGGCACTCAGCAGCTGCGGGAGTCAAGCTTCTCACAGCGGCATGGCAACGAGGCCCGGCCAGATGTGTTTTCTGACAATTTGACTTAAAACATCTTGAACCTGACTTGAACCATCTGAAAATGGGCGCCCGCCCTGACAACATAGGCAAAACTCATTTTCTCACTTTTTCCCCCCCTCTTTCTGTCTGTCTGTCTGTCTGTCTGTCTGTCTGTCTTTCTCTCTCTCTCTATCTCGCTCTCTCTCTCTTTCTCTAACGTGCAAGCCCGCGCGCACACGCGCACACACACACACACACACACACACACACACACACACACACACACACACACACACGCTCTCTCTGAGCCCGGTGGGTCCATCTAACCCTATACCCCTATATCCACTTTCATGCGGCTAGGCTCCACATGCCTCTAATTAGCACCTATTGCTGCCTCATTTATCTTTCTCAGGGGCTGACACTCCATTTGCTTTCCCAACCAAACCTCTTTGCCATGACCAGATGGACCAACGCCCCTCCCAGTTTCCACCATATAAACTCGGTGCACGTGACAGTTTTCCTTTCCTTTATGAAAACAGTTTGACAACACTTTTGGCCCACGTTTCCTTACCCTCCTTCACTAAAAGGCTGCCTTTACAGCTCTGGGTCACCAAGCCTGGGTGGTTTATGGTCATGTTAGGGGATAATGGCATTGACCTATGAGATGAGAGCTGAAGCGGGTGTAATGTATACATCTTATTAGGTTGGACTGCTTCCACTTTGGATTGATTCTCCCAAGAAAACCTGCAATTCGATACAGTGTTGCTTAAAACCACACCGTTACGCTGACACACACACGCACACGGCGCACACGGGCACACTCACCGAGGTAGTTGTCGTCTTCTGACTTTCCAGAGTAGCTGACCTGTTTGATATCAATATTGGTGGCTCCAGCTGGGATGCGCACCACTGTGTTGTAACCTGAAGAAGAAAAAGTAGAAAAAGAGAGCGCAGAAAGTTACAAGAAATCGTATGAAGTCTCAAAATGGAACCAAGTAGCCACAATAACAGCAGTGAGCGGTCCCATCTTGGTTTTCATAATCGCTTCACTATGCTACATCAAATCCCAGTCAGGGAAGTCCGGTTTCAACCACTGGGGATTTAAATATCACACTTGGAAAAATACAACAAAAAAGGGTCTAGTCCTCTCAAATATCCTGCAGGAGGCCTTGTTTTAGTCTGAGAGGCCCGACCGTGAAATGATATGTAATTATTCCTTGGACCTACCTTTGGCCTGTAATTACTACACCGGGCGTGTTGTCCCATGATAAACTAACATACAAAATGAGTGAGCACGAGGGAGAGCGAGCGTGTGGTTTTTTTCTTTTTTTACAGTTTAGACATCATTTAATATTTAATGAATTCAGCTTCTTTTACTTTGAAATTGTTTTGATTTTGCTGGGGGAAAAAACCCCATGAATGTGCAAGTAAAGTTTTGAAATATAAAGTACAATTTTGCTACTGACAAGAAATTCTCACATCAAGTATCAAAAGATGTCTCGCAGTACCAGTTCTCTTGTCAGCGTAGTTGCTACAGATGCTGCACATTCTAATAATCTCAAGATAAAAAACAAATGTAACCTTGTTCGTAGGATGAGACACAACTCAAAGACGGTTACTTTTTAACTGCTATTTATTCAGATGCATGAGAACAAATTCTTTTATGAATTACAGGGGCAGAAAATGTCGTCCATAATGCAGTGTACTGCTGATGAGCAGCTGTTTGGATGCAACCACAACGTTGTACTTCTGGCCCGTAGGTAAAAATAATATAATCCATTAAAAGATTAGATTTCCACGGGTGTATTAATGGATGTTACATACAGTTGGAGACTATCAATATTCACTTGGTTCTTTCACTATGATATTTCAGCTTGAGAACTTGGCCTTCCAACTATTTACTTTAAAAAAAAAACAACTGAATGGCATGAGAGGAAAGGTGTGTGTTGGTGTGACATGATGGTTAGCCTGACACCTTGAGCCACTCGGGGGCAGCACTTGGTTTACATATCTACCTCTCATCAGCCATGTAAATCTTCTCACACACAAATACACACACACACACACACACACACACACCCGCACGCAGACAGACACTGGTATAGTCATCACAAGCCATGTAAAGTTAAACCATGACTGAAAGACTGTACAGAAAGTTACTGCGTCTACTACTATGCTCCAATATTCCTTCACAATGAACCATTTTCACCACAACCCAAAACATCTCTACACAACTTACTGTTACTGTTTTGTGTGTCATGTCAAATTCCCTCCCTAAACACTGGGGACAGGATAAGCTCGTTAAAAATACAAGGGAGTATGAACTTCAGAAAACCGCAAACGAGGCCCCCCCTTCGAGGAAACATGCTATCCACAAGCCATCTGAGGTCTCCGAGATCCCCCAGCTTAATACATGACCACACACACACACACACACACACACACACACACACACACACACAAGCCTCTGCCACCACAGGGTGCACCAGGGATGAACAGTAAACACAGCACCCTGGGGAAAAGAAACTGAAGTTAGGGAACGCTGGGGTTTACCTCAAACATGCTTCCCTCTTTCTTCCATGAGCTATAAAGAAGATGATGCATTAATAGCCTGCAGGGCAGAATTAGAAGGCGTCACAAGCTCACCCTGATGCAAGATGTCAGACAGAACGGAGTGGGTTGATGACAAACATCTGCTTGCTTTGCATTGGCTGTGATTAGATTAGCATGTTTTCCACTCTGAAACATTTAACATACACGTTAGTTTTTTTTGGTTTCCATTAAAAAGCTCTCATTGCTTTAGCATGGAGTGAAGAAAACTGAAAATATAGACGCTAAGCCCGTAGCAATCCACTTGTACGTCTCAGGTCCGGCTTTAAGTCTTCATTATTTGAAACCTGACAATCTGTAAAGATGGAAAGAGACCGAGCAAGCAGGTTTGTATGTGCTAAAATACTAGGGGAGAAAAGACTACAGAAATCCCATGAAGACGTGTGAACATACGGAATATATCAATATGCTGTGTCAATTTAATGGTCAACAATATTTTTAAAAGTTATATTTCTTTTGAAGGACTGTTATCTGTTCATTTTTTTTACAATATGTATCAATTGTTGCATGTTTATTGTTTTTATTCTATTTGTATTGTCCTATTGTTTTATTCTATGTTTATTGTTATGCACCATTTTCAAATTCCTCGTATGTGCAATTAATCAATTCAGAAACTTGCAATTTACTTAATGAAGATGTGAATTAACTTTGACTATACCCTCCTCCCATCCTCTCCCCCAACAAAAGGGTGAAAGACAGGCCTACAGGCCTAGACCCAGGAGCAGAGGGATATGCTGCCTGGGCTGCACTCTCGCTCGTGCTCTCTTTCTTCAGGTCAAGCCACATTGCCAGGGCTGAGCTCAGTGCTGGGTTCGGTTCAATACAATCCCTAAACCCCGTACCCCCCCCAACAGCTCACCGAGCGCACACAGAAAGCAGATGGATAGAGATGCTCAAAAACTCAGTGCCAAACAAATGCGTATGAGTAAACATGATGGAAGCCACACCCAGGGCTTTTATGTTAATTCTTCTGCTGTTTTGCTGCCCAGACCCGAAAAAAAAAAGAGAAAAGATTGGATGCAATCAGCAGTTGGCCCATGCTGAGGCACCGCATTATGCAGAACAGTTCAAAGGGGAGTTTGTGTTCGCTATCTGAAGGCCTGAGAGAGTGATAGCGCTGTGTTAATCAATTTTCAAAAGCACTGTGGAAGATTGCTGTTTCGCATTTTTTTCCAGATCTGGCTGAAGCATGTACTGTAGCTGAAAATCCATCCTAATATCTTTAAACATAACCAGACATGACATCAGCGCCCAATATGCGTTGCAGCCACATGGAACTGAAGTCTTTCTCAGCTCTCTTGCTGCTGACATACAGTATGTTTAATAGCGACACCTTTTTTTTTTCTTTTTTAAAATAGTCAGCTATAAGTGTATCGCACATGTAATCTGAGCGGTGCGACTTACCATACTGAGCATCGTTGAAGGTCCCCGACTGGGTTTTACACGAGGAGTTGTCCCCGCCGCACACGCCGCACTTGTCATTCCTGGCCTTCGAGTTGAGAACGTGGTCGCAGCCTGCTTGCTGAAGAAGCACGGACGGGGAGAAGATTTGTGATTTTACGTAGACCGCGCTTAAAATGATTTGTTTGATCGTGAACCCAAGCGTCGTCCTTTCCATTTATTACAAAATGTGATTCGTGTGTAAGTATGACTGGGCTAACATATTATGAGAGCCTGAAAAATGAAGCTGAAATGACTTTGATGGATGTTGAACCTTGTGTGTGTGTGTGTGCGCGCATAGGTTCACTATACCCTGCAGAGGCCTTGAACACAGATGTCGTAAGTATCTGGCCCACATGGCGTGCCGTCGGTGACGCGGTCCTTCAGCTGATAGTACGCCATGGTCCCAGCGACCCGGCAGAAGAGCTTACAGCGATCCTTCATCAGTACTGCGTGGAGAAAGAAAACAAACTATGGAGCACGTTTGACTACGGCTAATGAGATTCACAAAATAAAAATCCTGAACAATAACAAGAGGGGAAAAGCCTCACGATGACTTGCACGTGCTGATGAAACGCAACACATTTTTTGACCCTATACCTATTTACACTTTTGTGAAGTCCAGAAGACACTTGCTCGAATTGCCAAATTTGTATCCATTGTTTGGAAGAATCACTTTGTATCTGACAGCAAAAATGGCTCTGGGGCTTGGCCTGTTTGCTTGTGTAGCATCAATTACAAAAAAATGAGTCACTTGCTGTAAATTAGACAGGGTGATCTCTGCCAGATGGTAATCTCGTGGAGCCGAGCGGGCCATCTCGGAGAAGAATGAGATTTGGCTGGAGGAAGGAAAACTTCCAGGAGGTTCATGTGGAAGCTGCGTGTTGCTTTAATGTTGCTGTTTGTATCAACTAAAGACTCCACCCTTGCAGCTCTTAACGTGGGTTTGCGAGGTACGCCAAAGAAAGTCCACACCTACAGATATACTCGAACTTGCACGTCCTCCCATTCCATCTTCTCCCCATTTGCATCAGAACTGAATTAAATTCAAAAGCAGCAGATGCGTAGATATCACGATCTTGCTTGCATCGGCCTTCACATCCCTCCCACACGCGATGTGGTGTGCAGCGTTTTAGTTAAATGCACCAAACATACTGTATCACTAGCTTCTAACTACAGTGTACAAGTTGGATGTATATAGTATCCGTCTTTGATGTCGCAGCTCAGGTTACCGCAAAGCGTCCAAATTGCACGCTTCGGGATTACATTGGCGTACTCACTGCCACTGTACTTGGGGACCCAGCGGACGGTGGGAGGTAGACCGTTGATGTTGAAGTGCTTGCCGTCGAACTGAGAGCACTGCTCTTCGCGGAAATCTTTCTGTCCTCGCGGACACGGCTCCGTGTTGCAGGAGCGGAACTTCATCCTGCGACCGACGCAGAACTTCCCGCCGTTTCGGGGCCTAGAGTGAGACGAGACAGAACGCGAGAGCGCGGCACTTATTTTCAACTCAAAGAAGGTGTTTGTTCTTGTTTGACTGCTCCTTATCACTTCAAACCCACACTGCTTACGCTTAAGTTCACATTTAGGAAACTTGGTGAAATGAATCTGACATGCAGGTTTTAAACTCACTTTAGCTTGTTTACAACTCTTATTCAGACATGACTGCTGTTTTTGTTTTTTACTGCTTCTCTTACTGGTTTGAGCACACATCAACAGGCTGTTATGGGTTTGATTGTCATCACTGCCGGATCCTTTCTTACTCTGGTTTGTTGCAGTCTCTGCCATTGCTCCGGGTTCCTCCACCACAGGACCTGGAGCAAACACTGTAGGGCCCCCAGGGACCCCACTCCCCGTGGACTGGCTGCAGGTCCAACTCCTTGTTGACACACATCCCGTGTTTGCAGTACTGCATTTGAACAGAAACACACACACACACACACAAAAATGATTGAAACTGCCAAAAGACTTGAAGACAAACACAAAGTGCAGGATTAATGCAGGCACAGCTGGGAGTGGTGTTCATCTGTTCTTTCTGTATCCGCTGTTTAGATCTCCAGCTATATTTTTGAAAGAAATCCTAATTCAGCTATTGTTTACCCTCGAGGAAGACGTCCAACTCCTCCAGCTGTCCAAAGACAAATGGGAGAGGGAAGGAACGGCAGGGATACAGACAGAAAGAGAGAGTGGAAGGCAGTGAAAGAAAGGAAGTGTCAATGAGAGAAACCACAAACTGAAATGCACAGTATGTGGGAGAACACTTCCTTCATGTCAACCAAATCTAGCATTTATTTTTGGGGTGTTCTTTTCTTCTAAAAAGAAATCACATGATGTTATTATTTGCACACTATTATCCACATGGGCTCTCTGTTGCTCATGAAGGGGAACTAAGCCTGAAGTCAGTGGAATTGAACTTGTGTCAACACAAAACATCCAGGACACGTATCAAAATGAAAACCAATTGCTGTGCTTGGGTTGTAAATGCAGAATGACATAATATCTTTCACACAGTATAGCAGACCCACTTTGACATAGAAAATCAGGCGCCCGGTATCAAACAGTGTGAACCCACTAACCAACTTTTGCCAAGAAGTGCTAACACTGCTTTCATAAGCAAAGCACGGCAGGCCCATTTCCCTTTGTGTGTAACCAAATCCCCTTCTCAGTGGCTAAGATATCCGAGGGTCCTGTTCACTGAAAGAATGCAGGACAAGACGCCGTCTGTCTGGGTACGTAGCCAGCCGTCCGGGCACACAAGGCACGGGGAGCAGTGGCACCATGATAAGGAAACTCTAGAGTTGTGATAACAAGAAGAACAAAGTTCATTACTGGCTTGAAATCAGGAACTGCCTTCTGCTGCTCGGCTGTCTATCTCCTCAGATGCAAAGCTTTTAAACCTAGAACCCGGGGAGGAGGATGTTCTCCGCGGACACCTCATTTTCCCAGAGTTTGGTCTGCGAGGTTCATGCACAAGTTGTTAGTTCAATTGCCACTTCTTTCCAGATGGGAAATGTAACTACTATCATTTCCACTGGCCATAGGCCCGCTCCACTTCAAGATATTCATTCCCCTTCTCCAGATAAATAAAGACTCTTGAGACCTGAGAACAGAACCGTGGCTTCTCATCATTGCGATAATAAACCAGGGAGGATATTAATCAAAGTCATCTCCTGGACGATTTTTGATTCTGGCCAGTTTCCGCTTCAGCATACGTACATTCACAACTTGCAGCCACTATCTTAGGTGAACACCTGCAAAAGCACAAAGTCATTACACATTTACACATTTGCGGCTCTAATGAATGGACTGTAAAGTCTGCGCACAACGACGGACAGGTGTTAACAGCTGTAGGGTCTGGATAAACAAGCCACAAACAGTTACATAATGCAGACCAGGTTTGAGTTTCTTCTCTCATTCCACTGTAAATGCAAAATGAGGCCGCTGATCATTTTGTTGGAGCGCAAACAATGGATTTAGAAAGAAAACTCAAATACAAGAGACTATAAGGAATGCGATAAACGCCACAAAAAGATGTGCTGGATTGGTTTGAGCAACCTCCTCCAGACCAAAGAGCTAAACCATCACAGTTCATGGAATAGTCAAAGAAATACTTTGAATTCATTTATCCTGCAGTTTTCCTTTGACTTAACACAGATTGTCTCTCCCGTTATAGCTGGCGCTTCCCCTTCCCTCTTCCTTAGCTTAGGGCAGTGCTTCTCAAACTTTGGAGCCCCACTTTGGAGGAAGCAAAATGTTCGGGCCCCACCGCCCCAACAACATGGGAACAAAATGGTTTAACGTTTTGAGACTCCTCCATTCGTGCTTTTTTAGTTAATAGATTAAAGAAAATTGAAATCTCAAGTAAACCAGATTGCTCCATGTGACAAAAACTAATAACATGTGCAATCACTTTTGTTAAAACAATGCAAATAAAAGGTAGATATGTGCGAAAAAACAACAACTAATATTTGGCAAAAAGGTTACCAAGGAAGCCGGTTGGATCCCTGTTTTCATAGTTTCATGTTGAAGTGTCCTTGAGCAACACACTGAAGCCCCAGTGCTTCACAGCAGCACACAGCTCCTTAATTACTAAGGATAGGGCAAATGCAGCGAATAATTCCCGCACTGTGGGATTAATAAAGTATTCTTAAAACAAAAAACAAAACAAAAAAATGTTGTTGTTTTTTTAAGAATCTGCATCTCCCCCTGCGCCCCACCTGTAATACCTCCGCGCCCCACTAGAGGGTGGCGCCCCACAGTTTGAGAACCACTGGCTTAAGGACTGTCAACCGAGACCTGAGCAGCCCTTATATATATATATAAATATATATATATATACCTGTACCTCAGACACCCATCCCCCTCATCCTGCGAGGGCCACGCAGGGACCACCACAGTGCAACCAGGCGGCAGAACCCGAGGAACTGTCAAACACAAGGCGGACTGTCTGTCAGAGAGGACCAAAGCCTGTGTAAGCCTCTGAGGCATTCCACTCCCCCCGCTGGCACCCTGTGTTTACAACCGTTTTGTTTGGCTTGAAAAGGTGATGTGGGTGAAAAGAAGAAAGAAGGAAAAAGGGGAGTGGAAGGGGAAAAAAAAAACATCTGTGTGAGATGATGTATGTGTGTGTGTGTGTGTGTGTGTGTGAATGTGAGCATGCGCATGACTGTGTGTCTGTGTGTGTGTGTGTGTGTGTACCTGTGAATGTGCATTAAGTGTGAGAGTGATTGCTTAGAGTCTGGAGGCATCTGGGGGCCACGCTCAATTCCAATTAGCCTCTCTTTCCAAAGTGCATAAACACACCCTTGGAAAACGTTGAGGTGGAAGGCAAAGCTCAAACAAGCATTAAGGGCAGCGGCAGACTCTCTCCTGGAAAGATTGTCAAAATTTGCCCTCAATTGGGAATGTGGTGAGACATTTGAAGGTCTTGTGAGAGAAACCTGTCCAGCTGTGACGAGCACGTGTTTCAAATTAGGAATTTCACAAAGACACACGCTGACTCACCAGCTCATACCGAGACACGTGCGTATCTGCAAACACATACAGTACATAAGGCGCGCGCATTTGTTTTTTCTCACATACTGTTTATAGATCAAGAAATAACGCACCCAGAGGAACTCACGCTGTGCTTTTGCCACTTGGCTCTGAAAACACACACCGACACACGAACTAAAGTTTCACCACCTCAGCCAACGAGAGTCGTCACCAGCGAACTAACCCCAACAGTGGGAATCTCAGGACAGCAGCATCTGCTCTGAGCTCCTCAGCTGCCTGGTTTGGAGGTTAGTGCCCTGTAATTGCCAGGAAACTGTTGCAGGGAGCACCTCATTTCTGAGCACAAGCCATACATCACTGCAGGAATGAGAAGGCAGAGGACTGATTTAAAAAGCCCCCCGCTCTTTCATTTTAACACGGCCGTTTCCAAAAAGGCTTCACCTTTCATGTTGCGTCTTTCTCATGGTCTCTGGTTTCGGAGTTCACTTTGGCCTTGGCCTGTTGGGAGGTGGAGGAGGGTGGGGGGGGGGGTTGTGTCTGTGTCTCTGATGGGTCCACTCCACAATGCTTAATTAAGACAGACAAGAAACCTGAAACGTCTGAGGACCACCGCCGTCGAATTCCAATAAGCCATGACGCTTTATCACAAATTGAATAACTTGACCTGCCGGTAAGAGGCTACAGAGAGCCATGAAGCTATTCGGTGGTAAATAATTATTTGTGTTGCTTATAATAAGTCAAATGTCATCTCCTATTATAGACTGGATCTACACACAGACACATTTTCCAGCCAAGGCATGCATGGTTTCCCTGTTAGTTCCAGTTTTTCCTTTGTGCTGAAAGGGTGCGAAGACAGGAGGAAGAGACATGACATGAGGGAGGGGAAGGTGAGCTAGAGAGAGTGAGAGAGACGACATGATGCAACCGTGACCCCGGCCAACCTCTCTTCTCTTGTTTCCTATCCTCTTTCCCTCCCCTTATGCCATTCACCTGCATTATCAACAGCTCTGAACAACTGCTGAGACTACTTACCTCTTGTAACCTGCTAGAACTTGCCTTTATCAATATACATGTTATATTAACATTAACAGCATTACCTGTTTTAATAAATGTGTATCATCCAGCTATGTTGCTCTATGGAGATTTTTAGCCTTTTTTTAGCTCATTGTTGTGTTTTTAAACTTATATAATTGTTTTGACCACTTGGCCAAAATAACCAGTAAACACAACATTGATATATGGATCATATAAAGTATATCGCAATATGATAAAAGGCAATTGTTTGCTAACATTTCAGGTATAAGGACTTCATAGGGAACATATGTCAGATGTTGTGTGTGTTTTGAATTGTGTAATTATTTACTCCTGCCAATATGTATTGAATACGTCACCTTGCATGCAATAGTTCGATTTCAATTATACATTTGAAACACATTTTGACACCACACCATAATTGTGCAAATACATCTTTCTCCCTCAACACGGCCAGCAAAGAAAGCTTCACTCACTGGCTACTGGACCCAGTAATTCCACGTGAATGCCAAAACAACAATCCTCTTGTTCGTCCAAATCCACAGAAATATCCGTGATGATGGCAAATCAAAGTGGCAACATCCTGCAAATATCCAGAGATTAGCAGAGAGCGACACTGATTCCAGTCTCACAATCCCAAACTCGGCAGCACACACACACAGACACACACACACACTTGCACACAAACACCCCGTCTCCGCATCATACGACAAGTCTGTCAGGCTGCCAGGGAGTTCCAGCCAACACTCACCGCCTCCGCCAACAAACTCCATTCTGCCCTGGCTTCACTTTTCAAGACCTCACAATCTCACTCTAATTGGCTGAAACCAGAGCAGGTCGTCATTCTTTTCAGAGGAATGCTCTGGAAATCAAAAACAACATCCCATTTGTTCACTTACACTAACCACTCAATTAAGCCCCCTATTAAGAGAATCTGGGAAGCTTTTTTTTTTTTTTTTTTGACGCGTAAAGAAAAGCTCAGCGAGCAGTCGGCGAGTTGAATGAAATCTAAAACATTACGTTTGTCATTTTTCAACGTATTCACTAAAAAGTTGGCAAGGGAGCTTTTCAGTCTAGGTCTCATTCAAAGTGACAATAAAATGGTCACACGTGAGGACAATAAGGACTCTGGCAACAAAACACCACAGTGTATTCAAGCTCCGCCGCCGCTTTTTTTCCCCTCTGCCACCCACTGAGCAGCGATGTGGCGAGAGGCAGCGCAGGGAAATGGTGGTGATGTCGATATCGGGGCTAAGCGGACCCCGGCTTTGGCTTGACGGGCATTTATTGACCATGCTGGCTCGCCCCTAATCTACACACACACACACACACACACACCCTGACACAACTGTGCGTGTGCCTACACTTACATAAAATGTCTGACCTAAATTAAACATTCAAAAATCATTCTGCAAGAAAATAAATGCAACAAACACACACACACACACACACAAAAGTAGTACATGCATGCATGCACACACAATCAAAACACAAAGACACACACAGACGCAGGATCCTTTTGAAGAGTGAGAGGGACCGAAAAGGAAGGGTGGGCGGGCGAGGGGGGGGCGGGGGGTACGAGAGAAAGAGCAGGAGAAGAGAGGATGGAGGGGAAGGGAGGGTGGTGGCGGTATTTATAGACAACAAGTGATGGGACGCCCTCGTTAGTGCACGGCCCACTGAGCCAGATGACAGACGCGCCGCCAAAGGTCATGTGACCGCATTACTCACTCCGGCGCCCTGTGAGAGGGCCCGTTGAGCAACGGAGAGGGAGCGGGGAAGAGAGAGAGAGAGAGGGAAAGAAGTGGAGAAGCAGAGAGAGTCAGAAGAGAAGGGAACAGAGGGGGAGAAAACTACCCATGAACCCTGCAGTGCCCGTTGCCCTATTTCAGCTAAGCTGTATACAAACAAACTTTTTTTCACTCCTCATTCAGAGGACGTGCCTCTTCTCCCACTTTTTGGGCACTGACCTCAATTACCCGATGCGGTCACAACGTTGTTTCGTAACCCAACTGAACAGAAACTCTCGGCAGACAACGCTGTCACAACAGGTGACGACAGCTCGCCGTTGAGAAAACGGACTCTTTTTTTTTGGTCATTTCAGAGGTGACGTTTCCCCCGCGTAAGCGCTCGAATGACATGGCGGCCTTCGGTCTAATGATAGGCTTCCAAAGAGATCTTTAAAGAAGAGCTGTGGTTACTAAGACAATACCTGCTGCTCGGTTTCCCCCCATAGAGGCCATACATAGTTGTAATCCTCCAGATCTGGCACCCCCCCTCCCCCCTACATACATTCCCCCTCAGGGTTCTGCAGACACCTCAGAGCCAGGAGCTCGACCCAAGACCCTGTAAAGCCTCAGACCTGGACCTCATGACTTCTTTGAAGAAGGAATGAGCAAAGGAGTCAGCAGAAGAGGCGCGATCGTGGCAGTGCATCGAAGTTGTCTAGGAAAAGAGAAGAAGAGACGAAGAAACGCAAGAATGCCAGAGAGGCACCGAGAGATACAAAGAAAGAACAATGAATGCAACAGTGACGCAAGAGAGTGAGGAAGAATTATATGGGTTTGTAGATTATCAGACGTTTGAGGCACATGAACATACTCGCACACACACACACACACACACACACACACACACACACACACACACACACACACACACACACACAAACACAGCAGACCACAATACCACATAAAAGAGCCCTTGTGTGGGCAGCTGAGTGTCGGTGCAGGGTCTCAATCTCTTTCAACTCACGCTACTTCAAACAGCCCCCTGCATGACGAGGAAACTGGGCCCTCAGCACGACAAACAAAGGTGGGGCCTCCGCTCAGACACACAAAGAGATAAAGGAAAACTGTTTGTGCATTTGGTCATATACAAAATGTCCCAAAAAATAATTGAAATACACAAATAACACTACTAAGGATCTCATATTATGTTTTTTGTGGTGTTCTGGCTTTAGGGACATCCATGTCTGTGTGTTGGTTGCTCCACATATCTGGTTCAGATCTCAACAACTACAATTAGATGAACTAAAAGGAAAGTCTGTACAGACAGTCGCAGTCCCCAGAGGATTATTCCTCATGGCTTTGAGGATCCCTCCTCCGATCCCCTTGACTTTTCAATTGGATTTGGGGATCAACAGACGTTTAGATGGCAACAGATAACACGCATCTAAATGGAGTTAAAAAGTAACAAGCAAGTGTTGTTGCAGCCTTTACATGACTATATTTCAGTGTTAAGCAGGTCCGTATAACAAGTAGTTATATGTAACTTAATAATACTTAGACCTTTTTTGAATGTCCGGGTCTCTTTGAACCTTCAAACAACCTAATCAATGTTTACAGGGCTCCAAAAAAGACGAGACATCTATTTCAATCCAGCTAAGTCAGCTCAAATTGGGTTAAGGGTTTGCCGCTTATAAAAGCAAAGCACTCGGTGTGAGTAAACCATCCGCATGTCTGCTCGAGTGTTTCTCCCACATACGGGCTGAGAGCAGTGTGGGAGCTGCGATCCCAGGGCCATTACAGTTTAGCCTGGTTGTTGTAGTTGGATTAAGATGTTAGCTATCCCCCGTTAACCTCTTCCCTTCGCTAGACGTGGCTGATCCAGGACCTAACATGGTGAGGAGGGAGATGGAGCCAGATGAAAGGATATAAGCGATATAAGACTTGCATCGGCCCACATTGCAAAAGACTCCTGGGGGGGGGGGGGCAGAAGGTTAAGGAGAGTAGAGAACCCTCCTTTCTTTTTCTCCTTCTCAAATGCATGTTCTGAATGCTAAACCAAATTCACATCCCCCTGTACGACCTCCTCACTCTCCTCCTCCTCCTCCTCTTCCTCCTGCACTGCAGAATCACTGATGTGAGGTCTTTTGTGAGAGCCCTGGCTGGCCTCAGCCAGGGCTCTGTTACGGCCTGACCACTGACCCACTCACCCGCCTTTTTAAGAGGTTTTAGGGTCATGGGTTCACAACAAGGTGACTCAACTGTGAACGGCGGGTGGCATCCTCTTTCAAAGGGCCCACGTCTTCACCTTTCCCTCTCAAGGCTCTCTCTCTCTCTCTCTCTCTTTCCTTTCCTTCCCTTTTTTTTCTCTCTCTCTTTCTCTTTCCGCCCCCCCCCCCCTCCCCTGCAGTCCTTCTTTCCGTGTATCCTCAGTGACTGACCCGCCGTCTCAGCTCTAATTAGCATAGCATCCCAGAGCGAGGAGAACATGAAGGCTAATGGGGGTTGGGGCCCCGTAACAACACAGAGGGTAAAGCTTCGAGTTTCTAACTAGGGCCATCACCTGACTACATTTACATGGGTTTCTGCAACCTGAATGCAGGCAGGAAAGTAATGCATGATAAATTATTCCTTTTTCTTGCTCGAGGAAGTGAACTAGAGGGTGAAGGCATCAGAATTCCAAGCAGCCCTGCACGGGAGGCTTGACTTGTGTCTGCGATCCATTTAGTCTTAACTGGAGTGAGGCGGAGGGACACAGACAGATGCAATACATTTAGTGTTGAAATATGGGGATCCCAAGCATAAATTAAAAAACTGATCCATATGATGTGTTTGAAGCAAAAACAAAAATCTGGTTTCACGGTAGCTGCAAACAATTCATCATGTGTTTTCTTATTTTGACTTAACTTCAAAAACTAGATGGGTGGGCTTTACTGCTTCAGAATCATTAAGTGTGTCAATCAAATGGCAGACTACCCCACAACAATGGGAATTCTTGCGGGATGCAATTCATCATCCAGCATGAAGACATGGAGGATTTAGGTGTGAGTTAAGGAGACGTTGGAGTTCAGCAGAGGCGCAGCCGTGCAGCTGTACTGAGACCTACGCCGATACCGACAAAACCGACAGGCCTGGAACATCGAATGCGGCGCCACAAGTGTCATAAAATGTGTTAATATAGGAAATCTGTTTCTCAAGCAACGCGGATCCACATGTGGACCGACTTACCATTCCATTTCCACAATCAGTCCCATCAGCCAGTGGCATGTGCTGTGTGCGGCATCCTTTATGGTCCCCCTCCGCGCTGGTACACCAGAGCCTCTTGCATTGTTTCTGTGGGGGAAAAAATGTGCACAATCAATTAGTACTATACTATTTATTTATTTAGAAACTTCATATACTTTGCATTAAATCTTAAATGTCTTATATGTAACTTGATTGCGGCTGCCACCACCACATTTTTCCCTTGGGAATGAATAAAGTGTATATCCTATCCTAATCATTTTGCCTGAATAGTGAAAAAAAAAGAAGAAAAAAAAAGTCTAATAATGTAAGAACACAAACTTTGATTGACAAAAGCAGAATTAAATATGGTTGTTGGTTTCTTCCGTTTAAGTAGCCATGAAGTGACATTTTCTTTTGTGCTTTATTGCCTTCCAGACGTGTGCCAGATGCATTTTAAATGGCCCAGTAGCGGGTTTTATTTCGTGGCTGTGCAATCAACAATAGGCAGAGTTAATCTGCCTCTTTGACCGTGAGAAAATGCATGCCATACATTCTGCGTGGCAGATTTAATTAGTCCACTGAATATTACAATTAAGAGTGATACAAACTAAATGCGATTAAATGACTACAGTTTCCTATCTGTTGGCCTTCATGGACAACTCCTCTGATCACAAGTCTGAGGGTTCTCTTGTATCTCGGAGTCGACGACAACCGTCTTAGATCTACTTCCACCTGAAGTCTTAATTCTTCACTTTTTTAGTGTGGTTTCGCTTGCTTTGATAGCAAGCCAACTTACCATGTAAGGGCAAATTTGGGAACCGGGTCCAAACATCAGTTCACACTGTCTGTTGGCATTGTAGATTTGACCAGGGAGGAGGCTGGGCAGCTCGTACGTCCTGCCCACGGGCTCATCAAGGAGGCATTCCCCATAGCCAGTGCTAAAAGACAAAAGAATGCGTTTAAAGTAGATTTTTTTAAAAAAAGAAAAAAACTGAATCATACAAGTGTGTGCACAGACAGACAATTGCACACATTTACACACACACACACACACACACACACACACACACACACACACACACACACACACACACAGAGCGGGAACATTTTCAGGTTAATCTAGCATTTTCCGAGCCCAAAAAGTATCAACATGTGTCATCTCTTTCATAAGGGGGCAAAGTCAACCTTTCCTTGTCTTTAGTTGGCGATCATCCTGGGATGCGTTTTCCCCTGTGGGTGGTCTGTAAAGTTACCCAACAGAGCGACTGATATCACTTCCCCTCAATAGCCTGTTAGTAAATGCTGTCACTATGAAACTGGAGTACGGCGCCACAGACTGAATAAAACTGCATTTTGATACAGATTGAAAAGGTTCTGGAGGCCGACCGTATTTTTCTGTGCTGAAGAAGGAAAAAAAAAAGAGAATTTGTAATCCTAAAGCACCTGATGAAGTTACATAAATCGGTGCCAGCGCCGGCATTGCAGCATAATGACAGACTGCACAGTGCCACACCCTGAGCCACGACACAGTAACAGAGACAACAAAAGCACAGCTGGACTGAATGTATGCGCCGACGTGCTGCACATAAAACCATCAGCCTTCACGGTCGTGAAAAGGCACAAGGCAAACATGTTAGCAGAGCGAGCCGAGGCTCAAAGGATCTCTTGTTTACTTTTGAGAAAGGAAACTGGCTGATGAGACGCGTATAGATGTGCAATTACACAACATGTCTGCAGCGCGCTGGCAAATGTAATCCGGGACGGAGCTTCGAAAAACACCTGCTCCATGCAACGCCAGCTGATATGACAGGCCAATAATTACACAGGATTATCCCAAGTTACAGTCACTTGTTTCTTTCCCCTTTTATTTCCAGCAGTAATGTCGTAAAGTGCAGCAAACAGCGCTGGGTGTCAGGGGAGTGATCGCATGAGAAGAATAAAAGTACAGTGGAGGAGACTGTGAATGAAAAGCATGGAGCCGCCTGTCAAGGAGTCAGACTGACATTCCCATATTACAGCATCTTTCAGCAGTTGGTCATCTGTCTAATCTGTGTCCGGGAACCTAATGGAATGATTATTAAGACCAAGACAGACAGACACAGAGATGGGAGAAGGGGGTCAACGTGGTCATTTTTTAAATGAAATGTATACTTTCAACAAGAAAAGAAAAGAAAAGAAGAATATTGGGCATTTGGATGTGAGATAGCGAAGCAATTCCTCTCTGGCATCAGAGGAGATTGCACACCTGGCAGCCATTGGGGGGACTTGAAAGTAAGTTTATTTATAAGATGACTGTTAGCTGGCTGTTGTGCGCTGGTTGTAAGAGCCTAAACAATAATAGTTCCCATGCACACCATACTGGGTTTCCTTCCGCAAGACAGTGCAAGAAGACTACTCAAATGTCAAATTGATGTTTTTTGGAGAGGGAATGACACAGAGCATCACTGTAGAGGGTTTGATCAAACAGCGTCAAGAAAACTGCAGCAGTGCGGTCATGTTGGAGTTTTGTCTCTGACAGCGTGTAGAGATTATAGCGCAGGACAATATGGACAATATAATGACAGAGATTTAGTTGGATTTGCAGCAACATACTGAAAATAAAGATCCATCTTGATTTTATTAAGACGAGACACTGTCAGCAAAAATATTGTTTCATCATGCATTTTGAGATTTAGGGATATTTTTGCTTTCTTTGTCTGGTTGTTCTCTCAGACTAGTGGAAAGAAAACACCCTACAGACACATTCAGGTGTTTATTTTACTACATTGGCGTCTGTAGATCTATCCGAAATGTACAAAAAGTTGCCTTTTAGATATTGCCTCATTTGCATATTTAAATATAACATTTCAGAAAACTTGGAATACAAAATAAGTATTGTGTCAATGTGAGTAATGAACTAACCGGGGAGGTCGTTTGGTGATATATTGTAGATACATTAATTACCCTGAAACCTCCACGCCAGTAGCACAATCTGTTACTGTGATTTATGTAACTATAACGGTTTATTCACAAAAACATAGCCAACATGTATTGTGTATGGCTGTTGACAGTATTTTCTGATTTATGTAGTGAGAAAAAAGAGATTCCCGAACTTCCCTCTGTAAAAACCTGCCTCGCTTGCATATTCAAATTGTGTTCATGTAAGTAATCCCCTGTGGAAGTTTCATGGCAACATCTATTAGTTCTTTTTCTTTTTTTTACCCTATTCACTTGTACTGCGTCCCCTGAAGATAATGACAGATCAACTATTTAAAATTGACTTCACATGGAAGTTCTTAAGAGTTGCGAGAGCAGTTTGGCTAATTTTTGAGGTGTGTAATGGAAAATGATAGGGCTTGCCCACTACTACTGATTATGTGGTGTTTAACACCCAGCCAACACAATAATTAGTGGGTGGCAACTGCCAAAAGTTATGCATTTTAGTTTTAAATTTGGATTTTGAGCCTTAAATCACACGGATCCATAAAAGAAGGAATGAATGCTTGCTTTATGTCGACGCATAATAACAGCAGGATGCTTTTCATCAGCGCTCAGGTGCAGGAGTTCAGTGCACATTATTACAGAAACAGTAGGATAAGGGGGAGGAGGAGGGGAATTCTTTTGAACGGGGGACGTTGGAGAGCCGGCGCGGCCTTTCATTTTTTAAACTGGTAGCAGAGTGGTGCAGATTGAATTTGCTCTTCAGGGAGAATGGGCAGTCAAAACACTGACGTACTTGACCAGAGCAGCCCACCGAGCAGGAGCAGCGCTTGCAGGAGTAGTACTTTGAATCAATGCTCCTCATTGTCGGCTGGAGACGGATTTCAAAAGCACTTGGATGACGCCCTCGTGGGCCTTTCCCACCGCTGTGGCTCCCACACTGAGATGCTCTCTTCATACCTGCATTGTTTGTTATATACCCCATATGAAGTTGATCACAAATGCATTTTATAGTCACGCCGCACTGGTTTCCTGCAGTAATTTGCAACGAGAAACACAGCTGTCATGGACCGGACTGAATAAGACAGAGAATGTTTCCGACCACTCGATGTTGAGGTCATCGTTGGCTGGAAACGCTGTGAAACACAACCTTAAAACTCCATACGAGGCGTCGCCTCTCGAGATGCAACTGGTCAACAAGGCCGTCCTTTGTGAAGGCCTCCACAATTAACAGAGGAAAGGAGGCAAAGAGTGAAGGGTCATGTCCTGGGAAGATATAATTATAACTGACATTTCCCATCTTAAAGGGAAGCCTTTCACCGGGACCAGTGGCCACAGCGCAGGTTAGGAATTGCTGAATGAGTCGTTGCCCCATGCTACAGGTTTTGGTGTGGAAAGCAGGCCAGTGACTATAGATCACTGTTTGCCCGGCATCTTGAGAGCACGGCTCTGTCTGAGTCTGGCGACAGCTGGGGGTCTGCGAGAGATCCATTGCTCAGGTCAGCCGAAGAAGACCCCCGGATTCAAACAGGAAATACTCTTTCAACACCAGAAAATAACAAGCCCACACAGTTTACATTGCGCCGACCTGCCGACAGAGCACCGCAGGAGATGTTGCAGCAGTTTGTTTAGCCGGCAACGTCACAACAAGTGAAAGTTGATGGCGAACTAAAAATGTGGACGTGATAATATGAGATCGGCGGAGAAATATTTGTTTTGATGATACATCGTGTGCCAACTTAGGGAAAGCTGGTACCTACTCTAGAAACTCTGTGATGTATTTGCGGCTGCACTTGGACCAGGACCAGGGATTGGTGTCATAGTTGAGGGTGGGAGCCATGACATGATACTGGTGCTTCATGCCCGGCTCCCGACACTTTGGGTTGTCATCGTGAGGCATGTTGAACCTGGAGCGGAGAGGGAAAAAGAGGGGGGGGGGGGGCGTTAGCGATGGAGAGAGGGATATAGGGAACACACACAAAGTGATTATCAGCTGCTTAATGGCTCAGCCGTAACACGGAGAGGATAAATGTCACAGGATTTACATTCAGTCCTGTTGGGCCGCCACACACACACTCAGATGCAGCCACGGACGCGTGTGAATAATACCACGTACACAACGCAGCTTACTCTATATGGGTTTGTTTCTTGTTTCTTTTTCTGTGCCATCTCCCAAAGGTTCATACAGTAAAAAATTCAAAAAAAGGCTTCAATACAAATACTGGACAGTTTGCGGTGCAATGTTTTAAGGTAAAACACATTCTTTATCCATTAGCTTTATTCCACTCCATCATCATGGCCAACATGCGAGTGAGAACCACCTCAGCTCACCCCTGAGAGGTCAAAGGTCACCATCTCACATTCTCAAAGAGCTTACCTCTTTTAAGCCAGCACTCTTTATCAGTGACCCATTTTTTCTTTTTTTTTTAGGGGGGATAGAGGATCTTTAGGTTGAGATGCAGCTCAATATGTCTGTGGGTCAAGTTTCTTTAGCCAGACCTCTGTAATATGTAATATATATGTTTTGTTTGTTTGTGTGTATTAAATGACCACGCCCCTCCTAATAGGGTCAGAAATATTGAACTGAATATTGAATATTGAAACACACACACAAGTAAATGTAAGACGATGGCAATTCCTCACATTTGAGAAGCTGGAACCAGTAAATGTTTGGTATGTTTGCTGAATAAATTACTTCAAAGCTTAAAAGCTTATCAAAGTAGTTGGCAATTAATTTTCTGTTGATTCGCTAATCACTTAATCAGCTGATTGTTTCAGCGTTATAAACAATAAAAAAAAATAGCCTTCACTGAACAACAGCTGTGTAAATTAAAGTACACAGCAAGGCATCTGCAGATTAATGAATCAAGCCACTCTGAATGGAGTTGGCAGACTCATAAAGCGAGTCGATCATGTCCAGAATAGCCCGTTCCAATGCAGATGTCCTGTTTTGATCTGCGGTCTGGCGTATTACCATAACTACATGTCTATGTACACACACAGGAACCCATGCAGCTGTATGATGTCGGAGATGTTTACAACAGGATGTGGGCCAGTCCTGGGCTCCGGACTGTGGCCGAGGGTCAATCCATACCGCCACACAAACAAGACCTAGCAATGCTGGCATGAGGCCCACCCCACAGGGGCCG
Source organism: Clinocottus analis (assembly GCF_023055335.1). Lineage (NCBI taxonomy): Eukaryota > Metazoa > Chordata > Actinopteri > Perciformes > Cottidae > Clinocottus > Clinocottus analis. Next base: position 5,538,180 of record NW_027176218.1, on the reverse strand, counting down.
AGAGCCTGAAGGAAAACACCCCGGGAATAATTAAGCCTCTGGCCCAGTAATGAGCTCTGCACATACAAACCAAGCTGCTGGCTGATGCTGACAACATCCAACCAGGCCCAAGTGGTATTTGCAGTGTTATTTACTATTATTTCTCACTGATGATGGTGCACGGGTGCATTAGGGTGATGGAACAAGTTTAAAATGAAAGCACAACAGGTCGATATTTATATTTTTTAAGCTTTCTTATCATCATTAAAAGGCATTTGTGACCAGCTCCAAACAACTTGTACTCTTTTGGACACTGATGTGAAGGGCAAAAATGAGGATACGGACTTGAAATCCTGAGTTGAGAGCCTCTTAGTGTAATTAGGTTGTAAATCAGGATATTTTGTGGCTCCCTGTTTGGCCGCCTCAAGGGACAGATCAATAGAGGAGTCAATTCTAGTTGGAGGGATCCTACCCCAGCACTTCATTATTAGCATCCAGGCCGAAATGTGATTAGTGAGGTCCACTCACGTATAGTGAGAGCTCTCAACAAAACAAGCCACTTTCTTTTCTGTACATCCCATCCTTCATGCCATGACGTCATGCAACGAGATTATCTGGAAGACAACGACGTAGGTCTGAGCTGAAATACCCATAAATAACTGCGAGAGTAAGACATACTGCTGCAGCGAATTCCTGCAGATTGGGTAAGAGCATGAGTAACAGCGCGGTCTCCAGGAACAGCAATTATCAGCACATCAACAGAGACGGAGCTCAGTGACAGCAGCGGTGCTACTTTGTCAGTGGATTACGCGGTTTTAGCTCCTCCGAGCGCAGCGCTCCACAAAACAAACCCGCCTTGACAATATCAGTCATTTCATCCACGAGGAAATTCGTGATCGGGATAATACCAGCGAAGCTTTATGGTGCGGCCTTTCTTTTTTTTCTCACGACGTCAAAGAAGAAAAGCCTGTGGTCTTCTAAAGTGATATCAAAATGTCAGGAAGCTGTGTTGGTGATCTAAGACATTTAGAGCCTTGGCACCGTCTAGTGACAAACGTGATTATGTGTGTGTCACCTTTGAACGGCTATCAAATGACACCGCCTCGCCTGAAAATCCCCACGAGGGCTATTAGCCATCGCACATCCCTGCAGTCATCTGAGAAAGGCCTCCCATCCATTAGTCGAAATATTTCTTTAATCTGCAATGCTCTCCAAAAGGCTCCCACTACCTGACACTGGCTTTTCCCAGAGCGCTAAATGGAGAGCTCACGCCTTTGAACGCAGCAATTAACTGGGGGAAGGAGGAGGGGGGGGGGGGGGTGTTGGTTGGCCTGATCTCTCCACTGGAAGAATGTGTGAGCGGAGACAGAGGAGGAAGAAGAATATCTTTCATTCTTCACCAATGGCTCACACGACAATGATCCTGTTCAGTCGCCTACACCAACGACGGGCAGACCGGAAAGAAAATCTCTCACTCACTTTCACGATTCATCTTTTTTTATTATTCCCTCGCTGAGACGGGGGAAGACGACGCTGCCAGTGTGTTACACCTCACATCCAAGGCTGGTAGTGCTTCTCCAAATCGCACCACTTTTGAATCAACTGAACTAGATTACAAGAGTATTCAACAATAATTCCGTCTACTGGATGTTTTGGAATAAATGCTTCCCATCAGAGCGATACAGTGATGAAGGTGGATACATATTATACATAGGAGTCTTTATTTACACTTTACAAAAGTGCCATTATTAGCTTGTTGTGAAAAATCAGTCAGACAGGCGTTTCGGGATAACACAGCAGATACATCTGACGACACTGTGGCACTGTTTATCGGTCTTTGCAGCTGATACGAGGAAACAAGCGAGCCCTCGAATACTAAACAGAATATTTAGCCTTGCCCTGTCTGATAAAGTGTGCCACTTCCAATGATGTATTTACTGTATATAGAGAACAGAAAACCTGCAACCTTGCATTTTTTCCCCACACATCCACACTGCATTTCATCTGAGCGGTCGTCCCCAAAGCTCCGACGCATTAAGGGTTAACATCTTGAGCTGTACAGTAAGGTATTAAAGGCTGGCAAGTTATTAAACGTCAAGTTTTCACTTTATTATGTTCTGCACCTGTGACTGCAGCGCCCTATGTCTCTTGATAAGAGGGCTATTGTTTGTCAAAGCTGGCTGCGAGGGGGTGAGTTAGTTTGTGTGTGTGTGTGTGTGTGTGTTCAATGCTGCAACTTACACATGGCCCAGCTCATGAGCGATGGTGAAGGAGGCACTAATTCCATTCTCCTCACTGATGGAGCAGCTCCGGTATTGGTCGCACATGGTCCCCAGCTCTGCGAGCCCTACAGGGTCACGTTTGAAAACAGAAAAACACCGATGCACATGAACACACACAGAAACAGAACTATTTGAAGAAAGAAAAGAAAAAAATCCAGCTGCTTGAGTGTCAAAGGCGATTTAAACCATCAACATGTTCTGTAAGAGAGATTAGCAAACGCCACCGACTCCCTCCATCCTCCCTCCCGCCTCTCGTTTCTACCACTCTGTTCTGTCACTATAATAGTATTAGCTGACAGCTTGCCATAAACTCATTACGGCACTGTATATGAGCTGTGCTTACTGGAGTGAAAAGTTAATCTAAAAAGGACTTGAGGTGGAGATATATTTGTAAAAGAGAAAGGCAAAAGTTTACCTAAGGTGTCACATTTATCTTTCGCCCGGCAGATGTCCTCCCTGAAACAAATAAAGACAACGCTGTGAGACATTTTTCGGTTTTCTTTGTCAAATTGGCCTTTAAAGTGAGGATGGGAGATGAGTGTGTACCTGGTGATGAGGAGTGCTGTGTCATGGTGAGAGGGATGGCTGTCATCCGGGAAGTTTTGGGTCTGCTGCCAGACACAGAAGTTGTGGAGCGTCGTGGCAGCATTGAAGCTCACCGTGGGCCCTTCCTGTTTTTGGTGAAACATCACCAAAAAAAATGGGATACAAATTGTAATGTAGGGATACCTCACATTTTTCTGTCTCGTGATCCTATTTTTGTCAATTGTGGATGCTGATCATGGTAACGTTTTACAGGCTTCATACATGGGAGCCCCTTACGGCTCTCCAAACAATTTCAGTGTCCTTTAATTTAACTATTTGAGAATCAGTTAGTGACCCAACGAATCACAGTGAGCCTCTCAAGCAACCTCTCGCTCGCAGGTGGCTAGCGGCCTCACTATAGTATCGTTTGTCCTCCATGGAGACCTCTCTTGAGACTTGAAACTGACAAGGCAGGCAGTGTCCTTTCAAAACCAGCCCCCTCAGAGAAAAGGCCAGGCCAGGGACACCTGCACTGACGTCAGCCATATTGGAGTGCTTGATACAGGTAGCATTCAAGTCCCCGCACTCACCTGTTCATTGTGGACGACGACGAGCTTGACGATCATGATGTTGATGAGGTTTCCTACGCTGGGGTCCTTGTACACTGCTGCTACCTGTAACAAGACAAAACACACAGACAAAAAATGCAAACCTCTACTGACCTGAACCAGAGCACAGACATGAAAGTCTACTTCTTTACAATTAAACAGACACCTCCATCTGCACTACTTATATCATATAATATAATACTGCACTAGTACCACCTTATTCAATATATATCTATGTTGTGCATACTAGTTAAATGTTCATGTTGATTCTTAGTTTCTGTGTTCTTCTCTGTTGTCTTTAATGTCTTTTTCTACATTTATCTTGTTATTGTATATCATATGTCCATATGTATGACGAGAGCAGTGTGTAACCAGAGTCAAATTCCATGTATGTGTACACACACATGACCAATAAAGCTGATTCTGATTCTCTTCACTCAATACGTGAAATGAGAAAATACAGCAATCAAAGCTGGATAAAGCTGCGTGAGGTTTAATCAAAAATAGCAAAAGGTAATTCAAGTTTAAAGAAATAAAAAAAAAAACAATGTCTCCTCCAGGGTAAGTTTAATCAACAGGGTATTAAAACCAATTACAATTCCCCCACAGACCTTGGCAGAGAAAAGATAAACTGAAATCTGGACCCAGCAACAAACGTGAAACCTCAGCGAAGCTGACGCACAGAGCTCCTCTGTGAGGACAGCAAAACATTCCCTCTGTAGTCTTTCCCCTCCACTTCTCTTGCCTTTCTCGTGCACCCCTGTCACGGTCGGCCAGCAGTCTCCTGAGGCCGCGTGCGGCCTCCTGACAGGAACTCATTAGGCCACTATAAACATTTAGCTTGTCTTAGCCTAGAGGGAGGCGAACGTGGTGCAGGCCTGTCCAGTGTGGGCAAAGGGAGTCTGCCTTTGCAATGCTCAAAGTCCTGCTTTGACACAGGACATTGTTCTGTGTCCATTTTGGTCTGCAGATCCTGTGCAGGTAAACACAACCTTGTGGCGTAGGGCTGTGTGTTGTGTGTGTGTGTGTGTGTGTGTATCATGATACAGGTATTGTGATTCAATATACTGCAATACTGGAAGCAGAGTGAATTTGAAAATTGGATATCAATTCGTGTTTTTGAGAATTGAGTGTCTTGAAAACGTAATACTCGTTACAGTTTCAATATTTCCTTACATCCCCTGTGATGACTTAAGTATTTTTAAAATCCGAGCAACAGCCCTGAATGTCAGAAATATAACCGACACAAACAAATATCATAGTATAATGTTGCTTTACACTAACAATCTCATTAAATCAAACACAATGGCTCTAACTTGGTTTTGCTCTCGCCTCGTTAAACAGTGGATACGAAAATTGACGAGAGAGAGATTTTTGAAAGAAAAAGCGATGTGTTTGTGTGTGTGTCCGCACCACTAGTCTGCATCACTGAATGAATGTTTTGACTTCAAACCTGGCACTAAAAACTAGGCTGGCACATTCAACACAGACTGCACCCTCACAGACTTATTTAACACAACGACAATCATTACTCCGTTGTATGTTAATGAGTGTTTTGAGCGGTCTGTCATACTAGAGCGAGACACACAGCAGCAGGTACACACGGTTCAGGCCAATTGCTAATTTATCCTGCTCCTCTAGTATATGCAGAGACAGTCGATGGCAGCGTTACTGGCTGGATTAATCAGGCAGCTCTCTCCGTCCGATACGGGACTCACAAAAAGGACAAGATGCTGAGTCAGGATTTTACCAATTAACTGGGCCACTTTCGTTGAAGCGGCAGCACGCTCGGGTCACATTAGGGTTTACGACCAAAATGTCAAACAGTAACATCTGAGGCTAGAAAAACACAGACCTGGACTGGGGGATTGAGTTTCATAGTCTTTAACTAAATTTCAAGAGAAAACACACATTGCCTCCCTTATGCCGTTATGAGATAGTTTTATTAGCCCCAGGTTTTGAATTGTCACTTTCTGAGATTTCGGCCACCACCGCAGCACAATAAAATACTTTTGGAACAAAAAAAAATCATTTTAAGGCCTATTTCCTGTGAGCGTAAGTCCACTGCAGACTGTTTACAACGGGGTCTATTATTGAGAATATTCTCCAATTATTCCAACCGTGTGAACCAAATTATTTTTGTATGGTGACAGGCTAGCATTAGCATGTTCCGAGCTAGCCTGCGACTCGTCGTTTTCTCACAGGGCTTTAAATCATCATTTATTTCCCACAGAAGCAAGGATGTATTTTTGCTGTGCCACTTTCTGTTTTGTAATCAGGTGTTTAAGATGCAGATCTCATGACACATGGACAGATACTACGCACGAGCATTTGTGTAAGAGTGACAGTAATGTGCATGTATACACATTCACCTACAATGGTGACATTTCCCCAAACTCATCCCAATCATCTTCAATCCGAAAGATAAATGCAAAAAAATATTTTTTTAGAAACATTGCTTTACTTACTACTGACATGATTGTGAGGATGTAGTGCTCTAGGTTGCGTCCATGGTGGCGCACCATCTTGGCATCTGCGGTCACCATTAGCTCGACGTAGCGAGGGTAAGAGAGGAAGCGCTTGCGTCTGCGCGGGGCTTTGAGGGGTGTGCTGGTGGAGCTGTTGTCATGAAGGTGTTGATCCTCTATAGAGGCTCTAAGAGACTGCAGCTGCTCTCCCATACTCCACCTGTTCTCAAACGCAACCGGCCTCTTGGAGTTTTCTGTGTAAAGAAAGAACAAATTCTGTGTGATTACGTGGAGAGGAACATATTTATTGGATTTAAAATAATGATCATATGAGGTGAATTGGATTATCAAAGACTCAAATTCTACCCCACTGGACACCCACTGCTTTATGTTCTGAAGGCATTTGAGGAGAGCGCATGGCACATGTACAGTTAAACGCAGAGGGTTTTAGCTTAGCTGAATTCCAGTGACATAACAAAGCGCGCTGGACTTCTCTGGCAAAAACCCACCATGAATGAAATCATTCCAGTGCTCGGGAAAACAGTTGTGCCAAGAGACACGAGGTCAGTGGTGAGCTTTTGTGAATACGGGTTTTCGGGTCAGGCAATATGCACGCCTTCTGCCGTGTGAGCCTCACCAAACAGAAAAATCCCGTGATGACGTTTTACTCACACAGAGACTAGTCGGATATAACAATCCTCTAATTATCCTACCTCTAAGAGCCTGGAAACATCTGAAAATTGAATAAACTCTCAACCGTGATAAAAGGTAACGTCAAATATATATACGGTGCCAGATCGAAATAATTCCCTTCATGGGCTGTGGCGGTGAACAACACTTTCAACACCGGCCGTGTGTAAGATATACTGTAGATACTCAACATTCTCTCAGCTGAACTGCATGTGTTGAGCTGGCCCTGAGCAACAGATTCCTTCACCATGACATAAGGACGTTTAAAGAGGTAGACAGAGGCTGAGACACAGAAAGCGCTAAGAGCTAGTTTCATTAAGAAAAATCGGTGGAAGCCGATTTAATTACACGTAAACATATGTGTTCCCTAAGACTGCAGCCTTTTGAAAAGAGTGTGGAAAAGCCACAAGTGGAGAGAGGGTATTTCTTGTCCCCACAAAGGCAAGCGCCAAATTGCTTAAAAAAAAGAGAAAAAAGAAAGGGTAATTCTGTTTGGGACAAATATCCGCAGCATATTTTGACCGGCAAAGAAAAATATCTTCAACATCATCAATCAAGTTAATGACGAACACACATCAAAAATCCTCTGCTCATTTGGAAAACATCAAAATGTTTCAACCGCAATCAATAATTTATTAGCATTGGAAGGATTTCAATAACAGCTTTGTGTTGTAACCGGACATCTGAGGACTGAGTATTTGCACACAGACTATTGTGTTGTTCAGATTTGCAGCAATGCATTGCCATATGTGATGTGGTGTAAAAACGACTGCTTGCAGCAGTTGCCGCCAAGTCTCAGCCAGAGTACGAAAGATTGAAGCAGCGAGCCGACAAAGTGATGGATAGCAGGAATGACGAATAAAACACACAGACACGACAGCTATAAGGGCACAATTTAGGAGTTCTTTGACAAGTTCCTATTGCATCGTGACGACAATGCATTGCTGCAATGTTTGCAAACATGGAGGCCACAAATTTGACCATCAATTATTATCCACAATAAAGCCCGAATGAGGCCCAAATGCACTCAACACTGTTACATTAACAGTCACAGCATTCTGCGGTGTATTTGTTGCTTTGAAGGAAACAAAGCAAGTTATTTATGGGAATGAACAATTTTGAGAAATGAATGAAACATAAAATGACATTTCGTAAATAAAATGACTCTCAGTAATTTTGTGACCGTCAGTATTTACGAGCCGAGCATAGTTTGGAGTTCGTCATCCTAAACAACCTCCTCAACTTTGGATAACCCGGCTATAGTGAAGCCTTCTATTGTCTTCTGTATATTCAATATTTCCAGACAGTCACACAGAGAAAGAGATTGTGTGCAACTGTTAGGTCAGAGGAAAGCGACACAAAAAAAAAAAGAAGTAAACTTGCCGAGCGCGCCGAGATTATTCAAGTGATGCCCCCAGTGGGCACACGAGGCGGAGCGTGACTCCCTGGCACAAAGGCACACAGCTCTTGCTGCCGTGAGGCCCGGCCCCACGCCGGTGCCAGCATGCAAGTCAGCGCCAAGACTGTCAGTGCACACAGCCCGGGCAGCTGGGCCAGGACAGAGCTTTGTATTTTCCAGGAAAAATCGCTCCAAAGCCAAACCCACTACACTAAACCCCTTAAACAGACTCATCACCGCCCGACAGTCTGACATCAAAGGGATTATCAAAGCACAGAGGAGCATCTACATCAACAGAAATTGGTGTTAAGTCTCGGCGCAAGCGAGTGTGAGATGAAAAAGGAGAGGAGGACGAAGAGGAGGAGGAGAAAATATGGTCCCTGTTGTAATAGCCTTTGAATCACTGCAGATTAGCCACACACAACCTTTCCCAAATCGCCTTAGGTTCAAATCCCTCTCTCACTAGGTAGTGAGCTGCTACTTACACCATGAGAAGACAGGGGTGACTGCCCTGACCTGCCGGACAGACAGAGACATGACATCTCCCTCAGGGCATAAGGGCATCAAATCAGCCTCCCCTACACATCCGCGTCTGAGTATGTGTTGGAATTGATTACCAAGCATCCAAATGTGAGACGTTCAATTTATTTTTACACTCGCAAAAAAAAAGGCTCACAACCGCAAGCTCGTAAAACCGAGCTCCAGCGGTTCTTCATAACAGAGAACAATAAAAGGAGCTGAGATGAGGGTAAGCTTTTATAAATGTTGTAATTTGGTTAACTCCGCTATGCGCACAGCTGAAAAAGAGCAACATCGCTTTTCTGCTCAAACGCCTACCTGACTTGTAAACTTGCAACGCTCTTTATTACTGCGCCAAAAGATAATGAAACACAATGCATTTCATAAACAATGTGTATCTTTTCACTCAGTAGCATGTTTAATTGCGCCGCAGGTAGGAATGGGCCGTTTTTATACGCATTTCAAGATTCCAGCATGGTTTGAATGCGTACACTTGCGCACATGTACACCTATTTACTTTCATTCGTGAACATTTGAATTTCAAGTATGGCAGCATTTTGATCACTTTCTGTTTGAGCCCATTCATGTAAATCCAGCCGGTCCTAAAGGATCTCATTGAGATTTCAATCTAGATCAAAGAGTTGCTCTTTGACTCTCCTTCAGCTCTCTGTCAAAAGTATCAATGCCAAGAACCCAACAATGGGGAACACACATTTCATTGTTGAACTAATTAACATTCTTTTACAATGGCCCGCTGGGAGTTAAAGCGCCCTTTTCCCCGGGTGCCAATTAAATGGACAGTATACTTTACGTTGAGTATTGGTACTGCCCTGGTTCTATACGAGGTCATACACTCTGGTTACTGACGGTACAACTCAAGGGGGAACATGTTGAAACTCCTGTAGACAGAGGCACAATTAAGTGCAATTCTGTGGCGAGACAGAGTGAAGCAAAGGCAGCTAATTGTTGTTGCTGAAGAAGGCTTTTAAAGTGAAGTGGCATGGCTTTTGACCTCATTGGGAGACGGTGGGCTTTGTACACTAACAGTGCTCTCAGAGTTCAGTTGTTATTTTCAGTTCAGAGACGCGCTTAAGACAGCACGGTTGTGAGCTGAAGAATGTGTTTGGAGTAGCAGACCTCCTCTGAGGAGACAAAACACTACTTATGGATGAGGAATCCTATGATGGGCAGGGGCCTGGAGTGTTTTCATTCGGCAGACTCAAACTGAGAGTTTCTGGCTCTCAGATTTAAAGAAATTCATCCTAACAGATTGTAGATTACATGACTGATGGATGACTGAGAGCCCAATATTCACCAACACTCAGCCACCTCAACAACTGCCGTTTTAATAATAGTACATTTCTAAAAATGGGTTTGCATTAAACTCAAAAAGCCATCGCATCAAAGATACAAACAGGGCTATACCGTTCCCTCCTCGATGGAGGTGACTGAATGTCATTTCTTGAAAGCACTGTGAATGTGAGTACTTGACTCCCGATGTGATTTGAGACTATTTTGAAAACAGAGCTCCTCATTTCTGGTTATTATTTATTGCAAAGGGAATCCGCTTTGGGATGACTTTATGGTGTAAAATTAAGCTACGAGGCTTTCAAAAAATCACAGCGTCGTAAAACCAACAATTAACATAGCACCTGACTTTGGCATCTAACAAGAACACACAGAGAGGCACTTAAAAAATAATTCCAGTTTATTACAACTTGGATGATATCAGTAATAATAGCGTTGCACTGATTGACTCCTGGGAACCGCATCGCTCTGTCAGGCAAATTAACTTTGTTCGTAGCAATGTTGCCGTGCTACTAGAGCTCAGAAATTACGTAGGTGAGTATGTTATCATAGAAAAGATGGACATAACTGCCCAAAGTTGAATTACACAAAAAACAAAATCCATACATTAATTATTTATTTGACAAAGGTGTCCAATTCTAACAACGTTCCACCTCATAGTCAGCGTCTTTGATAAGTTCAAATATCCTCCAAAACTACTTAATACCCTGAAGCAAAAAGTTCTTCCTTGACAAATACAAAGCATGTCTGCAGTTTTGAGTGATTTCTGGCCTCTTGGATGATAAACAGCAAGAGCCACAGGCGACTGGCCAGCTCTCAGCACGGCCTCTCCCCAGTCCACCTCAGTGGGAAACTGTCGTTCATCTGTCACCCCCTCTCACCTCTGAACGCCACTCATGCCACCATGCAGTCAGTCACTGTCACTCAAGTTGCTTTTGCCATCCCAATCAGCCCCCATCAGTTAGGAATGGCCAGACAGTAGACAGTGGCGGAAAATAGCCCCAGCTGGAATCTGTCACGGGAACTCCGGAGACAACACAACGCATTGGGTTCAATGGGGTTGAGGCCTCGGGGCAGGCAGACACATGGCAGCTATTAAAGTTATAGACTGTCTGTAGTTGCCCAGCCCTGTCCCGAGTATATGTTATTTTAAAATATGATACCAATGAGTGCAATGGGCCATATTATTAGCTCTGTCATGATACAGTGTCATGAAATTTCAGGCAACGACGGGATAAAGCATCACGCCTGAAGAGAAAACTCACACATTACTCAAAACTAACACACATGTTGGCTCAAGACTCCCAGTCAGTGTATGGCGGAACACATTTTTTCACTAATTTGACAACTAGGAGTAATGTCCATTCAAAAGGACAATCGAAAGACAAAAGAATTTCCCATTGTTTTTCTTGTATTGGGGCCAATAGAAAAGCAGTGGGCGAGAAAGCTACTTTGGAGAAGCAGGTGTAAAAGAAGAAAAGCAGGCAGTGGGAGTTGAGGAAAAGGCTGGGGCCTCTGCCAAGCTCTGCAGCAAAACCGACAGGCACATTAAGCGCCGGCCAGGGCTGCTCAAACACATGAAGAAAGAAGCCTCTTTCTCCATCCCACTGGACTGCTTTGCAATTCCCTAATACTCAGCGGGAGTCTACGTCCATTGACAGGCCAGGGAGATGACATGCACTCCTGACACACATGCTATGGATGCACACAAAAGGGCAAAAACAAACATGGCAACAATAGGCACTTCCTGGAATGGGAGGACGTTTAGTCTATCCAGGGGGCAAGGGGTTCAACAAAGCAAGCCTAAGCCTTTTGGAGCCATCTGACAGTCAGAATCTCAGCTCCATCTAAAGCCAAGAGCCTAAAGGTGAGAGAGGTTGTCCGAATGATCAACACCCGTCCATCACTCCCTGACCGGCCACCTTCCCTGACCCCTGTCAAGAGCCGGAGCTAAGAGGAAAACAAAGAGCTTAACGCATACATAGTTGCAAGTGAAGCCCAGCAAACAAGTCAGCAAGTCCAGTTACCACGCACTTCTAGGAGGGGAAAAACTCAAGGTCACATCCACCCGTCCAGTGAGTGACTCCAAACAAAGAGGGAAGTGAGGTCACAATCAACAAGTGCTTCCATTCACATACATGAAAGCGCAAAGGGAGAGCGGGCAGCGATTCAAGTCGGCTAGTTCAAACCCCAGGCGGGGGGAGGGCATTTTCCATGTAAATGAACCCATTGACCAAAAAACCTGATGCTAGCATTTGAACTACCATGTATACACAGTGGGCACCAAGGGGGGAATCCTATACAATGATTGTGTTGAGGGTCAGGGGGGCACAGATGCCATGTGTGCCAAGTATTGCCGCATCAAAGCCGATCACGTCGCTGTCCCAGCTGCCCTCAGTCAGCCATCAAGAAATCGGGGGGGGGGGGCGTGACGGAGCCAACACTGGGACATTGGTGTTTGGGTTTACGGCTTCGCTGTCAAGCCGTCTGTGTGCAATTCGCTATCTCTAATTCAGACAAAATATGACACCCCACGGCTTTACACACACAGCCAGCGACTGTGAGAGAGAGAGAGATACCTCCGTCTCTTGCTTGTCTTCACATGGATTTTAGAGAGCAAAGGGAAGAGACGGAGCGGGAAGAATCTGCCCCTATCTGTAGCCGCCCTCATCCCCCGTGGCTATCTCTATCGAAGGACGACGCAGGGATTCACATGCGAGCTCGAAGACAGATACCCCGTAGAATGTGTCATTAAAGGTCGGAGCCGTGTTGTGATTTGAGCCCAGTAAGCTTCTTCCCCGGGGGCTTTTAAAAGCCAGAACCAGGCACAACAAGGCCCTCTGTGACTTTAAAACATTAATCACCCACTCAACAGCTATCTACACCAGAGATATTCTAAACAGCAGAGAAGCCACCCAGGTTGGCTGACACAGACAGAAGGCTGATACAGTTGCTAGAAATGTCCGTCAGTGAGATCAAACTAAACGCTCCTGTGGTTCAGATCCTCAATTTACTCTCACATTTCACATACTTTAAACTCAACAACTTTGAGTTGATATTGTACGTTAAACTCACGTCCACATGGGAATGAATGAACACATGCAGTGGGGAAAAAGCAGCCGGAGACAGGTCGCTGTTGTGACCGCAGAAATAACAAAACCTAATTTTCCTTCAAGGTAACACTTCAAAAGCTCTTATCGTTGCCCTTCTGTTTCTGACACTTTACAGGTAGTGACGGCATATGTACGAAAAAAGTCAAGTATTCGTACGTGTCAAAGATGACAAGCGCAAACAAAAGTTGCCTTGTTTTTTAAATCCATGTGGAAACATTGCCTTCCTCTTCTTTCAACACGAGCTTTGAAGGGACTGTACAAACTCTGGAAAAGTCATATGGCCCCTATAGATACAGAAGTCCCCGTTGTTGTTCTGGCACTGTCTGTAGCGCATTAAAGCAGAAATATGACACATCATTTCTAAGGGAAAAGCTTATCTCACCAAAGGTATCTTGCTGGTGATATACATTCTGTTTCCTGGAGGGCTGCTTGATAAAAACACAGCTTGTTTCATCTCTGTCAGGTTCAAAATGATGTTTTCTTTTGCAGAGGCAGAGAAAGAATAATAATCAACACAGGGACTAAACAGGCAAAACAATGTCTTTACAGAGGGAAAACGGTGCCTGGCTAGCAGATTAGCAGGCTTTGTTGGCCATTCAGCACTTCCATGTGTTTGGATCGACTGTGATAGTTAGCATGTTTTAGACTAGAAGGCCCATAAAGCTTCAAACCTCTTCAAAGTCCAAAACCTGCCAAACCCCTCAGCACTCAAACTCCAAGTGCCGATTTTGATTTAAGGCAAGAGTCCTCTTCACGGGAACATAAAGTGGAGAAAGAGAAGAGAGGGAGAGAAAAAGAAAGCGGGCCATAAGATGACTGACCTTGACAAAGAGTGCTTTTATAGCCCCTCAAAAAGAGGAGATACTGGGAAAGGAATCCGGCCCTCCACTAACACCACAAGTACTGCAGTCTATCATCGACATGATGAGATAAATCTGAGGGGTTTTTTCTCTTTTTTTACTATAAAGCCATTGCTTTGGATGGTTCTACTGAAGACATAACTCTACTAAACTGAATTGAAAACCGGTTGTAGACAAACACATCTTCTTTGTTAACCCTTAAGGTAAAGTCAAATGCAGTCCCACCATGTTTTACACCTTTTAGAGGGTGGTAATGTTTGTGTGTGTCGATCCGGCTCTGTGGTTATTTTGTATGTTGATGTTTAAATGTATTACATTATAATGAAAAGAAGCTATTTCCATTTTTTGGGATTGTTAGAAACATCTTGTCATAGCTCCAGTAACAGCTGGCAACTCTGTAAATACCGTTCATATTCACATATTTACATTTGATGGGTTACACTCTCTATAATCTACTATCGTATCTTCATAACCAACATATTTAGTATTTAATCAAGCATTTATCAGGTAAATGAGATGCTCTGTCATCTTTTATGTAACCTACAAAAAGGTACAAAATTCAGTTTTAAGAGCGCAGGTAAAAAAAAATGTACTGCTTAGATATCTATTCCCCTGCTTACAAGGATTCTACTTGTTGATAAGTTTCTACACTTCATTCTCTCCCGGCATTTGTGCTGTGGGTTCGGAGCCCCATACTTAGACACTGATTTAGTCTGAAGCAGGACATGAAGAACAGAAGAACTGCACAGACGTGGTGTAGATTAGACACAAGAGAAAGGAAGAGCCACAGAGAAAAGACCTTAGCCCACAGAGCTGAATATGTGCTACATGTCTTCTCAAACACATTTAACATTAACACATTAAAAAGTCCAAAGCCAAGAGGCAAAGTTCCAAATCCAAGACCGGGAGCATCCACTACAAATGTTTGGCTAGCAGAACAACACGTGCCAAGCTAGTGTTTACATCCGACCGGCTAGTAGCAACGTGTACTGCACTCCTTCCCATAAAAAGACAGGACAGGTCTGTTAGTCTTGGCTTAGTATGGCCTTCAAAGAGCACATTTATCACCGCATCTGAAGAGGGGCCTATCTGATAAAGCTGAGGAGCCGCAGCCAGGGACACCTCACAGTCCTTCTGGATCTTTTAATCCGGCTGCTTATTGTTTACCTGCAGCCCTTTGATCGAGACCTACAGGTGTCTCATCCATGTCTTCCTCCCTACTATTGCACACTGAAAACCCTTCCTAAAAGTGCACCGGCTCATAGTTGAAGTTATGCGTTTAAAAGTCAGGATGTATCTCATTTACGATTAAGTACATATAAAAGAAATAATATGGCGGTTCTTGGGAGATTCCGCCAGGGTCATTCACCAGGCCTCCACTCTCGGTTCTTAAAGGGAGAGTATATACTAAAAAGTGCCTCAGAGTGGGGGCGAGGGGGGGGGGGGGGGTGAGAGACCCTCCAGATTCCTCAGTCTCTGTTTACCACACACAGACTGAGAGAGTGAAAGGGCAAAGCATATTAAGGAGGTATTGACCTCGCCCATCAGGTCAGCCCAAGTTCTTTAAACCGCCGCCACATACAATAGCTGCCACCAGGCGACAATGGCTGGGTTCAGACAACAAGCAAATCAAGTGGGCTGCACATAAAAGATTTATTGCATCACGCCACAAAGGCCGCCCAAGGAGCTCCCTGCGGGGACGACTCTAAGGCCTGCCATCGCGGTGAACTCCACTCGGTCACCCCGCTTTCTGTTGAGGGCCTCTCCACCACCCGAAGGCCTCAAACATAAAAATTCTAATGAAATTGGGGGAACTTTCAGGCAGCCTCCCATGCGGAAAACCTCTCCAGTTCTTTTCATCGCAACTGCAACCTGAAATGTAATTATTCCCTCCCTCTGAGCTGCTGCCACAGACCTGAGATTGAATGCTCTTGCGAGTGGGAACACCAGGCAGTGTTGGAGCGCATTTTGCTTAAATACATTTTCAGTAACGCTCCTTAATCAAAAGCTGAAAAACATTTGGGGTATCCTGCAAGCCAAAGATCGTGACTGGGAATAATTTCCTTTTGAGGACCATGTTTATTGCCAAGGCTCAGGAAGGCTCAGAAAGTGAACGCAGGTCATCAGAATGTACAGTACGTGTCTGTGAGTGAAAGTCAGACAGACAGTGGTTACAGGCAGTATATTTATGCAGTCAGTAGTCTGTTACCTGAGGCAGCACAGGGCTCTGTGTTGTTGTCAGTATGCGAGATGTTCCTCTTCCTCTCGTGCCGATAGACGAGATGAGGTTTGTTGTGCTCTTCGTCATATTCCTCCCCGGCAGCGTTTAAAAGCGGCTCCAAGAAGTATTCACCGTGTTGTGTCGTAAATGTTCCAATCTAGAACAGAAAAAAAAGAGACATCATTGAAGGGTTTTGTATGAAGTAGACGCTTGCATATGTGCATACTGCACTGTATGTGTTCACTTAAAGGTTAGGGCATAGTTTTTATAGGAGAGGGAAAAAATCGATACAGCACAGTATCGCGATATTTTGCGTGGCGATATACATGGAAGGCAAGTATCGATCTTTTATTTAATCAGTTCTAAACATTTTGGTCTTAGAATAATAAAATCAAGTTATTTTTTGTTGACAAAGTTTTTCTTTGGGGCCAATTTGCAGTTGAAAAAATTGTAATAAATCGCAATATATCGCAATACTCAATGTATCGCGATAATATCGTATCGGAACTTAAGTATCGTGACGATATTGTATCGTGGGACCTCTGGTGATTCCCACCCCGAGTAGTTTCATCTAACAAGTTGCGGTTTAATTGCAGTCCTTCTGTGTTGCCTTTGGGTACCAGTGTGCATATTACTTCCAAGAATATTACTTCCGAGAATATCACGATCACTATCGGTCATATTTGAAATTGTGACCATGAGAACAGCCAACCGTGAGACATTTTAAACCTTTTATACATTCATCAATGTATCAGCAAGTCGTCATGATTCCGTAAATCATTTGACACCTTTATGCACGTGCTGTTGAGCGCTTGTTCCGACTGGGAAAATGCATTTCCTCTTACTACCTGACACTAGGATGAGTGACATCATCATACATGGACAGAGCTGCTGACAGAGGAATGCTAATATTGATTTGGCAGCTCAGTCCCTCACAAAGCTTCTTAGCTCACTCAGCCATGAGGCACAATGGTGTTTGTATGGTAATTTCATGCGCGCACTTAAACAGGACATTGGACACTGGAATGTTATCTTTAAGGCAGCATTATTCCATAACCATCCCGATGAGTGATGGACGTCTGACAATGGAAAACAAATCGGATATGGAAAACATGTACAAACTGTATGCGCGTTGTGTACCTTTCCACTCCGCCTTTGAAAGGGTGAAGGATTAGCAGGCTTGCACGTATGCGCTGTACTTCCTCAAAAGCGCTACAGGCCTCGAGTGCGGCGTGTGTTCAGCGCTGCAGTGTAATAAGCTTGTGAAAGCAACACACAGGGTAGGAACAAACACACTCAGTGTACTCTAGCTTTCCAGGAATATTGCTATTTCTTCAGTTCTGACAGGCCAGTGTGGATGAATAAAACTGCTTCTGCAATGCATGACTCAAACTAAGTATTGACAAGAGCCAGTAAGGGCGTGTGTATTGTGAGGCCAGGCGGCATGGTTTTTGTACTTGGTCATGAAATGATGCAAAATGTTGCATCTTAAAAACTAACATTGGCAGTGTTCTAAATGTAATGTGTGTAATGTAACAACTGAGATGTTTACCTGTATCTTGTAAATCCTTCTCTCATGGTGAGTTAACTTTAATTAGACAATTACAGTCGAGGCCCTCTAAAGTTCTCATGTGGCGTTAATGGAAGGCTGAACAGACAAATGCTCTGTTCAGTCAATGGAGAGGGCAGAGTTTCAGGGTTTCCCAGCATTAGCTCAGCAGCAAATCTGGCAAAAAGTTTGGACAGACACAATGGTTGCTGTTCAGTAGCGGGTGCTGAACTGGACCTTACAACTGAGGGCCTCCTATTTGAAGCGGGGTCACCGCCATGACATGGATGAAATGATGTTGGCACACATCTGTTTCTGACAAATCCCACAAAAACGCTTTCAAACCCAGTGGGTGCTGACTCACCCAAAAGGAGGGGGTACAGTCGCAGTCAATCGCTGAAGTCAAACAGGACATAAAGGTGTCATGAGCCTGATCTTTACACAGAGGTGCATCGCTTGGTGGCGGAATGAAGATAGCCTCATTCCTCAGGACAGGCTGACTCACCACACACGTCCATTATGTGAGTGAACTGAGAGGGCGAGCTCCTTCAGGGACATTTCCCACGGTGTGAGCAGACCTTAAGTTCCTCACAACCTTCATTGGCAGTTGTCTCCTCTTCACAGCATTTCTCCCCTTTTTTTTCTGGCCATCACAGCTCACTTTGAAAAGGCCAAAAGCCCCTCAACCCCGCCTCCCTCCTCCATTCCCCCCTGGGGACGGCTTTGAGCGACTCTAGACAAAAGGGGAACCTGCTTTTTCTAGAATGACCCCCTTTGTTTTAGGGCTTAATTATTCCTTAATGACCTCAACCCAACAAAATGTGCGCGACCATCAAGCCCCAGCGATCAGATACGGACACATTTATGACCCTATAGCCTCTGGTGCTTTCTCCATTGTCTTGTCATTCTCAATGAGTGATGATGCGGATAAGCAACAAAGATTGCTTGAAAAAGGATGCAAACATGTTTGGATAAGGGAGTCATACATCAAAGTTGGACAGAGGGGCAATTAAAGGCTTATTACCCTGATAATTCCAGCTTACCTCATGCCTTAAATTGTTATATAAACATGGGAAAACACTTTATGTGGTTTGGTGGTGGTCTCTGTTCTCCAAAGCGACACTGAATGGGAGTTAACCCCCCCTGGCATGGATCACAAAACATTTTTTTTTATTATTATGCCAAGTCTTAACAGGAGTATAATCACTGTATGCATTGTGAATGTGGTAGATCAACATGCTATCCTGGTACCGTACACAGTGCACCTATCTAAAATAAGGATTATGTCACCGATAGGGGTGTTGACGGGCAGGGAGACTCCAAGGGGATGGTCCTCCTGTCTGTGTTGCTGAGTCCAGCCACAAACACCCCCAACCACGCAGGATCCGGCTGGCGCAACTGAGGTCAACCCCCTAACCCCTGGACCGGTAACCTCATGTGACCCATGAAGTCATCCCCTTCAACACTTCTCAGATCCTCTCGCACAGGAGTCCGCAAACTAAATGACTTTAGGATCCTCAAATGGTATAATGGGGCCGTAAACTCATTATTACCCAATAACTCCATTAAAGACCCGTAAGATCTCAAAGATACGGTAAAAGGGCAATCAAAAGGCAAACAGCTGCTTTCGACGAATTTACGCTGTCTGCAGTTTGGCGCTGCAACTGATCGGATTTTCCCGATGAATCAATTACTTCTATAGCTCTGAAGAGTGAAACAAAACTGATTGGAGGAAAAGAAAACTCCAATCACAAGTTCACAGAAACGTATACGGTGACATCTTCAAATAGCCTGTGTTATCAGACCTCTGATACAAAATATACTCAACTTACAGCAATTTTAAAACTGAGAAAAGCAGCAAGCCGGCACATTTGAGTAGCCGGAACCAGCATATGTTTGGCGTTTGAGACTCATAAATTACTTTAAAATCCCAGTCGATCAACCAATCAATGACCTGACCACCACTTTTGGCATGTCTGCTGTTATTACTGTTTATTTTGTGTTTTTGTATGCGAAGGTTTGGAGGTTTCTTGTAGCAGCAAAGAAGTGGTTGATAAAGTAAACGCACCAAAGCTCTTTGCTGCACATGTGCAGTAGACTCAACCCCTGTGTACATGCTATGCCCTATATCTCAGTGCAGGTCAAAGAGCAGCAACCACGGCTCGCACTGATTGGGGATTTATAGTGTGTCATGCTCAAGGGCACTCCAGTAGACCTGTCACTCCAACCCCAGTCTCTCACCACAACAACAACAACCACGACCCTGATGCCCAGACACTGCAGCCCAGAGCAGCATCTCACCCACACGGAGCTGCGCGCGCTCTCTCCTCATCGGTGCCATTCGTCCAGTAACACTTGCTCTCGTTACACTCCCCGCACACTTCACTTTTGCTGCGGGTTATGGAAGGGCAGGGGCGGTCCGTGCCTGGCTGAAAGGCCTGTCAGCAGCGGTCTAAATCAACGTCCACAAACGCCCATACTCACAAGGCCAGTGCACAGGCTGAAGACGGCAGGGTACTCGCTCCTGGCGTTGACTTGTCCGCGGAAGAAGCAGTGGCGCATATCGCCCGGGCCGTGGGGGTGGGAATCCGCGGCGGCGCTCTGCTCCGCTCCCAAGTGTGTCACCATGTACGAGGGGGCGATGAAGCCGGACTCCGCGGTCAGGTTGAGATGGAAGCGGTCCCCGAACGCGTCGATCCTGTAGTGGACGCGCAGACCCGACAGGTCCCCGTTGAGACTGCGCCGTCGCCTTCTGTAGTGCAACTTGTGGGGGAACGACTCTCCGAAGTCATTCACGCGGACCGGGGTGATGATTTCGTACGATGACAGCTGCTTGATGAAGCTTTCTGCAACAAACAACACGCGAAGTAAAACAATGCACGCTCTAACAACACACACACACACACACACGCGCGCGCGCGCACACACGTACGTCGCACCCATGCATCATTCTCAATCAATTTCACTCTTGAAACCTCTTCTTCCCAAACGCCGCAACTTTCCCCCCGCGCACTGCTAAAGCACAGCAAAGCACACTACCTTGTTTCGGATGCAATCGGTGTTGCAAAGTGTCCCGGACCAGCGCTGACAGATGACACATTAGTCCAACCAGCCAGATTGCAAACTGCATGATTTTTCCCTCCGCGAAGAAGCCCTGGCTGTCCTCTCACCGGGCAAGTACCCTCTGTCTCTCCCGAGCGGCTCCCCCACCCCCTCCACCCTCCACCCTCCACTCTCCCTTCTCCTTCTCCCCGGCTTGTCAGCAACAGGTCGCGGGATCCGCGGAGGCTCTCTGCAGCGCAAGTCTTGCAAAGTGCACTGGCCTCATCGCATTGCTAGACGTAGTGCATCCGCAGCCCGTTTGGAGAAACGCAAACTATTTATGACACATTCATCCTCCTCCCCCCCCCCCCCCCCCCTCACCTCCCTGCAGAACAAATTGCTGCCTTAGTGTAAAATGCAGTCTCCACTGCAAGGAGGGATCAGTGCCAAGTACGCTTTCCCTTAGCCATCCCTTGAACACCCCGTGCACCCTAAGCACTCTCAAACCGCGAAGCAACGCCCCTACAGGCGGCCCCGGCCAATGGCGAGCGCGCATCCAGCGCCACACGCATGGGGCAAGGCTGCAGTGCTCCAGTGTGAGAGGGGGGGGGGGGGGGGGCCTGGAAATTAAATGTACTCAGTCATCGTCTTGAATTCTGGGGTTTGAGGTTTGTCATCAATCGTGATCGTTGCTGTTGAAAACTACTGTGCACTTATTGCATTTCCTGATCCCCTGTGATACAATGAACACAAGCGCCACATTTAGCTGAAGGTGTGAGAGGTGTCTGAGTAAATAGTGAGTTTATAGTTCTTGTTTTCAGACAATAGACTGTATCGCCAGAACGACATTGGCCACTTCTCATTGATAATATATGTAAGAGCTAACAGGAAAGAGAAGAGAAAGTCACACTGATGTGTCAGCCTCATATCATATTAGAATAGATGTCTAAAATAAACTTTCTTTCTTTCTTCAGACAGGCACTTTCATCATGATCATCTTTTGTTGACACTATCAGAGAAGTGTTTATTCAAGCTAATGATCTTTTTTTTTCCATGGGCGGGATAAGAAATGTATATGAAAACACATATATACAGACGCCCTTCAAATCAGCGAGTGGAGTTCCTGTGTTATAGTTGGCACCGTTTGTGTGTTATGAGGGGCAGACATTTAATGTAAAGAGCTTTATAAAGAGAAGATTACCTTAAAGGTTGATGAATTGAACTGCACAAGATAACCTATTGAACTGGGGACTGCTTAACATCCCCTTACATCCTTATCTCTATATGTATAATAGTCTCAATACAGACCAGTATACGTATATTTCTCTGCAGTAATATCACCAGTACATGAGTTCATAGTGTTAACATACTGACGAGTGTTTGAGTTTGAGTTTTAAATGTGTTGTACATCGATGTATTGTTTAGTCTACTATAAATGTATCCACGATGTAGTTTTAACTCGTGGGAAATTAATAGGCAAAGCACAAAATAATTAGCACAGTGCTTTATGAGCCATTCTTCACTGTCATCGAGGACGCCGGACTCCCTTGGCCATGATCGGCTTCTCGTTATTCATTTGGGGACGCAAAGTCCTCCACAAAGTTGATGGACGTGTGAAAGGGGTCTTGTTTTTCACGTCCTTTGAAGACTAATGTCACAGCATTGTGAGTAATTAGACTCGGTGGGCTCACCGGAAACACTTTTGGGTCCCGTAAGCTCTTTCTTTGACACAAAACATCTAGTCCCCTAGTCATGGCTATTACTTTTTAAAAGTCTCTCTCTTGGTCGTCTCTTTCTTGCTCTTTTTCTTTTTTTCCCTCCCTCTCTCTCTCTCTTTCTCTCTCTCTGAACTTAGTGCTTTCATGGACACATTTCAGCTGACATCACAGTATCCTCACTGGTTTGCCGCCTCAATTTTATTGTGTTTTTGGTTGAATATTTGATATGATCCCGTCATCCAACACACAGTTGCGGCTAAAATATATAAAAGAAACGCTCAAACTAATTTATGTTTGTTTCTTGAAACATCAGACCATTATATGACGTGGGTTCATTCTCATAGAGAGATAAATCCGGCTCAGAACTTCCTCATCGCGATCTAACCAGGTCTTTATCTAAATGTGTCAACATCTGCTATATTAAAGCCTTAATAAGTGATCTCACACTGACAGACATGTGGAAACAGTTCAAACTGGCTTATAAAACAACAAGATTCACATGTTCCACTTTCCTAGTCTACAACTTTTGTAAAAGAATGGACGGAGTCAGTTCAAATGCCCAGCGCTGAAGCTGCATCTGGTTTTCAGAGCTCCTGAGATAAAGTTATTCATCTCTCCACTGTAACTCATCTGATGCCTCCCTGGTGTGTTATTCATTCGGCCTCCTAGCCTCCTGTGAGGCTATTCATTCCACTAAACCGCTGTCCTCGTTCTTTCATCATCAAGCGCAAAGTGGGAATCTGCAAAGATAATTGAATTTGACAAACATCAAAACCCAGTTGAGACAGAAAGACAGCAAATTTTTATGATGATCTCAAATATATGTTTTGAACCTAATGAAAAACGATAACGGGACCAAAGAACTCTGAAAAGCTTTTAGTTAACCTTTTTGCTGCTGAAAAGAATGATCAGCCCCAGATGTGCAGCTTTCTCAGACTGTAACAACCACTGCAGGGAAGTTACCTATCGGATCACAGGTGCCAAGGCCTCTAGCTATCACCTTTAATTAATTTCACCCAGCCAGCCACTAACTGGCTTTTATCACCTACGGCACATTTTAAAGTTAGCCATATGACTCCTCTCCATAGCTGATTTAGGGTTAGCGCAGCTACCCGCATACTCATTAATTCTCCACAGATGCCAAAGTTAATGGATAAAACATCCTCAATTTCTGCCAGATGTACAGTCGGGTCCCTGCGCATGAGTCAGCTTCAGCTCCAGGCCGCTTCACTTCGTGGAATCCTCGAATTTGTAGCGTGCTCTCACTGCATTGAGTCCTATCATATGGATTAATTGTTGTAAAGAGCATTAATATTCACAAGTTACCATTGAATAAGTGATGCGTTAAGCCCACAGTAGCTTCTAACTGTGCACATTTTGAGGTTATTGCGTCACAGATGAAATGAGATTGTCTTAATAACAAAGTGCTGATCACAGGCTGGTTGGTTTTCATATTTAAACATCCCTCAAATGCTTCAAATTTGCAATGATATATTCTGGACTGGCTCTCTTCCTTGCGTGGCCCTTGGCCCCAAACAGGAGAGGTTGCTGAAAGGGACACTCTTTATTAATGCTCTTTGAAGCAAGCAATTGATGTATACCAACATTATAGCGATGATATCAACACTTCTTATCCTGCTTCACCATGTCTTCATGTCCATTAGACCTGGGTGCACGTTGTTTTTTAGGCTGACAACTGGCTAAAGCAGAGCTATGTACTTAAAAAAAACAAACAGATGTGGCCAAGGGCTTGTGACCTTATGGGAGCAATCAATTGCGGTAAACCACTACGCATCAATAGAAATTATGTATCAAATATGGCACATTGTATTTCATGACGTTTGATGGTTATGATGCTGACCACAAACAATGTCATGACTTTCAAGCCTTAGCCTTTGTTGAAACTTTATTCACATTATGCACAACATGGCTCAGTTCCTTGGCAGGGTTTTTTTTTTTTTTTGCATTTTCTGTTGGCAGTTTGTGCAACTTTTTTTCTTAATTTTCTCTCTAATATTCGTTGTAAGTACTGTACTTCATTAGTTATTTACTTTTGACACTGATTTATGCCACAATTGCAATACAGTGCTGTTACCCCATTATTGCTATCAATGAACCCAATTTCCAATATGAATTCAGGGAGTAACTTAACTTGACAAAGGACTGAAACAGGTGCTTGACCCATACGAACACAGCTGAAACATAACGTAATGTCATTACACTGACTAATATCACCGTACACTGAATCAACATCAGGACATCCAACACCAGAAGCTCTTGCCAGATATGTTTAGAGCTCTCCAAGAATCACGGTACGAAGCAGCGCTCAGCTATTCCTACTGTACACTCTAACTGAAGGCAGCAGTGGAAGCTTGTCCACTGACATGTCAGGTGATTTATCATCTCGGCTCCGACCCCCTCCCGCCCTCTTCTACTTTACCTCAAACTTGAGCAAAGCGCAAGCCTGAGAGCACAAACAGCTCCAGAGCCACTCTCCCCTCTCACGGTTCAGTGGGTTTGAACTCCCCAGTCATAACAGCGATCTATACCTCCTGATACACACCAGGGCCTTGCCTTCACCAGCCACTCCTTGCACCTTGACTTTTCTTTGCTGCATATCTCTGCATGTGTAACAGGTCCCCTTTGCAGAGATTGTTACACAGAGAAGGATTCCTAACAGGAGGCATAGCCAATATACTGCGCTACATCACAGCGTGTTGCTGCGGTCAAGTGCACCGTGACAGTCCACACAGCTGCGGGGGAACACTCTGCAGCATTACATAGTAGATGTTGCAACAAGATAAATATGCGTATGAAAACACTTCCTGTTGTTTTACAATCTGCATGGTGCAATGACTTTGAATCTTCTCAGGATCTTTTTTTTTTTTTTTTTTTTTTAAATCACTGGAGTGTATAAAGCAGGTTACTGTGTCACTGAAGGAGTTACCATAACCTACCGGCTCCCCCTTTCTGTCCTATCTCTGCTCCCACCCTCCCCCCTCTCTGACCGTTCAGGTGGTTCTCATGGTGCAGTGATCAAGGAGCTCGGCCACCTGAGACTTGTGTTGGCTTGCACCGCAGATTAAGGTCCCCCCCCCTCACCACCCCTCTAAATAGGCTTCCGCCCCCCGTTGCCGCAACGAGGCTTCATAAGCCGCTGAATTCCTAGTGCCCTTTAAACACAGTGGTCTGTCAACCTCTTTCCTGCTCCCATTGAGTGAGGCATTGTCTGTTTTAGCCCTGCAGACAGCTGTAAAACAATGTCAAAGCAGCACTCTCTCACCACTAAGCTGAGGACCGTCTCATTGATGAATCATCATATTATGGCAAAACAACAAAACAGGTTGACAGAAAACAAAAAGATTCCAGTCGGCCGAAAGAAACAAAACAATGAGGCTATTAATTTGACATCGCGATTTGCTGCTGTCACAAATACAGATGTTGTACTTTGACATCCTCTTTTTATGGGGGGATTATCGTAACGCTGAGGTCATGACGTCACAAGCACAAGCCTGATGAGTGACCCAAGTAGGAAGGCTTTTACAAGGAAATGATCAGTTACACTTTACTATAGGACAAAGAAAAAAGTTTTTTTTTCTTCATTTTAAGGCCTTTTAAAGTTGTTGTGGCTTGCGTGCCTGCAAATAATTGTTCATTTTACACACCCGGTGTAGCTGCGTAGCAACATTATCATCTAATCGGGGTCCCGTTTCTGGCCACCTGACAAACATAAGTCCAGTATTCATGCTGCTTCAGCTTTTTCAGTTACCAACTTTTGGGAAGTAGATCCAGGTCTTTTTGCTTGCCAGTCGTCTGCCATGTTGACCAGCTAGTTGATCATTTTTCTGTCTAGAAAGTCTAATATTCACTCTCCTTTTTGCTTTGTTTTGGTCTCCAACAACCCCTTGGCTCTTTAGTTGCTGAATGCTCCACACCAGCTAGTCGCTAACTTTGTCTTTTTGCTGTTTTGTGATGAGCAGTGTACAGATGCTTTCCATCAGATTATATGTTGAAAACATCACTGAGAGAGCAGGTGAAGTCAACCGAAATAAACAAACGTAAGTCAGTAAGTAAGGCAACCAGGAAGACATTCAGGACATAATCATGTATGACTCATTAAATATTCTGATTTGTAGAAACAAATTGCATTGTGTTTTATCCACATAATGTCTTAGAGAAGTTTGTTCCTCGTCATTTGCATGTTGTCCCTGAGTAAGAGTTATTCAGGAACTATGCGAGTGATTCATTAGTTATCAGTGTGTTTATGTTGGTAGCTACTCCACATTTTGTGTACCATAATGTTGAGTACTGATTGTCAGTTTTGTGTTTTTTTTTTACTATTTGAAAATCTCACATCCACACCCAACCTCCATTTCCCTCTCTGTTCTGTGTCTTTTTTTCCAGTCCAGATTTGCAACATATGTGAGCACTATCTGCCAATGAATAAGTATACGTTTGGAAGGAAATGCCTGATTTAAAATATATATGCACCGCTACGAACTCCCTCATCTGTACTATGTGAATTCTCAGCTGAGTCCCTCATGGGTAAGATGTTTCTCGTCAAGTTAACATTAACTTACAGTCAACAATAAACCGACAGTTTGATTAGTTTTATGGTATTTTTTCAATTTTACAGCATTGACAATACATACATACATACATACATACATACATACATACTTGGAATTTTCAAAGTTACTGTATTTAAAATCTACTCTACACATCATATACTCAAGAAACTGTTGCGAATACAGTCATTTTATTGTAAATACAGCACACATCTTTTACATTATAGCCATGCAAAGTTTAGAGTGAAAAGTGGGGCTTGGTCTGCAGGTGTGTATGTTTGGGTTCAGAGAAAGATGAGGAAAAAAAAAAAGGCCAGACATCACAAAGACAAAACTCAATGACTGTATCAATTACTCAACAGACAACGGATACATTCAAGCAAAGTGACATCATGTTATAAATCGGCTTTAAAAAGATCCCCGGGATAGGACGGTCATAAACTGTATCAAGACATCACACTCATAAATGCAGTGGGGATGATGATCTAAACAGAAGCTATGCGAGCGCTTCGCAGACAGACACACGCCGTGACTACACTCACGACTCAGCGTCTTGTGACTTCTCTCTGAGTGATTAGGTTTCACGGAGAAATGTACTCCCTTTCTGCAGTTGTCTGCAGGCAACCGTGCATCTATCCCCACGATCGAAATAGTGGGTGCTGATTTCTTCTGACATTTTCCTCACATTCTTCACCAGCAAGTGTTTTCCGCATGGAATTCCTAACTTAATAATGCAGTTGATGGAAGCAGACATACAGACCCCTACATATATGTGTGTATATGAAATGAATCAGCTTTTCAGGTTGATGTGTCCAGTTGACAAGAGGAACCATACAAACGCCAGGACTTCCTGCCACCTGAGATGTCGAACGCCACACAATCACCCGCATTCATCATGTTTTACTCAAAGTATGGCCAGGAGGCAAAATGCTGACCATTTCCCATCGTGGACTAATCCGGCAGTGATAAGTGGCACAGGCCATGCCAGAGACAGCTGCCTCGTATTTGGGATATTAACAGCTGTGTGCTCTAAGCGGGCAGTGACTCATGTGATTTGATGACAGTCCAGTAGGGGGTCCTTGGATCTTTCTGCGGGTCCGCTTATAGTTCAGTGTACACATACGATTCTGGAGATGGAGCCATGCATGTAGGGTCCTGGGGAAAGAAAAATGTTATTTTCAGTTTGCTTTATAAAATATAGTTCTGGCCAGGGTTGTGCTTTACTCGATAAGCCGTCACATGTGATTACTCATTCTTTCTATGCATGCTGAGTACAGATGTGTCATGACAATGACAGTGTGGTGGATGTGTTGTCAATATACAGTGTTGAGTAACAAAGGTAATGAATTGAGAAATGTACTTTTTGCATTTCATTAGTTAATATGTATTGCGTGCATTTTGTTTTAATAGTTTGAAACACATTTGTTTTACCACTGTGGGCTCATGTCACTTTGATTACACTCAATGCAGACTTTATATGTATTGTGATAGACTGCACTCCTCAAGGAAAAAAAGAATAGAGTACTCTGTTGCTTTTCATGAATTATAAAAAATGAATGGAAATCCATGGGCTGCCTGGAATAAACACACACACAAAAAGTGTTAGTTTGGAAAAACTATATTTGAGCGAGAGCCAGAAGGTGATTAGCATGCTTAGCATAATAACTGGAAGCCGGGGGATAGCTAGCCTGGCGCTGTTACTAATTAATACATCGTAAGGTGTTTGTTAAACCCGTACTCAGTGACAGATGGAAAAATGACAATGTGTAGTTTTAAGAGAGCGACTCTGAGGAACCCTGACGAACAGAAGATTTATCACCTGCACTTCTGTGTGGTCACTTTGTCCAGCTGTTGGCGGCAAAGAAGCAGTGACAGCACATAACTGCCTTAATCAAACAAATATGTTTGTACATGACTCTGTGTGTGTTTGGATTACTCCAATGACTCAATAGTGAGTTCACAGAGTAAAGCGTGTAAACTTGTACATACAAACATGAGTAGTATTGATCTCTTCTAACTCTTTGAAAATCAGCAAATACAGTCACTGGGTTTCTCAAATTAAAGCTTCTTCTCGTCTTGCCCTTTTCTTTATCCCTCAGTTTCTTGTCTGGCATGCATACAGACATGTACAGTATATAAGTCCCTTCTTTCACCACAACAACCTCTCTTTTCAATCCTTTGGCATGGGTCAGGGTTAACAGGTGATGTTTATACATCTCAGAGCTTAGGGAGAGATTACTTTACACCACGAGCTTCTAACTTGATGGCTTCCCACCTCGAGATGACATCTATTCTGTTTATATACACGAAACACACACACTTGAATGTCCTGTTCCCCCACTACTCCCATGAGGTTTGGCATGGACTAGGGTGAGGATCAGTTTTCAAACCAGCGCTTGTCGTTTTTGTGCACACCCTTTTTTTTTTTGTGCATCAAATCAAGCTTTGCATTAATTTGTGCTCCAACATATTTTGTAATTTAATAATTGATATCCATCTGTTTGAAAGGAAGAGGAGAATTGACACTTTGAATCCCCAGAGGCCACAGGCTGGACAACTGCTGCACTATTTGTGACCAGCAACCAAAAATAACAGTGAGGTCCGAGGGGTGGAAATAGATAACACCACCCAATGAGAGTTTGGCGGGAGGGTTCACTTCCTTCATGGATGCCCAGAAAAAGACAAGCTTGAGTGGAGAAAATCTGTGCTTGCTTTGTGGGTTACTTGGTCTTGACGCTCCATTCATACACTTGGAGCATTGCGTTACACATAAACTCGCTCTTTAGTTTTCAGAACACAAATTAAGTTAAAGTCCTCCATTACACTGAATTTGAAATGGTGATTCTCATTTAAAAAGTGTAAAAAGTCTCATGTAACCCTTTCTTAACATGATTGTTACATTATAAAACCTAGTACTGATCATCAGCATTTTAATTCAATTCAATTCAGTTTATTTTGTATAGCCCAAAATCACAAATACAAGATTTGCCTCGGAGGGCAAATCTTGTTTACTTTTACATTCTGTAAAAGCAAACAAAACAGATGTAGCGCACAGACAGTGTGTAAAAATACACTACTTTCTCTCAGAAATGAGGATGTATTAGTCTCACAATCTTTGACGTCAATCTTTACTGAACTGAAAAAGGCAGCAGTATTTGTTGGCCAGTGAACATTTCAACGTGTACTGTAGGACAGAAAGAAACGGAAGAAAGATCTCTCTTGTTTGTACGATGTGCTACCACAACGTTCCGTTCTTCCATTTTAGAGTTTTTGGTGAGTGTGAAAGCACCGATAGCTTAAATATATCGATGCAGCGTTTCCTGCGAATGACCATGACCACAAGTGTCAACTGTGCAGAGCTGCAAAAGCTTCAGCGGGTGGAGGTTTTGTGAATTTGACATCAGACTGCCGAAAAGAAAAAAGGAGTCATCATCAGAGTGCTAAAAAAGATCCAGATAGATTGTAGCTCTAATACGACACTGATCAGTGCGGACTGCGGGGTGAGTTCACAACTTGTAGACTAACACTAAGACTTTCCTTAATAGTTGATATGTATGTCAAAATATTGCTGTGTTAAAATATAATATTTTAAGTGGACAAATATGGAAGTGTAATTATAAAATGTAATATTTGCCATTGATTAAATCAACAATTCATTTGCTCCCAAGTTCCTCGAGAACATAAGGATGACTTTGATCTACTCGGTGATTCTCTGCCTCGTTTTTGAGGCTGGGAGATGCCAGCTTCCATGTGTCGTAGGTATGATGAATTGTAACTTCAAATAATTAAATATATAAATACATTCCACATTGAACTATTAGGGAAATTGTTGTAATATTGCTTTCAAATTGACTGAACACTCCTTTTTGTTCACAATCTGGTGACTTAAAAATAAAAGTAAAAAACAGCAAAAGAGACAAAAACATGTGCCTTAAAGGAATAGTTCAACATCGTATTAATTACGCTTTTTATTAACAAAGGCATTGATACCACTCTTCTTAAGACCACACATTTTTGTATGGACTAAAACCAAAAAGAGCCAATAAGAACCTTCTCATCTCACACTTAGAAAATAAGCAAAATTCTCAAAAGCTCAGCTAATTGAGAAGATAGTGGCTTGCAAGAAGTGACAATGTTATGATTTTTTTCATTTTCAGAATCAACCAAAAGACCAGAGTTGTGGGATTCTCACTTGGTGGAGGGACAATTTAACACACTGATATGTACAGCTGAAATATTATGCAATCAAAGACCAAAGATCCACTGGGAATGGACTAAAGCTGATGGACAATCTGTGTCGCTTCATGGTGCTGGTTTGCGGTGTAATGCGCATGGTTTGTGTAATGGATTCCATTTTACTCCCATCGGAAATGACCACAACACCAACATCACATGTGTGGCAGATTATGATCACAATGTTGTCAATAGAACTGTCACCTTGGCTGTGCGATGTAAGTATAGACTGCAGCATTTGTTTGACTAAATATTAATTGGACATGGTTCAAAGCCGTACTGTCTCTCCACTGTTCATACAAATTCTTCAGGTAATTTCTGAAGTATGTTTCTTTCTTTCAGTTCCTCCTAAGATCCAAAATGGTTCCCAGTGCGTGGTAGAAGGGAAGCATGTGGTCTGTGTGTGCATCAGTTGGGGGAATCCTGTGCCACTGATCACCTGGCCTTGGGCCTCTCTCACTAACTTCTCAGTCACCAGCTGGAGCCGCATCCTGACAGTTCACAGCACCATCACAGTGCTTGCTGCCGACTTTAACGGCATCAAATGCATCAGCAGCAATAAACAGGGCCAGAATGAGACTGAACTTATGCTCCAGAACTACACTGAGAACTGTGAGTGGTCCTTCATATCTGCTCAGTACATGGTGCGACATTATGCAAGACTTTTGCTAGAAAAAAATCTTTAAAAAGTTCATATTTTAAACGAGTCATTTCAGAATATCTCATTTGTTTGGCGCTTCTTGATATCAAAATAACCATTATGCAGCAGAAAGCGAGGAGTGTTAAAACCTCAGGTAAAAGTATTTGAAATTATATACATTAAGTATTGTGTTCTTCGATATTCATACGGGTCAAATTACTTTGACTGACACATCAGTCAGAGGATTTCCTTGGTGACACTGCATGTTCACTTGCTGCTCACCTGTGGCTAACAATTTGGTCGTATTCCACAGATTAAAAAAATCTTTTAATAAAGTTCAAACTATTCATTTCTTTAGATTGGTCTGATGCTATCAATCCCAAGTCGGAAGCAGCCCTTCACTGGATAATTGCTGGTGTGTCTTTAAGTGTGAACCTGGTCCTCCTCCTCCTCATCTGCACATGCAGAGGGTGAGAAGAAGAAATGATCTTGAATGTCGCACACTCGAATACCAATATCCATAAATCAAAAGGATTACGTTTTGACAATCTTTTCTTCTACATTTTCAGGGGTAAGAATCAACAGAAGGAACCTAATGAAGACAATTCTTATGCTTCCCTGAATCAAGCAGATGTTGGGCCAGACTATAGTATTATTACACCAGGTAGCAGGGGTGTGCCCAAAGAATGTCCTCGGGTGGCCACTCAAGAAATCTGATTGGCCATCTTGTATCTTTAAACACAGGAATGTAAGAAACCGTTAGATTCTGTAATGTTAGTAATTAGTAAGTAGTGGAGACAGAAACAGTGAATAACTGCTATTGTGATTTGCTTTTATGTGCGTGCACATACTTCATGCTAAGCCTGCATAAAACAGGCCTCCTGTTGGGCCACCCAAGTCAAAGAATTCTTGACACACCACTGCAACCGATCATTGCTTGTCGAGACCCAATTGTCTTAGTTCTTGAGTTATGTATCGTTTTCTATATCATTTTAGTTTCTTCGTACTCTCATGCAATGTGAATGTCACTATGTTGACGTTGAACATGCTGAGCAGTTAAGTCTGCAAGGTGGAATTCATATTCCACTTTCAAGATGTTTTACTATGTTGTATTAAAAAAAAGGCATTTCTAAGAAGTGTTTAGATGTGTGGAATTGTGTAACAGCAAATCACTTCCTTTCACATCGCATTGGCACCAACAATGTGCAAAAAAGGTTTCAGACACAAAACAGCTGCACAGTCATTACAGGCAAGTTCAAATCCAAACTGAAATGAGCTGAATTTGTTTATTTGTAAATGATTTAACCAGCTAAAGAAGCTTTTATTTTCTAAAACTGAATGACATATGGATGAATTACAAGAAGTGGCACTCCCTCCAATGACAGGATTACTGGCATAAGAAAAAGAACGATGATATATAGCTTTTCAAAAGCTACTATACGTATCATGATCACGATTACTTGAGGCCACCAGTTGAAAATTGGGCATGGTAGATCATTTGTGGGCTTTAACTGTCAGTCTTTCTAAAGCAGAGCTCATCCTTTTACACACTCACTGAGCTCACTGCTATTCTACGCTCTCATAAAAAGCTTTTCGCCTCATTTCATTCCCTTACAGCAGGATTAGGACCTCGCAGCACAAAGGTGTAGTGCGCACACACACATTTTGTCTCTTCTGGTAAAGAAAAATGTATCTTCGAACCACATCCTGTGTCTTTCACTCAGAGCCTTAAAGCAATAGTTTAACGTTTTAAAAAAGTACACTTGTTCATTTTCCTGCCAAGTGTTTGACAAGATGGATACCACACTCTATCCGTCTCCACGTTAAACGTACACAGACGTCATCACGCTGTGTTCAGCCTGTAACTCACTCTTTCACAGGACGGTTTCAGTGTGCCAAGGTGTCCCTTGATGAAGTCCTGGTACTCCCAAACTGAAAGATGGCAGCTCTCAGAAGACACAGAGAACTTTCAGCCACAGATAGCTCGGCCTCAGAGATACTCGGACATCTAAAATTAGTGTTGTCAGAACGTTCCTCGATAAGGAAGCTTGAGATTTCACACTGCACACTGGTAGTCTCTTTGTCCAAGTCCCACTGCTGCCAAGTGAGTAAAGTGTGAGTGTGTGTCTGCGAGTGAGCCAGGAGAGAGACACACAACAGACACAGTTACTGTAAAGAGATAAATTGTGTCTATGAGTGTCTGTTGTGTGTGTTTAGAGCATTTTAATGTCATCAAGGTGTGTGTAAAAAAGTTATTTGCGGCACCGAAGTGCATAATTCAAACGTTAACTTACACAAAAAAGTTAAACTGTGAGGAGGTTGGCATGCATGCATTAATAAAACACTGAATGTTTCTGCCAACGTTTTTTTTTTTAAAACATGCATCAAGATTTGTCTTTTTACAACATTTTGTGCAATGGTGAAAAATTATTCTCGGGGAACGTACAGTGAGAGATATGTTTAAGAGATAAGTTTTAGGAGTTTTTGTGACTGGCGTTGTACTTCTTTTTGAAGTAAAAAGTTAACTTTGGCCTGTAAAGGAACAACACCATGGCGCCACGAGCGCGAGTGCACACGAGGCTGTGAAGGCGGATGAGTGGGCGCGATGATATTAAGTGACGCATTTTATGTCATAGAACAAAACTTAAAAAATGTCTTCAGCGTGTCTTATTTTAGACCTTCAACCAAAAGCCCCATCAACAAAACATTGACTTCAAGACGAGGAAACTGAAAGTCATCTTGGGTTGTTAGACTATTAGACAATCTCCAGGTTGTTCACAACAATGGTAACCAGGTTTATACATTTGAATCAGAGGTCTAGTAAGGTTAAAGGCTGTCGAGGTCCATTTTGCTTTTTGTTTACTCTCTTCAAGACCGAGACTACCTGCTGCCAACAGGAAATGGGTGCCACGCCTGGCAATCAGCTGTCCACTTTTACCTTATCTTGAGATATATGTAGACAACCAGTCTCCGTGGCTTATTTAATCATGTTATCTGCATGTGTTTGTTTGTGTATGTGTGTCTCGGTGTGTGTTGTCCCTGTGCAGTACAAATGTGTGTGATTTATATTTGGTCCAGCAAAGTCAAATCTGACGTTGGATTAATGTTTGAGGCTACTATCTTACGAGCAACTTCAAAAGACCCGGTATTCACAAATCTAATCTTGGTTAAATATAACCACGATGAAGACTTCAATTCTCTACGCATTCATATGGAGTTCCAATTATATCAAGTAGTCCCGTGACTTGATAACAAAAGAAACAACGGATATGAATATGAAACCTGTGAAATTGTACAAGTGGATGAACAGTTTGGTAAAAAGAACCATTTGTCCCTTTCCAGAACACTTAATCCAAAACAGACACTGGGGAGTGAACATTTGAAAAGGAATACATTTTATGATGATCCATCACTCATAACAACCTCCAGTACTTTTCAGCAGCATGCATGAGCTATGACCTTCGGCAGGTTGATGACATCACAGAATCACAAGAAACGGTTCAGAGCCTCCTCCCCCACTGCCTCTATCCACTCTGCAGCCAAAAGGGGGAAAAAGAAAAGTCATAGGCCTGTTTCGAATCCAAAACTGCGTAAATCCTGTGGCATGAGTCCATGAAGCAGTCCTCGAGAAGGATAGTGTTTTGGAGATTAGCCCCAGCCCAGGTGGTCTTCATTTAACCCCCTACCCCCATGAGGGGGCTGTGAGCTGCCGTAAGAGCTCAGCACATGGTCATCACAGCTTCCACCCGGTTTTGATCTCGCCTCCATCCACCTCGACTCTGTTTTTCATGCACGTTTCAGAGGTATCCACCTGAGCGCTGCCGCTCGTGAAACACAGTTGAATCTTTAACAGGCTTGATAGGGTCGATGATGGACTGCATGTCTCATCATGTTGCCTCTGTTTTGCAGCTGTGGCATCAAATTATGATTGGAAAATTAGAATGATTGATGTGGAAAAGCAAAGCTGAAATGAGGGCATGGATAGTGCTGTTACTTGGCATGTACACTGACCTGATTGTGTCTTTTGTTGGCTGATGCAATGTTGTGGAGGAAAAACAAACTAATACGAATTCAAAATGAAGGAAAAGGAGAAGTCACGGAAGGAAAAGATAAAAACACGATTGAACAATCGTGATGACAGCAACAATAAAGATGAACCGAAAAACTGAACAACAGGACAAAGTCAGGTCGAAGTTATCCAAATATATCCTCCACTATACATCTTCCCTGTCTCCTTAAATGGGTGTTCCAGGTATTGTCCCTCTGCTAGTTAGAGTTTAAAGTTGTGTAAACAGGACTAAATGGCAGGGAAGCTGCTGAAGATCTGAGAGAAACACTGATCAAAGGTACCTTTACATGCAGCCGGTGTCAGCCCTGTGCATGTGAGTGTGTGTAAGTGTGTGCGTGAGTGTGTGTCCCACAATGAGATGACAGACATAGATCTCTCTGGTGTGGTTCCTTCAGAGGCCCTGTTGCATTTTGACAGTCTCTGTTTGCACAACACAAGCTAAGGAAAGCACGCTCACCTGCACCGAAGCTCACACAACACCTCACATGGACTCCTCCCGTTGCACTGAGGCCACAGCATGTGCTGGAATAAGTGTAAAAAAAAAAGCAGATGTAATGCTGACATTTTAAAGAAACACTGGAAACACACAATGGGGACGGTGACTGGACAAATTACTCTGCTTTAGCTAACTGGACAAGTGGCATGTGAGTGATGGACATGTTCCCAGGTAAAAGCTTTGTGAGTTAAAGACACCTTTATCCTTGACACCTCTTGAGCAAACAAAGAAAGGGAGAGAGAAGAAAGAGGAAGGGTGAAAGAGAGAAAAGCTGAGGGGGTTGAGTTCAAGACAGCTTCCCTGCTCAGCGAGAGCTGCCTTTGAAAATCCCTTTAACAAAAAGAAATGGGGCAAAGTAAATGTCTGTCCAGGAAGTCCAAACTCTGGAGCGTTTTTGCCGATTATTGTTCGAGGTGACATTGCATGAGAGCTCTTTTGGCTGGGCTGCTTCCATGCAGTCCAATCCCGAGGTAAAGGGACCACCCATTAGCCTTGCCTGAAGAAATGCCCATTCAGTCTATTCACAGACCTGCCTGTCTCTCTGGGCTTGCTCCTGGCCAGGGATTGTGGCTGGGGAGTTGGAGAGTGGGGGGGAGTGGCAGGGTTCCTAAAAGCGGGGATCTGGGGAATGAAGTCTGGTTGCTGTGGGCTGCCGAATAGGCTAGACCAAGCCAGAGCCGAGGGGGTCGCCTGCTGCGGGAGAGCAGGGCTTTGATTCGCCACTCAGCTCCACGTCCGTGTCCACAGAACAATCGACATCTAAAACCCCGGGGGCCAGGCTTGGTGAGAGGAAAGGTTAGCGGTAGGGTGGGCTCATGTTGTGCATGGTGGTGACAGTGACATTGACAATGATGGTGGGACAATGTGGCGGCAAGCAGCTGTGTGGGAGGTGACAGTGGGGTGAGGAGAGAGGTTGCGTCTCGAGGGGCTCTGCTAAGAGGCTTCTTGGACTGAAGTGTCGGAGTGAAAGGGGCAAGCTTCATCCGTGGCCAGCCTTCACTTCAGTTCACAACTTGGTAAGCGTAGAAAGCGGCCATTGAAATTTGCGTCTGTTGTCATATCATGTGTGTGAGTGCAGGAATCAAAAAGGCAGACAGTTTTCTTTTAGGCAAAACATGTAGTTGTGCATGTCCACTCTTTGGATATTGGTCAATTAGAAGGGAATGTTGGTGTCTCACTCAATGTCCTTGTTGGTCATAGAAGTGCTGTGGGGTTGAAAGGCAGCCCTGGCAGAGCCCTCTCGGCTCCAGCAGATGGGATCGGGCCCACCTGAATTCAGCCTCACGTGTCTGCTTCATATTACTGCTTCCAGCATCTGACAATGTGGCTCACATTATGGTAAGCTGTGCAACACTGCGAGGAGATCGGAAATTGATTCAGATAGTGTGCATTGAAGGGAATGACCGAATTACTTGGCAATTCATCAGTTGCAGCAACCTCCCCGAGAGAAACTCACAAACAGACCCCTTCGACTGTACACTTTATTGGGTGTCTGAAAAAATTGAGCTTCCATTGACAGATTAGAGAGTTTTGTGAGGTTTTCTTCCCTTGGCTAGCTGGCATAGTGCCGAATTACCATCTTGTCTTAGAACCCATGCGGCTGAGAGTGCAATGGGCCGAACCGCCTAACAATCGGATCATTGGTGATCAATGTGGCTCCAGGAACAGGTCCCAAGGTAGGAAAGCAATTTGCAGCATATTAAGTCATGTATGGATTTATGCTAATTTCAACCAGCAATGACTGTCCTGTGACAGAAACAGGCATGCAGAACATATAGCTTTGAAAAACTTCAACACGGGTCAGAATTGTATCTTACAGAGGGATCCAATAGAGAATCCTTTTTTGTGTGTTTTCTATAGATCTTATGGTGTGGGTAGAGTACCATATCAACATGCAGGTAAAGTAAATGTTTCCAGTACTGTTATAGTAGCAAACATTGATCAGCTGGTTAAAAGTCCTACGGTAGAAAAAAAGGTTTTCCAAGGATGTGGACAGACTCTGGACAAAAAGGGGTGACAATGAAATGTTGTCAGGATTAACCAGTCAGAGACCTACTACAGGTACACATCCACATCCACAAATGCACACATTTTGTATACGATACTTTAGAATACAGGCATGAGAACAGTATTGTCCAGTAAGAATACAACACCTAATCTGCAGGAGAAAAGATGCTGCACAGCAGCAACTCAGAGATTTGACTTGAGTGAAGTGCAAGGTCAGCGAGTGCATGTGAACTAAGGTTTTGTGTGGCGCTGTTGGTGCTACATGCCAACACAGCAGAAATGCCGTGCTTTAAAATAGCCCATCTCATCGCAGAAGAAGCTAACACAGAACACCTCCCTTCTCCTTGAGCTTGATGGGGCCCAGGGAAGGAGCCCCCAGAATGCAGATACCTCCCCCCCTCCACCATTCACCGACACTCCGGTTCATATTTTTGTGGAGGTCCATTGACTTTCTCCTTTTCAGTCTCCCTTTAATCCCTGGGTCTGTGTCCTCAGTGGCTCTCTACAGAGGGGCTATTATTCAGGGCCTTATTACTGCGCCCCTCGCGGCTTATCTCCTTCCTGGTGACAGTCTTTTCAAGCCTCTCCCTAATGACCTGGGGAA
The DNA here is from genome assembly GCF_023055335.1 of Clinocottus analis. NCBI lineage: Eukaryota > Metazoa > Chordata > Actinopteri > Perciformes > Cottidae > Clinocottus > Clinocottus analis. The sequence goes on along the minus strand of NW_027176218.1, from coordinate 5,499,282 downwards.
GCTCACATGCTCAACTTCCCAGGGCTGCGGGGCCCCGCTGATGTCAGAGGGGGTGGCCCCCACGCAGGGTCTCCCGGTCCTGCCAAAGAAAACGAGAGAGGCACAGAAATGTCCTGCAACCAAAAAGCATTCACAGTGTCCATGCTTCTGCTGCCTCCTTCTCCTCGTGCAGGTGACGTAGCCAAGTACAGCGCCCAGGAGGACTCCTTCAAGAGGCCGGTGCCCAGAAAAACTCGGTCCATTCCCATCAATCAAGAAGCTCTGCTCCTCAAGAGGTGTTGTCAAGGTCAACATGGTACTTTTACGATTTAGTTGGCAGGAACTCATTGTGCTGCATCAGGGCGATGTCACAAAAGTTGTATAGGTGTAAAGCAGCAAAAAGTCAAGTGAAAGTGATGCAGTTTCATCAGTTAAAAGATCCAGCCCTACTGACGATATTCCAAAGTGGTCTGCTGGCACACACTAGAATACATTCTGTATTCTTATGCGTTGATTAAAAGTCGGCTATAGCCAGGCATTCATCTTTGTCAAGACAAGTGAGGGATAGAACAGCATTTGAGTGAATGCTTTTCCTTCTACTTTCTTGTCCCAGTAAATCAAAAGAATGGATTCGCAGATGGAGACCTCTGCTTCTATTCAATCATACGAGATTGCCTCCGACTCCTTTGAACGTGGCCCAAACGTTGCATTACAACGTACAGCAAATATCATGCATAGAGGCCATTGAAGCACAGAAAACTCCAGCTGTTTGCCGCCCAGCTTGCACATTCACATGCGATTCTTAATCGCATGAATACTATAAGAATCAGTGAAGAGGAATGAACTCTCTTTTAGGTGATTGTCAGTGGACACGGTGTCCTACTGGTGCAACTTCTAATTATCATCCCCATCTCCCTGCTTAACCCTGTGGTGTCTTTGGAGAGGTTGAAAAAGGACATGGCTGTCCATTATACTTTCATCACAGATTGGACCCCCGGGACACAATAAGCCGACTACAATTCGGTCATCAGAGCAGGCACGATGCTGTCTGCTGTATACAGAGATCAGGGGAAATGTGACACAGGTGTCTTCCATCCGCCTCACATGGCATCCAGGTCTGTCGCCCCGAGGCCACGGGGGTAACGACGGTTCTTAGCGATTGTGTCTCTGAATCATAAACTACTTAAGACTTTGAGAAAACATGTTGAGTTTGGTCCAATTAGGGCAGTAATGACTTTAGAGAGGCTATTCACGGCAGAAAAGCTAAAGACATGCAGGGCAAGCCCCGGGGGCGGTAAATGTTCCGCTTTGCCTGCACTCGCCTCCCTTTTCTCTTCCTTCCTAAATCCACATCTGGTCCATTTTTACAGCTGTGCGAAAATTCGGAAAAGTTCAACGATTGTGTCATTAGAGCACTCTTTCTAGGGGCTTGTTTTAAAACATCCATGACCTACTGTACTTACCACAGATAACAGTACACACTTTTTTCCCCGTTGCAATAAGGGATTATTACCGTATATTTGTGGGTGACTAGCCTTCAGTCTTACCTTTAAATAAAGTGGTGATCATATTCTGAGTCATTGTCTGTGTCTGAGGTTTTTTTGCCAACCTGTCTGACTTCTCGTGTTTGTTATCTTGATTTCATTGAAGCAAAGTTGTCTTGTTCCTATGTCTCACTTACTTTGGTGAATGCAACATGGTCAGAACCCGTGGAAATGATCAGACCTATGATGCATTAGATAGTTAGTCATTATCCCCAAATAATGACTGACAAATAATCTTTTCATCCACTGAAAGGTTCCCGTCAGCTGAACTTGCAGCATCTGCAAATTCTCTTGTGGAGTAGCCACTGATGCCCCTTTTAACTCATTGCTTTGTGTTTTCATTGGTGCTTTTAGCCACGCCTGCACTAACTTTTAATTACCCCAAAACACTCATCCCACCCTGCCTCAATCAACAAGGTCACTGAGGGGACAGAAGAATGTGCAGGTAAAACACAGAAAATTCCCCGAGATCTGCAGAGTGAAAGAACAGGCCAGAAGTCGAAGCCATCTTAACAATGGCTCCAACCAACCACACACCCCAAAACTTTAACAAGGCACATCTGCAAAAGAAGGATTATGCTAAGAGTGCTATACAGGCCATCACATTGGGTGGGAAGCCATTAACTGGTGGAGGTATTGTGGTCTTGTACAAAAAGTGCCTTTCCCCATGATTGTCCCATTAGTGAATGTTCAGCTCTGGGAGATTGCTTGAAGGAAATGCACCAACGCACAAAGTCAGTGACTTATTTACAATGCAGTTTTCCATCTTTTACAATGACAGTTGTGTCATAAATGAACCGCCGTACAATATAACATTGTTTTCGAGAAAATGCCCAAAGCACCAATTAATTTTGTTTAGGATGAAATGTTGTTTATTTTGTTTTCTGTGTCATTCTTCATCTTTCTTAAGAAAACATCCTCAGCATGTTGTTGCTGTAAACTCTACGTCTTAAGGCTGGTTATAAATGAAAGTCATATACAGTATTGTGTGGTCTTAATTCTGACAAGACAGCACAACATCCTGAGATCAGACAAACAGTTGTTCTGTCCCTTGGGACGGACTTAACTCCTTGTGGATCCTGACAACTCAGTTGAGCTAACAAAGACCCAGGGACTGTGCTCCTGCACAGTAACAACTGGCATCAAAGAGAAAGGGGGGAAAGGGGGCTATGATAATAATGGAAACTGTTTTGACATCCAGGTTTAAGTAATTATTGGATTTAGATAAGAGGGGAATTCCATCCGATGTGAGGTAAAACAAACAAAACAGAAGATTGCACATTATTCCACCAGCAGCAGAAGTCCCACTGTAGCCTCAGGGCAAGTGTGGCACACTCACATTACATCATGGATGTGATCACACATGGAACAATGGAAAAATGCATGTTGGTACAGTACTGTGGAGCCTTGAAGCCTCCCTGCAGGGTCAGCAATAGGGCAGAAGGAATGTACTGCACAGGAGGAAAAGTATATAGCTGCAGATTGTTACATTTCCTGTATTATATTCAAAACTTTGAGCCCAAAGTAAAATAAATGACTTGAAACTGATGTATTGTGAGTGAATGAAAAGGAAGCCATGAAATGCTCCGTTTCTGATACCAAAACCAACTGTGACTCAACTTGTTCCACATCCTCTGTCTGTGTGTTCTCTAATTAGAAACGTTACAACAAAATGTAACATGTAATCATGGCCTGGAAGGCATTTGTCTTTTTTTCCAGATGCAGGTGGAGACAAATACGAATTCTATTAAAAGTAAACTCTGGGTTTGAACAAGCAGAATCACAGACTGCATTACGTTCAATAGAAAAACAAAAAACAGTGTGGATTTCTCTCCAAACTGTTGCATACGATTGTCCGCATTGTGATTGACTTTGCATTTAATCTACTGATCATTTTGCCAGTACTGCTTCCTAAAAGTCACGCTCAAGACCAAATACATGCTCACTCCTTCCACTTCATCTTTTTCTATCTGACATTATATTCCATCCTTTTCCGCTTATAATGTCCAAACTATTTTGGTCTTCCCCAGTCGCTAATCTATTCTACTTCTATAGTCTTTCTTTTCCTCTAGCAATAAGGGGACACGCTCTTCCAGTCTGGTGCAGAGGACGACAAAGTGCACTTCCTGCCATTTGACAAGGACATGAGAGGTAACGACACATGAGACAGACATTATTACTCACAAGCAGCCCTCAAACTATTCCCCTTTATCCTACCTACAGAAAATGATGTACTCAACTATTCCCCTTTATCCTACCTACAGAAAATGATGTACGCAAATGTGCTAATGTCAACCTTCTATTACAACTGAAATATATGACAAGCCCTGGTGAGTATCTCTCTCCCTCTTTCGGCATCCGTCTCAAACACCTCAATTTGTCTTCCTTATCACTGAGAACCTGTGTGCTGGTTTATGTGTTTATGACGAGAATATAACCTTCCAACTGCCGGTGAGCGTTCACAGGTTTAGTGATGCACATCAATCACTTTGCTAAATGTGTGGTGCGAGCATGTCGCTGTATCCTGACGTAGCTGGAGATTGTGATGAGATACACTGTCCACGACAGCTTTAGATGCTTTGTCTTCTTTGACCCGCTCGCTGACCCTCTTTGTTCAATAGCAACTGTCCAATCGTAGCTTTGAAACCATAGCTATGCACGGCAGGGCTGTCATGCTTTGGATTTCATCACATGTTGAAGTGATGTGCGCGGGGCTTTAGTGAGAGCAACACCCTGCAACTAAAGAGCCTGGAGAGTGGTTTCTTTGTCCTGGTTGACCAGCAGGTAAACTTGAAACATGACATGACTACACAATACCTGTTGGAGGGGGGGGGGGGCTGGCCCTGGATAGTTAGCAAAGAAATAGTTAGTCTTTATATGTTAAGCATTAATCTAATGTTGTTGCAGGTTAAGTGCCTAAACAGGGGTTACCATTTATTCTGATCTTACTTTTGTTCCCATCACACTGCACTACATACACTACACTAGTGACTACAAGGGCTAACTAGCTCTTCGCTGCAATACATGAACCGTGCTGCTCCTTTATTTATGTCTTCTACACAAATCATCAACAGGTGAGGATGCTTTATTCTGGGATATATAACTGAAAGAAGGCGAGAGGAGGGATCAATTGTCCCGGTGGTCCAGCAGGTCTACTTGAAATGTAAAGAAAGTTATCTGGAGACCGATCTAACTCCCCCTTCCTCCCTCCCTCCTTTGCTCCTCTCCTTGCTGTAAGAGACGCAGAGGAAAGTAGGTGACCAGTGCACTATAAGAGAGCAAACAGTGTTATCCAAACTTCTCCAGACCCGGCGGCATGCGTCCTCGATAGCATCTGTACTCTATCAATGACAGACTGGGTGTGGCATGGCAGATTCTTGATGGATGCGGGGCAGACGGTGGTGGGATGTCGAGGGGCCCGCTGGACAAACATTCAACGTGATCTGTCAGGAATGGAAATGGCCGTAACATTAGTTCTATACAATAGAACTAATGCAACACCGCCTACATTGACACTGCTTCAAGAGTTTTCAGTGTATTTTACCAATATTATTCTACATATTGCACTTAATCTATTCTAAATTATATTGGGTATATAACTCTCCAAACAGACAACCCGGACACATAATCACACTGCTGGTGCTGGCTCAGAGGCTTAAAGAAAATACAAGATCTTACTCTGACTTCTGACAATAACTCTCACAGTATATAATGAACAATACAATCTATTAACTCTATCGTCAGATGTCATGCAATTGCAAATGTAATCATTGCAGTATTACCATTGCACCTTGATCAACCAAATGAAGTCGCCCAACCTGTGTATTGTTAAAATAATTTGTAGATCAGTCTCCTCTGAGCAGGATTTGCTTCTCACCCAGCGACTCTCATAATGATAATCCCAGGCCTGTAATCTAGAGGACTCAGTTTCCCAACAGTGCCACAGTCTGTACTTGCAGCTCCCTCCGTGGACTCTGACAGACCGACACTCGTCTTCAGCAAACACTTCTGCCTCGGCTTTTGATCTACTCTTCAATTACACCATGTAGCAATCATCTCCACATCCCAAACATGGTGATTGAAGTTAAAAGGATTCACACAAGTAATTTACCAACACACTCGGCTATGTTAGGCAGCCACATTTCAGAAAGATGAGTTTTAAGGGAGTTTACAACTTTGGGTTTTTTTTTTATCCTGTAATTTATAAGTGTAGATATTTACTTCTCCGTTTAATTTCCGTGCCCCACAGAAGTACCTGCACTAGGCTACATACTGTAAGCAGTACAGAGCTCGGCAACACTGTGTGTTTTACTTTACGATGACACCCTCAGATTTACATGACAGCTAAGTGCTCGGAAATGGGGCCCCTGTTCCGAACATCCACAAGCCTTCCTTTATGTGGTAGGTTTTTTCCAAAGGTGCAAAGGGGGAAGCATGAATGACTTAAAATCTATTGAAAGAGTCAGACCTCTTCCTGAGGGAAACACCAGAGGGTTCAACACGTAGAAATGCATGCAACACATGACAGGGTTAGAAATGTAGTTTTATGAAACGTTTGTTGCTGCCATTTATGCCCATGTTCAACTTTAAACAATACTTTTTTTTACGACATTAGTACCATATTTGGTTAACATTACCAGGCTCTCAATACGGCAACTGCTTAGGCGGCGGCTCACAGCTAATGGTGCTAGCAGCTACTGGTTGAGGAGTGATTTTGCTCAAAACAGTCTATGTACAGGGTTTGTACGACTTTTAAAACTGAAAACACAGCTGATCTTAATCAATTTGAACCCTCCGTCCTGAAGTCAGGTTTGCACGTTTCAAAGTCCATATTTCAAGACTAAGTACGTCAAAAATCGGGCTCTTTTTGGCATGCCAATCCTTTGCATATTCGAGTATCACATAATCCATTGTGATCTGTTAGCTCTGTTCGCGGACTGTTCAGGCAATCTTCGCCAGCTCACAGATTCAAAGAATTTCATGTGAGCATATTATATTTACCAGATGTGTCACTGGTAAAAACAACATCATCTGGACCAATGGTAGAAAATTTGTGCGGGATGTAACTTAATAGAACATCTGAAAACCGAATTAAATTCAGATTATTGTTAACATTATACTGCTTGTGCCGTTTTGATAAAAAAAAAGAAAAAAGAAAGAAAAACTAATAGACTCTTCATGTGCTCGTGATGGGAGGCTGCATCAACAAAAGAGCCATTTATTTCTATACCTCTCACACACATAACCATCCTGTCCACTATTGTTGTGCTGTTTAATCCATAGACTTAGTCTGTGCTCAATCCTCCATATCATCCCACAGCCCCCTTTATTCTTATTTATAGTCCGCTAAACATTGCCACCAACTCACGATGGATAAAGAATAAACCCACGGGATTAGAATGATTCAGCATTTTAAGAGTGCTTTACAAGGAGTGTAATCAATGCACAAGAGAAAACGGCTTTCGTTTTGGAGATTGGGAGGGATGAATCGCATGATAAACACTTACAATCTCTAATACAATGAATGGAAACTTGTGCTTCTGATGAGTGATTACCAGATTTATGATTTGACCACAAAGAACAAAATCGGGGGCCGCCGAGGAGCTGGGACTTGGGTACTAATATTTTCTTTTGTATATCCGTTATTTATTACGGATGATGGATTAAGCAAGTTTTAACAGAGAATGTTATTCAAAGGTGGCGTACAGGGTGGGCCTAATTCCATGAACACCAACTGATTTAGCTATTAAGAATAAACCTAAAAAGATTAGGATCTTTACCAAATAATTATGTCATTTCTATGTGCTTTTGCTGTTACCAATTGTCCAGGACTCGACATTAAACTGATGACATTTCTCATCTGCAAGTGAATCATTAAAAAGTATATGTGTGACATATTATGAGAAGAGCAAACGTGATTTCCAAAAAAAGTTAGTGTTTGTCAATGTGTCAACCCCTTTTTTTCTTTTCTTTACCCTTTCATTGGCGTTGCCCTTAACCTCATCCATCAGCGTGTTGTAACAGGTTTTCAAGAACAAGTGAGGAACAAATAAGCTACGCATTGTTTTATAGCTTGAAGAATAAACCACCTGTGGCAGTCTTTTGTCATTTGTGAGCTGAGAAAATTCTCAAGACCTCAAAGCTGAGGTCTAGACCTGCTTTGAAGTCTCAGAAGAGCTCATTGTGGGAGATGGGAACAACCATCCATTCCGCCTCGGGATATTTATCCAACTAAAGACCGGCATTTTCAAGAGTATTACAGGATGACAATACAAGGGGAAAAAAAAAACAAGAAAAGAGAGATCAGAAAACCTTCAACAAATTAGGAATTTGTAAACCATTAAAAAAAAAGAAGAAAAACAGCTTTTGTATGCAGAGACTCCAGCAGATTAGTGTACCAGCCCACCTGGGGTCGAACACCCTCTTGACATCTTTAAACATCTCAAAGAAAGTTCCTCTCCAGTGTTTTGGCATTTCTCATAGAAACCTGCGTGGCACAAGAATGAAAAGTGGGAGGAACAAACTCAGATGTCAGTGACTTGACCCTCGACTCCTCGCTGGCCGTCAGACTCGGCCATTGTCGAAGAGGAAAATCCTTTTTCATCTCAGAATCCAAAGATAAATTACCCATCAAGCCTGTTTGTTTTCCTCAACTCATCTGTGTATCGAGGTTCCTAGTTGGACGTCAATGTTAGCAATGGAAGCACATGTGCTGCTGGTCTCTTTGTGGCTGTGAAGCTATGGATTAGCACTGACGAGCGTTGGATTACAGGGATGTCAAAAGGCCATGCTGGCTCCTTTCACCTCCGCCCTCAGTGCAGCAAAGCATCAGTGGCAGGGGTTACCTACCATCAATGATTTGCTTCAAGAAGATCAGAAGGCCTTTTCAGCATTCAGGGTCACTATTGACCTGCAGCCTCCCCCCATTCCCATGAATTACGCCCCAGTTATATCTTGGCGAGCCCAAATAATAGGATCCCCCTTAGAAATCTGGATCCAAACAATGAAGGTTATAGGCTCAACGAGAGCTTTGACCACAGGGAAGTGAGGCTTTGTGTGCAGACAATACACAGATACAGGTTTATAGCAGAGAGACTCATTTATGAAGTAAAAACAATACACAATTGTCGATTAAAGTAAACAAAAATTGCCTTGAAATAAGTATTTTGATCCTTTCGTGAAGTAAAAGTATTAATATCACACTGTGAAAATACTCCACTATAATGTCAAAGTCCTGCATTCAAAATCATACTGAAGTACAAGTATATCAGTATTATTAGCAAAATCTATGAAGTAGGAAAAGTAAAAGTACTCAGTGAAAACTGTTCTATTTCAGTATTATTTATGATGGATTAATATGCTGCATCTAATCTAAGAAACAGTCTAAAACTGTTTATTTAATTTCAGAAGATGGAGAATTTTCTCAACCCATGAAGGAACACTTAATCTCTGTTTATCAGAAACATTTAAACCACAAAATGTGAGAAGGTATGAAAAAAATGTGTCATCTGAAAAGTAACAGACAAATATAGTGGAGTAGAATATTTACCTCTGGATGTAGAGGAGTAGAAGTATAAAGTTGCATAAAAGTGTAAAGTACAGTACTTGAGTTAATGTACTTTCCATGTGTCTTTTGCCACTGATATATAACAAACGGAAACATCGTTCAACAACATGCAAACCAGACGAACTAAACTGAAATCCACATCTACTATTACAACAAACTTAAGCAAGACAACTTGTAAAACAATAAATAATCTAGAGGTTTACCAGAAAGAGATAAAGGTCAGGACCTCAACATTAAACATCACCGATGGGATTACAGTCGGCACAATTAAAAATGGAAACAGACTGCCGAAGGCTGAGGTCGATCATTTTGATCGACACTGGTCTACAGCACATGCCACACACATAGCTCCATGCTCATCGAGTCTAATCTCCGGCTGTTTTTATCAGATCGAGTCTTTTTCACGTCTCTGTAAAGACGAGAAAGTAAGAAGTAGTTAAAGCAAACGTACTATTTCAATTCTATTTTCATTACTGTGTTAAAATGAATGAATGAACAATATTAAAATACAATAAATGTTCCTCAAAGTGTGTGTCCATTTGTGTTGTCGTGTTAGATTCAGGTGCTTGCGTGCATGGTTTAGTTACATTGCACGACTCATGGCCTTTTGCCAGATGTCCTAGAATACACCCGACTAACAAGAATCCTTCAAGCAGTGGAGATGCCAGTGGAGGCTTTTTTTTTTTTTTTCTCCTCTGTTGCGCTCGGCTGGACAGATCATTTTGGGATTGTGGCCAGAGATTTTTTGAGGGAATATGAGAGGGCAACCTCCTGCAATCAGGCAGTGTCGGTGACCACTCAAGTGCGACGCAACGGCGAGCTGCCACTCAAGATGCCGCCAGATCCCCCCTTAGAAGTCGACTCCCGATGAGCTGTTGACACTGTTTGTGCGTGTGTGTGTGTGTGTGTTGGTGTGTGTGTGTGTGTGTTTCCCAGGCCTAGGCAAAAGACTGGACGAGCAAACAGCTGCTACAGATATTTTCCTGGAGGAGCAACAACCTACCAAAGAGAAATGAGTACGTGCTGTGCTGAAGTTAAGAGTTTTAAAAACACAAAAGTGGCTTTAATTTCTGACTTGAGTCATATTGACTGAATGAACCACAGTCATTTGCTCTGCATAAAATTACATTTGTTTTCTGAGATGGTTGCCACGTGATTAATGTTTGATCCATATCCAGTGTTCTGCAAGTCTAGAAGCATGTGTTAACGTTGATCACAGTGGTCAATTGTAAGAAGTTGCAAGCCACTACTGCCCTCTATGTTTGACATAGGTAACTACGGTCTTCCCACTGGCACAAAACCAGCATACTAAACATTCGACGGCGTGGCCGGGCTCTTATTGTAGTGTAAACGCAGCTGTGTATGTTCGGATGTAGTGATAAAGCCCATTCAAAACTAAAGCTAATAAACTGCTGTAGACTCCCAGGGGGTTTCCTTTCTACAAAAAAAAATAAATAAATACATGAAACTGACTCAACAGTGTTCCAGTTTGAGAGGAGACTCCCAGCAGTAAACTCTCCGTGTCCATCAGAGGCTCAGTGCTAACAGCCTTGTGTGGACATACAGACATACATTGAGGCTCCTCTATTCCAGCCTGATGCTGTGCCCATACCCCCTGTTGCTCCTCTCTGTCTCCCCATGCGGGTCCTCCCATTCATTTGGCTCATTTGAATTCCGACGTGGGAGACCTCCGATGAGCCGGGTGAACTGTTACACTACACGACGAGACTGCTAATTAATCACAGCGACTGTACACCAACGGCCCGTGCGGTGTTGACTCGTGGAGATAAATCTGCCGTTTCTTTCGTCTGATGAGTTGGATGCACCTGTCTGGGGCCGGTGATTACTCAGAGCGACGCTTGTCGACATCCATCAAGGGGGTGTTTTGCTTTGCCGTCTTCTTTTAGGTGTTAAGCAGTTCATTATTTCGCAGCCTCAGTCTTCAGCCCGATAAGCGGTGCGAGAAGAGAGTGGAGATTTAAGTTAGATGCGGATATCGTTTTCAGGAAAATGTTGCAAAGCTGCTAAACAAAGACTATATTTGAGCTTGAATTGTACAATGTACCAGCATTATACAAAAGGTTTATTATAAATATGTATTTATATTAGTAGTTTTCCATCTTCATGTGCATTATTCTTTTTCTTTTGTTGTGTAAATTCATTTAAATAAGTCACACCCAGAAACAATCTTTGGGTTACCTTCTTAGTTTTAACAGCAGAGTCTTCTTGAGGATTTGGGTAATCCATGAAAAAAAACAGGCTTTTGAAAGATTGCCAGAAAGACAGACATGTAACGATAATAGATGAGAGGCCCAGCGCTGGCCTCTTGTGTCTCGTACCAGCTCTCAGCTCATCTGTCCTTGTTTACCCTGGAGGTTTCTTGGACATCACATGACTTCCTCTGATCACTTCCTCCACCTGCAGAGTTTCTCTCTGGTGATATAAGCCACTCTGGCACTTCTCCGGCCTCTGCTCTTGTTCCCAAACCGTGGGGGACCTCCCTCCCTGCTTTCCCTCGCAACCTTCTTCCCACCTTCCCCATCTTTCCTCAGATCCTCTCGCCCTCCGTCTTTCATCCACTCTTATAGTTATTGTGTGCCCGCTCTTCAGTTCGCTTTCTATTTTTGCACTTTTCTGTTTTTGCTCCTTCGCCTCCCTCCCTCCCTCCTTCCATCCCATCAGCTCACTCCATCTCCCAGCTCACCACAGCAGAGCCCAGTTTGGCCTGGCTCCCCGTCCCTGCGTGTGAACTGTGTGTGCGGTGTTGGGATCCTGCCAACAAGGTTAGAGGAGGCATGCAGGAGACGATTAGGCACTTCAAAAGAATCTCCTGTGCACAGGTGTGAGGGCTATCCCACACCAGCAGATGCAATGACACACACACACACACCCTTAATCTGAGAGCTCGGTGGCTTGTGTTTGCAGGTCCTCGTCAAAGTGAGGCCCCTTTGAAGGTCACTCGGAGACCAGGCAGCATCTTTACATTACAAATATTACACCTAACTGCTCACCTCGTCTGGCTTGTGTTTACACCCCCAATGCAGCGCGCACACACATAAAGCATTATGTTTTATGATGATGTGTTTGTGAAAGCCTGTGGTAAACATCAGGAATAAAGAGGAGACACACTCTTGGCTGCCACAACTGCAGTAATGGCTCATTAAGTTGTTCCATACAAAATAAATTAATTGCAGTTTGTTTACACATGTGGAGTCTCTTTTTATGTGATTCACGCCATATGCATGTATTGTCAGAAGATATAAAAAAAGGTCTATTAGGGGTAGAAAAAGAAATGCAGCCTCTTGGTTTATGAGTCACTAAAGAATGACATGAGAGCTTTTATTAAGCAGAGCATCATGCTTAGGGTCGCCCACCTACCCTTAAAACATAATAAGCATAATAAGCAGGCCTGTGTGCCATGTGACAGTGGACTCTCTGCTTATATCACCACATTGTTTGCTTAAGGATGAACTGGAATCATGCTCAGCTGTGAAAAAACACAAAAAGGTCGCTCGTCCAACTTTCCTCAAAAGCAAACGTGTCATTAAAAGGATGGTTTTTGCGTGTGTTGTGGGGGATTTTTGTTGCATTAGCCATACGCTTTTAATCAGTGTTTCCACTAACCTCATCCTGCTTTCCAAAAACAATCGCACATATCAGTATTATGAAAAAGACGTCATGGCTTTTTAATTGCATTTTTGAAATTTGTGCAGCGTCACATAGTTTCTTCGTCGCGTTTCATGCGTCCGCTTGGTTTAGGTTGGGGATTTCAGCTGCGATTTCATTTTGGATATAATATTAAATCACACACACAGACTCACTACCACACCCATGCATCTACAGCCAAGTCCACATGGAACTGATCACAATTCAACAAACACTGTGTAAATAGCAACTATTATGCCATAAACAGATCAAGAATCGCTGCAACACATAAGAGTAAATGCACGCTATGCACTTTAGAGAAAATGTTGGGTTTGACGATTTTTTTATATTCGCTTTTTCGTCCCGTTTGTTTAGTGTTTGGTGTACTTCAAAACATGGCCAGTGGGTTTGGCTGAACCATGTGGCCTGCTCAGTGAGTAAATGTACAGTGTTGCACAGTTCTTATCTGTTTTTTTTAAATAATTAGTCATACTACTCATAAATTCAAATCAATGGGAAACACATCCAGTACTGCCAGCATAATAAGCAGAATCAAAGCGGAGTCGAATCCTCTTGTGCCAGAACTAACACAACTGTCCTAAAGTGTTACTTCAGTTAGATTAAGTCTAATAATTTATTATATTGGTTTATTTCCAACAGCACAGATGCATGTCCACTCGTCTTTCCAATTGTCTTTTCAATCACTTCTCCCCTCATTAATCTGCACTAAATACCATATTGTGACAAAGTGAAAGGCATGATTTTAGATGTCTTTTGCTAAACTAAAACCCATGGCACCAATATTCGCCTCAGCTTTTATTGGGTGTGACCCATCAAGCGTTACACACCGGGATTTAGGGATTTTCAGCAGATCCCCTCAAGCTCTGTCAGGTTTGGATTGGGGCCGTCTGTGGACAGCCATCTCCAGATCTCTGCCGGGATGTTTGGTGAGGTTTAAGCCCGGGCTCTCGTCCCCACGGCATGATGCTGCTTCCACCATGCCTCACCTTTGGGATCACCTATGTATCATGACAAATAGTCGGAATACCTGTAATGAGTGCCTTATGATGGGGTCATGAACAATCAGTCCATTTACTTTTAGTATTGTAGGTACATTTTGTTACCAATACTTTATATGTTTACTGCAATAAAATATCTGAAACCTTCCTCCGCACTGCAGGTACAATAAACACAAACGTGTACAGGAGGACAGTGAGCATTTTGTATGGTGGATTTTGTATGGTTGCATCATAATGTTTCTTGTTATGAATCAAAGACTCACACTTTTCACATTAATTTGCTAAACAAATTACTGTCATAATAACTTTAACTCAAGGTTTAAAAAGTAAATTCCTAATTCTGTCCTCTAGAGGGCACTGTCTTACTTCATGCAAGTAGAAAGTCACAGGTTTTATATCTCTGTCTGTCTGTTTCTCTTTTATATTGTTGTGTTTCCTGCTCGTCTCTTAACTAAAAGAAATACATCAACACGGTGTACAATCTGTGCTCTTACCGACATCTGGCAGGTGCACAGTTTGGCTCGCGCCTTTTTTTTAAATTTGTTTTATCTGTCACCGTTTGTATTTCCGCGTTGAAGGTGGAGACTAAAGTATGACGGGCTGCTTGTGTTACGTTTGGGGAAGTTGCTCAATATGGGAAATACACACTTTACAAGACTGTGAGCAACATATCGTGAGCAAAATATCCGCTTGCTATTGTTCTGCTTTCATGGGTTCACTCAATGGCGGATAATTAACACCCATAGCGGCGGTGTGAGTTGTATACCATGTCGGTATAACTGTCAGACAAAACACAAAGTGAGGTTGTGTCAGGGTTTTTATCTCGTAGAATGAATAACTCGGTAACTTCCGCTACTTACATTCGCAGCCTCAGTTATAGTTTACGTCGCAGGTTGTCCGACTTTTTGGACCCTCAGGACAGGTGGAAAGATGTCATTACCTCGATACGGAAGCCGAGTGGCGAGTTGAGATACTCGCAGCTTCATGTCAGGTATGTGATTCTAGCCGGTGGCCCATCAGATGCAGATATTCATTGCTTTCTTTGAGATGCAGTATGCGAGTATTTATCTATCCATCCATCTAGTTACTGTATTGTTTTTTTTTCAGGAGGTTCGAAGGCCTTGTTGCACAAGGTAAAAGTCCCACAGAGGAGCTGCTGGTTGACTGGGGGACCAGTAACAGTACAGTGGGTGAACTTGTGGACATTTTGAGGAGTCACAAGTTACTGGCTGCTGCTAGTGTCCTGCTACCTGGTATGTTTTTTGAAAAAAAAGGCCTGATAATCACAGACTACATAATATGCATATAACCCTATTTATAGCCAATGGTCACACTACTACCTATATTATCCTCCTTAAATCAGACATCAGATCTTCAGTTTGAATGTTAGACACATCTGTTCAATGATGTAAGTGACTAAGTACACACATTTGCTCATCATTCATTAATAAAATAGATTTGTATTACATGTATTTCGAGATGTTGGTTCTTTCCGTCCACAGATTACAGGCAGGTAGAAACAAACACTAACAGGTTGTAGGTTCAAGATCCCAGTTTAATGAGATGAAAAACTACAATAACAAGGATCACCCGATAAAAATGTATTGGTAGAACTTCGCCATGAAAAATATGAACTGCTCTCATAATTGATGGCGGAAAAAATGGGAGAAACATTTACATAGTGAAAATTAAAATAAGTAAAACAGAAAACTTTTTTGTATGTCATATATAGAAGTGGCCTGTTTCATGTGGGATTATACGATACATTACGACCATAGAAATAAAGAAGTGTGGGGGGGACATGCTAAATGCTTCCTATAAACACATTGTTTATTTGTTTGTGTCAGAAATATGATAATGCGCAAATGTCCATCTCACAAAGTAATCGCAACCATTTCAGGGTATTAAGACCACTCTTTTTGAGTAGTTAACCATATCAACAAAATAACGTGGCGTCTTTTCTTTTGTCCCCGCACAGAGGCAAAGGCTGTCCCTCCAGAGACACAGCCGGCCTCTCCAGCTGTGAAAACAAGCAGCCTGCTTTCAACTCTGCTACTGGAAGAGACAGAGACATGGCCGCCTCCTGAACTCTCTGTTCTGCAGCCACAGATTCCACCTGAGAGCAGTGAGCCCGACCACACAGGTGTTGACCATTGTTTTCTTCAAGCGCAGTTAATCCATAGTTTGGATTTTTTTTTTTTAAATTGTATTATTGATATATAGCTTTTCTGCATGCTTTTTGTTTTGATATGTTCATCATATCCCCTTTGTGTAAGGAAGAAACATTTGAGTTGATAAAACTACTAAGTAATTATAATACATGTAAAGTTACAAGGTGATTTTTTTACATGGGTGAATCAGAAAAAGAATTCCAGAAAAATTACAAATCACACAAGAAAAAATTGTAATAAAATACCCAACAATAATATAAGCTAAAAACAATGATGAGAAGAAGAAGAAGAAGGCAGATAAGATATGTTGGAAATAAAACAATGTGCAAGCATTGAGAGCTAGCATTTACTTCACAAGTAGTGGAGGAAGAAGCATTCAGACGTTTTACTGAAAGAGCTGTATTAACACAAGATACAAACTGCTTACGCAATATACTTTGTATACTGTTGGTTAAACCTTGACCAATGCATCCTATTTTCTAAACTACCGATATATTTTGTGTATAAGATCTTAATCTGCAAAATAATATCTTACTATAGCTGTCAAGTAAATATGAATAGGTAAAAAGTACAATAATTCCCTCTGCATTGTTGTGCAGTAAGGTACAAAGAAATGGAAATATACATAACTATACGAGTAAAAGTTTTTCATTTCACTATGAACGAGGCGGTTTTATCTGAGTTCCTAACATCTTGATTTCCGCAGAGGCAGAATTCTAAATAATGCCGGTTCTGTGAGATAAAATAAATGTTTACACCATTGGCCAGCAAGTGTCAGCACCTTAACCACAACACTTTATGTGTGTCTCTTAGACGGTTTCTCCAGTTTCTTCTACAACGAGCTGATGAAGATTACGGGCAACTTTGATGACCGTCCCATCTCAGACGGCGGCCGCCGACTGGGAGAGGGAGGCTTTGGCACTGTGTACAAAGGTCTCCTCAACAACAAGCCTGTTGCAGTGAAAAAGCTCAATCCAGTAAGTGAAGATACTGCCATGCCAATATCACTACCTGATGCAGATCTTCCAAATTACGGCGTACAAAAATATCTCTATAAATACCTATCTCATTTAGATGGAGGACATCTCCCTGGACGAGCTGCGAGTGCAGTTCAACCAAGAGATCCAGACCCTGAAAGTGTACGTTTCATCCTCTGTCCATGTCCTTGTTAATCAGGTTGCTTTTGAGTGACTCACCGCCACCTCATTACCATTACGTTTTATTTGCTGCGTCTGAAGCAGGCCCTCCTAATCAAAGTAATGGAATTGAAGAGCGCGGACGCATTAAAGGAGTTTTCAGAAAGGCAGTCTATATTAAGCCTGGGCCAAACAAATACCTTCCGTTTTACTAGATTTGTACACGCAGCATTTAAAGCTACTAAATACTTGTCATTGTAACTGCGACTAGTGTGTTATTCCTTAACTCTCAGCCAATGAGCAAATAAGGGCATTTTCAAAAATGTCCAGCTATTCCTTCTCCAGCCCAACACAGGTTAATGTAATGATTCATACATTTGCAAACACAGGGCGGTTTCATGAGACTGTTTGTTCCACAGGTTGAAACATGACAACCTGGTCGACATGGTTGGATTTTCCTGTGACGGACAGCACCCATGTTTGGTGTACGCCCTTATGGTCAATGGTTCTTTGCTCGACCGACTGGCTTGCCTGGTAAGCGCCATCCACACGACACACTCTGACTTCTTGTACTTGGATCATTTGATAATATGCTTTCTGTCCTTTTTTAGGAGGGAAGTCCTTCGCTGTCCTGGCGACAGAGAGCCTTGATAGCTGAAGGGACAGCGAGAGGCTTGGAGTATCTGCACAGCAACCATCACATCCACAGAGATGTTAAAAGGTATATAAAAGCCCCTTTCCACACCAACAGTAACTTACACCTGGCCTTTGTCTTCAGCGAGAAAGGTTACACTCGACATGCAATCCCGGGACAAATGGCTCTGCAGTAGTATTTATTGGCTGTTTTCCTCCGCGTTCGTGACCTTAAACGTGACACCTCGCCCTTTAAATGATCTTTTCGTAAAGCAATAGTTCCACATTTGGGGAAATACGTGCATTGACTTTTCTATTTTATTGAAACAATGATTCACACTTAGATAGTCTTGATGTTTCGCAGCTCTCCGTGCTCAAAATGTCTTTTTTTTCCCCCCTTGTCAGTGCCAATATCTTGTTAGACGAAGAATTTGTGGCAAAGATCTCCGACTTTGGGCTGACGAGGGCGTCGGCCAAGCGCACGGCGACCACCATGATGACGGACAGGATTGTGGGTACCCGCGCATACATGGCACCTGAGGCGCTACGAGGAGAGATCACACCAAGATCGGATGTCTTTAGCTTTGGAGTGGTAGGCTTTCTGCAGACACACACAGACGCTCGCACAGACACACAGACGGGGATATTGTGTCAGGAAAGGAGAAACTGCAACTGTCAGGGAAAATATAGAACACGACTCTGCAGTTAAGTTTGAGTGCAAAGTTTTATCAAAGTACTGACATGCGCATAATTGCAGGATATAAACATTGGAGTATACATTCCTTCCTGTTTGTGAAAGTAAAGCTCTTTGTTACGTATCGTTTGTCATCATTTTCTACTTCTAAATCAGTTAAATACCACAGCTGTACTGTATTAGCAGCTGCACATGTCGAATATATTCTCCATTTTGTGACATTGGTTGAATGATTTGTGGGATCAGCAGTGTATAAAACCGCCTGACCTTCTATATAGTGCGGTATATACAGCTTCCATGTCGTAGGAGGACAGCTGTGGAAACACTGCAGAGTCTGTGCAGCTACCTGGCACATGGTGCAGCAACAAAGGTTTCCTGTCGTCCAGAGCCATGCCATTGACCCCCGACTCTCTGCCATCTACAGGTGTTGTTAGAAATATTGTCTGGACTCTCGCCAGCCGATGAAAACCGTGAGCCACAGTTCTTGGTGAGCGGAACAAAAGGGGCTTTCACTGTGTATCCTTCAAGCTACAGGTTACAATTAGAGCTTATTGAAGCCTTTGCTTTTAATCATTGAGGGCACAACACAATGCGAGTAACAAAACCACCGGACGTTAGTGTTCTGGGGTTAAAGAGTGACTTGAAGGATTTGAGCCGCGCTGCTACATCAACTGCTGCACAAATGGTTAAACAAAAATTGTGTTGTGTAAATGGACAGTAGAAATGAAGTTCCTCCAGCAGGACAAAAGCAATAATACTAACTTTAAAAGTAAGCAATATTTGATATATATGTTTATACTATATTGTTTATACACAGTGTTTAAGGTCTATCAATGCCTTCAGTCACCTGTAGTGTGATATGACCCCTCCCTCACTCTCCCAGATGGAGGTAAGGCACGATATAGATGATGAAGACGAAGAGCTGACCTTTGAGGACTTCCTGGACAAAACCATGGGGGACTGGGACCTGAGCCAGGTGGAGAGTGTCTACTCTTTGGCTTGTAACTGTCTCCACGACAGGAAAAACAGGCGGCCGGTCATCAAACAGGTATATTCTGATGCGGGGCTTAAGCTACTGCGACGGTTGGCATCTGCACTACTTCCTGTGTGTCACCTTGAGCACATAGCTGTAACATCAGACCCAGGAGAAGTCAGAAATCTGATGAAGGAAGTCCCATCAAATCACACAAAATAACCAAAACAACCAACTCTGTCACGCAGTGCAGCAGTGGTGCTTAATATATTTGGCTTTCAAAGATGTTATATTGTAGCTACCATTTGGTAGAAGGCCGAGGTTCAGCACACGAAGAACTGTAAAACTTGTGGATGTGAATCCGACAGTGACGGAGACGAGAAGAATTAAAATAGCGTGGGATTTGCCTCGATCGTTTCCAGATTTTTTGTATCTGTCAGTTTTTACCCACTATTTAAAAAATGCTATGAAAAAAACTAACATTTGCAGACCTAGTATGTTTGTGATGCATCTTCATATCTGTCTTAACAGGTCCTGCTGGAGCTCAAAGGAGTTGTCAAAAGCATGTCGCTGGATTTTAAGGCGCAGGAGTGAAGCGTGGCATCCCAGAAAAGGATTTCTCAGCCTGCTTTTGCACACACACACACACACACACTGACAAATTATTTTTTCCTCTCAACTTTTGGAGAAATTAAGGACTTTTTTAAATGTTATTTTTCATAATTTACTGTTTTTTTAGAACATAGTAATACATTTTTTCGACAGCGTTTTGTGAGGCTCGAAAAGACTGAAAGCAATTATTCTGGCTACTTTCTGTCATGTATTTATTGTGAAAGAATAAAAATGAATGAAGCAGAAAATGAGTGATTTTAAACATTTTATTTTTCTTCTTTAAAAGAAAGATTGGTAAGAAAACAAATAGGACCAAACATGACTGTTTTTCTATTAGAATGACACAGTATGAATATAAAGGAAAGGATTTCCCCTTCAAATATGAGGTGAGCTTGCCTAAAGTAGTTTGCCTAATAATAATAATAATTAGTAGACCAGTGGATGTGGCAACATTTTGATCAAGGTACTTCTAGCGTTCCCTTTCCTATCCGCTTGCTTTGGCGCCCTCATGTATGGGAACCAGCAACGTTTGAGTAGTTTCCTCTTTGTGAAACACGAGAAGTATGGATGTAATATTTCTGGAAGCCCGTTCTTTCCACTGTGATCCTCACCGACACACACAATCACCAGAACAGACCTGACTGTTTCTTAATCATAGAGCATCACACAGCTACAGTATGTACATTTACAGCACTTGCATAGAAAAATAAGTTTCTCAGCAGATGATTTTTTTTTTTCTTTTTCATGTAAACCACAGTTATATCAAAAAAGAAGTCAATTATCCGATATAAAATGCACTGTTAAATCAATAGACGCGAGTGGAATAATTATATATTTTCTGCTTTGGAGCACCGCGTTGCGCAAACAGTAGGAGACGAATGTTCAACACATTAGACACGGACACATTAATTGACACAGACTTAAGGAATGCAAGTTAAGAATTTGAGCATGTGAACTCAAAATGAGGGAATTTATCATATTGGCGCAAGTTCACATTAATCACACTAACACTTTTTAAAGTCTCCGAGCTGGCAACAATGTAAAAACCTCAAGCTTGACTTTTTTTTTTTTTTTTTTTGGGACTCTTTGAATCATTGTGAATTAGTTATTGTGACCGTGATAACAGACATAAATATGTTCCCATTTGGCAAGCTACAAATGGAACTTCTGAAGGGTGTCATTGCTCAGTTGTCCTTGGCGTGCATAGTTGGGTCTCTGTGGAACTTTGTGGGAGTTTGAAGTTGTTGTTTTATTCTTTTTAATAAACAAGCGCGTCAAATATGATTTCCCTCCCCCAATCGCAGGAATGCTCCACTGTGGAACGTGCTCGGGGTGGAGGTGGTTGGTCGGGTACCGAGGTCTGATTAATCTTCCTCCTCCGCGGGGGGTCGGGTGATGCGGCGGCCCCCCCTCTTTCCGGGGCCTTTGGGCTTGGCGAAGGCCTGCTTGTGTGCATGCTGCTTGGGATGCACCTCCTCGTACAGGAAATCGCTGGTCAGTTCATCCCCATTGTCGATCTCCAACTGGAAATAGAAAGAAATACGAGTTGCAGAATCAACTTAAACTCACACCGTCACAGCAATGCATGCTCTTTTTGAGAAATAAGCTGCTACCCTTCAGCAATGTACTTTACAACAGAGGCTCACAGTTTCTCAATCGGCTTCAAAACATTGTACATTGGCAATCAATTTTGAAACTAGTTGATTGATCTTCTGTCGGATGACTAATCGTTGCAGCTCGAGATCAAACCACATGCATATACTGCTGACAAAGCACAACTAAATTATGAAGTGTGAAATTCTTCATGAATTATACCTAATAATGTTATTTCAGAATTAAATCTTTTGGAGAAATACTAAAGATTTAAAAGTACGTTTTCGAGGGCATAACGTTTGTAAGCAAAAATGATAAAGATCTGTATGGTGCTGAGCACGCTCTTTTGTCATGGCAGACGGTTGCTCACCTTTTTCTCGATCTCAATCTGGAGAGTGTTCTCCACCATGTCGACCAAGGGATTTTTGCAGCTGGAATACAGCATCCTCTCTCGGATGCTACAGTTGTACCCGGGCATAGAATAAATGAATACTGCAAAAGAAAAAAAAGAAAAAACGATGAGGAGTGGACACAAAGTACCATTCAGAGCGCCACAAAACAGCAAAGCTGGAAACAACAGCGTGCGTTCATATTAACCGACTCTATTCACCTGTGGACTGTAAGTAGTCGCCTTCGTGGGAATGTTTGTAGAGGAAGAAGTGGTAACGTGCAGATTCTTTAGGGATTCTCATTGGCAGGTCTTTCACCTCTGTTGGCTCAGTGCTGCTCAACCGAATCAGCTCCTGTTCAGCGTCGACTTTCTGTTTTACAAAAGGTAATAAAAAGTTACTGTTGAGGTTGGTAGCGTGCACTTGTGACCAGGAAGTTCCTGCAGAATCTGGGTGTGGACAGTGAATACAGCAAAAAAACCCATCTCCCCTTGCTCTCAGGTGTCAGGGTTAAACATTTACTATACAGCTGCTCAACACTCAGGAACAAAACATTCTGCCGTCTTAAAAAGCTTTTAGGATAACGGACAAAAAGGGAGACGGAGACAAAGCAGCGACAGAGCCACAACAGTCCCATTGTGCTTTGCACAGATCTGATCTTGTGACATCAACCCTTTGAATGTCAATGAGAGGAACAAAGGCTTTTGGGGCAAAATGAGTAACTCATTGTGTTGGTCTGTGACCCACTGACCAAAAAACCTTTCTATCTCTCCAAACAATATATCTGTGGAAAGACACAGAATTCATTTGCTTAATCGAGTTATTGATCGAGCAAAGGTCACCTCCTCAGTAACGATTTGCTCCTCGGGACTCACCAGTTGTACGTAATTGATTCTTTTGTCCCTAAATTGTTCGAGCGCTGCAACCGCGTCTTTGTGAACAGGGAAGGCCACGCCCTGCAGAGTCTGCTGCTTGGTGTCCACACTGATGTCCGTCTGCACCTGAACGCACCACAAGACACAGATCACAAAACACAGGGCACTTTAGCTATCCATCATTCCGCCATGGACATAATACTGTGGTCATAAATAAGGCGGATGAGTGTATTATTGAGCAAATATTTCCTTTGCCTTAAAATAACACGTACAGTAGGTGGCTTCACATGAGTGTTATCAAAAAAGGTGTAATGGGAACCAGTTTGTGTTGTCTAACATGTTCTTGACTTATTGTGTCCACAAGAATGTGTCTACATAAACACACGCCACAATATGACATTATGTCATCAAACCAAATCTCGGGATTCTGTTCTGTCAGTGAGGTTTCCACTCATGATACTGACTTGTTTCGTGACACACAATCTAAATTCATCACTTAAGTTATCAGAAAGTAAAAAGTAGCTTGAGCGCTGGAGCATCAGGATTACATGAGGTGCTTGTATCCGCAGTGGCGACGCGCCACGGAAAAGTGGAAATGCTGGGGGGGGGATTACGCTGATGGATTGCATCTATTTTTAGAGTCCTGTTCCCACAAAATGAAATGCCGTGCAAACATGATTGAGCTTCCGATGTAGCTACCTCGCATACCAAAAGGGATTGCGGTCCTTTTATCCATCTGCTTAGTAAAAGTCAGGCAGTCTCCGAGGCCCGGCAATGATAAATATTTCAAAGCCTCTTTTTCATCTAGGCGGTACAGATTAACGCTATATTATCTTCCTTCAACAGCTGGTCAAGTGGGACGAGCACAAACCTCACTTCCCATTTGCTCTGCTGCTTTTAATTGACCACACTTTTTGAGAGGGAGAGCTCAACTCGAGGCACTTCCTTATATGGTAAGAAAGGGTGCGCTTGTTTGTGTGCAGCAGGCTGGGAGAGCAGCAATTAGAATAGGTAGTTTCTCAAAAGAGAAGAATAGTTCACTTGGGGTTCTCATTTATATGAAACAGCCTCACGAAACATGAAAAGTGGAACTTCAGATCCTGTTTTTTTAAAATCTTTTTCTTCTCCTTTCAGTCTGGTGGAGTCTATCTGCTACGGCCCTAAAGCCCTGCACGTCATCGGCAGCATGCAATGCATATCACGTTACACTATTTCTTTATCTTATCACAGCAAACAACAATGGCAAAGCACACACTGACGCAGCTCACCTGTGCACACGCGGAATCACCGCCATGTACACAAAAGCTACCAAGCATTTGCATGTCGCTCTCCCAACATGGAAATAACACATTTGAACGCCCATAAAGAGCTCTTCTTTAACCACTTTGTCGCTCGGGCTGAGTCGGCTTTATGAACTGTAAACAAGAGTTCTTGTGGAGCTGTGGGAGTGTGTGCTGTCTAAGCCTAATGGATTCATCTCTGCCAACTTCCTGCTGTTCTAATGCATCAGCATCTTTGCGCTGTGTTGATTCTGCCGGGCAAGCATATGCAGACTTGCACTGCAGCTGACCTTGTGCTTGTTTGAAAGGGACTCGGCGCTGGCCTTCATTGATACACCACGCCGCTTCTGATCTCGCACACAAGGAGACGTGATTAGGACGAGGCCTGCTGTGAGCTGAGGTAAGCTATTTTTAACCCCACGGAAGCTTCAAGTGTAGAGATGACGTGGTGTCGTCACCTTTTCAGAACCCAAGCAGAGAACGAGTCTGATCCACGCCCACATCAGGACAGACTCAAGCCACACACCAAGATGAGCTCAAAATGGAAATGATGAACACGAAATACGTCCAAATGTCTCGTCTGTGTTTGCGTGTGTGTACCTCATTTAGCTTTATCTTCCTCAGTTCCTCCTCTGCAGCAGTAAGGGGCAAGGGAGCCGCCTGCGAGGCCAGATATTTCCTGTACCCGATAAGAGTCATTTCATCCTGACAGGAAACAATCACACATCATACAGCCATGTAGACAGACTCAATACATCGTTTCCAATGTTGGTTGTCATAAAAGTTTGACTGAAGCTGAACTTCTGAAGGTTTGGGACTGAAGTTTGCCGCCACAAAAGAGTTTCCAACATCAGTTCAAGTGTCGCTGTCGTAGAACCAACCTTTGAGGTACCGAAAATCTCATCCTTGATGTGCCCTCCTCCAAACTCCTTCTTCACTGTGGCTCTGGTGGCAGCATATAACATTTTATTTCGTACCTGTTAGAAAAGATAAGAACGGTTGGAAAATCATTATAATTTTGAAAACTTGAAACGATGAGTGTCCACTACGTACATCAGTCACAGAGTTTATTCATGCAAATGTTCAATACCCATGATGCAAGATGTTCACATGCCTGCAATCTCCTTCGTCTTCCTTGCCTCTGCATCGCTCCATTTCACATCGTTGCCGCTCATTAAAACATTGCTCCACAGCAGTACGGCGAGTCAAAGACTCCACATGGGATCTTTAAATAACCTCTTAAACATTTTTTTTTTCTTAAGGCCATTTAAATCAAGTTTACTCAAATCAGCAGCAAGCACTGCTTGTGAAAGAATTTTGCAACTTCCAGGCAAGCCTCAACCTGAAGCACTATGCTTTGAGCAAAAGGGCAGGAATGTTAAGCGCAGTTATGGCAGCGAGAAAGTGGATTCAAACTCAATTCCACCGTGCAGTCACAGTGCCGCAAACATCCTGCATGTCACTTTATTTTGGCACAGATCTCTCCTTGCAACATTCCTCTTATCGCTGCTACAGAAACATGTGTTTGTCAATGCCTCGCGGCTATTTCGAATCGCGGTGACTATGCCCTGAGTGGAATGGAACCAAATCAGAATGACTGAGGTGACATTGTGTGAGTCAAGAACCGGCAAAACATACATTTGCATGACGATGGAACAACACAGCAAGAAACCTAAAAGCACGAAGAGGGCGAGCTTCAAGGCGGCGATGGGAGGTTCAGACTGAGCACCGTGTTATTTTGAAAAGACCATAATCTACCCGTGTTTAGATTTCAAGAGGTCCGTTCGGAAATAATGAATGCACTGCGGTCCACATGTATCCAGTTTTTTTTACCAGCGTACACAGAATTGCCGCCTTGATGTGGTCACCACACCCATCTGACACTCAAAGCAGAGGGGAACAAATGCTGTGAAGTATGGAAAACTATTCATTAAAGGCTGTCTGGGCTGGGTTTTCTTACAATGGAGATGTCCGGTGACCAGGCCAGGAAGATCCACTCAAAGCCCTGGTTGTTGGTGGAGTCCAGCCGGTAGAGAATATAGCAGGGCACGTCGTCTTCCAGGAGGGGAAGCACCAGGGAGTCGTACTCCTGGTCCCACTTCTTTGACGCTTTCCTGCTGGTGTGCATCGTCAGTTGCTCTGGAACACAGATGTGCAAAACAAAAATGTCAGCAGTGCGCGGACAAGTTGACATTCTAACGTCAGCCCGAGTACAAGTTTGGGGGAGCGACATGAGTGCAACGCTTTCTTGGCAGAAGAAGCTGTAAGCAAGCATTGTGACTTCTGAGACACTACTTACCACCATCTATGACGATCTTTAAGACTCGATATTGGTCGCCGCTCCTGGCGCTGGCAAAGGCGTCCTTCACATCATTACCCGCTGCAAAAAGACAGAGAAGTAGTCAGTCTCCAACTATTCCAAATAGATGCTGGCACACTCTTGCTAACATGACCACTTTCAGCCATGGATAGCAAGTTCAACCCCAGAGGTTTTGTGAATTCTACTAAGCTGTGAACACAAAGAGCATTGAATGAGCTTTATTTACATGCATACCTCTATATGTTGCCTTAAACACAGACTTTATTTGTTGACTCTTTAGTCCTGTAACAATGAAATAATACTGAACTCACAGCGAAATAATATATTATTTATAATTTGTTAAAAATAACAAGTTGTTGGGTTTTGCTGATCAACACTTCAGTGGTACAGATGTGACTAAAGGCTGAAGACCTTTGACCCCAAACGCAGGCACAATAAAACAGGTCAATACTTCCCAATCACATCAGTATATTGACTGCAGTTTTCCTGTTTAACAACCCCACCAAAGCTGTGAAGCAAGTCAAACTACAAACACAACATGATTGCTGTTTTTATTTCTTCTTTTTTTTCTTCTTCAGAAAATCACACAGGAAGTAACCAATTCCTCTAAAACAGACAACACGAATGTAAGCTAAACTAGTTAAAAACCATAATACATTATATAAGCAGTTTTATCCACAGGGGATTTGTCCCTTTCGCGCTCTGGGATTATGATGACTACTTTTTTGAATAAAGTATCTATGCATCCATCCATCCATCCATCCATCCATCCATCTATCTAATTTTGACATGAGGGGGGAAAACATAGGAACAACAGAACTGATTCTATCCAATGCATTTTCTGATAATATATATTTAAAGAAAAACTGCATTGAATGAAGCATGAAGTCAGCAGACACGTGTATAATCTCCACATCTCTCAGTCTGTCATTAACTCGCATAATTTGCACGTTGCTTTATATCAAAAACAGACTGTAAAAAAAACAAAAACTAAAACGGTTGTTGTGTCAGGCTACACAACAGGACGTCACGCCCTACCGAGGAGGTTCATGTCTAGAACAAACACGGCGCAGGTATCTCCCGGTGTGTATTCACATGTTTTACCGGAGCACCGGGTCTGTCAGGTCAACAATGTGGTTGAACCAAGGCGTCACCCATCCATTCAGAGAGCTCAACTAAGGCTGCGGGACGTGAGCTTCATGACATGCATTTGCACTGCTGTGACACAAAATACGAAGTAGCCGCGATTACGGTGGCTCAGAACCGAGTGGCTAAATACTCGGGGATTATACCTCACAAAGTGCCCCCAAACACACGCACACACACGCATACACGAGCGCGCAGACACACACACACACACACATCACGGCGGCTCAAAAGCTAGCTAGGAGTGGCGAGCTAACTTGACGCTAGCTTCTCGTTGCAATGAATTGTTGCAGACTGTACTTGAGGCTCGTCCTCGCGAGTCACACACACGCATGAATACACAACGAGACGAGACATTGGGAGAAAAAAAGAGGAGGGAAATCCATCTACCTTGAATGCCCGTTTGATGTGACATTGTGTCTCTTTCGTCGGATAAAGGGGCTGATGCAGCTGTTCAGACGAAACCAGGGCAGAGAAGCAGGAAGTGGACTACACCGACTCTACCCGCCCCGAGTCTGTCGTCATCGGCGTCAAGATCACGTGACACTGTCAAACGATTTGTTTACTTTTCTTTGTTCTTTAAATATATTGTTGTCATTTGTGAATAGTGACAGTTGTAATAGTCGACAAGTAATATAACAAATATCCATTTCATAAGTAAAATGAAAAAAAAAAACTTTTCAAAAGTAAATATGATCCATTCCAAATGTAACTATAAGTATTATCAGGAGATTTCACTCAAGTATCAAAAGGCAACAAAACGGCCCATGAGAGTTTCTGGATTGCTATTTGATATATTAATACATGTATTTTATGTATCTAGCCCTGATAGAGAGTAGCCACACAAAACAATTATGTATACACCTTTGGGTGGTTTGATCAGTGTCAATTTATCATATTTGATAAGCCCCTTATTTGTTGTTTTTTTTCATGCGCTTTGGTTAGCTGCAAAATGTGGCCCTGTCTTTTGGAAAGGCCCTAGGTAAAAACCTTTTCAAGATTATATTTCAGTTTACATTGTGCTGACATGTGGCATATTCCTCAAATAGGTAGGGAGCCTACTCCATCATGAGAAGTGTTTTTTTTTCTCCTGAATTCTTTTTGACCTTCACCTTTACTGTGACCAGTGATAGGGAGTATCAAAGGTTCTGCCGAGAGACCTTTTACTATAATAATAATAATAATAATAATAATAATAATAATAATAATAATAATAATAATAATAATAATAATGTGCTGTAACACAATTAAGTCAGCAGTTTATTTTACGAGACATTTATGTTGAACACTGTTGGATATTTAAACTAGGCTAAAATAAAACAACATTGTGAACAACTATGGCTTTATTGGATTGTGGGTTTATTGGAAATGTATTGAAGATAAACGGTATTTGCTTATAATTGTTAAAATACATCATTTCTCGGCTCGGGGTTTGTTGGCATTACTTTAACCAACAGTGGTACACTAAAAAAGTATTACATCGCTTCTATATATTATGTAAGTGTGGCTGGTGCACGATTAAAGTAAGTCAGTTATTTCTCCGATTAGATTTAGGTCCCTGATGTGGGACAACGGGGAGATTTCCGCCTCTCGTGGCAGCACATCGAATTTGGCGTGAAATCCTGCAACATCTGGAAGCCACCGGGCTTCCTGTCTCTGCTCCATGTCCCTCCTACTCATTGCTCCACCTCCACGTCAATAAATAAATAAATAAATAAATGAATAAATGAATGAATAAATGAATGAATGAATAGATTTTACAGCAGAAAAATCATCCTGTCTCCAGAGGGAATATCAGCTCTGTGGGTCAGAACCGGTCACATCACACGCGAGCAACACCGAAAACAATGTCAACCCGTTTTCAAAATAAGGGTCTTGAATCGTGTCATCGAAAAGGGGGCGAATTAGCGAAGTCCACTGCAGCTAAAATGGACATCAGTTGAGAGTTCAAATGATATATTGATGATTATACGTAATATGTTATAGTGTACTTGGATAATATCGAAGACAGACGAGCTGAAATATAAACTATCCGTGGTACAATATTCCGGACAGTCAAAAACGTGCCCGTTTAGTTTTATTTTGAAAAGGTGAGAGCGGAAGTAGTCCTTGTGTACTGACTAACTTGACGCTGGTGAATAATGCGTGTCGGCTACATTGCGTTGCACAGATGCTATGCTTGCTGTGTGGACCCAGCTATCTCCATCCGCCCGCAGCAGCAGCAGCAGCAGCAGCTTCCTGATTACAGCCCAGAAACGGCACCGTTTGGCGGGAACCCGCTAACGAGGCGCCCGCCCGCCCGGCTGAGCTAGCCCGCACCGGGCGCATGGACGCTCCAGCACAATGGCAGAGGATTTGGGGGTACCTCTGTTGTACACCAACAACAGGTCGCGTGGATAATCCCCTCCACGACCCACGACCCGCGTCATCTGGTGTTTGGGATGATTAGAGCGTCGCTGTCGGCTTGATGTGACAGGAGAGCCGCGCGGGACCGGGGCTTCTCGTCCCCTGGCTGTCGACCGAGAGGAATCACGGCGTGGAGCAGGTGCGTTCATGACGGCGACGGCTCTACCGCTGCCGCCGCCGCGCCGCACGTGCACAAATGGCAGGGCTGGCACGAATTTCGGCCCGTCCCAGATGTCGCCGGGTGCATCGACATTAAAGTTGTGTAATCGGATAATTCCAGTCAAGCTTGTGTTATCTCCGAGATATACGTGTGGTCGGTCTGCGCTGTGACATTTGGCGACGTCCCCTCTGACATTTGTGTGTGTGTGTGTGTGTGTGTGTGTGTGTGTGTGTGTGTGTGTGTGTGTGTGTGTGTGTGTGTGTGTGTGTGTGTGTGTGTCCATAGACTTATGCTCTTATCCCGGCTGTCTATTCAGGAATTGACTGATTGGCACGAATTGTGGGGCCGTTCAGTGCATTTTCCTGCAGCACTTAAGAGCCTGTTTTTGTTGGGTCAGTCCAAATACAATGTTATGATTTATAGAGAGAAAGCCTGGGAGTTCAGAGGATGTTATTATAGGCAGTTGGGTGAAGTCTTGGTTGCATTGCCATCATTCTCTCCACCATGGCCCACTATCATATTCCATGTTGTATATCCCTGGTCCATGGTTCGTTTCTGTGTCCTGTTTTTCATTAGTGTCCATTGGGTGCTCTGGCTGAGTGCCTTTCCGTGCACGTGTGGGACCCTCCAGCCAGAAGGTGCTGGCCTCCATAACTGGGAGCAGGTCCCCTGTCACAACACCCTCCTCTTTAATGGTTAGAATGGGATGAAGATAGAAAAGTATGATGATTTTTGAGTCCTAATCCCACCTCTATTAGTGGAATCCCTTCGCTTTGCACCACCCAAGGTGGCACATAATGACAAGACAAACATGAAGCCAGGGAAATTTAATAGCCACATGGGGGGGGGGTTCACTTTGGCGGCTCTATTTCTGAAGCTGTCGCATCATCCTAAATTCCCCACTGAGGGGTATTTTAGGAAACCGTGTCAAAGCAGGGAACAGGTTTATAGGAAGTTGAGTCCAGCAAAGTCAGACTGGTCACAGTGGGTTATGCAGCGAGGGAGTTCAGGTTGGAGTTCATGGGTGAATGAATGTTGTTGTCTTTAAATAATCCAGAGGGGTGGATGTTGAAGTTACTCACGCGGGGCCGCTGCTTGGCAGGTGTTCCAGAGCGAAGCGTCGGCGTAAAGCTGCCACAATATTTCGGAGAGGAGCACAGATCAGACAGGCAGAGAGGATAAGCCTCTCCAAAGCCAGCGCTTAACAGCTATAAGAGCTTCAAGATTCTACCTGATCCAGGTATGACACTCGCACCCCGACCTGTTTCACCGACTTTTGGAATATTAAGTCTTTTAAAGTTTGAACTTCTGTACTCTTGTTGTTTGAAGGGCACTTTGCTGTGTCATCAAAGAGACCTCTGTTTGGTTGATAATGTTAGCATCGATAGGAAAGCCTGTCTTTGCACTAAGACGTCTCCATGGAGGTGCATTATTGACACTGGCGCTGAATTTAGCATAATCCCAATCTGCAACAAACCATGGTTATATTCCTACCACTAATCTGAGTCTGAGGGATGTTTTCACTCTAATCTGCCCTGCTGATTCAAGTGTAATGTAATCTGACTGAAAGAAGCGCTCTCTCTCTCTCTCTTTCTCTCTCTCTCTCTTTCTCTCTCTCTCTCTCTCTCTCTCTCTCTCTCTATCTCCCCCCCATCCCTCTCTTTCTCTCCCATCCCTCTCTTTCTCTCCCCCTCCCTCCCAGGTGTAGTGTGGCTGGGGGGCTCAGCAGGATGGACATAGGTGCCCAGTTTCGCTACTATTTCCAGCACCCGTGGTCGCGTCTCATCGTGGCCTACCTCGTCACCTTCTTTAACTTCCTCATCTTCGCCGAGGACCCCATCTCCCACAGTCAGACGGGGGCCCACATGATTGTTGTGGGCAACTGCTTCTCCTTCCTGTTCAACAAGTATCCGGGCCTGGGATGGAACACCGTCAAAGTAATCTGCTGGATACTGGCCATAATCACCGGCATGGTAGCCGGGAAGTTTATATTTCACCGCCGGCTCTTTGGTAAGTCATGCGCACAATAATGCAGAGGAATGTGCAGAGTAATGACTCTGCTGAGGGAGAGAACCGTCCTCCTGAGTTGTTTTTGTTGTGGCTGTTCACCAGTGAAAAGCACTTTCCACTCATACTCCATCTTTTTTTTTTTTTGTTGCAAAAAATAATGAAATTTAAAGACAGTTCTCATCTTTGTATCTATGCTCCCACACCCATCCTATGGTTTTAAACTCCTTTCTGCCTTTTTTCTCTCTTATTATCAGATCTGGGTCAAACACTACTTGCAAATCCTTTCATTTTGTAGTACTTTAGGAGGGCTGCCTGCAACTAACATATTGTCATTGTCCAATCCTGATTACTGTGATATGATATAACGTTTTCTTTTCTTCTCTATAAATATCAGAAATAGTCAAATATGCCCTTCTCAAAAGTTTGTTATTTTTGCTTAAGAAATACTCTTACATGACCTGAAATGACTTAACTGATTAATCGTTTCAGCTCTAGGTTGTATTAGATAAGTGAGGCTACCGGAAGGTTAAATCATTATAATTATAATAGTATTTATAAAACGTTACAAACTCTATAGTGTACATAAGAGATTTAGCTCGCGGGGGAAGATATTCATGATTCTGTACATTTATCAATACCTTATGCATATTTGAATGCGCAAAATATTTGTTTCTAAGTATCTGATCGGTGGTTCTTTACCTTTTTTGGCTTGAAACCCAGTTTAATGAGGCGCCATTTACTCACACCCACTCTCCTGCTGTGGGCTGCAGTGAACAACACAATAGCAACAAACAACTTTATTTTAATCTGTTGTGTTTAGACCTGGGAAACCACTGTGTGTCTTCCAATAAACAAAGTGAATAACAGAGGGAATTTATGTGACATTTTCTAAAATGGATAAAAAAAAATCAATGCAATAGAACCAGAGACATGACATCATCTTTTTTTCATGTCGTTCACATCACATTATGCTATTAGCTGGTAGTTTTCAGATGTTGTGCAGCTTCCTCCGGAAAGGCAAAAGCCTTTTTATACAATGTCATTTTCACTTATGCGGTCGTGCTCCCCAAGAACCGTAAACATACTTTTTATGTGTCACATCAGCGGAGTTCCCTTTTTAAGAACTGTGTTTCGGTCCAAATGTCTTGTACATAAAGTACTCTGCAGCAACGGTGGCTTTGTAAGCCATGCTGAGCAGGCACGCTTACAGGACTCCCATACACCTAAATGGAATGCAGCCATCATAAATAAATGTTTTTTTTTATTAGACATGCTTACCCTGCTATGATAGAGCCTCTGCAACACAACATCCATCACCTCCGTAAGCCGCATTTTTTTTCAAATGTCACGTCTCCTGTTGCTTACTTATTCCACCTCTTGCACCTCCTTGATGCATTACCTCTTCGTTTTCCACCTCCTGCCATCTTTCGCACCTCGCCGTACAACCCCAGCGTTTTCTCTCTCTCTCTTCTCACTCTCTTGACAGCTTGACTCTTCCCATTTCACTCTCCTCTCATAAGGCTGCGACTCCAATCCCAGCAGCCCGTCATTCGTTTCAACTGCAGCGGTTCCTTCTTAACTGACACATTTAATTTCCCAGTCACTTCACAACTCACTTAGGCCCGGATATTACTGGCCACCCTGGCTTATCTCTTTGGGATGAACCATTAATGACTATAATTGGAGAGCAGGGCGAAAGAGGGAGGGGGGCGGGGGGTGTACACTGAGTGATCATCTTTTCTGAGCATAAATAGAAAGCCACGAGTGCGTGATGATACTTTCTGCAAATATAGAATCCTCACTTGGAGGGGAAATGGAAAATGGCTTCGAGGACAGTGGGTCTGATGGTACCAGCTGTTCTGTCTCAAGTTCCAATCGTTTTATGGATTATGATGTTTCCTTTCTTTAGAATCTATCTTCCTGTGTGTCAGGATGACCCATATGGGATTACTTGATGTATACATACTGAAATGGAGAAGTTGATTTTAACTGGAATAGGTCTGAAATACAATATGTCATATTTATTTATGTACATAATTTGATGGCCCAAACAAAATAATAACGTCATGAGAATCTAGGCTCCCTAAAAACCGAGTCACCAGCCAGACATAGTTGAGAAACACACTAATATATGTCGTCAGTAGATATAAACTCTTTGAGTTTGCTGACCCAACTTACAAAACAACATCTCACTTACCGCTGGTCTTATGTATCTGTGCATAGTTTTGGTTTTGTTCAATATTTTTAGAAATACACTTTCTTGTTTGGAGTTAGATGGTTAGTTCACAACACTGATACTGAATCACTTTAACCACAAGGTCGGCGGTTCAATCCTCGGCTCCTGCTGTCCATATGTCAAAGTGTCCTTGAGCAAAGGACTGGGGAAGACAAATGGAGAGATACATTATTGTTCACAAAAGTATGATATCAATAATAAAGAAATAAATGCAGATGCATGACAAGTTATCAGTAAAGCTTGATGAGGACTTTTATCATTTATTTTTAATATCGAATACCTGCCCTTTTAAACATTATTTGTATCTGTGTGCATCATTTATATGTCCCATTTAGCCCGAACAGAACACTTTTTTTTTGTGTCAATACTGAACAAGCCGGAGAACCTCAATATATTCCTGCACCATTATCCCTTTCTCCTTTGCGTGACAGTGAAGTAGGTGCTTCGTCACATGTGAACTGCAGTAGCTCTCGGTGCGGTTTTACACTGAGGCCCAGCGGATCTGGACCAGGGTCTAACCACTTACATTGGCTAGAAGGTACAGAGGATGGAAAAAGTGCAGCTCATCCTGCAGCCAGGTACGACTAATGCACTTCAACAAGCCTCCGAACAGATGGTTTGTGTGTCTGTGTGTGGGTGGGTGTATTCGTAAGTGCGAGAGAGTGATGATGGTTTGTGTGTGTGTGTGTGTTTTGTAAAAAAAGACAGATGAAGTGAATCTCTAGTAGAGAGGGGAAGGGATTGTTGAGAGGCGGGATGTGCCCGGCACAACATTTCAGTAAACCAGTTATGTAATCGCAACCCAGGTAATGCGTAAGCTGTGCTGGAGCACCAAGCCCACTGTAAAATCTATCATCTATTATAGATCTGTGACACAGGCCCACATGGCCCACCTACTGCACATCATGGTGTCCGTACCGAGGCCCTGCGGACCTGCACTCTGATATGTAGACCGGCAGTGGACCTCTAGATAGAACCGCGCGCCATTGCAAAGGGTTTGAGTACCTCGAGGGGAAAAAAAGCACTTTGAAATGTACGACTTTTTCTGATGCCATCGACAAATACATCACCTCGCATAACTGGAGTCATGTTCCCGATCATTCGGTTTGCAGCTACGCTTAACTTGAAATCAATTTGTCCAAACTGTGGAGACAGACATTGTTTTTGAAAGCTGACACATCGCCTGCATCATCCATCATTTATAAATGGCCTAGAAAACATTTCATAGGGAGTTGCACCACCTCCTCCCTCTAGCGGTTTTAAGTGTTTTCCTTTTTTTTTTTTCTCTCTTTTTATCCCGTATTGGGCACAATATAGGATTTACCCCTTCAGAATTTCACACAAATGTTAATCCAGTTGTCACATATAACAGTTTCTTTGCAATCCTTATATTCAGTTATGTGTTCTACTCATGTTGCTATTTACAGTAGGCAGAGGTGCACAGCATTGTTCTCAGTTGGCGGAAAAACAGAATAAACTCTGGATGACGAATATCTTTTGACAGATTATGTGATTTAATACTACATTTGAGGTTCAAGGAACAACCTATGCTGCTCCATTCAGCCACTCAAGGCGATGTGTGATCTCTAATGGAGTGGGCCGGAGCCAGTGACTTCTGGTCATTCAGACGGAGACTAGCTGTCGTTACACATTTACATTAAATCTCAGGTCACAGGGTTTGTGAGCTGTCTATTGCGGTTTGAATGTGCTTTGTTTGCGTTGAGCCGTGAAGTAGATGGAGGGACTCCTTTCAATTTCAAGACATGGACTCCTTTGGGCCAGTTATGGTCAAAGACTTTGCTGTTCACTTTTAGTGGAAGTGCAGTAAAAGCACTATCAGATTCTACTACATGGTAATCGTAAGTAACATTTTTTTAGGCTTAATTTGATCAAGTAAAAGTGAGCCTGGAAGTCAAGTAAAATATTCCCTACTCACTCTTACAGACCTGAATACTACAAAACAGATATGGATTTTGAGAAGGTTTTTCGAAAAAGTCGACTTATGTTGGCACATGTCAATCTGTTCCATAGTCTAGTGGAAGTGACAGCGAAGGATGCTTGAACCTTCCCTGACAACCGCCATGAGAACCTCAACATGAGAGCGCTACAGGTCAAATTATGTGCAGATGGAAAATATGAAATCCATTGGCATTGAAAACATATCCAACGCACAAATTTATAGGAAAAACGTTGCTTTCCGTCAACGATTTCATCTAATAAGAGGAGAAACATTTGACCATTGAAATTGTGATCCATGAAATCTTAACATTTCAGTCTTATTTTGATAGCAGTCATTAGTTGTCACCAGTAAACTCTCATTGGGGTCCTAAAAACGACTCCTTTTTGCTTAAATTAAAAAATATTGTCGTCTTATGATCAGAATTGATCAATCATGTCGTCAAAATGAAACTCAAGTGTTATTAGAGACATCATATTTCTAACAAGTGTCTCATACAGAACTGCTCTGTCTTCCTGCAGTGATGCAGCACCACAGCTTTACATTGTGGTCTTCCTCTCACAGTAAATGACTATCTCACTTCCCATCTCCATAATTGGAAGTGAAACTGCTTCTCATTTCTTTTTCATGCTGCCTCAGTCCTTAGGTGAATATATTATGCTAATATCTCTCTCTCCAAGGCTGTGCAACTTCTAAAAGGTAAATTGAAGGGTAATTCTGAGTCGCACGGAGCACCATCCTAACCGGATTAGACCCTCCTTTGCATCTTATTACAGACACTTACATTCAATCAAACGCTGACCGCTCATCTCTGCTTGGAGTCATTTAAGGCTCCAGAATAGCGTGAACAGCACAAGAAAAGGTGACGGTAATGTGAGAAAATCTGAAGCCGATGAACACAGAGCCGTTAACGCCGTCGGATTCTTCGCTGAGGTCTGCGTTTGTGTGTGTTAAAAGAGTGTGAGATGTGTCATTGGTTGCTCCGTTTTTTGGACGGCCTCTCGTCCCCTTTTGCCTGATCTTGATGAGCGTAGCCTGCAGGATGCCATCTGGGTTCTGTCATGTGTTATTACTGTTCCACGCAATAGCTGCAGTAGCTTATGTACAGCAGTGTGTGGCTGCGGGTCAAAGTTGAGTGAGAGTGTGTGTGTGTGTGTGTGTGTGTGTGTGTGTGTGTGTGTGTGTGTGTGTGTGGAAGAGTGGATCAGGGGGAGCTTGCTGCACGCTTTGTTGCTGTTGAGAGCAGATTCATGTGTGTCTATTCATACTGCTGTCGAAACAATTAGTCTTTCAATTTGTCATCGGGAAATTATTCCACAAGGATTATGATAATGGTAATGGCAAACATTTCCGAGTTACAGCTTCTCCGTTTCTGTTTCATACCATTGCAAATTGAATACGTTCCGGTTTAAGAGAAAGAAAAAACAGTTTGTAGACATCACTATGGGCTTTAGGAAACTGTGTTTATCGACTAATCTGTCAATTGTTCAGGATAAAAACGAGCTCAGCAATTGATAATACAAATAAGGATTAGTTCCAAGTTTACAGTTCTGGTCACAATGATGGGCACTTATGACATTTTAGTACATCATTTAGAATATCTACTGAAAACACAAACAGCTTTAGTCTGAAGACACTCATGTTTAGTACCGAAAATGAAACTGTTGATAAACTGAAAGATTGCCATGGCCGTGGTCACCCTTCAAATCAGCGAAAAAACTAATTACATTTGACTCCCCTGTGATAAATTGTCACGGCCCGCATCACTTCCATTAGCCAACTGTTTTAAATCCTGATCTTCTGAGAGAGCTGAAATCCGCCGTGACGCTACAATGCTGACGTTTGGAGCGTGTAAGAAGAGCGCGCACCCGAACATTAACAAAGGGAGCCTACACGTCATTTGAAAATGTATGTTTTTGGACATCCTAATAAAATATTCTGAAGATACAAAAGTGGTACATTTCCATTCATTTCTGAAGATATTGTAGAAGTTATGTGAAAATGTCAAGGGTGCCGAAAATCCATTAAATCTTTTTCAAAAGTAAGATCCCTCAAATATTTAACAATATTGAAGGTTGTTTCAGTAATACATCATACGTTCGTTAAAAGACGAACATTTGAATCCATATTTTATTGAGTTCACTCGAGCATAACTCTCACATTTCCAGACCTTAATCATATTTTACGATTGCAATGTTTGTTATAGAAGGTGGACTTCAATTACAAATATTTGTATTATCAATTATTTTGCTGAGAAGGTTGAGGCTTATCCTTTCATAAATGCATTTAATGATCATTGAATTATCCATAGTTCCAGATACATGTTCTGTTGATTGTCACGGCACATTTCTTCAGGCCCGACATCGAGCTATATTCTGCATCTGCACAGCGCACCGCCAAGGAATCCACAAATAGCAATGTCACCCGGGCCCATCGACAGTATACAGCTGATCTGCACTTCTAATGATCAGCCTCGTGACTGTTATTCGTGGTGCTGCAGCTTAAATTTATACTTCTGTCTGACTGTGTGAGGCTGCTGTCTCTCGGATGTTGACGTCTTTGAAGATTTAAGAACAGTGTGTGGTTGGATTGTTGTCGTGAAATCCAAACTATACAGTATGCATTCCTCTGAGGTGATATTTATCTCATGCGATTTACACAAACAGTCAAATTTAAAGCTGCTCCAAACAACATTTTCATAATAGCGATAGAAAAAAAGGCTGTGTGTAATATGAAAATATATTGATTGTAGTGACGGCGCTGCAGAGCTGCAGCTTCTGTTAGTCTGTTAATCTCTTTAAGCTATTTGGGTTTTCACTTTTTTATGAATCTCAATAAATGCTATTGTTACTCCCTGTCTGATGAATGAGTGTGCTGACACCTCTAACGATGATAATGTGTCAGTATCGTGTTTACAGCATGTTGCACTGTCTCCAAGGGGCCCAACACATAGCTAGTGTAGTTCAGTTATCTTGTGTAGTTCCACTCAAATCATTACAATAAGGTTGCATTTCCCTTTTTCACCCCCAAAAATATATTTCATACCCCGTCAAGATACTTTCCCTTTGTCACAAAGACGTTATTAATACGCTTTACTTGATTTCCATGTGCTTGCAGTAAAGGATAAAACACAAAGGTGTTTGCAGAGCACACAGCGAGGCAATAACTCTGCGCAATAATGACGAGAGACGCCAGACAAAAGAATCCAGCCAAAAGGAAATTGCTTGTTTACCTTAAATGTATGACTCCGCCAGTCTGGAGTTGAGCCACAAATAACAAGATGAACTGATCTATCGGGGCTCTTTCAGCGTCTCGGATACAGTGGCTGTCTGAGTCTCGACTGGACTTGCTGCAGTCTCCCCGCGGTGGGAGTTGTGTTGTCATTTCTCCGGCTCTGATTTATCGTCCCTGCGCTTAGTTACAGAGGAGTTGGGCTCTGGGGTCGCTCGTGGCCGTAGTCACGGCTATTCCCTAACCAGCCCGCGACGCCGCGGCCCCGTACAAGTGTGATGAATGGGGACGCTGCAGTGTGCACATGCTAAGATGCAGGCAGTGCTCTCTGCACTCTGGCTGTGTGTGTTTTGAGGGAGGATTTTCATTAGGATCCCCGAGGAGGGCAGGATTGTTGTTCTGATGCTTCAAATGAAAAAACCAGGACACAGAAGAGACGTACTGAAACCGAAAATAGATGAAAGCAGCACACACACACACTCAAAAACAGCAGAGCTGCTCTAGACTATAATACAAAGAGCAGTGATTGAGATGGAAAGATTGCACCATCAATAGCGGAAGAATCAATATGGCTGTGATGGTATCACTGCGCTGTTTGTCCAGACATAAGCCATGTTTTGGCTTTTTTTTTAAGAGCTCAGTTCACTGCTTTCATTGTTCATTTTGATCCATTTTTCCATGTGCGGTTTCTAGTTCACTCCAAAACAGGCAAAAATATTTGAAGAGGAGTTGTTGGTGGGTGCTTTTACAGATGTGTTTTGATAAGATTATAACAGTTAATCCCAACCAGCTCTGCAAATAGATAACAGGGTTATGTATTCATCCACCTGAGCTTTCTTGTTATGATACAGATGCAGATGGTTGACGAAGGAAGAGATTTGCTGTTTGCTGTTTTTGCTCTGTGTGAAAGGATCTATTCTAATTACCCCTTTAACGTGGTACCTATCTGTATGGGATTAAGCAAATAGGTACATTCAACAACAACTTTTTGGCCATAAACTAAACTTGTGTGCTGAGCTGAAATGATAGTCCATTTATTGACAGACAAGAGAAAATGAATGTGCAAATATTTTTGACAAACTGCTCATTATTTTTGTCATTCATCAACCGAAGAAATGGCAAACATTCATTCACTGACGCCAGCTTCTCAAATGTGAGGGTTGTGTACTTTCCTCAGTTTCAGATCTTCCTAGATTGAATTCTCTTGGTTTTGTTAGCTGGGTTAAAACATATCAATATGTTTATGTGGACTTGTTAGTTACTTGCAACGATACCTTTTGTTAATGTCTATCAATCAGATGCCAGATGACGACTTACAAGGTAAAGCACATGTAAGGGTGAGAACATTTCATATCAAGTCCAATACATTTGTGTATATATAGATTTATAT
The DNA here is from genome assembly GCF_023055335.1 of Clinocottus analis. Lineage (NCBI taxonomy): Eukaryota > Metazoa > Chordata > Actinopteri > Perciformes > Cottidae > Clinocottus > Clinocottus analis. The sequence continues at coordinate 5,458,316 of NW_027176218.1, read as the reverse complement.
ATTATACACACTGACATGGGGAGAACATTTTTGCTATGAGTGCTAGCCACTACAGCACCGTGCAGCCCTGAATGGTATTATAATGAAAAACCTGCCGTGATGAGGTTAAACCTCAATTGCATCTGATTATTCATCAGCCACAGTAGTTTCTTTTTTTTTCTTCCTTGAATTCCAAGATAATTGTATCATTAAGGTCTGGCACATGTTTAACAGTAGTAAAGCCAGGGTCATGTAGCCAAAATGCTCATGCACTGGGTCCAATTACCCCGACCCTCCGGCTGGCTCTGCAGCACAGCCTCCTGTATCCGTCTCTCTTCAAGGCCAGCAGCTTCCTCTGGAACTGCTCACTAGCCACAATATAGAGCACCGGGTCCAGGCAGCTGCTCACGCTACACATGGCCTCAAAGAACTGTAAGGAGGCGTGGAGAACGCCGGTGTTAGATGGCGTGACCTGGTCGTTGATCCTCATGAACACCAGGGTGACGATCATGACGTGGTACGGCACGAAGGACACCACAAAAACCAGTATGGCGGCGGCGATGAGCCGCAGGGGCTTCCCCGCCGCCCGCTGGGCTCCTCTGGGCCTCCTGCCTCTCGGGAGGTCCCTCAACACGCACGCTGTCTTCATGTAAAAAGCCAGCATGACGCCAAACGGCAGCAGGAAGCCGACTATTGTTCTGATGATGGTGATCGTCTTGACGTATACGAACGGGCCCTGGATGTGGTCCATGCAGACGGTGATGTTTTCCGGCCGCTGAAGAGCAAAAGTCACGAATAAGTCCGGGACGCAACTCAGGATGAGCGCGGCCCACGCGCAGACGGCGCACAGCTTGGCTTTGCCCACGCACCACCAGCGGAGGGAGCTGATGGGGTGCACCGTGCCGACGTAGCGGTCGAAACTGATCAGCGTGAGGAAGAGGATGCTGCCGTATATGTTGACGTTGAAGGAGATCTTCTTGAACTGGCAGAAGGTCTGGATGTCTTTGAGGCGCGGCCGCTGGAAGGTGAAGTAGAGGGTGAAGGGGAGCGTGAGAATCCAGGCGGAGTCGCACAGGGCCAGGTTGAGCAGGAAAACGTGGCTGGCGCTCAGGGTTTTCCTGAAGCAGGAGAAGTTGATCACAGCCGCTACGTTTCCCAGGATGCCCACGGGCAGGGCAAAGGAGAAGAGAACCAGCAGGAGGTAGCAATACCACTGGCCATTCTCAAGGTGACCGCAGAATACTGTTGACTGGTTCAGGAACTGTAGAAGCGCCTCTGGGATTCAAGGACAGGAGTCAGATTTGCTGCTGTATTATTATTATTGTAATTGTCTCAACATGTCAGTCAAAAAGTAGTCCCAACGTTTTAGATTTGTGCTCGTGAGAGACACATTTCACATGACTTTTAGTAGAGGTGCGATTATTGTTTACGTTTTTATTAAACCGTAACCACTTTCAAAGTTTTTATGTGCAGAAAAGTAACATTTTCAAAACATTCGCAAATGTAAAATTGGCATTCTTATTTGCTGACGCCGTTGAAAAAGAAGGATCAAAATGAATGCAGCAGAGACTGAAATAACTTGAATTTTGAGGAATAAGGTCAAGCTCCAAAATAACTGCTTCCTGCACATCCCATATTTAATTAACGATGGCGTCTTTAGTTCCACCCTCTGACAAGTAAATACCCACTTCTTTCAGACTTCATCTTTCACAGACTGCATCGTCATCTCTGTGTCCAGAAAGTGTATCTTGACATGTTCAATATGGATAGTTCAATGCATACAATAATTCCAATCTGCCAGGTTATGCACAGAAAAGGATATCTCATTTATACTTTCCTTTAAGCAGTAGATTAAACGATGCATAAAATCCGTTATCCCACATAAAGACCAATCTGCTCAATATGCTATTATAATGTCTAAATTCTGGAAGTTAAGTTCTGTAAAACCCAGTGGTCATTCTGTTCTATATGGCATACTCCTCTTAGTTTTAATAAGATCATATTTTAATAACTTCCAGAGTAATGCAGGTCTCACTGTGTTTTATTGGCTCTTCCAGTGAGCCCTGCTCTCAGACAGTTCATTAAGTAAGAGGTGTTCAGCCTCTCTCTCTCTCTCTCTCTCTCCAAGGGCCCCTTTTATTTACGGTAGCTATCGCCACAGTCTCAGAGCGTCACCAGCGCGTCCAGGAAGCGAGAGCTTTGACTGCTCGAACATCGAAACCTGAGGACTGTTGATCTATCGCCAATGTCACCGATAATGAATCTATTTTTCGACTGAGCAGTTAACTATTAACTTGTTGCACATTTCAACCTTGATCAAATCTTTTACATCTTCTTTTGTGAGATGTGTGGTGGTTTCAGGACTTTTGGTTATCATCATACACACAGCAAGTATTCATTTTCGGAAAGTATAACGAAATCCTTTTTTTTTTTTTTACAATGTCGACAGTATTTAAACGGTAGTTTCAGGAAATTGAGATAAAAATGAGAAGACTAATAAGCAAAAATAATGTTTAAAATGCTAAAGTTTGTTGGATCATTATTGTATCATACATAATCTGGAAAGGTCTAGAATATCGTTGGTGGGTTACCTCCGTTCGCCGTCTCAGACTTGCTGCTGTTGAGGAGCCGTATCATGATGAATGGAGACGCTGATCACACCTCTGGTCGCCTTCACTCCTCCTCCAGCTGTGTGCGTCTCATCTGTGTCACTCCCCTACGTGCATGTGCTCGTGTGCGTGTGCGTGTGTGTGTGCGTGTGTGTGTGTATAATACAGGAAGTCACTGTTAAAACATCTAAGATACATTCGGTAATTGCTTGTCTGTGTGCGCCAGGGTGTCTCACTGCTAGTTAAACTGTTGTGTTTGTGTTCTTCTGTGTGTCCTGTGAGTTGATTACTCCTATAAATCCGTTGACTTCACAGAGTTATTGCATGCGATCTCATTACCAGATAACGGGGTCACCATAACGTTGGCAGTTTGAATCCCTTGATGGACTGAGACGATGGGAATCCTAAAAAAAAAGTTATTAAGCGCTAAAGATTGACTGTGTTTCAGGTACACCGAAAGCAAATCCACCAGTCCTGCAGGGAAGAGTGGTGTTTCTGCTGTTTAGCCAAGCCTCGTTGATATAAATATGTGGGACAAATTAATAGAAACACCTGTCAATATAGTCCAACAACAACACAATGATGATCATTTTCATATAACACCGCTCTAAAACAATTTCAACCAAAACTGAAAATTATAACCTTCATAAAAGTGAGATTTACTGCAGCACCTTTTTATTAGACGCATTAGTTGATGGTGGTTTACCTAATAAACGTGTTAGTGAGTGTATAAAAGGCACTCGAGCCGTTAGCTTTTTGAACTAAAATACTTGTGTCGGTGGGTTTGTAGCTGCTGATTTAAGTGAGTGTAATTTTGTTCAATATTGTGTAAAGGTAAAAGCGGCTATCGAGGCAGCTGCCTAAAGTATAGAGTGAGACTAATGCCTCGATACTCATCTGCCACTGCGATGTAACCGGAGCAAACAGCCTGCAATTTGACAGTTTGACCTATTTTTGGTTAATTCACAGTTATCATGAAGGTACAGTTGAAAGTGATTTATAGTAAAATGGCAGCATTGTGCTCAGCGTGTACTGTATGATTAACAGAAAATGAGCCGTGGAGGCTGTAAAGTAGGCTACATTTACATCATTGGAATTAATTCTCAACACTGCATTTGTTTCTCTACAAATGCGAATAATCGTGACAACTTGCGCTGAATCCAGGCCCAGATGTTTCATTCAGAGGACACACGACGTCTCCTGAAATGGTCCAACGCTTTCTGCTCAACGTCTCCGATTTGTATTCAGAATACTTTGACGCCGCTGCTCGTCTGTACACTGAGCCCAGCTCTCCGGCGCGTGTCCGTTTATCACCACTAGATGGAGACACGGCTACATGTTTGATTTTTACTTCAGACTTGGCTATGAGCTCATCCCAAACGGAACACTAAAAATAGCTTTAAAGGAACGATTCTGTAAATACCTTCAATAATGATTCAAGCCGTAAAGGCATTCTCGTGAGTAACACAGCAGCTTGTTTGTGGGTGCGTATGCAGTACGGGTAGGTGAAAGTAAGAAAGATAGAAAACATATGTCCCTCCATAGTTTTTCTGTGTGTGTGTGTACGGCTTCCTTGTCAATGTGTTGTTGTTGTTGTTGTCGTCCCCTGCCGGGCTGAGCCTCGCAGCAGCCTGTGCTCGTGAATCACACCTTATCGGGCTCCTCTGCTGTCGTGAGGTGCAGTGACTCAAACGGCTTGGCTGAATAGTCCCGAATCGCCCCGCGAGTTCAATCCTGCCCATATAGGCTGCGAGAGGCCGGCTGCGAGAGGCCGGCTGCGAGAGGCCGGCTGCGAGAGGCCGGCTGCGAGAGGCCGGCTGCGAGAGGCCGGCTGCGAGAGGCCGGCTGCGAGAGGCCGGCTGTGCTCGCTGGCGCGGCGTGCTACTTAAATAGTCAGATCTGCCGATACACACTGTAGCTCCTACATCTAAGCCAGGGCTCATTGGCACTTGAGGCAATTAAGTTTACCCATGCAAGTCAATTCAATTATGCATCTGTGATGAGCCCTGAAATACCACAGAGCAAGACGTATGGCGAGGCCTCACACCGAGCCACCTTGCTTTGGCTAAAACACCCTCAAAATGTCTGCTTGGCTTGTGTTATTAAGAGAATATTGAAGTTAATATTCTTTCCTGTAAAGCTCACACACAGTAACCAACCAAAGTTAAAACTACGAGACAGCGCTGCTGTTCACGAAGACGGAAAGGCTTCGTCTGCGTAATGTATTTGAACCAACAACAGGAGGGCCATTTGTTATAACTGCAGTTTAACTCAATAAAGATCCTCATCTCCATAGGAATATCAACATCTTTGTTTTTATGTGTGCAGCGAGGAAAAAAAACTAAAAGCTAGCAAGCTGAGATTGAACAGCATGTAAAACTATTGGAGAGTGAACCAGCCAGGCTGTAATGGGAAAATAAATGGAGCATTCTCTGTGTGTGTGTGTGTGTGTGTGTGTGTGTGTGTGTGTGTGTGTGTGTGTGTGTGTGTGTGTGTGTGTGTGTGTGTGTGTGTGTGAACACGATGAGTTCTCAGAGGAGCTGTAACTCAAAGGGATGCTGACTGAGCTGGAGGAGAGAGAAACAAAGAGTTGTTCCTGGGAAGATGGCACCAGATCACAGCAGAGGGAGAGCCTCAAAGTGTGTGTGTGTGTGTGTGTGTGTGTGTGTGTGTGTGTGTGTGTGTGTGTGTGTGTGTGTGAGCATGAGCAATGTGTGAAGTACTGGAGACAGAGGCGTATAGCCGAGCTTCTTTATAGTATTTTTTATTTACAGTCAAATGAGTAACCTTGCAGCACTTGATGGTTGTGGTTTACTCTGTGAGGACGGTTCAGTTCATATTAGGGAGTCAAGTTTTGGCCCCAACCCGTCCTTTAATAGTTTAACCTGCCAATACTGAGTATATTCATTTAAAGAGCAGGTTTAACTCTCTAAATGTTTAAAGGGCGTTTGACAAAGTGTGTTGTTTTGTTGCTTTCAATTTGAAATACAAATGCTCAAGAGGACATAACTGATCGGTAATTCACGATGAGTTATGTTTGTTGTGGCATTGAGATGAGTCCCCTTTATTATATTAGCTTCAGCTCGGCGACAAACCCAAGAATTGGAGGAAAATTCTGCGATGCGTAGAGAAGAGAGCCACCAAAAAGTCAGTTACGTAACCCTCAACTTGAAGGTCATATCGCAGTCCTTCAGGAGTCTCCCAGGGTCAAACCAAATGATGCCATTGGTTGCATTATGGGTAATGTACTATCCAGTGTTTCTAAAGATTGGCCCACACAAAAAAAATTCAACACTTGGATATATCTCTGCCTCTGCAGCTGACATTTTTGACCATTTTAAAAGAAAAAGAAATATAAAAGTCAGTTTGATTTTATCTATTTCATTTGCAAATCCTCTTTGACCCAGGTCTGAGTGATGGTGGTGGAAACAAACACCCTCCATGTACAAAGTGGATTGCTTCTGTTCCACATCGCAGTGCTGGAGGTAGATCAAGGACTGTTGCATTATGCGATTACATTATGCTCCCCTAATTGCATCACACATCCTATTATTCAGATCCCTCAATAATTTATACTTTACTTATGTAATGCTTTTTCATGATGCCACAAAACCTGTGCCCCGAATTAAAGATATAAATATGTTTTTGTTTGCCATTAGGGGCAACCAAAATAGTGTATTTAGTGAATTAGTGTGTCGTTATATTTATAGCGAGCCGCGGAGGAGCTATACGCAGCAACCGCAGTCTTTTCACGATCCAACAACAAGCTACAAATCCTCGTTGTCTTCATGGGCGCCGCTGAGCGCCGTCGCCACCAGCAGCAGCAGAAGAAGAAGAACCAGCTCGCGTGATTATGCTTTCTGTGCAGAGGCGCGCATATCTGAATCAATCTCATGCTCTGCCGGAGAGATGTATCTCAATGATTTGATTGCAAGCCAGGATTGTATTAAAAAAGAAGAAAAGAAAGAAAAAAAACACCACAGGTCATAATTATTTCTCTAATCATGCAAGACCTCCGTTCACAACAACACAGGCGAGCGTCAGTCCACCTGCATCATGTCCAACAGATGTATGAAATGATGTGTATCTGGAATATTATTCTGTTTTAACGATGAAATGGTGACAGTTGAAATTGGTCAGAATAAAACAATGACTTCGAAGTGACACCTCCAAGTGGTCTTTAATCTTAATTTCAGTGCTTAAAGGGCAACGTGTCTGACGGAGGAGGACGTTATTGATCTGTGTGACTAATTTTTCTACTTTCATCTTCATTTTCATGGCCATACATGTTCGCAGGTTTGACGTGCTGTTTGAACCCGCCCCCACCCCACTGACAGCAGTGTCCTTGTCATGCCTCCTTTAGGTCGATACCTGCGCCTGAAAATGTTCCGCGAGGATCATGGCTCCTGGATGACCATGTTCTTCAGCGCCATCCTCTTCCTCTTCATCTTCTCACACATCTACAACCTTTTCCTGCTGATGGCTGGAAGCATGCAGTAAGCCATTCAATCTCTCTCTCTTACTCTCTCTCTCTCTCTCTCTTACTCTCTCTCTCTCTCTCTCTCTCTCTCTCTCTCTCTCTCTCTCTCTCTCTCTCTCTGCCCCTTTTTCTTTTTCCCTCATTCTCTGCTTCCCATTTGTAAGAGCCACTGTACGCTCCCCTTTGGCGGGCGTGATTGATCTAAACGTCTCGCCTGAACAGAGAGTCAATGGCGGTATGATTAATCAGCCCAGACATTAAATCACAGGTAGGCGCGGGCAAGAGGAGGGCGGTTAATCCTGAAGGATCACCTTCAGCATCCACACTTATTCTCCCATGATCTTGACTGACTTTTACTTTATTTTATTTATTTTTTTCACATGTCTATGACCAAAAACCAACGTGTGTTTTTGCCATGACTCTCTTGGCTAAATGCCTTGGCTTTTGCTCCTGTTGCCCCAGCTTACCTGCTGAGAAACCACTGTGCGCTGCAGAGCTTGACATCCCTCCACCCCCACACACACACACACACACACACACACACACACACACACACACACACACACACACACACACACACATCAAGCCAGTGACAGGAATCCGTTTATGCATTTGCAATGTGTCCGTCTCGGGGTAGGAAAACATGCCCTTGAAGCCAGCCAGCCAGACACGAGGTTGCCACGAGGTGATTTACCATTTTGTGTGTTTGGGGGGTTGTGAAAAAATAAAAAAAGAATAAAAAACGTGTGTGGCAGGTGTCTATTCAGGCACAAGCTGTCGAGGGGGAGGCCACGGCTGTAATGGGATCTGTCCATACAGTGCCGCTTTTCCAATTAAACAACACACATCAACTATCCATACAGGCAGATGAAGGCTATTAGCGCGCAGGCAAGTTGTTGTGTTTTTCTCTGGCCAGAGGGATGCGTTTGTATAATCAGGCCCATCTGTCACTCCGGCCAGCGCGGTGACACGGGCATCCATCTTGTCCCTTCTCTCCGGTCGGCCCGAGAAAACGGAAGCGAGCGGCGGAGCAGAGAGGTGCAGGCCCGCCGAGACGAGCGACGCTGCTTGCTCAGGGAAAAGTTACATTTGCAGTCGCACCGAGTGCGTCTGTCACAAAGGAGCATTCATTTTTACTGCCTCTCATTTCTGCCTTGAAATGCCGAGAAATAAAGGGGCCCCATTGAGTCCGTCAGTGCATCCCTTTGCCGTCTGGAGTTTTTCACTATATGACATTCAGATAATACTTAAGGAAAAATAATGAGTCACTCAGGCATTTTGAGAGATGAAGATACATAATTTACAACACGATACATAATTTATACCCATTTAACATGTGCAAGTCACTCTGCTCATATTAGCTGCATCGCAGTCCAGATGTAAAAAAGTAGCAACCATAACAGCCTATTAAACAATTCAACTGGCCCACACGACTCTAAAACTCACCCAGGGTTATTTGCTCTGGATGTGCGTCGTCGCAGCGTTCGTCAGTTATCCAACAATGTAGGGCTCCCCCCTCAAAGACAGATGGTGCTGTTGTAAAGCGATTGAGCCCGCCGCCGCCGCCAAGACACCTGGTCTTTTTCTGCACTCTGTCCCAAACCCCCGCCTCCTGTCCCCCCCTCCCGTCCCGCTTTCCCCGCTTGTTTTCTTTCTGCTCCAGCAGTGTGTCCGCCGAGGACCCGGGCCCTGCCAAAAACCATTAGTGTTCACATCTCTGTTCAAGACCGACATGTAAGAGCAATGTTCACACTCTGCCAGGATGCCCCCTCGGAAGACGGTCTCCCGGCTGCGATAGCATGAATGCAGCAGAGTGAGCGAGAAGAGAGGGAAGGAGGGAGGGGGCTGAGAGGATGGGGAGTCCGGAGGAGGAGGAGGAGGAGGAGAAGGAGGGAGAAGCGGTCCAGCCCCGATGATGCAGTGCAACTTCATGTCTTTTGATCCATGTCCAAAACCCTATTTGCATCGCCCCCCCCCCTACACTACTCACAACCAATCCCTCACCCCACAGCGAGGATGTTGTAGTTTTCTCTTAAGCCACCGCACAAAGGAAAAGTACAATATCCCTTTGTGACTGCAGCGGCCCCTCTGTGGGAGTGAATGGTGTTTTCCCTTTTTATTCATACCAAAAGAACAAGCCGCTGTGAGCTATTATTACTGCCAAGGGGTTTGAAAGGGTCGGTATTCTGGCATAGCTGGATTTGACATCTAGCCATGATGGTGCACTGCAGGGGACGCTCCTCTGGGGACGAGACAGGGCGTCCCACACACACACACACACACACACACACACACGTCTCGCACCATCAAGTTAGCTGGGATGTGTATGATGAGAGTGAGCTCATGAGTTTGTGTGTGTGAGGGGGGTGTTAGCATCTTTCTCCCTGACCTGATGCTGCATGCCGTCCGTGCCCTTCGCTCATTAATATGCTTTAAATTTCTTTGACCTTTCAAGGCTGTCTTGAGCTTGATTTTAATTCAAACGCGTGATACATCCTCAACCCCTTATCAGGAATGTAAACAATCACTGATAAGGGGGTTGTATATCTCTTCGGATGACAAGTATTTATTCATGTAAAATGGATTCGTCAAAGCTGTTATCTCTCAGCTCCGAGAGATTTCCAGTAATCTTACACATGTCCAACAGTGGCAATGTTTAAACGGCCTCGTCTAGGTCAACTGCTATCAACCTGTTACCTGGCTTATATTATGGCAGGAGGGGGCGGGGAGGGGAGAAAAAAAAAAAAAAGCCTGTCCATTGTGGCACACTGGGAGCTGTAAGCCTCACTTGTTACCAAACCCCTCACATCTGGGCTATTTGCATTTTAATGTAACTGTCAGATTAGGAGAGGGCTGTTTGTGTGAAACCAGGGGAGCGTGACCGCCCGGGGAGTTTGACGGACTTCATGAATGTTTGGTCTCGCCGTACGATCCCATTCCGCCATCTTACGGCGTTATTACCCGCCGAAAATCGGCCCCTAATTATATGGTGTTATTTAATTACGGCGGGCCCAATGCGTGCTGTACACATTAATCACAGCTAACTTAGAGAATAAGGTGGGTGAGGGGAGGGGGGGGGGGGGTAAAGTAAGTGAAGGTGGAGGGGAGGAGGGAGCTTGTTGGGATGTAATGGGGAGCGGCAGTGGGCCAGTAAAGCTGTGAAATGACTTCCATACTTCTGTTTGTTACCCAGTAAAGAGAGCGATGGGTGAATGTCAGGATAGGGGGAGAGCGAAGGGTAAGCCGAGCAACGGGGGTGGAGGGAGGGATGCAGCTGGTGGATATCTTTGATGAGGAGCAGGGAGGGATGGATGTGGCATTTGACTGCAGCGATACCCTAAGTGGGATTAGACCCCATCGTATGAGGGCAATTGTTTACTTTGTTTACCGTGATCCTTTGTGCCGAGTGCATGCTGGTCCCCCTCGTCCGTCTGTTTGCTTGTCTGGCACTAAGCTGGGGGTAATACCGTGAACAAGTAGATTTAAAAGGCTGAATGAATGGCACGTCGTGGTATGTAGACTGCTCCTGTTGCATGCCATCGCACATGGGACTTGTTGCTGCCAGCTTTTTTTTAAAATTTTTTTTATCAACAGTGGGTTCTATGATCTGGCTTTTACTTAACGCCGAAAATGTATGACAAACAAGCCGCCTCTGTTAGTTTTAGATATGCACACGGGCAGCGACGCGTGACGCGGGATTACTTTTCAGCGTGTAGGTGTGAGGGATAACACCTTTTTGTTTGTTCGTTTTTTTTTTTGTTCTTCCCGTGGGTCCAAAATGGGTTTGGTCTCTGTGTCTGCAGCGAACACACGTGGTTTGTTGAGTAAGATGAACATTTGTTGAATAACACAAAAAGGATTTATTGTTTTTTCAAGCAAACATGCCCCAAAGTTAGTGGTTTATCCCAGTAAATTGTGATATTTTGCACCTTTTTTTTTTTTTTTTCTGTGAAAGAAAACTTAAGTTCTTTGGCGTTTGAACCATTAGCGAAAACCCCAAATATTTTGTTTAGTCTGAAACACAATGTCAGGAAATTACAATTTTCTACCATTTTTGTTCAATCAATTGATCAAGAAAATAATAATATTAATCTACACTAAAAATAATCATTAGCTGCAGCACTACATGACAAACTGAACAGATTTGCTTGTCATAATATTCGCTGTACCCTGCCACAGCTTTTATTAATAAGACTTAATATAGGAACCTGTTGCTGTATGTAAATCGAAAGAAACGTCTCGCGGTTTTCGATTCATTGATCTTTCCTCGTCTTCCTCACGCTCTCACACTTTCACACACCCACACCTCCTTGCTGAGCGTATCTGCTGTCTTTCACACTCCTACACATGCACGTTACGTTGGTATCTCGAAAAGGACTCATTACTTATTTAACGAGTGTTTAGTAAGTGTAAAGCATTCCCCTCTCAAGTCATTTTCTCGTCTCTCAGAAAACAGACCGCGTGCTCGATGAAGCGGCGAAGTCGGTCATCTCCTCTCTGATTTTATTATCCTGCTGTTTTCTGGGACGGAGGGGAGGAGCTTCTGCTGTGGCTGCAGCCCGGGTCCTCGTCGTACCTCACTGTCACACAAAGAGGAACGGCCACATTGTAAACAATAAACATCACAACCTTGGCAGCGGTGCATGTCCACCGGGAATATACGATGCGTATTATATTATAGATGAATGTAAGCGTGTGCGTATACGTGTAGATGGGAGGTGGGGAGGAGGGCAGCAGGACAGATGGATGGCCCATGCATGTGGTCCTGTTGGTGTGTAGTAACACACTCGCTTCCACCAGTACTATTAGTATGTGGTAACATCCCAGTTCCAGTCTTTTCAAAGCTACACATTTTCTTTCCTGGTCTGGAAAATACTTTAGAATGTATATTAAAAAAAAGGTAGCTTTTTTAAAATGAATGTACTTTGACATGATCCCGTTTACATTGTGACGTTTGCATAAAAGCTAGAGAAACCTATGTTCGTGTCCCAGTTTACGTCATTCTAACATTGTTTCTGATCATCTTTGCCCTCTTTAATTGTTAGCATCTGAACAAAGAAAAAAAAATGGGCAAAGTTCTCCAGAATCTTTAGATTCATGAAACAAGAATATTGTGTTTACGTGTGCTTAAGATACAAAATGTAAGTAAAACAGATAGGAGTAATTATGTCCATCGGTAGCAAAGGAGGAACTCAGGTGTCATGATCATAGAGCGACAAATTCTGCAGGAGGAGGAGGTCGAGGTCAATGGATGGGTTGACAAAATGCCGTTCTTCAACTCTGGGAACTGCTGTTCATTTCCTGTTTTCTACTATCAATCAGCGCCTCCCGATTGTTCTCTTACCTCAACCAAGTGGTTATTATTGTAACCATGATGACAAAGGACCCCCTAACCTTAACTAAGCACTAATATTAACCCTACCCATGATGTCTTCCTGAACACAAACAAGTCATTTTTGTGCCGAATCCAAACCTTGCTGCGTCATAAACCAGATATATTTTTTGCAACAGTGATTTGTGGCTCTACTGAAAGGCACAGATAAATAACGCTGTCCTGATAGGGCTGTCAGGTCAGAAAGCCGCTCTCTATATTGTTCTAAAATGACGTATTGTGTGGTTAAATTTGACAGAGGTTACTAGTGTGCTTGTAAATCAATGTAAAGATACAGAGAGACCTGGTTTTGGACCCTTTTGTCCTAATCCAAAGCTCACAGGGGGACTGGAGGGCCTGATACAGAGCTGCCCAGGATATTGCTCGATAGCATGCACGCCTACCCCTGAGCTAGGGGAACGATAAGAACTAAAAGACTCCATCTCCATCCAGTAGAATACAAAACGTGGGCTCATTCTGTGCTGAGTGATGAATTGAGATTGAAATACTAAGTTGCCTTGAGAGATGCTTTCGTGATAGTGAAAAGAGTGCGTATTGACAGCTTTATGCGCTCTGGTAACGAATGCCGCTCAGTGTTATACTGTAAATATGAAGCCGTTGTGCGCGGGGAGGGGACAGGCAATGCATTTCAATGTGGAGCCAGCCAAGGTCGCAATTTAATGTTCAAAATGAGTCCAGCCTCTACAGGGCGCAAGAGGTCACTTAGTTGCCACGGTCACTAAATCACTGGCTGCCTGACAGAGAAAACAAGATTATACAACCCCGCATGAAGGCATGTGCGTCCAAATGGACAGTGAAAAGCATCATAGAAATCGGAGTATTGATGACTCAGAGTAGGGAAGCTGTTTTATAAGATTCATTTACAAGGCTCCAATGGGCTCTAGAACATCCTTGCGTTGAGAAAAGTACAATTAAACCATACACTTCCCTGAATCAATGAATATATGGAATACTTGAAAGTGCTTGGTTTATTGCAAAGCATGACATGGCTGAAGTGTTTTTGGCACTATGCTACAGGTCGTTAAAGATAGCTGCTGGGGAAATGCTTTCGAAGGGTTATGTATTCAAAACTTCTTGACATGACCAATTTATGAGTTATCTTTCATGCACCCGGAGCACTTACACATGTACAGAGGATCTACTGCATTTACAATTCATGATGTATTAAACCCAAATCAATGGTTCAAGCTTCTGGTGAGGTGAAACTCACAGACATTGGGCATCTCAAATATGATTTATATCATAGTCAGTTAAGAGCCGGTAAAAAAAATGTCAATATTAAATCAATTAATCAGTAAACGGAAAATTAATTCCCAGTTATTTTGATGACAGTGACTATTTTAGTCGAAACACAGGACATGCAGGGAAAATATGTGCTATATGTTTTATTAAACTGATTATTTGGGGTTTAGTACTGTAAATCAAACAAACCCAGGTATTTTCTATGCACCTTCTTTTTCTCTGGGAGGATATGACGGGTATCCGTCTGACATTTCCTTTTGGATGAATAAATCAATGAAATAATCTGCAGAATTATCGATCATAAAAATGATCTTTAGTTGCTTCCCTTGACTGAATATCTTCGGGGGTTTGGACTGATGGTCTGGTAAAAGGATTTGAACACATCACTCTGGGCTTTGGGAAATCGCATTCGGGCCGTTTTCCAATGAAGCAACAGATTAATCTATACCGAAAAATAATCATTAGTTGCAGGCGTACATTGTTGCACCTTATTAAAAAGCTCTGACTATAACAGCATGCCCCAACACAATAATACAAAATTACTGTCCAGTGTATCAAAACTTAATATAAAACAATATTCAACTGATAGATAATTATATTTTTTTTTTAAAACAATCTGGTGCACAGTGGGATATCCATTTGACTGGAGTGAATATAGATGGAAGAATTACAATTCGAACATGTGCGGTAATAGCTAAACAGACTTCAACAAGAGGAGTACTGTAAGAAACTGAAGCTTTACTAAACTAAAAAGTAAGGAGTCTGTTTGTCCTTCCAGTTTCTCCACAAAAGTCTCATCCTCTTCTCCTCTTTGGATGAGTGGTTCTCCAAAAAAAGCTGCAAGCTTCCGAACACGAGGAGTTAAAACACATTACAAAGAGCTAGCACAGTCCTATCCCCAATTTCTAACCAAGCAGTCTCATAACCAGGACTTCTTGGCACTTAAAATAAGTGAAGCCATTTTTTTTTTTTTAAAAAGGCAACGATCCCGCAGATGCCCAACAGTTTAAATGGCCTCGTCCGCTGGTTAATGTCACACAGGGGTAATGTCCAAACTCTCTGACTCTGTACCCTCTGTAGCGCAAAATTGTAATTTCTTGCATGTGGTGGAACAAGACTTTGAAAGGCATTGAAAATGTCCTTGAATATTTTTGTCCGAACAAGTGTGGGGAAACCTGATAACATTCCGCAGGGGGTCAGAGCTGGCTGAGCCGGCCGCGCTGGCACCGACACCGCCACTGGCTCTGCGATTAAGCCACGGGGGCCATTTTGGGGCTGATTATTCATGGTGCTACTGTACTGATGTTCCACTACGCTGAATTCTCTCATTAGGTCATCCGGCTCTAAAGGCCATCAAATTTTCAGTCGGCATGAATAAGTCAGAGAGTTCTGCCTGTGATCACGCAGTGCGAAGAGTCCCCAAACCCATCGTAGGTGCTCTTCAAAAAAAAAAAGAAAAGAAAGAAAACCATCTCTTTTAGCACAGGGGTAACATTTGCTCAATTAAATATGTGAAAAGGGTAAGGGGTTGCCGGCCGAGTGTTGTTTTTTTTTTTTTTTTTTTTGATTTAAAGCTTAGCATGTGGTGCCAGACAGCATTTCCTGAGGTATCGATCTGCATTTCGCTGCGGCTAAATGACTCCCAATGGGATCTCCTTGGTAACTGGAGCAGTGCCAAGCCGCTGAATGTCTAACTGACTTAATGCAGATATAAATCGCCATTCCAATCAAGGCTGTGTTATTTGCAGGCTCGAGCGAAGCAATACGTCACCCGGCGGCACTGCACGTTTTTCGTCAATAAAACCCTGTCAAATCTGTTAAATGCACGCTGCATCGACGGCACAAGATTTATAATGTTTCCTTCCGAGGAGGAGTATTTTG
The DNA here is from genome assembly GCF_023055335.1 of Clinocottus analis. Lineage (NCBI taxonomy): Eukaryota > Metazoa > Chordata > Actinopteri > Perciformes > Cottidae > Clinocottus > Clinocottus analis. The sequence goes on along the minus strand of NW_027176218.1, from coordinate 5,442,733 downwards.
CACACAATTGCAGTCGGCGGGTAGTTGACATTTTGGGTCACCGGTTCGCCACAATCCGTCATCATCGTTTTGTGTTGCCTTATGAGCATTTATTATGCTACTCATGCATAATGGGGGAAAAAAAGGCGCCAGCAATTAACATTAATTAAAAATGAACACCTATTAAAGCTGCTACATTAGCTAATAGCCTTAAAGGATTACCCTCCATTGCTTCTCCAGAGATTGTTTAGACTTGTCTGACAACAAGTCATTTACAACGCGAACAGCACGCAAAATAGAACTCATAATGCAATCAGCTAAAGGAAAGGAAAGTGAAACATTTATAAAGGGAAGTGGATTAAATGTACACTAGCAGGTTGTAGGTGAGACTTTCCAGAGCCCCGTTGCGCAATAGAAAACATTTGTATTGGTGTCTGCTGGCGGCCAGAAAATGACCCGGGGAAAACAAAGACGAATGGAGCCATTGACTTCAAATACAACCCCTTGAAAGCACAGCCAGAGTCCTATCCATCGCCATCTATTATATTCATGACTATGACCTGTGTGGGGCGGTGGGTGAGCTGGGGCTTGAGGCGGAGGTGATGGGTGCCCACCTGCTCCACTCAGCCTCTAAGACACTGGCTGCCAGGAGATCAAACAGGCCTCCTCGCACCTCTCTGTTCTTCTCCTCTCCTCCCCGGCACGGGTCCCATATACGAGGCGACTGACCCACTTTTCCTCCCTCCCCGCGCTATTACCTGGAGAAAATAGAGTGATGTGGTGTAGGTGTGTGTGTGTGTGTGTGTGTGTTGTTGTGTGTGGGGCGGAACAAAAGCTTCTCATCTTCACTTACTGTACAGAGATGAATGCATCGGGCTCCAAAGAAAGCATGTCGTTTCTTATCGCATTCCCTCTCTAATGGCATGCCTTGACCTAGTCTATGTTTTGCTTCTGTGCTGCTGCAGTTGATGTGAACTGAGCTCACTCAGATCTGGTGCATTAATAGGCATAGGAGGGGGGGGGGGGCATGGGAGAGGGGTCTCTTTGGGATGCCAGTGTTGATTTAAAATCGACTAGACATGAGACAAATTTGCCAAACAAATGGACAATTTGCCCAACACTAAAGGACCAAATGGAAGCGTTGGTAGTGCATAAATTCCATCGCGCCGGTGTAAATTGTTTACAATCCTCCGGGCTTTACGGAAGGTAGAGCCATCGCTCATTGTTTTCACAGGATCAGATTGATATTGATTGACTCTGACAGCTTATCATGATACTTAGCGCCAGTGACCATTCTCTCTTTGGACCTGCACTCTCCCTCTATTGGCTCGTTTTTGTGCGTCTTGTTGCCCGCCTTCCTTTTACCGCCCTCATAACATTTACTTCTTTTTTTCTTTTCTTTTTTTTAAATGTCCTTTTCACTCTGGCTCTTCGTTCCTCGCAGGGCTCACATGGTGACGGACTACATGGGCATCAGGAATGAGAGCTTCATGAAGATCGCCGCAGTGGGGACGTGGATGGGAGACTTTGTCACTGCCTGGATGGTGAGGTTCCAGAAACATTGGATACGTCTGCATTGATGAAAAGAAATCTTGCGTTGTTTAAAGGACTGATCTGATAAAATGATCTTTTTAGCACCGTGCTAGCAGCGTGGTTCGCTGATGTGCAGATATTCATGGTTCCCAGATGATGAATCTTAACCATCCAGTTCCAAAAGGGCAACATATCCACTCAAGATAAATGTTAATTCAAAAACCATTTTCAATCATACAATTCTTGCAGCTGTTTTTTGAGATAAAAGCTCATGTTGAAGATGCTAAAATGCTGAACATTATTATGCTACATCAAAAAATGCTGAATGCTTAAAAAGAAAAGATGGATTGCTTTTATTCAAAATGGAGCAAATAACAAGAATAAACAATACAGTAAATGTAGACAAATCCATACAACCATCTCATTCTATGACGTTGGCATATCATAAACATGGAAATCTTTCCCACCTCTAATATCCGTCCAAATGGTGTGGTAGTATCATCGTGCGAATATAACTAAAACCACGTCTGAGAATGTGGAGCCAAATTAAAGAGGATGATTGGAAATAGCTTTTAAGGCCCTGAGTACGATGGATATACTCCTTTGAATGAGTTAATTAGTAACAATAGCAGTCCTCTATCAGCACAGGCCAAACCACATTTTTTCATTGTTCATTCCCACTTAATTTAATAGGTGTATTAAACTCATATGGAAGTTCCATGGTTTTCCCATCCTTCACACGCTCCTCTAAATACTAGGTGAGGTGTACTCTCTTAAAGCTCCCTGTGCCCATCCGGTTCACTCTGCGCCCAAATCCTTCGAGTAACATGCAGTTTGATCTTCGATGGGTCAGAGGAAACGATGAATGCACTGGGAGGCGCAGCGTATGTCGGAGGAGAAACCCACCTCTGTTCATTTGTCAACATAAAGACGGGAGGAGCGCTCCAGCGGGAGTGGACTACCTGTGGTGGGAGGGGGTGGGGCTCTGGCACTGAGAGGCACACAGCTGAGACAACTTGACAAGCGCCCTCACTGGTCAAATTAGTATTCTGGAGGAAGAGGAGGAGGAGGAGGAAGGAGGCAGGAGTCTGGTCAGAAGGGAGACAGGAAAGCAGCAAGTGAGAAGGTGAATCAGGGAGGTGTGTGTAGGAGGGGGGAGAAAGTTGGGCCAAGTCAAAGTGCTGAGTCCAGAAATTCCCCACAAGGTTTTTTACATTCGATTAATTCAACAAGGCACTTTGAGGATGACCTCTGCGTCTCCTCCGCCTTGCAGATTTACGGTGTGTCTTCACTAGATGGGCGAACAGGAAGTGTCTGTCCACAACGCTGCAACGGCTGAAGCATCTCAAACACATCGCCTGACTCAAATCCCTTTTTTTCCCCGTGAGCAGCAGTAACTGCAGCGAGCCGCTTTATTGACAAACTGACTTAACTCCTGCAACAGTGGCTCCGCGCAAAGAATATAGATACAACTCTGTCTCCAGCGAAGAAAATCTACTGGTGATGACATTGAGATGAATAATAATAACTGATATCGGCAGTGGAGAGACAGGTACAACCTCAACATTAATAATGATTAAACAAGTCAATATTTATTGAAGGTTCGTACTCACTAATTGGTGTTTAATCATGGATGAAGTGTTATTCAGTCTTAATTATTTAATATGTTTAAACATAAATGGACCTATAATCTTGTGTGTGTGTGTGTGTGTGTGTGTGTGTGTGTGTGTGTGTGTGTGTGTGTGTGTGTGTATGTGTCATTTAGACATCATTTAGCACAATTTAGCATAATGTATAATTCGAACTGTTTATAATTCAGATGTATTGGTGACCAGAAAGTGTATAAATGAATGCCAGTTAGTAAACATTGTGTTTTTCTATTACAATGCACGACATGACCAAAAGTATGTGGACACTCATAACACCTGAATCTTGTCATATCCAAAACCACAAGCCATAATTGATTAATATGCCACTATAACAAACTTACCACAACATTTTAGGACTTGGTTGCAGGTATCTGCTCTTGTAATTTAGTGAAGCAAAAAGACGAAGCTCACAGTCGACATTCCAGTTCATCCCCGAGGTGTTGGACGGGGTTGAGGCCTCAAAGTTGTAATGACACTGTTGTCTGAAATATTATTGTATACTGTAGCTTTAAGAAGTGGTGTAAAGGAAAATATGCTTTTTAGGCTTTGATTCAAAGGAGAAGATTAATACTACTCTCAAGCCTGTCTGTGAAATATGAAGCTACTTCTGGAGAGCTTAGCTTAGCACAAACACTTGCATTAAGCCCTTTGGAAAAGCACAACTTGTCATTTTTCAACTTTTTTTTACTGATTATATAATCAAGATAGTTAGTTTAATTAATCAAGATTCAGATGAGAAGATTAATACCAGTCTCAAGCCTTTCCGTTAAATATGAAGCTACATCTGGAGAGAGGGAGCTTAGCTTAGCTTAGCACGAAGACTTGCATTAATCCTTGTAAAAGCACAACTTTGTCATTTTTGAACTTGGGTTTTCACTGATTACATAAAGAAGATACTTAGTTTCACTCGTTTTAATGAATTAAATCAATCAGTTAATTCATTTTCTATATATACAGAATATTACTTTTATACACAGTGCACCTGTTTGCGGTCATTTTTTTTAGAAAACTAAGCTAAACTGACTGAACCTACATTGAATTGAAGTCATTTAGTCAATCTTTCCTTTCTGCAGGTGACAGATATGATGCTCCAGGATCAGCACTACCCGGACTGGGGCAAAGCAGCCAGAAGGTTCTGGAAGCAAGGCAACAACAGGATTGTTCTTTTCTGGTACGTTAAAGAGAATAATATATATATATATACACATGTCAAAGACAGGAACTAGCCTAAGCTGTACACAAACTGCACTGCTGCGCTCACGGCAACAGGAGAGAATCACTCTTCGACAGAGGAACAGACTTCTACCTTCCACTGGCGGCCATCAAACACGGCTTTAATACAAATTTAAATTAGAAACGGTAATACCAACTTCAAGGAATTTGTCCGTGGTTTATCGTAAATTACGGCAATCTGTATCTTCGTCTGCGTGCACATAATACGATTTCATATCAATTTCTCTGCTAGCTAAAATGCATTATATATTCCTAGAGGGCCTGTATGTCTGTCTGTGTGTGTGTGCGTGTGTGTGTGTGTGTGCATATGTGAGTGTGCATATGTGTGTTTTATGTGGTCTTTCCCACCCGTTGCAGGGTTACACGCAGTCAATAGCCGCGGTAATCTTCCCTCACTCAGTGTCAGCACCTTTAATTAGAAGAACAGGGTGAAAATCAATGGACACAGCAAGGTCACGGGCCAAACCGCAGCCCTGCCTTTTACTTTTCGCACCACAAGCTGTGACCCTTAAATAACTGCTAAACAAATGCCGCAAACCATGTCTGATGTGCCCATTACGAGACGACCAAGTAGAAGCGTTGCCTGTTTTGATGTATTACACCACCAGCGCGCGGTCCCAGGCGGGGGTTCATTCGCCAAAGTGGCTCAGCGCTGTCAGTCAAAAAGCGACACGTCGACGCCTCTCCGGCGGTTCATTTTGGGGTCACGGCGAGCAGTGAAGGACGCGGGGAAGAGGATACGGTTGAAACAGTTTGACATGTGTTTGATACGTACACAGAGAGGTCAGGACGTGGACGTCTCAAACTTCAAAGACGGCGTTTAACATTTCCTTTCGCGCAATTGAGTCAGCTGCAATTTAGAATGCAAGCGGTCGGAATTGTTCTGACTTTTTCAGCAGCCCTTCATTTTATTGACGGGTGCCCCCCCGACTCGCGCCGTCCCAATCAATGCCGGACTTGATGAGCTTTTGTTTGAATTTCAGAGCTTGAAATATGATTGATAAACGCGTTGCTGGATACATCTTGTCAATATGCGCTGAAGGGCCGGGGCGAATTGTAAAAGACAGAGCCAAAAGAAACCGTCGACAGCTGAGGAAAAAAAGAATCCCATTTTGAAATAATAGAAAGCTAAAAATGCATCTCCCTTACAGCTGAAATGGAATATGAGCTGGCGTTCGCTCTGTGCAAGGCAGCCGGCTGATGTGTGGTGTGAGAATGCACACAACGGCACAGCAATCGCCAATGGGCGACATTGAAACACAATGCACAGAGGAGAGTAATACTCGCCGTTCTCAATGTGCCTCTCGTCAGATGGCTGAGAATTTATTTTTTTTTCCCCAGTAAACTGTTCATGCCGAATTACAGCAATGTGACATAAACACAATTCAGAGAGTGTGAAAGATCGCAGGGAAAACACAGCAAATTGCTGCATGCAGGTGAATGAAATAGTTTGGCTCATGTTAAATATGGAAATACATGGAAATATGTATGCGCTCTGGGTTTTGAATTGCATTGTCTCTGCATCCACAAACAGACACCCTTTTCTTTTATGCACATTCATCTTCCTGGAAGCTTTATCTCCTGCCATTTTTCAAATCCAGGTGAAAATTGTTGTCCAATTCATAATTGAGTCCATGAAAAGAGAAACAGAATCTATCAGATTTATCTTGTGTTGGTCGTGAGGCAGAAAGTGGAGCTGTTTGTCTTCCAAGATATACAAAATTAACTGGTCACATCATGTAGTTTGACACTTTGAACTTCTATTTAGATGTTTTTCAAGGTCTTGTACTTTTTAATGTGCCTCATTGATTTATCGCCGCTCCTTCCTTTTCTTTTGTCTCTTTCCTTTTACTCATCCCCTCTCCTCTGCTTCCCTCCTTTTACTTCCTCTACCATCCGCTTCTCTTTTCCCCTTTGCCTCTCCTCTGTTTCCTTTTCCTTTCTCCCCCCCTCCAACTTTTCTCTTGTCCTCTCATCTCTCCTTACTTTTCCTTCTTTCGATCCTTTCTCTTCTTCCATCCTCTCCTCGTCTCTGTTCTCTCCTATCTCTCCTTCTCTCACCTCTCCTTCCTTTTCCTTCTTTCCCCTCCTCTCCTCCCTCGTCCTTCCCAATTCCCCTCCTCTCTCCTTCCTCTCCTCTCCTTGCAGGACAGTGCTCATCTCTCTGACGTCGGTGGTGGTTCTGGTCATCAGTACTGACTGGATCAGCTGGGACAACCTGAACCGCGGCTTCCTGCCCAGCGACGAGGTCTCCAGAGCCTTCATGGCCTCCTTCATCCTGGTCTTCGACCTTCTCATTGTCATGCAGGTAGGCCGCTCCCCCGAGGCCAATTAAAAAAGGGAGCTGGGAGGTTTCTTGGCTTACTTCCCTGCCCATCTTGCCAGTTCCTGTCCCTCCCCCCTCCCCCCTCCCCTCCCATTCATCAATGGGGCACTGCGGCACAGAGCAGCGAGAGGGGCGTTTGATCACTCTCAGTTGGCATGGATACAAAAGCATGCTCGCGCACATATACACACACACACACACCCACCAATACATAGATAAATACAAACTGTTGTTTACTCTTTTACATCTCCTCTCTTCCAGTCCCTCCATCCCTCTTTCCCAGACCTCTGCCATGAACTCACCCTTCATCCTCCCCTGTGAGCCGAGTTTATTTTCTTTAATGATGACTCACAAGATTGGAGTTTTTCTCACTTTTCTCTTTCCACCCCCTTTTTTTTTTTCCCACCCGATGTCCTCCCTCCCACAGGAGAGTGTACATCAATAAAGCCTGTGTCAGTGGCTCATGAATATGCAAATGTGTTTGTCTGGGCAAAAAAACAACACATAACTGTATTGAGGAGAACGAGTGGGAGAAGGTCCTTTTTTTTCACGCCTCTAGCCAGGAGCCAGAACCGCAGGCCAATCATGCATGTGGCTTGACTGCGAGCCTAATTCAACACGGCCTCTCCAAATACTTAATGAGCATATTTCGCGAGGCCTTGTTGGTGGGTATTAGAGGACGCGCCGCAAGACTAATATTTGGTATCGCCTAAATATACGTTTCTACTCGCTGGATTATGCTTATTACTACGAGGCCGCACGGGAGAACATCCTCCCGTGTTGCAAACACACCACTCAACAGAAACCTGGCAAGCGCGCCACTATAATTACCATGGTAATGCGTATTAGAATTGCAGTTGGAACTAAAAGTGATTTCTGGACTTATTTATTGAAACAATTCATTATTTGAAGGAGTGCTTCTGGCTGCTCTGGCCAGTAATTACTTCACACTGTGGTGTTTTTCTCATTCATTTACCCAATGATTGTGATTATGCAGATACGGAGTAGCAGCTCAGCCTACTGTATGCGAGCGGTTCTTTAAAGAAACGCCGGTGTCTCGCTGAGGCCAGCCTTCTGGAGAAAAAAAAGCTACTGATTTGATGTGACACGAAGGACACATTCCCTATTTTGACATCTCCGTTTGACTCCTCCAGACATCTGGACCCGCCACTCCCTCTCGCTCTTACTTGGCGGTATATCACTCTCCGGCTGGCGTGGATTTGTTTACAACGGGCCCCTTCTCATTTTCTGCACAGTGTACAGCAAGCACATTTACTGCAGTTATTTATGAGTCGAAGTTTGACGGCGCTGCCACGCGGCCCGGGCCCTGGCGGCCCGCCGCTACGTTCCACCAGTCAATAAAAATCCATCCACAAAAGTCAGACGCCCCCCCCTACGGCTTCATTTCCCTCCATTTTAGAGCGCAGGGTGCCCCAGTTAATCTCTCACCTGCATGAGAAAAGATGCTTGTTGTTGTTCTCAAACTAATTAATACCCCAATTAATGACCTGTCTGGGTTTGCCTCCGAGCTGGGTTTTACTATTTCGATAGTTTTGTGTATAATTGAGGGTTTTCTTTTCTGCCTTTCCCAGCTGAATGTCAGATTTCTATGTCATTTGCATATGATTATATACATTTACATGTGTGCATGATGTGGCGATACACACTCCTACAGTGTACACTACAGTGTACTCTTCCTGTGTATGTTTTTAGCAGACACTCATTATTTTGTGAGAGGGAGCAGCATGGCTTAAATGCCATGCCTGTTAGTGCCATGCCTGTTAGTGCTACAGCAACAGATACTGCGGATATGGAAGAGGAGTGGAGGACTTAATTAATATCCAGGGCCCCATCACCAAGCTGTTACGCTGCTCATGGATAGAGGCATGGGAGACGCTGGATCACACGAGGATACAGCAAGTGTAGACATGTGGTCGTGTGATGCAGCGAGTTCCACACAAATAACGGGTACCGAGGGGAAAAGGGGCTAATGAAAAAGGAAAACAGCTGAAATTACGTGTTTCTGTAATAAAGATGGTAAAAGCTCATTTACAAGATGATAGTCAGCTGAGTAGAAGGAAACGTTTCAACATTTACATTTTCTTTGCCATCAGATTTTTCTTTATTAGTTTCATTGGTGCCATTTTAATAACACATTTTCATAATGCGGTCACTAAATAAAATGACATAAGTTGAGTATATTTAGTATGTGTTAGACTTCTAACAGGCGGAGTTTTGTAACTATAAAATAAATAGCCTATCATGATACTTTGCATTGCATTTATTTACAATAACTTAGTAATTGAAGGAACTACGTCCATTGTCGGATGTTACAAAGTCATCGACAGGCCCCAGAAGACTTGACAGGCAGTATTTTGGGAAACAATTTAAGCTCATAAATTATTCACGTTCTTAACACACACTAACTGAAGCACAAGTTTCTACATTTCATCACTGTCCAGTGAAGAACACATATCTCCAAAGAGATAACCGTTCCTTTATGTGTTGAGAAAAGTATTCACATTATTGTTCGGGAATGACATAGTTTTCACAGGACACACATTTTGAGAACCATTTTGAGAACCCTTTCATTTGGTTTGAATTTCTTATTCTTTTTGGATACCTTAACCAAGACTTGGGCCTGCCACTGGCCACCACATATAACCACACAATAGCAAAAAGAGCTCAGGACACCACGGGGCACGGGCAGCCTCTTGATGTGTTTTGACAAGTCGAAGTCCCAGTGCACATGAGTACAGTCCACAAGCCTGTAAACACACAGTGTCGTCTACAGTTTACGGCAGCTGGCATGTTTGACCTCCAGTCAGTGCGTGAAGAGACTCCACAGAGACTAAATATCAGCTAATACAAGAAAGTTCAGCGTTCAACAGCCATTAAAGCGAGACGCATGGCTGACATTTGTCACGCCCAATGTGGTTTATTCAAATCTGCTAATTGTTCGACAGCTGAATCCACATTATCACAGTCTCAAGATACATTTGTACGCCTGCGTGTGTTTCAGGACTGGGAGTTCCCTCATTTCATGGGTGACCTGGATATGAATCTACCAGGAATGTCAACAACGCATGTCAAGGTCAAGCTTCCTGTCTGCAAGAGTATCTTTAAAGAGGAGTACCACATTCATATCACAGGTACAGACGCACACCTGCACGGCTGCTGCACACAATCTTGTGTTTCATGAGAGGTACATTTTGGCGTTACTAGATATGTTTTTAACTCAGTCAATTAACATCTTCCATTTTCATGAACTGATTAAATTGCGAAAAGAAACCAAAAAAAGTTCAAAAGGGAGACAAACTTGTACTTTGGCCTATTTTGCGGTTGTATTGTGGAAACCCAAAATGCTTTTTCCCTGCTCTACTTTTCCATTTTCCTCCGAAGAGGGGAAAGAGTTTGATGGTTGAACCACAGCAGCCATTTATAATACATGTGTAGCCGACGTGGCACACAGGTGGCTCCACCGCTGCAACTGCGTTTTTTTCCCCCCGCCGTTCCTTCGTGTTCCTCCCCGCCGTGCGAGACTCATCTCTCATCTCTGTGTCTTAATGTTCTCGGGGAGCGAGTGTATTTCCCATTCGGAACCGTCCTACCCGGTTTCTCCATTTTGTTCCGCTGCGTGCACACGCCGACTCACAACCATAAAGAGAAGGCAAAACCAATGTTCCCGTGCTAAATGTTAAGCTGTTCAAACGCTCAGCGATTCGCGAAAGGTTGTTAACCCTAATGCATTGCATATCCATTAAGCATTATGGAAATGGCTCCGCCGCGACGTGATTGGTTTAACTAAAAGCTTATTAACGGCACATCTCAGGGGAGAGGAAGGGAAGAGGTGTCACGTACACCCGGGGAGACATCTGCCCGCTATCAGTCAACCTGGGGAGATGGCTGTCTCATGGTAATGTAGCGATCTCGTTAGAAGATACCGTTGAGGAAGTAGCACCTACAAATGGATCCGTGTCTCGATGCAAAAGGAGGAGGGAGGGGGGGGATTCATGATGAATGAAGGTGACATCATATCTACCCGTCTGACTCTGCCCTCTAAATCGTCTTTAGAGTATCAATCTGCCCGTCTGTGCAATGATCTGTGTGTTTTATTCTCTGCTTCTCTGTCAAAGACGGCCTTGTTTTGTAATCTAACCCAAAGTCGCGCGTCTCGTTGACAGGTAAGTGGTTCAACTACGGGATCATCTTCCTCGTGCTGATTTTGGACCTGAACATGTGGAAGAACCAGATCTTCTACCAGCCCTACGAGTACGGCCAGTACGTCGGGCCCGGCGAGAAGATCTTCACGGTGGAGGAGCCGGAGACGCTCCGCTTCTTCAACCGCAGCACGCTCACCTACGAGTGGCGCTCCACCAACATCAACCCCGACAGCAACTTGTCCTACGTGGAGCGGGACATGTTCCTCCACAGCCGCTTCATCGGAGCCAGCCTCGACGTGAAGTGCCTGGCCTTCATCCCGAGCCTGGCGGCGTTCCTCCTCTTCGGGTTCTTCGTTTGGTTGTTCGGCCGCTTTCAGGACAGCGAGACCTTCCCGGAGAGCCAAGACAAGACGTACGAGAGGATCAAGAGGAAGTCGCCGTCGGAGTACAGCAAGGAGATGGGCGTGACGCCGGAGGAGGTGCACATAACCATGAGCGACAGCCTGAAGCCGGCGGGCACGCCCATGCTCCTCTCGGTGGACGGGCCGCACTTTGGAGCGACGCCCTCGACGCACTCCACTATTTCCGCGGAAACCCAAGAGACGCATCCGAGCATCGTGATTGACAGCGCGGAGCAGGAGGAGCCCGCCGTCTCTTTCGATGTCCACAAGCTCTCTCCGTGACATTACGATCTCCTGAAACTTGAAAAACTTCATGACTGCGGGCAGGCAGACAACGAGAGCTCAGGGTCTTAAACCGAGGCTTTTCCTTCGGATAAGACCAAGACAAGTTGAGCATAAGTGTTGGCAAGATTCAGGAGAAGGACAACCTGATGTGACGTGATTCGCGGTTGCGTTTGCTTGAATATATTTTTGTAAAACGCTCTTTTTAAAAAGCCTCTGACACGGCACTAATTCTTATAACAAAACATCTTTTCAAACGGAATGCAAACTTTAAATTGACATGGTGCTCGCTCGGATTTTGCATTTTCATAATTCAATTTTGTCTCGAGAAACTATTGCGGTGCCTATATCAGAGGAGTATTTCTACAGTCCCAACACTGCAGTCAAGTGGATTTTATTGGATCACTGCTACACTAGTGCCTTGCTATGTCATATCTTCAGATATAGGTCGAAACATTCAGTATATAATACTATAAGCAACACAATGGAAGATGTCTCAGTCCCAGTCTACTATAGTAATCTCATATATATGCTTTCATGTCACACAGACAATTGTTACCTCACTTGATCCTAAGACTTTAGCGTTTTAATTTATTCTCGCGTGACGTCACTCTTCCTCTCACTTCTCGTTGAAATGACATGATAATGAACATCAATGTACTTTGATGACTTATTCATAGGCCATCGCTTGATATTAGTTGCAGAGATAATAAATGCAATCAGCTAAGATCAAATAGCTAACCAATAAGCCACCTCATCTTTGCTTATGTGGCTGCTGCACCTGGACTGAATACCAACAGAGTCAGAGAGGTGGTGTTGCCCTTGGTATAAATATGCCATTGAAGTGCAAGGGAGGCTTCTGCTGCAAAGCTCAGGGCTTCTTTATGTCTAGATAAACCTTAAAGGTTTTAGAAACAGTTTTGCAGTCATGGTGAATGCATGAAAAAGTATTTATTTGAAACATTAACCAAGTGTAAAAAAAAAGAAATATTTAAAAAATCCCCAGATGTTTAAACGCAACTGAAACCTGCAGCATTTATTGGCTGGCTTTGAAAGTGTTCACTGCCAAAGACTCTTCAAAATACAGACATGTAAACAGTATTTGGAGCTTGAGGTCCAAAGCAGTATGCTCTTTTAGTTCTTTTTTCTGTGAAGTGCAAATACTAACTCAATTATTACAGCATTACTAACCGCTCTGCTTTGTACAAGTTTTGGCACATTTCAGTAAGTACTTTGCATAGAAATTGGACCAATGATACCAAATAATACATTATTTTGAGTAGATGTATTGCTGCATTAGATGTTATGCAAATTTAACAGAGATATATTCATGGGCGACAGAGTGGAATGTTCTTGCATCACTCTGCATTATAATGGACTGTAATGTGCTGTAATTTCCTGGAAAATTATTTCCCAAAAATGTATCAAAAAACAACCACATCCTTTGCTCCATAACAACCTAATTGTGAGTGTGTTCAATATTACGATACATATATGTAGCCTGGGTGATGCCACTAGAATATCTACAGAGTTCTACAATGATTAATTATAATCAATAAATGGGTTTGAAATCATTTCATTCAATTTGTTGGCATTTCTATACTAAAGTAAAATCATATTGATTAAAGATCAACATATGCCAATGAATTAGTTTTTATTCTGTCTTTAAATTATTTAATCACAAAATGTATTTAAAAACATGTATGTTCTATTTACGTAGGTCTGCCTCTCGTAATGCTTCTCACGTTTTCGTTCAACATGCTGCATTCATTAACATTTTCAGTTTTTTGTGAAGACATCTTGAAGTTGAGTCCAAAAGCAGCAGACAGAGCTGTGATTGGCCAGCTGTCTGGCAGGAGGCGGGTCAATCACAGCCTCCTGCTGCTCTGGGTGGGATGTTGTAATTTTAAGGTGGCACACCGCTAACATGTTTATAAATAGTTTATTAATGCATCATTTAAATGTTCCTGTAACCCATTAATGAATAATGTATACATTAAAAAATGTGTTTTATGTTTTAATTATTGTCCACATACAAAACTGTAAAACGTAATCATTATTCTGGTGGTACACTCCGGACTCTTTGCAGGGTTTCCCTGTGTGTGTGGCTGTGTGTGGCTGTGTGTGTGTGTGTGTTAGTGTGTGTACACATTGTGGAAGCAGAGGTGTCTTCTTGTGTCTGTAAAGGATGTTTTCTACTTAATAGTGCATGTTGAGTGTGTGAGTGTGTGCATGTGTGCTCTGAAGTGCGTAGATGTACTACTACACTTGTTTTTGACAAAGGCCATTCTGTGAAGGGGTCAATTCATTTAGCATAATTGGTTGTGTAATTATCCTTTTATACATTACAGCTCTATGAGGACATGAGCTTTTATTGTCTCACCAAAGGGCAAGAACTTCTCTGGGTTCAAGGAGGGTCTAATCTGTTTGTAATGTGATGTGTTTAGGTTAAAAGTGAGGGGTTTCCTCGTTTGTTGTTCATACTGTTTTCATTGAATTGTGTTGCAAAACTGACACTTCCTCCACTTCCTGTGTGTTTGTGCTTTTTTTCCCCCTTGAGGCACAGGAAGTCTCCTTTCCTTGTTTGCTCAGTGTGCTGTGTGTCTGTTTAACCTTGTGTTACCAATAAATCAATATATTTGTTATCTTTATTTCCTTTTGACCACTTTGTGAGATTTATTCATTATTATCCGAAGAAAATTGCGGATTTTGCCGAGCGGGAAAAGTTTGAAATGATATGTTTCTGTGTGCTTTGGAAATTGTTGCCAAGCAACAGCACAGGTCAAGCTTCTTGCAGCTGCTGACCCAATTAATATGGGCGATATGAGAAGTAATGATACTATCTACACAAGGACACTTGGATATGTAGCCTGCGTACACATGACACCGGGCTCAGATCAGTGTGAGCCCTGCTCTGGGCCTGTCTGCTGTTTGATTTACGCCAGGGGGAAACAATTTGAATTTGTTATGTGTTTTTTTTTTCTCTCTCTCTCTCTGACAGGATTTGCTTACAGGACATGTCTTCGTGTAAATGAGTTATAGATTGGATTGAAAATGTCTGAGGAAGGAAAAGTGAACAGAATTAGTTTCCCGGCAGTGCTTCTCACACCAGGGTTGGGAACCCTCCGGGGCATGGTTGAAAGAATCCAAGGGGATGTGAAATAATTATCAAAATAAAACACTCTGCTCCCGAAAATGACTATTATTGTTGTTATTTCTAAGGTACTTCAACGATTTGACTCTGTTAGCCACGTTGAAAGCGTGGCTCTGTGCTCTGTTAGTATTCCAACGAATATTAACATTTAGTAACGATATTCCCATGACCCAAAGGTTGAATCTTTTACATTTGTAATTGTGCATTTAATGAGGCATAACACATCAATGCGTTTTGCTTTTCCATTTGGACGCTTGTGGACTGACTTTACCGAAATTAGTAAACTTAATCACTGTCCATTTCAAATTCAAGGTTCATTTATCGTCAGTGTGCAACACAGGGTTGCACAACAAGATGTAGATGTGACACTCGGACACCAACCATCCCTATGCTAACGGAGCTCAGCTGTACTTAGCATTCAGTGCTACTTAGCGGGCGCTAGCTTGCTAACATGCAAAACTAGGTGTTGGATAAAAACAGTTTCTAAGACATAGTATGGTTTGCTATCAAAAAGCCATAAAAAAAAAAGTCATAGTATAGTAAGTTAAAAATGTCGTAGAAAAAAGTCGTAATATAGTAAGTTAAAAATGGCGTAGAAATGCAACAGTGTGTCATATATACTGTATGTCCCCCCCCCCAAAAAAAATCATAAAAAGTCCTCAGTTTGTCGAATAAATGTTATAAAATAACGCCTGAAAAAGCAATTGGAAGCCGATGAAAAGTCAGTGTTTATTTTGTGTTATGTTAGACAGTAAATAGCATAAAATAGTCCTAGTGTAAGACATTTATGACAAATAGATAATACTTCCATTGAAGGGTTGAAAACTAGTGTTTAAAGTTAATATTCAGAAGAGTTAGCTATTAAAGACATTTGATGGAGCAGCAGTTAAAAGACTAACTCTCCGCCGTGACGCCAGACTAAATCTCCGCGGCGAGCAGTGAACATCCTCTGAAGTGTCGCTGCAGCCACACCGAACCCGACTTCCCCGCTCGCTGTAAATTATCCCTAACAAGGACGTCAGCGAGGTGCTTTGCGTGTTTTATTATGAAACAACACAGCTGAACTCCTGAGGTCAGCGGCTTGTTGTTTTTCTTGGGGGGGAAAAAAAAAAAATGTATTTCATCGTCAGAGAGCATTACCTGTTTCACTGAGGCCTTCTCCAAGTCTGCCGTCGAGTTGAGAGATGAGGTATTGATTTTCCGAGGAGCGTGCAATAATTGAGAGAACACATCAGAAACGATGTTTGTGTGCTGTTGAGGCCTTATGCCCATGTTGTGTTAACGGGGTATTGACTACCTCCTCAATGCATGCAGGGAATGCACTTTGTCCTGAGACTATTCCTGATTGATTGCGTTTGGCTTTTAATCACAAGAAGCTTCTTTTTTTTTTCTTCCTCCCAGGTCTTTCTGCAGGCATTTTGGAAACATGTCCCATTATTCACACGTTGCTCTGTTAACATGTCTTCCAGTGCCAATTCGAGAGAAGAGAAGAAAAAAAAGACACAGGAACTAGGTTTGAAAAATCCAACTGCTCCACGGCTAAATATAAACCAGAAAAGTCCCCCAGAGGAGGCGAGCCACAGCTACAGATCAACTGCAATCTCCTCTACTGTCTTTGAGCTATCCTCCAATTAGATCAGTGTATCATGTCCTGGCATGGCCCATCACTCTGTGCTGACAGCTCCGTGACTCTGGGAGAGAGCCTGTGAAATGTATCAGTGCAGTCAGTCCCTGCCAGCCAGCAGGTTTACCCCCTCGGTCCTTTTCGCCGAGCCCAAGATGGTTTCTTTCTGGCCTCGGTGGCCACGAGGGAGACAGAGTTCCTCACTTAGTCCTTCTGCAGGTTTCTGATACCTTCCAGTGGAACATGTCGCTATATTTCTCCACATATCCGACAACGTACTTGGAGGATTGAATCCCCAGACGTGCGGTTTGTGATAATGATGTCTGCCTTAATATTCTGTGTGAGGGAAAGGGGATTATGGTTTTATTCTAATGGTTCTTCAGTCAAATCAAGTGAAGAATAGTGATGACAGGTGCAGCGCTGCTTTGGAGCAGCCCGTGATGAAATTCCGCTGTTGAAAAATGCAGCTTTTTTTTTTGTTGCTTTAAATCCTGTATGCGTTTTATTTGAACTGGCGCTTTTTGTGTCATATCTTTGAAATGGCCCAGCCCACGAGGCACACAATAAAAGAGAGGCTGTCGGACTCATAAAATGTGCAGGACTCACAAAAGCAGACATTTGCAGTAGAATTGTAAAAGATTTCCAATAGTATTCAACATTTCTTTTTTTTGTGAGCATTTAAGCTAATCTTTTACTTTAGAAATCTTGATGTAGGACTCTAAAGTAACAAAACACACACACACACACACACACACACACACACACACATACGCTTAAGTGAGATGAAACGTTTGGACAATGAAGGGAAACAAAACAAAATGTAGTTTGAAATATCATAATATAACAATATAATATAATAATACATCTATATAATTGTGTTTTTTCTTAACTTCTGATTTCTCCACCAAATAAATAATCATATTTTATATTCCAATAAATCTCTCTTTTCAAGTATGATATCAATTGAAACAAGATTATGGCAACAATACTGCCCGTTTGAGGTTTAGTAATTGGCACTAAACACAAATTGCATCCGAGGCTGATGGAAAGGTCATTCATTTTGCACTTATTTTTTTTATTAATGGTGCTAAATGAAAAGCGCCGAGGTCAAGTTATTACAATTCATCCTGAGGGGGCCGTAAATAGTTGTTGAGGTATTACACCAAATAACAAATTTATCAACCTTGGAGAAGCCAGGGGATCAACAAAGTCATGAGGATTCATCATCTGGGAACCACGGATGTCCTTTTATGATGAAATAGCAACATATCCAGTAGTTTAGGGAATATTTGAGTCTGCACCAAACTGCTGCAGCAAACCAAACCTCGTATGAAAAACACAGGCTTTACTTGCATTCGTTACATAACTGACAAAATGTGTGCTGTTCATCAATACCAACATAACATCTGGTCTCCAGATGTAATATCAGGATGCACGCAGCAGCAGAACCGTTTTAAATTTGGAGCGGACAAATGAAAACATTTGCCAAATTTACAGATTACAGAAATGTAAGCGGAGAGAATCAGTGACATCCTGCTTATTTGAGCTGGAGCCACAGTTAAACCAGGAAAACAAAGCCCTATAGGCACCGTGGGACTGGAGAACATTTGTACTTGTTGGTTTTCCTACAGACAAATACAGCGATTCAAAGTGACTTCCCTTATTGTCCTGGCTGAGGCTCTATATGTTTGTGCATTCAAGTCAATCCTGCACATTTCGGTAAACTCTGACAAATAAACAGAACACTCAGAGTTTACACTGTGACACAAGGTAAATATTACACAAGTAAATACTTGTTCTTGTCATTTGCCTATACTTACTGCATATATGATAATTACCAAAAGATTGCACGACCCTGTTCCATCTCTCTCTCTCTCTCTCTCTCTCCACAGAGCTCTCTTTAACGACACAGTGAATTGCACTGACCAATTTAAGCCATTTGAAGAATGGAAGATCTCTGAAAACGTCATGAATATCGTACAGCACGCCGCGATCGCACGCGAACGCATTCAGACGCTCCGCGAAAGTAGGGCTGACTTTTCTCGGCTGCCTCGCTTCGCCCGCCGCCATCACAATGATATGTGCGGTCATTAACGGTGAATATAGGACAGGCAGTAAAGTGGACTCCCCGTGGGCCCCGGCATCTGTTGCAGAGGGTTCAGCACTGCCATGGAAAATTGGACATTTAGGAGCCAGCTGGAGGACCCGCGTGCCCTGCTGTGCCACCACAACTCAGGTGCCCGCTGGCTCCGTGCCACCACCGGCTAGAAGCCACTGGACCAAAGCAGGCCAGATGGTGCCCTTGCCAACCTACGAGCAGCCGCTGTGAACCGCCCCACCGTCCACTGCTCACATCCCCTGCCCTATCGGTCAACTCAAGGGATGAGTTTGGAGTCAGGGAAAAGCTCAGGTAGAAAGTTCCTCGAGGGGGCCTCGGGGAGCAGAAAACGCTCGGCCGAGCGAGAGAGTGTGTCGGAATAGAAATGGGCTGCGTGGCGCGCTCGTTAATGTATGCAGCTGCGAGGTGGAGTCGGAGAATCAGTCGGTATGGGAGAGGATGCTCCGCGGGGAAATAAAGCCATCTCAAAGCTGAACTCATTTGTCCGCAGCTGCGAACTGATAGATAATTATATTAGGAGCTTTAAGTGCTCTTCTGCGATACAAGTATTACTAGCATCTCCAGAGGCGCGGGACAAAGTAGGGAGGAGAGGAGCCCGTGCGCTACAATGGTCCTTTCTCCGCTTCCCAAGATGCGTCTGGTGAAGTGTGTTCAACGCGAGGGGCCCCCGATTTAAAAATCCAAATCATGTAACAACGCCACGAATTTGATTTCACTTATTCAATTCACTGACTCGATCCAACCCCGTGCATCGCCCACGTTAGTGTCTCACGGCGGAAGGCAAAATCTCAGCAGTGTTGAAAACCATTTTAACGGAACGCTATGAATCTAGTGTGAGATTACCGGCTGTATACTTGTTAAACACTGGGTTCATTGTAACCCTATACTATAACATGGAAGCGCCTGACCCATCCGATCCAGATTGTGTTTGAATTGCGTGACCAAACAGTTTCCTAGTCATATTGTACAACGAGTCAAGCAACAAACGCTGCACATGCCCTGCATTTTCACTCCCGTACTTGATGGATATAATATAATAATCATCTTAGTAAACTATGAGCCATGTAGATCTATGCAGTGCTGTGTAAAATGTTAAGGCAACACAAATACAGAATATAGCAATACTCCTATTATACAAGATAAATGAACACAATCAATATGGTGTCGTAGGCAAAATGGTGTTAGAATAGTTTGTATGTTGTTGTTTATTTGGTCAATAATGAAACTTTGTTATCTTTTCCAAACACTTGGCCTTGATAATGTGTAACATTTTTGTTTTTTATAAACTCTATTAAACTTCAATGAATCCATTATTTGCACCGTACCTTTTATAATGCGCATCTTAAAGCAGAACCCTGAACCTCATCACAACTGTCGACCACATATCGAGCCACTCCAACACAATGAATACACACTCCAAATACGCGAGACAAAGACGGTAATTAAATGTAAATGGAAATACTTTATTTCACTATTACACAATAACAAGCTTGGAAAGAAAGACAAAAATTACAAAAAAGGAAAAAAAATGGAACAAAATTGCTACAAAGCACCACATAATATAGACAATTCATAAATGTGGCAACGGAACCTTAAGCTAACTGCTTTTACTCTATCTAAGGTATCATCATCACTGAGAATGTTAGAAATCAGCAAAAATGTTTGGACATCAAGCACAGTCATGCCAGTAATAGTAATATCTTACAGAGTTATGTAGCGATGATGCAGCGTGGAGGACGGTGATCCCTAGAGGTTCACTCTTTAGTGGAGAGACAGAACAAAGAGAGTGGGTTTGAGGAAACTGTAGTCCATCATCTGTTTGGTATGATAAAGGTCTGCTTTTGGTATAAAGAGGAGTTGAGGGGGCAGACGTGGGTCACAGATTATTTGCAGGAACACTCTTAATGCTCGACGTGCACGAGGTGCCGCTTGGCTGGGGTTCACAATGTAGAGCACACAATAAGAGCTAGAAATCATCAGAAAGTACCTGAAGGTTACATTTTTACAACTGTCTGTATTTGACAATGTGACATTGTATAAATTATACTGGTTCGTAGTCCCCCATCCATCTGGTTCAGTAGATCAAATCCTAACAATGCAAACACTATCTGACCTACGCCTGTGAGGAGGACGGTGAGGAGACATAAGGGTGGTGTTACTTTGTTTTTACATGGAGAACACTGTACAGGTGCCTTCACATCTGCCGGGACTAAAGGCACATGGGGTCCACTGAGCAACAGATGTGTCCATTCTGGAAGGGAGAGGAGAGAGAGAAAGGCAGAGAAACACATTCACAGATCATTGTCACACACACGCACACACAAAAAAACACACACATCAAACTTTCTTTGTGAAGCTCGGCGGTTAATATTTTCAGGTGGCGGCGGTGCCGCGGCATACAGATTCAGTTTGGCATTTAAGATTCCTCTGGGTGTCATTTGGGCAACAACCGATCCGAGGCGGAGTTATTCTACTGAGAATAGAAGATGTGAAACGTCTCAGAGTCATTTTGCTTCAAAAACTGGGGGGACAGATAAACGCTCTTGGATCGCTAAAGGGTCGCAGGCACTGGCCTGCATGTGCTAAATCACCAAACTGACCAAATCAGAGTGCTATGAAACTGACTGCACCTGTTCAAAAATAATAAATCCACTCTCATATAGTGGAATTTAATGCAAGTCTTCGACAGTTCTTGAAAGATAGCACATATTTAATGGCTGTCATCTCTTTTGAAAGATGGAGACATCCTCGTCAGGCAGGCACAGAGAGAGAGAAGATATTCCATCTGAGAAACTCAAACAAGGGAGTCAGTCTTTGTGGATTAGTCTTAAAGCTGAGGCAAACAATTTATGCTCACAATTGTTAATGAAGAGAATATTCGCCTGCAGAGTTTAATTTTCCAGAGATTGTTCTGTGCCACAAGTCTGAAGACAAAAACTTGCTTTTCTCTGAGGCTCGATACGCACGGCCTGTTTGTGCTGTGGCCTGAGTCGCAGGGTAAGAAGTAAGGGTCTGTCTTCGGCCAAGACTTCAGCTCATTTTGATTAAAGGAATAGTTCAACATGTGTGGGGAATTTTTCACATTTCTGATCGTATCCAGATAAACAGTAATGAGGGATATGACTAAGAAGTTAGCTTTAGAGGTGCTGGCAGGGAGATTTAGCTCATGTTGGACAAGCTAGCGCAATCATTATGCTTCACGCTGCTAGCCGTAGCTCAATATATAGCAGGCAAAGAAAGTGAATACTTGTTCATAACTTGCCCATAAATTGTTCCCATATGATATCAAAGTTAGACTTTTCAAAGCTAAGTTCTCAAATGGAACTTATGTGTTATACTCTCTCTGCTCTATATTGTGCTTTTGAACAAAAAAAATCATTCTTTGATCACAAGAGTTGACATTTTCTGAATGAAAATGCATATAGTATTTTTTTTTAATGTAGTATACAAATGTATCTGTAGACTAAGAATTATTTCATTAAACCTCTTTTTTTTCAATTACTGTTATTACTTAAAATTAGGTGGGATGGGTGTTTTTCCACCTGAAAAAACCTTCATGTGCAGATGAGATTCAGCACACAGGCAGCTGAATCAACACATACGGACATGTTTACCCTCACGTGTAATAAATACAGGCATGAGGTGTATTCTCAGTCCCCGAACCATCTCATTTTTTTTTGTTGCTGTCTTGTCTGCCACTGGACTGGGCGAACTGTAAATTTTCCGTTTGGAGGCCTGGCAGTGGGGGGGTGGGGGGGGGCGGCCGGTGCCTTACCTTGCACTGGCACAGGGTGCACTCTGTGCCATGCTTGATCCAGGAGGAGCCGCTGAAGCGTGAGATGTTGTGCTCGTCCGTGCACGTCTTGGTGATGTCGTTGCGGATGGTGTCGGCCTGGCAGGGGTCGGTGACGCAGCGGGGACAGCACTCGCCCTCGGGCACCACGGTAAACTCGCAGTCCACGGGCGGGCAAGGCAGAGGCCAGCAGTCCACCTGCCCCTGCTGCACAGGCGGAGAGGAGACAATTTGAGAACGATAAGACAGACCGAAGAAAGAAAAAAAAATCATGAAAGTCATATTATCCAGCCCTAAACAAGTTATTCATGCAAATGCACATCTTTCTCATGACGCTGTATATTTGCACGCTAGAGGGAGCGTCTCCACTTGATAATGAAAAAAAAAAAAAAAGTTGTTAAAGGTACCTAGAAAATATAGATGAGCAGAGCAATCTTCCAACGCAGTCAGCAGGTTTTTTTTTTTCCCAGACAGTCGAAGTATGCGCCAGCTTTTTTTTTACCTGACTTGTTCTCGTCCCCCACTCTCACTGCTGCTCCCATATTAAATCTCACAGCGAACCTTCAGCCTTATTGGATTCCTCCCGCTGCCATTTTCTATTGGCCTGAGAAAACAGGTCATATATATGTAACTTTACACACCTTAACTACTCGCTCTATCATTCTGGCCTGACCCACTTCTGCTTACACTGCTATCCATGAGCCTTTATGCCTCACACCTACTCTGGAAATGAAATATGGGCTCAGACTCTTTATGTTCAAGCACAGACTCACACACACACACAAAAGACATACACACATTAAGTTAGGGGCTTGATGCGCGTTTCCCACCGGGGATATTTAATATCACTGAAAATAGTCTGGCTCAGCATTTTAGAAATGTTGTAGTAAATTAGGCCGGCTATAAAGCAAAAGCTCACGCAGTGCTAATGCCCACTCTCTGCCTCTATGTAGTGTGTAAACATTTGAAGTGGGAAATCCCCCCGAGTGGCACTCTTTGCTCTTAGCCGGGGGGGAGGGATTGAATGTAGCCTCGGGTATCTGTCCCACGCTGCGAAAAGGGACATTATCATCTTTGTCTGTTTATGCAGATGTGGCCTATGATCACAAAGGAGAGCGAGCGAGAGAGAGAGAGAGAGAGAGAGAGAGAGAGAGAGAGAAAGAGAGAGAGAGAGAGAGAGAGAAAGAGAGATTTGCTCCACAACCAGCTTTTATTTCCCTTTCACACAGAGCGGTGCGTCGTGGAAACTTGATCAACCGAAAACCGAAGCCGCTCTTTAATCTCTTTTGTGATATTTCAGAAGGCTTTTTATTTCAATCTGGCTTTGCATTCAGTGGTCACAGTATCTGTGATTTAATCCCTCTGCTCTTACTGAGACAGATGTAAGGATTCACTATGTTGTTCCAAAATGCCTCCAGTAGAGTCAAAGTACTGACATTTATATATTTGCCTGGGAATCAGTCGGCATGTAATCACGCTCTTTCTTTTTCCCGCCTCGACCTAAAGTGCAATCTATGGCGAAAGACGTTTGCTTCTTTCATCTATTGGGGATTTAACAAGATGGCAAATCCCAAGGGGCCCATGTGTGCACATTCTGCAAAGGCCATATTCTTGATTTCAAATGATTGCACGGGTAGCGGAGAAGCGTTGGCTTCTTGGCCTTGGGAGAATGATTTGCCCATCTGGCCGCTGTCACTGTGTATTTTAAGACCCCTGCTGAGCCTGGACAGCCATGGCTCTGCTAAGTGTAGCCGCATTCAGGGTTCATTTCACGTCCCTGTCACGCTACTGGAGCCCCAGTACGACATCGCACAGCAGCCTTTCCCACCCCCCCCCCTCTTTCCTTCAAATGCCGCTCTCTCCACTATGTGGCCGGCGGTCTTTCGCTCTGCGCACTAGTCCTGTCCATCTTGAATCAAGTGTGCGCGCGTCCATGTACGACAGCCTGAGCATATGTCGTCGCGGTGGACTTCCACTCGTGTGGACACGGTGAATACCATGTACGCACCGGTGTTTGGATACTGCGCGCGTGCGTGCGAGTGTGCCGAGGCCGGCGCGCCCGCTTTCTCAAATGTGTTTGTGTCTGTTCGTGTCAGTAAGTGGCCACAGTGAGCACAGCCTGAGCCGAAATGAACCCGAGCGAGCCCATTTTCAGCCGACTGTGCCTCCCCGCCGCCTCTCAGCTGAGCAGTGATTTTCAACCTCTTGTATAATGGCCCGCTGTAAGAAATCTAAAAAAGCAACCCTCAGGTCCCGGCATCGGGACAGCATTATAATGGCAGAGGGAGGGGAGCGGGGGAAATGGCATTAGTGTTGCTTCTCAGACCATAAATCTGGTCTGAGAAGAGTGGAGCCAACTTATATCCTCGAGTATGGCTGATCTTTAGCCGCAACAAAAGGGAAGAAATAGGAAGGGAAAGGAGTCGTAAAGTGCTTGTCGGAGATCCACCGCGAGGAGGATTTGTGAGTCACCGAACAGAAGGAGTGACACTGGTGTGGGTGTGTGGTACGGGCCGAGTGGGGCTGTGGCGAGACAGTGTGGTAGAATGTAAAGGATGGCATTTGCATTTCATATGCATAATGGCTATGTGGTGAGAGAGGCGTCGCAGGTAGAGGGATATTTACGGCTGCTGTCAGGTTCGCTGGGAAACACTTGTGAAATGCGTCGCTGTTTGAACACCGGCACTGTGTAAACCGTCGGGAAAAAGGTCGACGCGGCAGAAGACCGCAAAGAAAATAGCGCTTATGTCTTCCTGCGAAAGATGCGCGCGATGAACAAGACGTCGTTTGGTTCGGTGTGAGAAATGGGAGCGCATGTAGAGGACGGTCGACAACACCACAGAAACACACATGCTGCAAATACTCATCCGTCAACTTAACCTTCTGGAAGCACGCGGAGGCGATGCACGGTGTTACAGCGCCCACTCTCCAGCCACACACATTTTCTCCCGTTCTCTCAACCTTGACAGTGTCCTTCAGTAAAATGTATAATTCCATCACAGCAGACAACAGTGCAGAGGGTTCTTTTGAGTGTTTCTTTTTTTCCCTTTGAGTTCTTTTAAAAATCTCACTAATCACTCGCTCCTTTCCTTCTGCGACGAGTTGCAAAACTAATCTTCCACTTTCTTCTCTCTTCAACCTTTCCATTCACCTTCCGCTGCCTATCTCTGGCCACAGAACTTCTCTCTTTGACTCCCTTTTGCATCGTGCCGTTTAAAATGCGTTTCTTGTGTCTGGCACCGTCGCACTGCGATGCATGCTCATGGTGGTGTTTTTGCAACGACTAAATTCACGCGATGTAAGCTTCATGAACACGTGTGTGTGTGTGTGTGTGTGTGTGTGTGTGTGTGTGTAGGGATACTTACCAGGCACTGGCACTGCTGGCAGTTCTCCACCCATGTGTCCCCGCTGCCGTAGGTGAGCAGGCCGTTCTGGTGCAGACACTGGCTGCTCAGGCGAGGGTCGCACTCGGGGCAGCAGTACAGGTCGGCGTTGGGGTTGTCGCAGTCGCAGACCATCCTGCGGCACATCACTTGGCCGGCCTGTTCGGATGGGAGGGGGTGAGGGGAGCACAAAACACGCATCTGTGTATATATCCCGCGAAGGCGCATTTGACACGCGTGCAAAAAGGCGCGGCCCATTTGTTTGACGGGATCGTTAAACATGCATGTCGATCATAAATATTGGACTAGGCTGTGTAGCCTGGCAACTGATTTTTAACGCTCTGGATTAGGGCTTTCCAGTCTTGAGGGGAAGACAAGACGAGATTGAAATACACGTTCTGAAGAGTGAGCCTCCTGATCGTCAGTGTGGCGTTTGAAGAGGAGCTGCTCGGCTGTCTGGTTGTCGCCGCTGATTTAAGGTGCCTTCCGCGCGCAAGAGCTGCTCCGGGTCGGAATTCAACTCATTACCTTTGTCACATACTTCTCTCCCGCTCTCGTCTCATGCCGCCACTTCAAGGTGCGACCGTCTGAGGAAATGAATGTCGTACTGTTCGTCCCAGACACATGAAAACAATTAGTGGATAAATCAATTAGGTGATTGACAGAAAAGCTATCTGCATATTTCTTTTCTGGCATTTTTATGCCTTAATTAGATTATTGGCAGGGGAGGGGTGGAAGCAAATGGGAGGCGAGAGAGAGAGAGAAGGAGAGAGAGAGAGAGCAAGAGAGAGAGAGAGAGAAGGGCATTTATACCTGCAGTTTCTTTAATGCCCAAGTATTATTTTGTGCAGTAGTTTGTCTTCTTTATCGTCTTTATTTAGGATTCTGGACCACTTGTCCTGGAGCTGCATCGATACCTAGAGTTTCTGTAATCTGTGGCCCTCCGGCCAATTAAATAAAAGTAGTTTCATTTCTGAAATGATTTAAAAAAATAAGCTGCCTCTCCGATAGATGCACTTGAGAGCTAAGCCCCACCCCGCTGGTGCTGCAGGCAGATTGAAACAATAAACCATTTGCATTTTGCATGACCTCAGTCTGGACACATCCCAGCCTTTGTCTTCTCCGTTGATGTTTGACCTTGGTTTGCCCCTTCAGTTAGTCACAGCTCTGCCTCTACCATCCAGCTGTGTCCGTCTCAACAATAACATGTTTACTGATCTGCTTCTTCAATCACTCAATACAAATATTTTTGACAGGCAGCTCCTCAATCTCTCAAATCAATTAATATGACTCATTTAATTAAGGAGCCATTTCTGCCCTGGTCCTTTGTAATCAAATGAATAATTTGTTGCTTGATCGTTCACCACCGACACTAATCCACTATAATCACCCTCCACTTCTGCCAGACACTTGGCATTATGTCGAGGGAAACGCTAAAATGCAAAGTATGACTGGTCCATGACCTGATAATCATGGAGGGAAAATGTGTCTGGGACGATGGAATGAGTGTTTTGGAGCAACTGATCCCAGATGCCTTGTCACCGGGGCGTCAGAAATCAATCAAAGCAACGACATCAAAAGCCTGAGTCACTCTGGTCCACCTTTATAAATCACTACCGTTAGCGCATGTTTCCATCCGACTATTAGCCTTTCTTTTTACAAGTTTTTGTTGCATGTTTTAAAATAGGCAAAGGGAATGGCGACAAGGACAGTGTTACATTTTGAGCGGCATGTGATTAATCACATCACTGCCTTCTAATATTTCCAATAATGACTTGACCCCGAGGGGTCACCTGAGACGTTTAGTAGCGTCCGCAGTAAACAAAGTACAAGACAAGCAACGCCTGATGACACATATTCCTTTTTATAAACACCAGGACGATTTAAGCTAGCTGTTCATTTCTGAAGTCCAATGTTCACACTCTTTGGAGCTCGGTTTAGGTCTCCAACAACGCCTGACTGAAATATCTGCTCTTCAACTGCTAACGGCTACATTTAGTTGCTAACTGTGTCTGCTGTTTGGCGCTGGGAAGCCAGCGCATGCACACTGCGTTTCGTAGAGATGTTCAGCTGAAACACGGCGCCTTCTGTGGGGATCAAACCAACACACCAGGTGAAACTTGACACTGACCGAAATGTTGGTAATAGTTACCTCTGGGGGTCGTCACTACGAGAGACCCCTTATACGTTATAAAGAGCAAACTGGAACCTGAGAATGTCATGGGTTGTGTTATTTTTCACATGAAAGGTGGCATGACGTTGGTCTTTCACGCCATGCCTCTCCTCATCCATCGCACCGCTTTGCTTCTTTTTTCTTTCGTTTTTATAAATACCACAGACTAGCTGAAGGGGCGCAGTATGATGACGGGACAGAACGAGGTGACTTTGTTGCTGATTGGCACCGTGGGAGACGTCGTCACTCATAGGGGAGAACATACAGTTAGTTATTCTTTTTTATCCTTTGTTTCGACACCAGAATAGCAGAGAGGGAACAAACAAAGACCGGAAGAAAAGAAGAAAAAAAACGTAATCACAGAGCAGTCTGGTGCACACGCAGCCATAGAGAGAGGGAACACCATTACTCAACTCTCGACTGCACCGGGCACATTTCTTCTGTTTCTATCTGCCTGTCAATCTTTTTCTTATCTCGTCCATCTCTCCACTTGTCCATCTCTGTCTATTTCAGGCAGTCCATCGTGAGTCTGTCTGTCTCCACTCCGCTCTCTGATCTACATGCCCATCTCCATCTGCTTCTTACCTGGCAGGAGCACACAGAGCACCTATCGCTGTCCAGCACCCAGATCTGCCCACTGTGCTTGACCTTGTTGTCATGAATACAGTCGCCGGTGCAGTTGTGTCCGTGGGGGCACCGGCAGTCGTAGCCTCCGTCCAAGTTGAAGCACACGGTGTCGTTGGCACAGGTGTTCCTCCCAGTCTTGCATTCATTAATATCTGCAAAGGGGCGGGGGGGGGGGAAAAGAGACAACATCGTACATATGCTCGCGGTTTATGCACGGCTTGTGGAAATGAGGATTTATTTTTATTTTTATTACGAGCCCTGTAACATTTGCACGAGCAGCATGGTGACGAGGTAAAAGAGCATGTGCTGTTACAGCTTTTATGCAGCCGGAAGTTGCAGCTCAAATGCAGCTGTAAAATGTAGCAGAACAACAATTTTCAGATCTCGGGAGAAACATACAGTACACGACTGTTATGTAACCCAGAAACCTACTTTTGGTAAATTATAACTTTGCTTTGTGTTTTTTTTTTTTTTTTAGTTTTAAGAGCGCCTTTAATGCTTTTTTTTTTCCATTTTTACTGCCTCTGCCAACTCTGACAGGCAGGATGGGGTCAATGAGTCGAGCAGCGCTAGTACTATTGTTACAGGCGATGCTTCGATGTTGCTGCAGATTGAGGGTTTCTTTTTTGACAGGTGACACTTCTCCTGACAGGCCGTATCAGAGAGAATGTTGCAGAAAATGAACAGGCTGCAAAAAAAAAAAGAAGCAAACTGACGTCTTGGGAGGAAAACACACTGATAATGACACACCTATCCAATCACACCGCTGTTTACAGGAGTGTGACGAAACCAAAACTCAGAGTTTTTGATGGCGGGTGATGATTATTTAAACAGAAGTTCTCTTTAATTAACAGGCAGTGTTTTCAGTGGGTGCTTCTCTAATCTCTCCACCGTATCTTTAGAAATCAAAGAGGGGATTTTTGCCTCTGTGATGCGGCTGAGATGTACAATCAGGGGCCACTAAATGGAGAATAAAATGAGTGTTTTCTAGTTTTGTGGCATTGTGGAGCTATAAAAACAGTCATATTCTTGCAATGCTAAACTCTATGAACCAGAATTTAAACCTCGAGCGAAGCTCTAAAATCGGAGGTGGCGTGACTTTGTCATGTTGAGGATTCTTCGTCCAATCGGCTTCACCAAAGTCCATTTACAAAAGTGAATTTTTTCACACAAAATGAACATGGATTGGGATATATTATCCCCTAAAAAAAAATTCATTTTTTCCCTCCACAAAAACAAAACAAGTCGCTGAATTATCCACGTTGCGTTTTCCAAAAAGCTCAATCAAAATGAAACCTTTTTTTTTTTTTTTACACCGCCGCTTGGTGCATTGGAGTAGCGGAGGTGGACCGCTCACCTACGCACGATTCCCCGCTGGCGGAAAACAAGCCGTTGTCATGGTAGCCGTCGCGGCACTCGCAGTGGTACCAGCCGGGCAAGTTGACACAAGTGGATTTACTATCACACTCGACAAAGCCGTCCGCACACTCGTCGATATCTGAAGAGAAGAAGAAGAAGGAGACATCCATACGTACAGTCGCTATCTTTGTTGGTTTGAAAATATGCTCTTGACAGGGAATTGGCTATTGAGCTTGCATTCTTGCCCGATAGGCATTTTCAACACTGACTGACTTATAATTGATGGAACAACGTGTCTAGCGCTTGAGTGAATCTAGTCCGTGGGCTTCATTGATCAAGCACAGTTGCATAGCCGGAGAAGGACATCTGTATCAATAAAATATAGCCGGGAATGAATGAATCTAATATAACGAGCCTATTCTTAGAAGCCGGGCGTGCATTTTTTTTCTGAAATGCCAGTAAAGAGAAGACAAAAATCAAACACGGCCTAATCCTCCAACACATGCAGGCAAACAAATGCATTCTGAGGTGCGTGTGTGTGTGTGTGTGTGTGTGTGTGTGTGTGTACACTTTTGCTGAACTTTACTTGGACAAAAGGAGTTAATATGAGGTGACGTGTGGAGAAGCTCATCAAAGGGCTCGAACGCAGCTTCCAACACATCCTGTGGGCGGTTGTCAATAGCTGGAGCTCATGTTTGTTTTCACAGAGCTCCACTTAGAGATATCCTTGACTCTGCCTCCTCCTTCAGCTCTTGTCTTTAATAAAAAGACTTTGATTACATGCTCCGACGTTCTCCCCGCTGTATTTTTTTCCTCTTCTCTCTTTCACTCGCCGCGCTCCCCTCTTCTGTTTACAGCGGGCCAACATCCAGCCCTTTTATTCCAACAACGGGGGCCCGGGCAACATCTTCTGCAAACGTCAACCAAGAACAAATCTAATATCATTTCCAACAATGAGCGTAATAACAAACACGCAGACGGATCACTCTGATATTTCAGCTAACATTTAATTAAACTGAGGGCCAGGCCCGCACAAGAGAGGAAATAAAGCCTGTCATTATACAGTAGCGCTAAATGCGTTAGGCCCAGACATGCACCGTGATTAAATGTGTCTGTATGCTCTGTGATGTTTTTTGTGTGCATGATGCATGATGCTCTGCGCTCATTATGAAAATGGCAGTGTGCCGCGTCTGACCTTCTCCACATCTGCCTGCAACAGTATCCCCCATAGAGCGACAGACAGACGGGCTCGCGGTCCCCCACCGCCCGGGCAGTAATGGGATTAAGATCTATTGGCTAATGAGCCCGCAGCCTTTTAATAGAATTTCTGCAGCAGATTAACTGTTGATGAAATGTCCTGCAGATTACGGCCTTATCCGTTCAAAAAATGACCCGCATTTGTCTGAGAAGCAGGTTTGCTTCAAAAACCTGCAGAATATTTATCCCTCCCCCCTCCCTCCCTCCCGCAAACCCCCGTCTCCCAAGCCTCGAAGTTACAGACGTTCAAGCGTAAGCTCACATTTGACTAATTACATCAGTTTTTGTGAGAGCAGAGCACCTGATTTTTTTTCCCCTGAGGTCAGCGATGCCGGATTAAAAGGACACGAGTCTACAGCAGATACTCTGAACAAGCCTATCTCTAAAAAAAACTAAAATAGGAATCTGTGCTCCCCCCACTCCTGAAGAGAAACATCCAATGCTATTTGCTGCCTGTGAATTTCAGTGTGATAAAAGTGCACAGAGCGTTTAACGGGAAAAGCTGCATGAGGTCTGCCGATCTAAAAAAAAAACCCCCGAAAAAAACAATAACGCTGCATTTGTTTGGATCGTCCTCTTCTCCGCCATAAGGCTGCGTGGAGCTATTCAGAGTGCAACGCCGCAGTCGGAGACTATTTATAACAGACACTGATGCTGAAGGGAGTCTAAAAATATGCAAATAGCTATTTTCAGCTATTTTCATTCAGGTGTTTTAGAAACTTGGCTCGTCTTGGCTAGAACAACAGAGGGTTACACCCTCAGCAAAAGATTCATCGCTTTCTCTTCCTATCGAGCCCAAACTGTCAGCTTCAATTACGGCTCGCCGCTTCCCAGCTTGCTGTCAACGCAGCTTTCGTAAGTGCGGCGGCGTTTTAGGACGCCGGAACTCAGCGTTGGCGCACCTTGGACTTGACAAGATTGAATGTGTGAGGTACAGGAAGGATACAACATGCTTCCAAAAGTCTCGCCTTCTCTTTTATCATCTGGCGTAAATGATAATGGAAGATCATTGTAATTAAATCATCAACGGTGACAATCAGACAAGGGCGCGCTGCCTGAAAGCGCCGTCTCTACTGAATCATGAGGCTCCAGCTTGGGTTGAATCATCGATGCGCATGGCGCGGTGTCTTCACAACACGTGTCAGGCTTTTCTTTCTCTGCTCGAGGAAAAAGGAAGACCACACAAACAATCCAAATGTGGCTTTTCCCGAATCTATCTCCCGGAAAGGGTCAAGGCCACGGATGAACAGCTATTTCGGAGTTATCTTGCTGACTGAGAGACGTGGAAACTGACAAGAACCAAACCTGCACAAAGAGAGGTGGATGAGGAGGAGAAAGGGAAGGAGGAAGAGGAGGATCAGGCAGACTGCAGTTAGCCTCCTCGTTATCCTGAGTGGCAGCCTGGAATCAAGGGCTCTATTAAGGCATCTCTCTGAGGACAAAGTGAGGCACAAGCAGTCGAGTCCCTCTGCACCCTCCTGGGCTCGTTCTGCCACTCGGCCACCTCCTCCTCTCTTTCTTCATCCTCTGCCTTCGCCTCTCCACGTGTTCCCCTTTTCACTTTGCCCGACTATCTCCCGTCTCGGGGGCTCAGGCAAACGCCGAGGTGCCCTCGTCGTCACCTTCTCACGTCGCTGCAGTATTTCCTCTCTTTGAGCGGACAAAAAGGCAGAGTTTAGAGTTTTGGTCTTGGCGGCCCTCTCGTCTTTGTCCCTCCCTCTCATTGTCCCCCCCGCTCTCTCCGAGCTCTCCACTTCGTTCCCGCTTCCTATTCTGCTGCTGGCTAGGTGCAGGTGTCTGCTTTTACCCCGTCATTCTTTCCCTGCAAGCACCATTTGTCGCTTGCTCCCCCCATCTCGCCCTCCCTCATCCCTCCCCTGCCGTGTCTTTCACCTCCTCTGACTGACAGACAGCGCTGAGGGTTGCGATGCAGCACTACGGTGTTGCAGCACCGCTACCACTACCGCGCGTACATCTGCCGTACTGTAACCTGATTCAAACTGATTTCCATCCCCATAGAGGTCTATACCTGGTAATCCTGATAGGCACCAGGAGGCATTAGTCAAAGACAGCTCCGGATCTTCACTGAACCTTCCCTCCTGCTTCGAAGTCGGACGCCATTTAACAATGAATGGATTTAAAAATTAGCTGAATTTGTCATGTCGGATCACGTTTGCAATGACGGCTGGGAAAAAGGCTGCAGAACCTTTTTAAGTCGATATTAACACGTACAAAGCTTTTATCGGCACGTGCGCGACACAGCGACAGGGTAAGAAATGGATTACGGATCCCTGCTCTTTCATGTACGGTGACAGTGCAATTGAGTGATTGTCACTGCTCCTCAGTCTTCATTAAGAGAATGAGCGAATCTCAAGAAATCAATCAATCATCATACAGCCGGGAGGAAAATTGAGTTACACACTGGGTTCCTGAAGATGAAACAGACACGGAAACACAAATCCATATCTGCGAGCACTTGAGTGGGAGAGTGGAAGAGTAATCACGGAAAACTGAAAAACAACCCTTGTGAACAATCGGTATGGCTTCAAGCGCACACACAACGCAATCCCTCTGTACGGCTGTGTAATTCCTCCACCCTTGAACTAAAGTCACCATTTGTAAACTGATCTTTGAAGTCGAAAAACACGTGAAAGTCAGTTTCAGCACGGTTGCTGTATTTTTTTGGGAGGGGGGGGGGAAGTAATAAAGTTTTTAGACGTGGATCGGAAATGCTCTTTTAAATCGAGAAGTCCCTGAGAGGAGGAGGAGGATGGGTCGCGGTGTCATGTTTCCATCACCGGCGCTCGGAGCCGGTAAAGACCTGTGACTATTGCCGAGTCAGTCAGTCAGTCAGGGATATCGAGTTTTTTGTTGTTGTTGTTGTCCAATTGGAAAGGGGCGACAGAGGAGCTCCGAGAGGACCAGGCATTTCCCTCACATTGACACTTCAACGTACAGTGGCGCGGCTAATTAGCTATCAAGCCTGCGAAATGATGTTCCCAGTGCAGAATTTACCCACAGACCCACGGACGGAGGAACAGGTATGTGAGACAGAGAGATGGTTTCATGACGAAGACAAAAAAAATATATATAACATTTTCACTTTGGGAATGCAGATTTATTTATTTTTTCCTCAAAAAAAGAGCACGGGGCATTTAAGTTACAGCTCTGTA
Source organism: Clinocottus analis (assembly GCF_023055335.1). NCBI lineage: Eukaryota > Metazoa > Chordata > Actinopteri > Perciformes > Cottidae > Clinocottus > Clinocottus analis. The sequence continues at coordinate 5,408,505 of NW_027176218.1, read as the reverse complement.
TGCTGCGGCAGACGGGAAATGGAGCAATTTAATTTTCATTGGCCTTTAAGGCAATGTAGCTGTCCGGCGCGGCAGCTCCGGCGGCAGCGAGCTATCCCTGGGAGATGTGTCATTTAGGTAGAAGCAGCAGGTTGCGTTCAGCTCAACGACAGCTCCGGCCATTAGCGGGCCCTAATTAAGACACGCTAATTAGGGGTGATGGAGTGAGGGCTTTGTGAGGCCGCCTGTAAATAAATAATGAATACATAATCACTACGCTTAAACAAGCCGCTTGAGCTTCAACAGTCACATGCCCCCCCCCCCCCCCTCCTCCCTCCTTACCCCCGGGCCATGTGGGTAAATCGTGGAGCAAAAGGAGGCAGAGAGCAGGGAGAGCTGCAGCGATGCATCATGGGAGCTGTCAAGGGGCGCGCAGGAAAAATGAATACGCTTTTAAATATTCACTACCTGCGCCTGGGAGTCGAGCGGGTGGGCGGCGCCCGGGGGGGGGAGATTTCAACCCGGATGAGGTTGTGATGTTTGCCTATTGTGTGATACACGCTGTGGCCCTCGCCGCTTCTACTTCTACACAACAGCGGGGCGCCGACAACCGCGAGCAACTTTTCTGCCCCGTGCAATTGAACCCGGACGGGCCGTGTCGGTGATGCGCGTGCAGCCGACCTTCTTCCACTTGCATCACACTCCCACCTGACTATCAGCACGTTTCATCATTATTCATCTTCATGGCTGCCTGATTCGTTGTCTATCTGTTGTTTTTTTGAATCCGTGTTTTTTTAGTCTCGAACTCTGACGAGCTTCCTGGAGCTCGACATCAATGTAAATGAGGTCAGAGGGAACAAATTGTTTGTCTGGCCCCCGATCGCCTCTCTGTCCCCGTCAATAAACCAGCGTGACCTCACGGCTCCACATCCGTCTCTCGCTGCCTTCAAAGCTTCCTGATGAACTCACTGGCCATCCACTTGTCTCCTCCCATCCGCCTCCACATATTCTTCTTCACTGCTTTTTTCCCCCGCCCCATTCTATTTTTACATCTCATAATAAATCACCTCCGTTTTTTTGCCCCTCCCCTTCCTTTTTCCCTCTCGTCTTATCTCCTCTCATCTGCTGTTACCCAATAATTAAATACCCTCTCCTTTCTTCACTTACTTTCTCTAAGTTACGTCCTCTTCAAACTTTGCTTCCCTCTTACTTCTCCAACTTATCTTTCCTCAAAGAGCTCAGGGAAAAGTACAGTTAAAGAGAAAGGGTCTAAAGATTCATTGAATATTGTGTGAAATATGGACGCTGTGATGAAAAGGAGCCATTTTGCTTCCATAAACAAAACGCTCCGCTCTTTAGAACGCGTCTCTTCATCAGGGTATCACTGCAGATGAAGAAGTCTGCTGCTAAATGATCACGACTTGAGAAAATGAGTTTCTTTTCTTCCCAATAAAACGTGAATTTACAGTGTAGGTGTAAACCCCGCGGGGTCTCTGACGGTGCTCTCCGGCATAACCCTTCAGGAGCGTGTAGGAGTCACGATACCAAAATTGCGTCATTACCATTGAACATAAAATGATTGTTATCTCTTTCTCCTTGTCCTGAAAAGATCACTGTTGATGCTAAACTGGCCTCCCCTGTGATACGGTGACGCTGATGATTCAAAAGTCCTTGCGAGGACAGATGAAAGGGAGAGGTGTCCATCCACAGGATCTGATGAAAATGCTCCTCTCCCTCAAGCAGCCCACTGCGTCCTTTGAGAAGCCAGCAAGAGGCCAGCCAAGGACAGCAGGGATGGCCATTAGTTATAGAGCTGACAGCGTAGTGACAGAACATTTTAACTGGTGGCAAAGCACCCTAACAAGCTTAGGGGGGCTTGAAAGGAGCAGATAATGAGCTGGGAAAAAAAAAATATCATAAAACACAAACGCTATCTCCCTATTCTTCTCGTAGAAACAGTCCAGCGACGCAGTCAATGCGCACACATCTGAGGCCAAAACAGAAGGGGTTGTTCACAGATGTTATGTCCTATTATTCATCAGCTGGTGGAAAACCTTTACAGTCCTGGGGCCTGTTTCCTAAGAGCATCTTAAAGCTAAGATGATCGTAAAACCCTCGTTGTGAACCGCCGGGTATTCGCGGGGTATTTTCTAAAAGCGTCGTAACTCTTAAGACTCGGAGATTACAAGTTGCCTGTAATTACTTTGCTTTCAGATGCGACCGCAACGTGATCTATTGAGAGCCTTTACGGTTTTGTTTTATTTCATATTTTTCGCCGATACTGTTATCAAGACGACTGTGATTTATGCAACATGAGTGAACGTCTTGAACCAATACATAAATAAATAGCCCTGGAGGCTACGGAAAAAAAGAAAGAAAGAAGGAAAATGGAAATTACTACGGAAAAGAAGAATTTCTTTAACCTGCTGTTCAAGGGCATATTTATAATATCGTTGATTTGCATCAAATGGCCATGAATTGTGCATGTTCTCAGAATTTCCCATGCCTCTTCTTCATCGGTTATGCAAAAGCACCTCGTAAAAAGACATCCAGGACAACCTTCACAATGATAACTACATTTCATTGGACCGGTGTGTAAAGCTACTGGATGTATCTCATATCTTATATACAGTACATGCATTTCATCTCATCTTGTCGTCGTGCCACTTGCCTGATCTTTTGCTCCCTCTTTCGATCTCTCCCTTTCTTGCTTTTAGTGATACCTTTGAAAAAAAAAAAAAAAGACCCGTATAATTTGAAGTTGCGCGCTGGAAGATCTGATTGTTGACTAAGTCACTACATTCACATGACGTGCTCAATGGCTCTCGTTGGCCTGCACGCTTTTTGCATGTTTATGTATCTTTAGTGTCGAAATATTTACTGGAAAATAACTTAAACATATTCCCTTGCAGCATGGACCCAAATGAAAACGGGACACAACATAAGATTTACAGCCAAATAGCATATTGACTGCGACATCAACAACACCGGTAGATTTGACCACATCAGACAAAAAAAAGTCATTTACAGGTAAGTAATCAATCACACAGAATAATAACCGCACTCGCTCTGGCTGGCATTGGAAACACGTGTCGGTTGGGAAAAAAAAAAGAACCATTTGGATTTTGCTCTGAAACATCCTCGTCGGCAGAGTAGCATTTCCTCCCCGGGAAGGAAATGGACGCTGGAAAAAAATAAATAAAGCGATATTACATAAATATTCTCGCATTTGCCGAAGATCACCCCAGCCATATAAGGAGCGAGCCCGAGGCTACCACATTGACTATGCGGCGTGTTCGGGGGGCACGCATTACATGGCTGGCCCCGCGTACATTTATATCCACGACTGAAGCGTATGTGCCCCGCCGCAGCTGTGCGCTGCATAATTCATGACGTGTCAGAGTTCTCCGCGAGCTGGTGTCTGTCTGTCAGCAATGCGTGTCCCCTGTCCCTCCCCATCCATTCCCCCTGAATGGTAATGACAAGCCACCAGGCGCACGCATGCGGTCACAAGAAGATCTCGGCTCCAAAAAAAAAAAAAAAAAAGCGAAAAACGCATTACCGTGCATGCTCATAACTGTGCACAAACTGTTACACGCACGTACGCCGCGGCACACCGGCGTAGAGCGGTCCAAATTGGGAGGCAGGTGGACAATCAGCACACTGTTGTCCGCCTTTCTCATACGTAGAAATGTGTGCGTGTGTGTGTGTGTGTGCGTGTGTGTGTGTGCGTGCTCGTGCCTATCCGCATTGCCTTGAAGAACTCCTGTTCGGTGTCTTATGACAGGCCGTCAGTCTGCTGTTGCAGCAGCAGAAGTGCTGGCGTCCCAGGGGAGGCCTCTAAAAGCTCACAGGGTTCTAGGAGGGGAAGAGGGATGGGGGGGGTGGAGGGGGGGAGTTGGGGAGCCCAGACTTAGTGAAAGCTTTTCCATGTTCATCCACCCAGCTCCGCTTCTCCTCCTCGTGCTTTCCCCGACTCCACCGGCCTCATTCCGCATCCCAATGCAGAGAGAACCCACTAACCCCTGGCCTTTCTCGCCGCCCATCTCTCTCTTTGCGTTTTCCCGTTCCGTCGCCGCATCTGTCAGTTTCTCCCTTCCCCAAAACATCCCTGTGTCCTCCTTTCCGCTTCACCTCCTCTCACCCTCCCTCCTGGTCGTTACTTCGCTTCCTTCTCCCTCCTCGGATTTTGCATCTGTCACTCTCCCCGTACGTCTCCATCTCTTCTCCCCAAACTATCATCCTCACCCCCCCCTCCCCCCCTCCCCCTCCTTGCTCCCTTCCCGTCCTCCCCACCAGCAGAGCAGCATATCCAACAGTACATTAACCTCCATACATCTCTGTGAGCTCCACCAGTAGACACTTCCCTCGCTGGGAGCTCCTGTCACCCCGCGAGGAGACAATAAGACGGACTGCCCCTTTCACACTGACTGACTGCTGAAGTCTCTAAACGGTGCCAGAGGCTTTAGCCCTGTAGCATGACGCCCCGACGGTGGTCCTGGACCACAAGACTTGAGGAACAACTGAGCACACGAGGACGGTATAGCTGTCACGGAGCTGACGAGATCGGGAAGAAGGCAAAATTGCGAGAGGGAGGAGAGAGATGCTCAGTGAAGCGGCAGCTGTGGCGACAAACATGTTGTCGCCTGAGGCAGGAGGAGCGTGCGAGAGATTCGGCGTGCACGCGAGCGCTTGTTTGTGTTTGCGTCCCTGTACCTCGAATTCTAATCAGCCTCAATTATGAGCGGAGGGGGAAAGCCGGGAAAAAAAAAAAAAACAGGCCGATCCCTGAGCCGCCAGCCTTTCATCCCTTTATTCCCCTCATGGTGTGGTTAGGAAAGAGACAACTGTATTAACGGTGAAATGGGTTTGGAAAAAGTTGTTTTTCAGTCGCATTGAATGGAGAAAGGAGCATCTTCCAGGGTTGGCTCATGCAAAACACATCACTCACTTCTCGTTCAACACTTTTGGCATCATGCTGGTTCACTCTCTTGGGAAAGAGATGAGAAAATTGACGCCCCTCTCATATTGCCTTTTCTTTCGTTCTTTTTCTAAATTCCTTCTTACAAGTTTTTGGAATTTCCAATAAAAAAAATAATAATGAAGCAGCGAATCAGTGTCCACATAAATGGCTATGAATTGGTTAATATAATCTATTTGATATACTTTTTTTAAATATATATATATATATATTTATATGTGTGTGTGTGTGTGTGTGTGTGTGTGTGTGTGTGTGTGTGTATGTGTGTGTCTAGTGACATTGTGTGACATGCATTGAGTATTTGTGCAATGAGGGAGCCAAAGACTGAAATTTCTCAGATGTATGATTTAAGCTTTTCACTTGTGTGTGTGTGTGTGTGTGTGTGTGTGTGTGTGTGTGTGTGTGTGTGTGTGTGTGTGTGTGTGTGTGTGTGTGTGTGTGTGCGATTAGGTCTTGGGTGTAGGTCTTGGTCTTGTTCTTCACACAGCCTCTTCAATAAGGGCTTTTCAGATTCTGTACTGACTGTGCTTTGACTTTTAAGGGACTTCATTTTCTTTTTTTGTGGACAGAGATATCCATCAATAAAGAACAAATACTTAAATAAATAAAACCTAACCTTGATACGATTAAAGTGATGAAAATAGAAATATAAAAAAAAAAGTATTCCAGAACAAAGAAATGATTCCAACCGAACATATTAATTTGTAGAGCTTTTTAAATACCGACTGATGAATAGAATATCCTTGGACAAATCGTTTTTCACGTTTTAGAAGATTCCTCCTTTGATGGACTTTTCTGTGTTTTTGGAGACGCAGGACACTGACAAAAGAGAGTGAAGTGAGAGATGGAGACAAAGAGAGAAAGGCAGGGATCTAAAACACTCTGCAAGGTAATGAAATGTGTGATTGCCTGGACCATGCCATCGCTACGAGACGAGGCCCTCAGAACTCTCTGCTGCAAAACGGGAAGGATGATAAGTCATTACGGTGAGGTGTTTTAACACTTTCTCAGTAGCTTTTTACACACACACACACACGCACACACACACACACCCACACACACACCTTTCCCCTCCCTCAGCTTCTCAGAGCAGCAAGGCGAGCAGTAAAAAGGACGCCTCGTAAAAAACAAAAAAAGGTCCTTTATGTGCAATCGATACCCGAACCAATGAGCAAGCACAGAAGCTCCGTTTGCTTCGCTCAAACACAAGCACACACACACACACACGCACACACGCACACACACACTGAGAGAACTGTCATGACTTGACTTCCTATTAGCTCGGCCGCTTGTCTCCTCAAGGACACTCCAGGAAAAGGTCGAAACGGGTTATGAGAGAAGGTGTTGCTGCTATAGATTAGACATATGGTGGGTCCGGCGCTACCACCAGGATCACAGCCTTTCTCGAATCACTTGAAGCCCCGGCACTGCAGCGTAAAACACGCGGGAGAGGATCCAGAGCCTCGAAGTCTCAGTCTCAGTGTCGCGTGTGACATATCTTCCGTGCACGAGGGCAAGCGGTGATGCAGTCTATCGAACCCTATTGGATGTCGTGCATCAGGAGGTTGTGCAGAGGTAATTTGGATGTGGCATGGTGCCGATGAGGTGGGAAAATGCCACGCTGATTAATATGGGGTAATTCCCATACTGCTGCAACCGCAGTTCAAATCCTCCATCGGGCCATTGGGAGAGGTACGAGCTCATTATTCAACATGGAGTGCAAACCCACACAGGCAGACACACGAACACACAAACACATTCAAACACACACACACACACAGTGAATATAGAATAGATCAGATCATCTTTTATGAGCACTGAAACATCTCAGCGTTTCCAGATGTTAACTGTCAGCTGTTTTGTCGAGGTCAGCAACCGTGACAAATCACCTTTCTACAGCAGAGCGTTGTCGTTTTTTTCCCCCCTCTTTTCTTTTGTCCTTTTCCAGCTTGATTACACGAAAATAAAACACCTCGTCTCTTCATTCCGCCTCCACTTCCTGTTTCTCGCCCCTTGAAGCACGTCCCAGGCACAAGTCTTCGCCGGGCTCTTTTTGAGGAGAGAAACGAAGGAGGGTGGAACTGAGATGAAGTCTTACCTGTCTCGCATCGCTTCCCCGTAAATCCTTGCTGGCAAACGCAGTTGTTAGGTGAGACGCAGGTTCCCCCATTCTGGCACAATCCGTCACACATAGCTAGAGGTAGACCAGACGAGGAGAGCCATTACTCACCAAGATTAACGAGCATTAACTATGTAATTAGACCAGCAGCAGCATATGTATTTGCATACAGAATAAGAGCTAATTTGGTGAGTTGATTCATTAGGGGCTCTCACGATATTATTTCACTTGATTAATGCGTCTCACCAAGGTTAATTTCAAAATGTTCATTATCCACGGATAGACTGTTAGTTAATGTGTCTCCGAAACACAGAGAAGTCATTGAAGTTGACATCATGCAATGGGAATAAATGAAATAAATACACAAAGTATACCCCGATTTCAAAGAATACAACTTATTCAAAACAAAAGAAGCCCCTAACCTGTAGAAGGAGCACCGCATAGTGGTCCAGATTTTATTCACGGGGCTCTCCAACCATTTAGGAAACCATTTAGGGTTGTTGATTATTTGATTAACCGATAAATGATCAGTAACTATTGTGAAAAACGATTAATCGCTTTAATCAAGTCTTTGTCTTCCTCATTAGAAAACGGAATAATTGTATATTCTTTAAGCCTGTTGATTGGTTAAAAAGAAGTAATTTGACATCACCATGGGCTTCGTAAAAATAGTGAGCCAGAGAAAAGGAAAAGGGTTTTCACAGGATGATAAGTACTCCCGATGACAAGCAAAAGGAAAGGATCCCTTTTATAAATAGATTTCTAATCAAGGGATTGATTAACCGGCTAAGGTCAAGTCAATTTTCTAGTAAGAGCATAGATTACAAATAGAGCGATGCACAGAGAGAAGCTCTCATTAAACCCGGGTCGCACAAGGCTTGTAGCTGTAGAAACCACGTCTCGGTTTTCATCGCGGGGATACGAGGTCGGGGGAACTAATGTGAGAGGATGGAAGACGCCGGAAAAAAACTCACTCGAAATATCTTTAATTGGGACGTTACTTCATCATTTTGGATGATTGATGTATTTTGTATGCCGCTCACTTCAAATTGTTCCTCCTGTAAAAGGGGGGGAGGTGGTCACAAAACCTAAATGATGGAGTTCTTTGCCTGATGAGAGACATCACACGTACAGCGTAGAGAGCCGTGTGAGAAGCAGAATTGAGCTAAAAGTCAAAGATATCAGTGCGCGCAGTTTGGTTCCGGGTACATTAAAGTAGAAACGGGCGTGTTTAATGCTCTCCCTGAAGAGAAAAGATGTTTATTATGTGATTTATGTGACATTGAAAATGAGTTGTATGTTTTATTGCTTCTTATATGATCATTTAAAGACGCCACGTCTGAGCAAAATGTCCTTCATTTCTGACAAATTCTTCTGGATGGATGATTCTTAATAACTTGAGCTGTTTTTTGTTTTGTTTTTTTACCCAGGAGAGACTCTTCCTGTCTCATGTAATGTTTCTCCTCTGCAGTTTTTGCAATTTTCGGTGCATATAACCAACAGGGCGCCGCTTACCTTTGCACACCGTCCCATTGCCGGTGTAGCCCGGCTTGCAGGAGCAGCTGTGGCCTCCGACCATGTTGAAGCACAGGGCGTTGTCATCGCAGTTGTGGAGCCCGCTGAGGCACTCGTCATGCTCTGCAGACAAGAACGCAAACAAGCTTCTGATGTACATTCTGGCGCACGCAAATGGGAAAATTATACATCATTATACTCCCGTCTTCACACGTCCACCATCAAAATAAATAACCCCCCCAAAAAAATACTGAACGTCGTCCTTGTAAATGTACGTTATGATCGACCCAGCTGGCAATTTGTTTTTACTTTCCATTAAGAAAAAAGCAATTTGGGACTCAGTATTGGATTAAATGACTTGATAGTTAGACAGCTCCGAGTCTGGTGACAACACATCGGTGACAAACAGCCGCCCGGAGGACGAGCCATTTCTCTACCTCCCATCGTGATCCGTCATGAAACATCCTTTCAGATGTTTTACTGTAATTTGTTGTTCCTTTTTTTGGCACAATATGCAGAATGCGTTGGTCTCAATTATGAAACCGAGTTAACGACTGACAATGCGCTCCTGCCCATGCGTGTATGCAGTAATGAGGCGTCGTATTTTGCATTCGTGCGCCACTGGTCTTTAGTTTGAGTGTCGTACAAAGGCACAATTGGCCATTAAGTACCAGGAGAAATGTGTTTTTTTTTTTCTGTGGGTTTCACACCAGCATTAAGGAGATGTCCCCTTAGGACCGCGACTCCCAAGCTCTCCTCACTGGTGCTGCTGTGGAGTTAGTGATATGGTTTGTTATGAACATCCCACTGACAAGCCTGACTAATGGCCGCAGCCCATGACTACACACTGCATCCAACTGGGGAACAAATCTATTCCCCTCGATCTGGAAAAGGAGACCAAATCAGGTGGTTAATAAAAAAAAATAATGGAGTGAATGCCTCGAGAATAATCGACTCCCGTGATAGTCAAACATTACAAATAGTGTTGTGATAACATGAGGTGTGTGTGGAGGAAAGCAGAAAGCTGCAGTGTGCGCGAAATAGGAGAAAAGTGTATCGTCTTCGTATATATAGGGACATCAATACTTGGTGACAGAGAAACCTGAGATACTAAAGTTCCAAATTCAAATTTTAGTGGTGTGAAAAATATCTTGAAATATCTTGATGGAACCATAAAGTCAGATACTATCTGCTGTAATCCCACACAGCCACATGAAAGGATTACGATATCGGGTGTGGGATTATAAAGTCATACAGTGTATGCATTTTAATGTTTCTCCACAGAGTGATATGTGTGTTAACGCACAAATGGAACTAAAACTGTTTAGCGCCTTTGTTCCCATAATACCCTCATGCAGGACGGATAATGCAACCCAAATAATGGAAAGTAGAGCATTAAGGCTACAGGTTGCGAATGGTGGATAAAACTTCATTTTTTTTTTAAGTGGTCTTCATTATACATCCCACATCTTGTGTTACCTTTATAACACATAAATGTAATGGATGATAAGGACTCTCACACTTAATTGCCATCTCACACAGAAGGGAACAAAAAGGAACAAAAAGGTTTTAATAGGTCTCTTAAAAAAAAATGGAACGATGTTCGCTTATTGAAGCTGCGAGGGAGACGTTTTCTTATACTTTCATGATCAGATCAGACCGCGGTGTTTCTTCTTCAAATTGAATTGTTCATGAAAAACATGATTTGGTTTCTGCGGAGGCTGCTGGATCTGAACGTTGAACTGATTTGAAATGACATTACGCTGGGCTGCCAAAGAGGTGCGCTAGTTTACAGCCTTACACCAGACACCCCGCCTGACCCTTTGTGAATAATTCCTTAATCCCTCCTAACTTTTCTGTTACCAACTCCATTGCTGTGTTTTAAACGTTTGAACAAACCCTTCCGCACCACGGAGGAATGTTTACCCTCCTTAAACTGGAGTGCATCACGGTGCATTGACTTACTGAACCACCCTGGCCTCATTCTGGCGCCTCCATGTTTGTTTGCGTGGTGAGATGAATCGAATGTTTTTTTTTGTTTTTTTTTAAATCCCCGGTGTAACCAAGATACTCTCACTGCGAAAGCGATGGAGCATCTCTTCTGACGCTGGCTCAAAATGTAAACTAAGCAGCTGAAGAATTGTAAATCATTTAAGCCATATTTCCTGCTGTAGGAACAAGCACGTTAAGGCCCGCCCTTCGCCTGCCCCTGAACACAAAGGCAGATCTTTATCCCTCTGAGACACACAAAAGAAAAATACTCGTCTACCGTATTTGGAGATTCACATAAATAATGCTTTCTGATAAGTACTTGCTTACCGAGCAACCACATCAGCTGAACTGCAGCAAACTTCCTGGACTTGTTTTAACCTTCTGAAATATTTCCCTTTTTCTCGTATAAAAGCTCCGTATCCCCATCAGGACCCAAACGGATGCAAAACGAAAAAATTATCATGAAAGGCCTTTTTTTTTGCGAGAGCGCTCTCGCTCGAACGAAAGTATTTGGAAAACATTTAGTAATTTCTTTTTTTTTTCTTTTCATTTTGTATATTACCATGTGTTTACAGTGCAGGGAGAACTTTCAAAGGATATGCAGTCAAGTGAATCTCTTAGAAAAGGTTAAAACTCTTGGAAAACACGAAGAGAAAGATTTTACTCCGAATCTGGGGACAGCGGCTCGCAGCCTTTCTCGTTATTTTCGGGAATTTCTGGGCCACGCTGCGCCTGGCAGGGAATTGAAAGACAGTCTATTCTCTCAGCTGTGTTCCTCTTGCACATTTTGTTCAGACATTAAGCAGATCTCAGGAGCCTTGCTCAACCACATAGATACACCACTTTTTCCATGCAGTACCTACATATTGGTAAATTCCCCCGCAACTTGGGGATTCTTCAAACGCGTGCCATTTGTGGAAAAAAAAACAAACCAGTGCGGTTTGAGCACTGAAAGAAGGCTCCACCTGAAAAGTGAGTGAGCGCATCAGAAATGTGGATGCTCGTTGCAAAGAGAGCTGAGCCGCATCATCTATTTCCCTGCCATCATCCAATCCATTACATCTCCTGAACAGACCGCGGGCTCATCCAAATTGAAAGTGACATTGTGATGAGCTCCTCCATCGAGGGTGTGATGTATGTGTGCGTGTGCGAGATGGATTGAAGGGCACTTAGGAGGGCCCGCTGCTCTGCTCCTGTTGCTGCGTCGCATCACATGCACCCTCTCTCGCCTGCTGTTGGGCAGAATTAAAGTCTGCTCATGGGCATATAAAATCAGTAATAAGGGCACTGGGGAGAGGAAAGAGAATATGGTCTTTATTTTTCCTTTTTTTCTTGCTTCACAAGGTCACATCTGCCGTCAATCTGAACAGATAGGGCAGCAGAGCCGCCAGGTGTTCTGTGAGTGTGTGTGTGTGTGAGACAGGTATTTCCTTGCTGCTCGAGCTGCTGACAGATAGACAATCAATTATGAGCGGTTTGTCACCAGGGATCTGTCTCTGGAGCTGGCTGTTCCTCCCCCCCTGCTTGACTCCCTTCTACCTTCTGCCAAAACAACAGCAGCCTCAGCGAAGTCTGACCTCAGGCTGCTTTTTCCTGGATGCATCGCAGCCTCCGCTTGAACTTCACATCCGCGAGCCTGTAAGGACGAGGAGCTCGCGGTACTGAGGCACGACACAGTGCACGGCATCCGGATTGTTTCGGACAAACGATACAAAGTCCAGCCGTTGTTCTCACGTCGACAGTTGGTGGCGGCAGCGTATCGCGGAAAGGGAGCAGCGTGCCGATAAAAGCGAGGGAGAAGAACGCCTCAAGCTCGTAAAATGGATATAAACAATGCAGAGGGTCCCCCCCCCCTCCTCCTCCCCTCCATCCTACCGAACTGGCTCTGTGAAAAGAAAATTCATTTAACCTGTTTATTAGACCTCAAGGACACACATAATGTGTTTTGGTCAGAAAAAAAAATCGACATAATTCTGTTCGTTTCCAAGAAAACTCCAAAGAACACCTTTTTAAATGCAAAATCTTTAGCAGCATTGCCTTCCTATTTTCAGCTGCAATTACAGTCCGGCTGCCCATGCGAGGCTTGAATCAGAGCCGAATGTTTGGATGTCACGGAAAAAGAGGCAAAAACTCGGTCTATTCACCCCCCCCCCCAACCTCGATGCCATACCCTTTGAGTAGTGAGGCTGAAAGTCTTCTTTTCTGATCTCTGTTGTTGTCAACCCCCCTGCTCCACCTTTGGCCCCTGTCCATCCTTTCATCTCCTTCTGCACCCAGCCCTCCCTCCATCCCTCTGCCTCAGGGGCCCAGGTCTGGTTATCGCAGGATTAGAACAAGGACACACACCTTTGCACACACACACACACACACACGCACATGTACACCTAGCATATACGCACACCTCAGGACAGCCTTCTGTAATAACATTCAAAGGGAGAGCACAACCAATCCGCTACCTTTCATGGATTAGCTGCTAATCTCACAGAGCGAGCAGCACCTCGGGCACTTTGGGGAAAAGACGGAGAGCAGGAAGAGGGGAAGGAAAGAGGAGGAATCTTGACCTTCAAGATCAAGGATAAAGCGCCAGTCAAAAGAAGAGGGCGAAAGAAAGTTTGGGATGTTTCTTTTGCTAAAGGCCCCGCCAGAGCCAGTGCCGTGCCAGGACATATATTTAATTTAAACGAGGACATGAAGTCCACGTGTTCCGGTCTACCACCAGCTGGGATCTGAACCTACCACTCCTCTCGCTGCTGGTGGTCTTGATGTAAAATACAGACTTCTGTCTGAGCCCGCTGACCCCCTGGCAAGCTGAGGAGAAATATCGGGCGCCATGCAGTTTTGTCCGGCCTTTAAATCTGCGGATCAGTCCTTTAATCCACTATTCTACACATGCAGTAAACACATAAGCCACGAAACAAACAGCAGTCAACTTAATCCTCTTTACGAGGCAGACTGCTTCTCACAGGACACTGTAATGCATGTGGAAATATGGATATCAATACTGGGACATTGTTTCTGCTGAATTTGCGACTCGTTAATTGGCGAAAGCCATTGAGGATGCTAAAGATGCTCGTACATCATGCGGATGTACAATGTCAATAGGTACTGAGGAGGGCGGTTTAATGTCTCCTTCCACAGCTGTAATATTTCTTCTGGGCAACTTAGTGGAATCAGCACTCCCTTTGGACTCTTTTCAAACACAGGCAGATGTTCAATTGCTATTAATAAACAGTGGATTCCTGCAGCTACCATCGTAGCACCTTCCCTTTCATTACTGTCAATTACCGCCACCAGGGAAAGAGAGGTGACACTAAACTGGCATATCAACACGTATGAGAACAAGCAACCTGGTGAGGTGCCAGCTTTATTAATTTTCCCCATAATTTCTTTCAGGTTAAGAGGTGAGATGTGTCTGGAGTATCCAGTTGGATGTGATGTGATGCTGGCTGTGCGGGAGCCGATCGCCGAATAACTCCGTCGTGAGGCTGCGATGGCAATTTGACTGAAGCGGGGAAAAAGTCATTACATCAAGCCCCTGAATAAGCCTCGGTTTAATCACACAAATGGACTTTTATAAGGAGACGCGTAGCTGTGTATTCCACTACAGTAACTTGAAGGCATTTTAATGGGAAACTACATAAAAATCTGGTGACATAGTTTAATCCACTGGGTCTGAGGGTATTAATCTTCATCGTGAATGGCGGGAATGAGCACGCGGCGGAAGACAGACAAATGAGTGAAACAATAAAACTTGCCCGCAGCTCAGAAGATTGGAGAAGACGCGGTGAGTGAAATCGCAGAAGGTACAGTGGCTGCTACAGACAATATGGAAAAGACTGAGTAAGCGAGGAGGTTTCTTTCCCTAAATAAATCACAAGAGCACATGAAAGGAGATGAAATATCTATTCCTCAAGCTCAGTGCTGACTTGTTTATGCTTTTCAAAAGCCTGCTCAAATAGAGACACAAGTCACAAATCCTTAACTATGCTCCATTATTTCCTGATTTCTATTGACAGGGGAAGATAGAAGCTCTCCAGGGGTCCCAGATGTAGCAGGAAATGGGAGTTTTCACCGGCTGTTCGTTGGGTTGCTGCGTCTTGAGGCTTTAATTCAAACTCCAGCGGCACGGCAGGACGGCTGTGGGCCTGAATCCTCCGGCGCACGGCGCAGGCGGCGGCCGGCCCCTTCACTCTGCCGCCTCTGAATTAGTTTGCATTGGTGCAAATTGCTTTTTTAATTACTGACACTGAGGAAATGCTGCACGGTCCCACCTCCTCGGAGATGATGCACACGGGGAGCTACTTAGCGACGTGTTTCACAAGCTGCAAACAACTGGTGAGGAATGAGGCGAATGTATGAAAGGATATTGGGTTATTATAGATGAAGGACGGAGACATTACATTATGGGAGGATTACTGACTCATATTTCATGTCACACACCCTAAATGTGGTCCTGCGGAGCTGTAACTTTAATCAGACGCTGTACGACAGGTCACCTTACAATATCTTGGCAAAGTCATTCTGTGTTTCCTGTCTGCCGCTATACTTCCTATTTAATATGTTGAAAAGATATTCAATATAAATTGAAAGTGAAGAGAGTAGTGGGGTTTTTCCTCAGCTCTTTCACAAGTAAATTGTTGATTCAAAGCATCTGTTGAGGACTTTTTGGTATGCAAGTTTGATTCCCTGAAGCTTAAAATGCCCCTGTGCTGGATTCAAAAGCTGAAAAATGACAAAGAATTGTATAATAATAACATTATATTTTATTGGAGCTTCAGGGTTAGGACGCTGGGTCGGAATCACAAAACGAAGGCCACGTTACACAATCTGCTTCCTCATCTATGCCCACGCTTTTCAAAATGTTGTAAAAAACTGTACTGTACTAGCCCTAATGTCTTTCATTCATTCAAAACAAAAAAGACTGCTGTCTCTTATACCGGATGTGTTTTTTTTGTTTTATTTCATATGTTGTTTTGAACTGTTTTCTGTTTTGTTTTTAAGTCTGTTATCTGTTGTTTTTGTGTGTTTTTTATTCACAATGCCCTGGACCCTCTAGTAAAAACAGATCCGATGTCTCTATCGGACTACACTGGACAAACAAAGTTTGAACAAAAATGAATAAATATAATAGTCATGGTTCCAACCCCAGGGAACATTGCTGCCTGGCATCTTCCCACTATTGCTGTTTATTAAGACATAAAACATCCAAAATAAAAGTCATTTAAAAAACAATAAGCCGTCATCTGTTTTGTGACGGTGCCGACTGTCTCGTTCACTTCATGGCCCAAAACCACAGATGTCGGCTGATTTCAAATATCAAAACAATAGCGTGGTGTGTGTCTAGCCACTTGGCCTGATCAGTCAGGAAGATGAACATTGGAGTTTTCTCTCATACATATATATACGTTTGTTTTTCTACCCGAGCCTGATGAAGAAGCTATTACGAACAAGCGGGGCTACTTCCACAATCACCCACAACACAGACAGAGAACAAAGGCCGTGAATCATCCGCACAATCATTTTAGATTGATTCGGTTTGCTTTTTGAAACAGACTTTGGTTTTGACTTTGATCAGGAACAAATGGGTCTGCCGCCTCCACTTAGTCTCTCTGTTTCTCAGGTTCTCAGTGGCTTTCTTCCTCCTTATCACACGCACACAGTGCATTCACACACCAGACGAAGGCTGTCCACTCACACACGCACACACAGTCACGGCAGTAAGTCCACACACACTTTTACATTTCCAACGAGGCCTGAAGTTAATCTATTTTCTTTCTTCTTCGGGCTTTCAAAGCGTACAAGTCGCCACACGACAACTAAAGGAATCACTTTTGAAAAGCTCAGAGTTGCCAGCATATCATATAACATACAACTGGATTATCTCACAATATAATACAGTTTGGAGATTCATCTTTGTACTGTTTGAGAGACTATTCAGAGTTTGACAAATAGAAATGTTGGAGATAGGTAAAGCAAATGCAACCCAAAATGTTCTCTGTTGATAGCTCATGCTGAATCATAAACTAGTGGCTGTTATTGATTTGTGTGCGCGTGTCACATTTTAATGGGGTGCTAGTAATCAGACCAAATCCAATAGGAGCAAATCAAACTGAGACATTCATCCCTACGCATATCAAATAAACAGACCGCGCATAATTGCCGGGTGGCAGATTCCCAGACGAGTGTGTCTAAGAAGGCTCCGTCTGACTAACAGAAAAAGGCAGAGGAGGTGTAGCACGGGGCTAAGATTTACAGTGTGTTCTCCAGGTGTCGTATGATAACTACGTCTCTCTGTCGTAGCATGATTTTCTATTACACGGCTTCCTTACTCTGTCTCACGCTGCACTCTGACACTGATAACTCACTATGTTTGTATCTGGATGTCTGGCTGCCTCGTCCCCTCTCTGTCTCTCGAAGACTGTGCGTCTCTTGGCTGCAGAATTTATCATAATGAAATCAAACATCATCCTCCAGTGTATGACTAAAGGCGCTAATTAAATCATTTCTATCTGGCAGTTACCTACCGTGGGTATATAAATGCTTTAAAAGGCAGTGCAGTAGACACCTGCAATGAAGACGTATCTTCCGATTGAATCTCCTCACGCTTTGCATGTCTCTCCCCAGCTCCGCGCCCAATACGACGCCGTAACGTCGTCCTTATTTCTATCTACTTCAAGTCCACAAGCAAGTCTCTGCACAAAATGGTCGCTGCGGAAGCTGAAGCGCACAACGCCGGAAGAAAAAAAACAAAACAACCCACAGTGTCTTCCCCCACTTGATTCCAGCCTGCCAAAAGGTCAGCGGAGGAACTCACCTGTGCAGGAATAGTCATCGATCCTGATGTAGCCCGTATGGCAGATGCACATGAAGGAGCCTGGGGTGTTAACGCACATGGTGTTCTCCCTGCAGTAGTGCTTCCCCTCAGCACACTCGTCAATATCTGAGGAGCAAAAAGAGAGAAAAGGAGGGAGAACAAAGCTGCTTTAGACGTGGTTTGCTTTAACATTGCTATCAAGTGCAACTTCCTCGTGCTGCAGATCAAACCATGCCATTAATCAGTATTCTGCATTGATACCGCCCGCCTCAAACCTCCGCTTCAGAGCTTAATGGTCGATTTTGATTTGCTCTGTATTTTTCAGAACCTCTTTAGCTGAGTGACGTTCGACAGCTTCATCAGGTTTCCTTCTAGAATAAGGTGTTGAAGGCCTCGTTATGAAGGCAATAGGATTATGTTGTGTTGTTGACATTGTCTGCAACATTTATATTCAGGGTGGAAGGCATGTTTTCTAAAAAAAATATGGCACACAATGTTTGGAAAGAGCATCTCATGACATAAAATATGATGCTTCCTGGTAACTTGGAGACAGGAGTGGGAGTCCAGAATTGCTGTGGAACAAAAGTTAGGACTCGCTTCAGGTGAAGGCCTGAATACATTTGGAGGAAGCACATTGTTAAGTAATAGTTGTTACTTCAGCTGACGGTGTGGAAATGTTTGAAAGGGACAGACAAGGATGAGCAAAATAAGAGGCTGACGTTAATTGTATGTACAGTAAAGACTTTTAATTTGTTTAGAATATCCCGATGGGACCAACATGAGGCTTATTCGTCATATTTGTCGACGCGCATGTTTGTTGTTGTTGCACCAGCTGATTACAGAAAATAAATTAGCTGGCTGGAGCTTATTGTCTTGCCGGGTTCTACAAAGTCGGTTGTTGCTGTTCGGGAGCTTCTTGAATCCGTCAAAGACGATGGAGCGCGATGCCATAATTGACTTTGGCATTCATTAATTTATAATTACAGATAAGACGACATTAACATGTAGTCACTGCAGATTTCTTTTAAAAGAAATGATCCGGCTTTGTCTGATTGATTTTCACAACAAGCCCTCCAGCAGCAGGACAGCATCATTTGTTTGTGTCTCCCAAAATCATTACAAATCACTGATAAATAAATCTGTGTTCTGCTCTCCTGATATGATGATATGATAATAATGCTATGGAGTAAGGTTTGGTTAGTTTAGTTTGGCTTAGGTCAAGGTTTAGGGAGTTTTATCAGCATGCCTTTTTTTTAAAAAGGAGAAAAAAAAGGTTTAATTAACTGTTGGTTTCTTGATTTAAAATCTGATGTTTTATATAATCAACTAACTTCCTCCTTTGCTACCTTAATAATAATTATTACGGCCAGAACACATGTTATTTTCGTGAGGGCACTTCCTAAAACAACACTCTTTCGGCTGGACAGTTTCTATTACGCAGACTTTCTTTACAGCACTGGTATAGTGACATCCCCTGCATTATACCGCGACCTAGTTCAGGTGTCTGCCGCATGCTGGCAACCCCCTCACGCAGCGTGGACGAGCGGGCTCGCGCTCGAAGGTTCCTTAAAGCTTCCATACAGTCGGTGGGGAAAGGGCTATTTGTCTTCATCAGAGGGAGACAGAGGTCAAAAAGCAGAGGGTCCGCGAGAGGCGGGCACTGAAGCACTAAAGGTCGCGGCACTCAATTTCCAATCTATTCAAAGTAAAGCAGTCCACACGGCGGCTCGGCGGCTTTAACCCCCGTCTTCTCGAGGTCATTCGGCTCGTCAGTGTGCTTGAGCATACTTTAAGTTGTATTCGCTGTAAATAGAGAGTGTCAAGGAAGAACCACGCCACCGGCGAAGTTAATCTAAACGACTCTGCACACTGCGCACAGGTGTTTTCCATTATCCTCGCTGATTAAACCTCTGCTTAGCTGGCCGGAGGTTTACAGGGACTTACATGGGGGTCGCCAAACAATCAAGCACAGTCAGTACCTCGTCCCACAGTTCTGACAAAGAGGTCTAATCAGGCAAAATAAGTGAAAACACCTGTGCGGGTGCACCGTAGGGGGCCATTCCCGTGCACTCTTAAATATACAGTGTGTGTGGCATGTGTTTCTGATGTTTCTATGAATAGTATTTGTTTTATTAAACCACCTATACTTTTTCTCTCCTCTCGCCTGATTGGACGGCTGCTCGGGTCTCTGGGGACAAACACAGGCCATGCGTCTCCCTCGCTTTCCTTCCTGCTGCACCTGGTCAAGTCAGACAATCTGGTGGTCAAGTGGTAAGAGGGCTCTGCTCTGCATTCATTAGGTTATTGGTGCAATTCCAGCTTGGAATAGGCTATGTTTTTCCCCTACTAATCATCCCGATAATTAGTAGGCTACACTGAGTTTGGTGTCCTCAACTAATTCAAAGCATAGCTCCATCCAATTTCAACCTGACCCTAGGTCGAATCAGCCAGAATATCTGAATAGTCCCAATGGAAACTGAATGTTTCATGTGAAAAGATAGATAGTCACCATAACCGCCCACCCAACTCTGCAGCTCAATTCAGCTTTTAGACACTTTTAGCTCACTGCTGTGGCTGTTCTGCCAATGCATCCTGTGGTGGACGGTTCACCACTCCCCGTTTAGAAAATCGTATGTGGCTGTTTCCAGATGAACAGTGTGTATCTCCTCTGCCAAACATAAAGCAAAGAGGAAGGAATAAGTGACTAGTGAAGAAAGCGGAGTGGAGCAAAGGAAACACTGCAGTCTTCTGGAATTGGTGAGAAGAAACGAGACGTAAAACGCAATTAAATATGCATCAAAGCTGGAAATACAACTCCTGTGCTACTCATGTAGCCTGATAATTAGACTGAAATGCATTTGATGTTGTTGCACTAACCAATCAGAAGAGAGGGACATGTCTGTTCCACCAATGTCAAACATTGTCTGTGACAATTGTGGTTGCAAAGAGCGTTTTCCACATTGATCAAATAAATATGTTATTTCTGTGAAAGGCTGAACTGTACAGCTGCTTCGCTGTTTTTCTTGAATGTAGATGCATAGCTACTAAGCTATGGAGGAAGACAACTTTTAGATTGATTACTCTAAATGTTGGAAACCTTGAATGGGCACACCAGCAGACCTCCTGTACCTGAATTGCTGAACAATTCAGAGATATGGAACAGGCTAATAATGCTAATGTTGCTCCGTCTCTGCTGGATATGTTAGCTCGGGCAATTGTTTGCTAACGTGTTAGCTTCACAACTTGCCACACAGCGATGCTCCATCAGGGCCGTGGCTCTGTGAGATAATTTTGAAGGCTGTCGGCATCCCGGTAATTAAAACTCAGTTAGTGTAGCTTTCGAACTATAATTTATTAGATTCTATTTCTTTCTCACTCTCATGATTCCATATTTGGATCCATATTAGCTGTTGCCCTAGCAACAGCTATTCCTGTCTTCTAAACTGCATGCCAAATCATTAGACAGAAGATGCACTGCCAGGGTAAACAAAATCATCTTGATAATGTGATGCAACCAAATGCAAGTCGATGCAAATCAAAGTTGATGTAAACAAACCCTGGCTGTGCAACGTGCGCCAAGGCCTTGCTCCTGTTGATAGCGTAGGTCAAACATGGACACTTTTTGAGCGACGAGGTCCATGGTCCTTGACAATTGACCAATTTATTATTCATTCACTGTATTCAGTATCTGTTGCGCGCAAGAGGACATTCACCCCAGAATATGTTCGGTGCCAGGTGCTTTTGCGAAGAGCACTTGAAATTGAATTTCAATAGATTTGCATTGGCATTCACTCGGCTTGCATGTCCTTGGATAGAGAACCGCCCAACAACACACAAACTAAGAGCTCTGCACTTCCCTACAACTGCATGCACATTCCCTTGGTCTTCTTCCTTTCACACTTTCATCAATACTTTCTGCCTCCTGCTATTCAAAAGCTTGACGGATAAATGAAGCAGAGAGACAGTGACCATGAAAGTACACATGTCCTTCACTAAATGAATGGAGGCTAATTAAACCCTGGTGACAGAGATGTAGAGGAGGTTGGGAAGAATTGGGAAGGAGAGAGAAAGGGCAGAAAGCAGGGCAGGTGAGGAGAAGAACTGAATGAGAGACACAGACGGAGTCACGACAAGCTTCACTGTAGAGCTAGGCTGGGAAATGAGACAGCCGGGGAGAGGGCGAATGACTGAGATAGTGAAGTAGAGAGAGATACAGAGGGAGGTGGAGAGAAAAGGGCAAATAGTGGATTAAACAGAGAAAGATCCAGTGTGAAGTAAAAGTGTAAGATAGTGAACAATTGAGATTTAGATGGCAGAGGAACAGACGAGGAGTGGAAGCAGTGGAAGGTATTCACTGTGGCTAAAGAGGCGGGCTGCAAGAGAACAAATTCAGTCCGTCCGCAATCGCAACGGTAACCTTGAGCGGAGGTCTAAGTTGACAGCTCTCCCGCTTTGCGATTGGCCGTCCGTGCCGCGGCTTTGATTTAGAGCCTATTAGCTGTAAGACTCCATCCATCCCGCCTCCAGTGACAGCAGTTACATTTGCTAAAACAATATGTTAGGAGGTGAGATGATGAGGGGCACTGCACGAGCGCATGCAACGGCGGAGAGCGGCCATCTCCGTCTCCATTAACGCACTCCATTTTCTTGATTGGCCTGTCACACGGACACACGTGATGCGCCGAGCAAAGAAGGCTGGCCGAGAGTCAGCGGCGGCTTTTATCGCCGAATGGAGTGCTTTGGGTCAATCTTTAGCCACGATAGATGGATAGAAAAAGGCTAGTGAATCAATCAAAGTCATACCTGAGGAGGGGCGGGTAACTTTGTACTACAGAAAACATCCTTGTTCTGCATAACGAGGGCGATCTTCTAGTTTGTGCTGTCAGACAAATAAAATACAAGCTACAGCTACATTAGAAAGAACCCCACACTAAATCACAACTGCATTTTTAATTATCCATATCACTAAAAAGTCAGCAGTACAACAAAACCGTACACTGTGATGCCGTTCACTCCATTTATTTAGAAAGGGATCATTCATTTTTTAAATTGTAAAGCACTATTTTAATAATAGTTTATGGGCTACAATAATGTAATTTCCAATCTCTTTCGTCTCCACAGGTTCCAGCACAACCTGCATATCTGAGCCCACGCTGCGTATCCCTGATGGATTTTTTTTTCGGGTGTGGTCCAAAGTGCTTCCTGTTAGCCCTGCAATGACATGAAAGCAATGATGTCGCTGCATCACTGAAGCAAAGAACTGAAGGTCAGCAAAAAAGAAAAGATGTGCGGCTGCTGTAAAGTTAGTTTTTAAATACAATATTGGGAGGGAAGCATATAATATACTGCCGCACTGATGGAAAAAAAAACACATAATGGGAGCTGGAGCTTTTTAATTACCAACAAATGAAGCATTGTTTAACTCTGTCCAAATCCCCATGAGGTAGAAATGATAATAGCAAATGATCTGCACTCTGTTATGCTGGAATATAAACTTTATAAAACAAATTGGACTATTTCAGATGACCGTTGACAGAAATCCTACAACAGCTAGCCTGGTCATGACGCCCTCTAGTGCTGTTGGGCCTAATGTAGCACCAAACTACCTGTGTGACAACCTGGCATATAGAGCTATTCATCCATCTGTTTGTCTTAAAATGAATGCTATGGATGCAAAGTTCTGTTCTGTTGTTGGAGGTCGTGACGTTTCATTGATAATTCTAACTAGAAAAAAGGGGATATCGGCTTATTGCTCCACGCTTGTGTAACTTGTCGCTCCTAAAAGGGAGCGCGCCCTCACTATCTGTGTTTCATACCGCAGTACACCGAGGTCTGGGAGTCGGGAGATAACGCTGGCATTGCCTCTGGTTGTCCCGCAAAGACACCCGAACGTGTGTCGTTCCACCAGTGGTCTCTCTCGTTTCTCTTTATCGCTCTTTCATCCTGTCTTTTTCTCATCTATCCATCCCTCCCCTCACCAGCACGCTTACTCGAGCAGATGGTTTTCAATAAACGGCAGAGGGGCAGGGGGTTGCCAAAACATTGTCTGATATTCTTCAGCAGCCAGTTCCCTCACGGCCAGATTTATAGCAGTCAGAGGAAAGAGCAAAGAGACAAAGAGTTGTCCCTGCTGGCCAAACAGTGTCCCACTAACCAAATAATCTCCACTGTTGGCCTTGGCTTCTCATGGGTGGAGAAAGGTGACAGAGAATGTTATAGGACGCTTTTTGGGCTTTTAGGGGAGTGAGTTACAGTTGGTGGCCCGGGGTTGTTCTTTTTTAAACTTTGAATTTGTATGTGTTTTCCGAGTCTTTGAAATACATTTTTAGAAAAAGGAAACAATATCAGTGAAAATTGATGCGGCGCTTGTGTTGCTTTAAGCCCTTTGTTTTCAGTGTCTCAAGAATCGTATCTTGATTATATGTTTCTGCAGGTAGCCGAAGGTGGAAATCGTATACTTATCTATGCACACTACACATGTAGTGGCTTTAAAAGCACTTTAAAAAAGAATAGTTCAGGAGTAAGACGAGAAGAGCCATAATGTTCTCATGTCGGTAAGGCAAATGTGAAGCGCTACAACAGGAGATGATTAGTTTACTTCAGCATGGAGACTGAAAGCCTGAAAAGGTATTTCTTGGCCATGGCGGAGTGACTTCCTGGATGTGTCACATCGAGGCCACTCTAATGAGATTTAGAGTTGCTGGTCGAGCCAGGCTAGCTGTTTCCTGTCATTATCCAGCTGAGATAACTGCTGCTGGCGCTAGCTTTATAGTAGACAGACAGAAGTGTGGCATCGAACGCTCTGCAAGGAAGCAAATATGTTTTGTTCTTCTTCTCAAAATGCTGAACTGGTTCTTTAATATTCAACTGCAATCATTTAAAACAGTGATACTGCACCCGTTTCATTATCTTTCAATAATGAAAGGATTCAATTAGAAAAAAATGGAAGATTTTTTTTTCTCTGTTTGCTGAGGCAGTGCATATTCAGGGCTATTTGCAAATTGCGATGCCTCAAGTTGTATATAGGTGTGTCTGGGAAAAACAGTTGAACGAGCTAAATTACTGTAAAACGTACTTTCCTACGTTCAGAAGAAAAGGGCTTTAAAGAACGGTGTGGCTGCTTCTTTAATCCGTTTGCTCCTTTATTGTAGAACTCCTCTGGCAGTGTTATCATTTTTATGTGTGTTTCACTGGGGGGGAAAAAAAAAGCTAAAAATGGGTTTTGGAACGTAGCGTAGTTTATTGTCCTAGCCGTTACCTAAACACAAAATTCATGTTTTCGGCATGTTTTCAACTCCCAAAATTGAATAATCACTTGAAAATAAACGGCCTCACAAAAGACCCAAAACAAATGTGCAAAAACCTCACTGCCAATTTGGGCAGAAGCAGCAGCCAATTAAGATGACTGAGTGGAAAGAATCCCATTAGGAAGCAACACGAGTGAAAATTTGCATAGTGAGAGCCCCGTCATTGTCTAAATACCAGACACTCTCCCTGTGATCAATCACTGTGAACACTTAGAAGCCTGCTACCTGACTGAGAACAATGAACATCAAATAAGGAAAAGGTGGAAGAGGAGCTGTGTGTTGTTGTGTGTTTGTGTGGCCTCGCAATAAAAGTGTGTTACTCGTTTTTTCTTCTCAATGTGTGCACACAACTCCTGCATATTCAACGCACGACAGCCCGATAATAACGACATAAAGTTCCACCCAAACTGAGAACACTCGTGGATCCTTCTCTGCAAACATCTACCAGCCCTTCAATGACTGCGCTGAGTGTTTGTGTGTGTGTGTGTGTGTGTGTGTATATATGTCACATTAAACATGCACTTAGCGCACTTCGATTTGGCGCGCCTTAAATGAAGCCTGCTGCATCTCATATAGACCAAACAGCGTGAATGGGATTTTGCTCTCCGTCACGGCTTTCGTTAAACTGGGAAAGAGTTTCCACCGCGCGTTAAATTGATGGAGCGTCATCATCCGTCACTCGCCATGGCCCATGAGCAGTCTGTAGGCCAGAAGTCTCGACAATGAGTAACGTGCAGCAGCAAACTCTATCGGAGCTCCATGACGAGCTGATCTTCCACAACCCACTTCTTTTAAATCATTTTGAATACGACTACATTTTGTATTTTTACTGTCACATCCTGTTTTACTTATTTGTACTGAAACAATTATTATTATTTTTTTGTATTCTAATGTCTTTTCATGGTGTGTTTTTATGTTGCCTTGTGCCTTCGCGTCTTCAGTAAAGCACTTTAAATTGCCTTGTTGGTAAAAGGTGCTGGACAAATAAAGTTGCTTCGCCATGACCTCATCAGGTTTAATTCAATAATGCATGTGTTGCTCTGTATTCTTCCCGTCTTCTTTTGTTATTGTTGCATTGTCTTCCTTCAATGACACTCGTCTGTCTGTGCTTCTCATTGCTCATGCATTTTGATGTAAAGCAAACTGGCATTACATATAATTAAATGTGTTTTATATATATATAATTGCCTCGCCTATACTGTAATAGACATCTTTTTAAACTATTTGACTATATTTAGAGCAGGATACTAATTGAGATAAGGTAATATGTTGTTTAATTCATGTAGTCATAATTTTCTTTACCTGTTTTTTGCTGGGTGGAATGCAAGAAAAAAGCATGAAGAGGTTAACTGTCAATCAAGGAGCTCGACTAGTTTAACATCATATAAATTAAATTGTGTTGGGTTGAACAATTCTTGATGAATTGATGAGATGTTGTAATACTCATTTATTTATCGTAATATAGCGACAAACAACTGTTTTGCTGAGTCGTGGGAAAAAATAGAAACTGAAATAAAGTAGCAATACCACAATGGAACAAATCTACATTGCAAGCAAGCGCAAATACCTGAGATTTAGTTGAGTGAATGCACTTTGGTCTTATGCTAAGGTTTTACTTCAAAAAGCCCACAACCCTTTTATCAGGACATACAGCACAGCCGTCGAGGACGGGAGGAAGAAAATTCCTTGAAAGCGGTCCGTGAACTAAGTGTGATCCCATCCAGGAAAAGAGTCGAGGGGAGATTTCTTCCTGGTGGCATTTGAAGGATATTGGTGAAGCAGTAATCAGATACTGTTATTTACACTGGAGGGGGCCGTCTGGACGACGGTGGGATTGTCTGTCTTGTGTGACATTTCAGCGGGGTCACAGAGGTGAGGCGTGTACAAACACACACAGCCAGTCAGAATGTGTATTTGTTTGCCTGCGTGTTATCTGAGTGTCTGTGTGCGTGTGTCTGTGTGCGTGTGTGTGTGTGTGTGTGTGTGTGTGTGTGTGTGTGTGTGTGAGTGGGGGGCGGGGCGTGGGGGGCATCCCGGCAGTAATTTGGTTTTGGAGTATGTCGTGCTCTTCAGTCAGTGCCAATTAGCCTGCTGCCACCTTGTGACATTCAAAAGACAGCAGCGGCAATCGGATCGGTCTGTGTTCACACGCGGTATGCTGACACAAACACACACACACACACACACACACAGACACAGACACACACACAGCCGTGGCTTACAGGCGATAAAACCTCACTCTGTGTGCAAGCAAGCTCGACTTCTTTTCAATTCTTCTTCAATTTTCTTGGAATGTTAAGACTAATCCAAAACCAACAATGACTTGATCCTTCTAACAAGTATTACCTGCGAAGCCAAAGCCTGATTTGACTTGTTCGTCTGTGCCATGAAGCTCCATTGTGGTCCAAAATCTATTAAAACCCACTCCACTGAGCTCTACACACAGGCGACGCACTGGCTGACATGTTCCTTCATTACAATGAACATAGGCACTGTAGTTATCTCCACCAGTCAGCCCGCGGGGAGATCATGTGTCTGCTCGTGTGTGTGTGTGTGTGTGTGTGCGTGCGCGTGGATTTGTGTATCTGCTTGTCTTCGGCTAATCTTACATACTGGTGAACCAAACAGTCTAAAAAGTAACACTATTCCATTCATCTCCATTGTACTGTAATATGTGTCTGTCAGTCTGTGTGTGTGTGTGTGTGTGTGTGTGTGTGTGTGTGTGTGTCTGTCTGTCTGTCTGTCTGTCTGTCTGTTCTGTTGATGGATTTGATTAAATTTGGGGCACTTTAGTGCACGGTCCCTGAAAAAGTGAGTTAGTAAAATAACATACTCCACTTTATACACTCTATATAAAAATAAAATTGCCTACTTTGTCTCTTTCTTCTTCCTCGATTTTACGAGATATTATTTTGTATTTCACATTTCCCACATGGATACAACGCAAAACACCCAAACAGCCCTTCTTTTTGAGCAATCCTAACGGAGACTTTCTAAAGTAGGGCATTTCAAAAACCAGACAACAATGGGAAATGTCTCTCTGTCTGCACTCCTTCTACAATGCGCAGATGAATAATAGTATTATCGCAACACATTGAACTATACTGATTGTTCAATTTAGAGACAATCACACAGTCTGTCACTTCTCCGCTGCTCGCCCCTCCGTCTAATTCTGTCCCAAACACACGCATGCATGTAGCAAAATAGTCCTTCAGTCTGACTGCGTCGTGAGGAGGAGAGGATGGAAAAATAACCGGGCTCTTTTTTTTTTTTTCCCGTTGGAGAACTAAGCGCTCAAACGCACACATACACTGACGTGCACCTGCACACATACACACAGAGACTTACACAAAGGCAGGGCTAGTATCCCCCTGAGTTTTCCCGACTGCTGCTTCTATGAAAAATTTACACAGAAGTGATCTCATCGGCTATTTCAAGCCCATCTCTGACCTAGGATTGTTTTAAAGAGCTAGTATCTGTCTCGCCTTTTTTTTTTTTCTTTTTTTTTTGTTGTTGTGATGTTTGTCTTTACTTTTGAAAGGAGGAAGAAAAACAAATGTGTGCACATAAAAACCTATGTTCCAGTGGGCTTCGCTCTTTCTGCTTTATGATCTCTCTCTGCTGTGTTCAACACACAAAATTGCCTCTAAGTTGGACTTCTCGTCTCGTCTCACAGGCGCCCGCTATTTTGAAAGTCATCGAGAATTGAAAGCAGCCCATTTCACTTATCTTTCGGTACATTTCCTCGCGGCCACCAAATAGCCCGCCTATTACATGAAGACGCGCTCTCACCGCACACGGTATCCTCTATGTTTTGTTGGAAGACAGTTCTTTCATTTTCAAGACACACACACACACACACACAATCATACAGTAAGTTACAGAGAAACACATCAAAATCAATTGCTTTTTTTTTTCTTAGAATGCTATCAGTAAATTGAGTCAATTTCAGGTTTTTCTCTGCAGCTTCTGATACAAACACTGCTATTCGACTTCATAGCGAGAGTCGGGCTGCTCTTGAGATGAACAGTGTAGATGTTGGAGGCACAGGTCCGTCTCCTTGGACTTCGTTTCACACGTCTAATGGTATGGCTCGCTCTGTGCTTTACTTCCACCTTCATGAAACACTTAAATGTCCTTGGATATTACACACATGATAACATTGACATGGTTTTCAGGACAATCTCAGGGCCAATGTTTGAGTGTAACACAAATGGAGCTTACGATTCAAGACCAATTAAGAGTCAGATATATAAAATATATACAAAATGGTGTGCAAAATATTGATTGGTGCAGCTTTAAAGTGAAAGCAGCAACACTGCAAGGTGAACAACTAAACGGCATTACGAATAAGATACCTGCATTTCAAATTGTAGAAGTAGAAGTAAGTATTAATCAGCTAAATGTTCTTGAGTATCCACAGCTAGTCCTCATGCGGGACGGCCCCTGACTCGTTGTCATTGTAGCACGTAATCTCATCTGGGTGGAAACATATTCCATACGATTTTTTAATTCCTATACATCCCTTGATTATGCACTGATATGATGGACCTTGCCGACCGGCAGCTTATTAGCCGTTATCATACAATATTAGACTGCTGTTGTTCAAAATGGGGAAAGTGCCTTCCCTGGAAATCCTCTCTCTTCCATTATATCTTCTCCCGAGGGTGTCAGGACACATGGTCACCCAAAGATGCTCGTTATGAACTCCCATGTAGTGTTTGCAGTAACTTGTAATAGACCGGGGGGATTTTTAAGGCCTCAAACAGATTTATAGGTCTATAATATAGCAATCTATTTTCTGAACAATGATACTTTTCTTTTTACTTGTCATTTTTACCCCGATATCATATTTAATTGTGAGGAGCCAACATTATGTTCTGAAGGGAAACAGGAAACTGTGTATATAGTAAGACCTGTATATTGTTTATATAATTAGATTAATACCCTGAAATATATATTGTAGTGCAATCTAAAGTATATATGATATACCTCTATAACATATAGATTAGAGATGCAGGTTATAAATCCAAGTTCAATACAATTGGGATTAAATAATGTGCATTGTTTTAAATGTGGAAACATGACATACTATACTAGCGTCTACTAAATCTCTCATTCAAAAATAATTTGTGTCAATGTGTTTATGATCAGCTGCATTCCAAATGTGTCCGGTCGGCACATTATCAGGACAATGCGATGCCCTTCCTGAGACACCCGAACCCTAAATAGAAGTATGGAATTATCAACGGTAATTATATTCAACTGAACTATTATCACGGACACTTATAATACTTTACAAAACTTTGTATAAGTCAACGTGCATGATTACAAACATTTATAAAGAGTTTTATAAAGCCTTACAAATACATTATGCCCTATGAATGAGCTTATAATATGCTTATTATTTGAGTTTCCTTACATTTTTAACTCGTCAATGTTTGGCATTTTAAACTTCAAAACCACAAAACGTCCATGCAGAGTTTAACAGATTGTTTTTATGAGAATGAACAATATTCATAAATAGTTTAGGTTCAAAATGACATCACTGTTACGATGATATTGCATAATATGCAAAGCCACCAATATAGGGCAAAATAACAAAATGTCGAGTAGATATGAAAAGCTGCTCCAGTGGAAAAAAGCCATAAACTATTTAGTATACGGAAGGTTTGCTCAGTCAGATGGTAGATATGTGGTATTATTGTTGCTGATGTATTAACATACAGTATAAGCAGCATTTTCAAGTTGTTGGTTGAGGAGAAGCTAATTTTACCCAATTATTTTGGCAAAGCCTCTTATGAAGTAACAGATGTTTTGTAGGTAAAATCTTAATCTGCAAAGCAATTAGTAGAAGAAAAAGGATGTCTGAACATCTGGAATGCAGTGGTGTATACCATGCACAGTAAGATACATTTCATGAATATGAAATAGAAGAAAAGTGCCACAGAGTTATACTTCGTGCCTGGGCACATTTTAATTACTTCCGTTAAAGGCTGTTTGGTAAGAGATCATGGTTGAACACCGGCATGCTCGATGAGGTCAGCATTTGCCATTTCGATCAACGCCTTCAACCAACAGCACAATTTCCCATTAATTCAAAACAGAGATCTTCAATTATGCAGACTCCCTGAGACCGTCTAATTGCCTGAACAACTGCTTACATCTGGAACCGAATATGAGATCTGCAGAAGCTGTGAACTCGCACTCTTTCATTTAGCCCCCTGGATACAGAAACAAAGATCTCTGGGCCTCGATTGACACATAAATGTCATCTTGATGAAGGTGACAGAACATGTATTATAGGGTGTGTGTGAATACTGCAGATTAAAAAAAAGCGCAGAGGCATGTTCTCACACAAACAGATGCTCTGAAGCTGCACACACACAATGCAGAAGGGAGATCAAGAAGGCTGAATACTGACAAGGCAGCTGTCAAGGTCATACGCAGAAGACTCTCAACAACTTTGATGCCATGTCTTCTCATTAATCCCCGAGATGCAGTTATGACATGATGTTTACTGCATATTTTACCGCCGGATAGCATTGGAGATGATAAAGTCATCACTTTTTAACGACGCATCTGGTAAATATTCAGTCAAGACGTAAGAAGAGGAATTCAGCCGAAGCGGCGTCAATTTAGCGAGTGAACGTTTGAACTCTTGCTCACGTTTTTTTTTTTTTTTTTTTTTAAAAGCTTCACCATCAGCGTGAAACGGCCTGTTCAATGAGGTGTGCAGCATGCGTTTCAAACATGTGACGTGTGACATATAGCAGGCAATCAAGTGAAACATTGTCTGGTTTTAAAAGAGAGCTCGTATAATCAATCGCTTTGTCTTTTACGTAAAGGAAACGTGCAACGTGGTGACATCTGCAGTCGGTAATGAATGACCTCGCTGATGGTGGATGGCGTGATTACAATCACTCCCCACAGCAGAGTGACGCTATGCATGCAAACATAAAGCCCTTGAGCATGTTTTTATATCACAAATTGATCAACTGACGGAGAAGACAAACATTAGTCTCTCGAAAAGCATTCCGAAAAAGCAGTTATTGCGCATTGTGGACACAAATAATGAGGGGATTACAGTCTCCCATCACAAAAGGATTATGTGATAAAAGCATGAATTCAACAAAGTGTTTCTATGGGTATTTAGCAAATGTCTACATTATTTTCCAAATCAGTGTGTACGCATTATATATATATATATATATATATATATATATATATATATATATATATATATATATATATATATATATATATATATATTTGGTTAGAATGCAATCAAACTAACAAAAGCAGCTCAGATATAAAAACATGGTGCTAAACTGACAAAGTGGTTTTTGAAGGACTTCTTTCAGGTCAGCAAGAACAAATACATATAACTAAAATTGTGTTTACCGTGCTGGATTATCTACCTTGGACCTGAAGCAAGTCTGTGAAA
The DNA here is from genome assembly GCF_023055335.1 of Clinocottus analis. NCBI lineage: Eukaryota > Metazoa > Chordata > Actinopteri > Perciformes > Cottidae > Clinocottus > Clinocottus analis. The sequence continues at coordinate 5,376,351 of NW_027176218.1, read as the reverse complement.
GCGGCTTTTATAATGTTCCGAAAATGAATAGCAGTAAACCCTTTTTTTTCTGAAAGGTGTAAAATAAGCCGTCACATCTCCTACTATGCTTACTGAGAAACGGCCCTGGCCGGGAATAAAAGAAGTAGAACAGTATACATTTTCAAGATGAGGGCAAGGTATACAGTGGTTATAAGGGCACGTCGAAAGGAAAGAAAGTCAGAGAAAGCACGCACACTTGTAAAGAGTCCAAGGCCGATGTGTATTCATCCCCCTGACCCCAACACTCTGACTATCCGCCATGTTTTTTCAATACAAAACACGTCTTTGTATTTGTCTCTAATCATGTTGTGATGGAGAAATGTGTCGTGTCTCTCTCTCTCTCTCTCTCTCTCTCTCTCTCTCTCTCTCTCTCTCTTTCTCTCTCTCCCTCCCTCTCTCTCTACCCAACTGCTTGAGGCAGATGGCTGCCCACCCAGAGCCCGGTTCTGTGTGGTTTTTCTCTCTCTCGCTCAGTGTTTGCTCGTGAGGGAATGTCGGGTCCCTGTTAAAAAAAAAATTTAAAAAAAAAAAAGAGTACGGTCGAGACCTGCTCTAGATGAAAAGTGTCCTGCGATAACTTCTGTTATGATTTGGCGCCATTTAAACAAACTGAATTGAATCTGTTGCGTCAAAGATCTGCGCGTTGAGCTGATTTCACAAGACTGAAGAAAAAACAATTTCCTCCAAAAACGCAAAGAGCAGGTTCCTCTCGATGACCTCAACAACAACAACAACAAAACACGTAAACACTCAGAAGGCAAATAAACGTCTGCTAGAAAATCAGAGGTTGTTTTCCAAAGCCACGTCATACCTTCACAGTAGGCGTTATCGTCTCTCAGCGGGCGGAAGCCATCCTTACAAACACAGCAGTCTCCTGCCTCCAGGTTCACGCAGTCGGAGTGCTCCACGCAGCCGTGGCCCTCTGAGCAGAAGTCATGACCTGCAGGAGGCCGGCAGAGGAAAAGGTTGGGACCCAGAGGAGAGAAGACGAGAGGAGTGATGGAGGCATACAGGGCCGGTGCAAAGGTTATGTCACAGAGGCACAACCTTTCCACTGAGCGTCCATACTGAGGCTTCTTTCCAAGTCGTCTTAGGGCGGAAATTACGCTAATTTGCTATATTTCCATCTGTTACCTCTGACTTCATGATCTTAAGAGTAATAAAAATACAATGGGCCGTTTTAGTCCATTTGCTAGGATTATTTGTATGGTGGTCTTTTTTTTTGTATTTCTTAGATTCATCCGCTGCTATACAGGCAACCGTTGTAAAAATGGGGAAATACCTTAAAATATGCACGTTTCAACATGTGAAATGAATGTTATCCGGCGTGGAAGCCATGTCAAATCGGATAATCTTGTCCTCCATACCTCTGCAGACTTTGCAGCATCTGTCATTCAAGGTGATCTGCTCCGACTCGACACAGTTGAGTTCGGGACACGGCTCACTGGGGACCACGCGCCGCATGCTCCTGTCCTGTGATGGGCAGAGAAACAATCCTCGTGAGCTACTTCTTAAGTCCACTCTGGCCCCTCTTCCTTTGCTAAGGACCTGGATGTAATTATAAAAGGTAATTATTCATCTACTGTGTTTCCTCTTTGGCTCCAACCCCCTCCCCTCCTCCTCGTCCTCCTCGCCCTCCCCCTCCCCTCCCCCTCCTGTGTGTTCATTACAAACCAATTACTCGTTGGTCAATAGCAATTCTTTCCCAAACTACTTCTGAAGGGGAAATAAAAGCGGCCGTCTTCTCTTCTCCTGTTATTCGTAATGATTTACATCAGGATTCATGATGCATCTTTATTAAACAAACATTGAATCCATCTTGTGGATTATCCCTGCATGTGTGTTTAGTCAGAGTATAAAACCTGATTAGGGGGTTCCTTTTTCCCCAGCATGCCTTTGGCAGGTCTCTCTAATGATCTCATCTGTGTCCCTCTGACTGATGCTAATTTAGAATCATTAACACCAGACACAGTTGGACAAAGACAATATGCTATTTCTGGCTATTTGTAGTGGGCAAATATATAAAGGATCAGTCTGCAGGTCCAAGAAGTGTTTTGCGACCGCCACTTGTATATACCGTACGCCTGCATGAAAAACAACTTCACCTCAGAGTCCCCAAAACAACTTTCCAAACTAGCTGTACAGTCTACTTCTTGCCACCCACGACACCCAAACTTGCCCCCTCCCCCCTGGAGCCAGCAAGCAGACAGAAGATCACAGGCGTGACAAGCAGCTGTCAGGGGAAGCCTGCTGGAGTCTGCAACAGTTGGATGATTGACAGCACACTCCGTCCCCATTTCTTTGATCTGCCTGGGACTGCCAGTCAGTTAACTGGGACTACAGATGGGCCAGGTGTGGGCCAGCAAGCCAGACAGCTGTCTGAAACGGCAGATTCTGATGGGGCCTTGCAGAATGCATGAAGGGGGCTGGCTGATACAATGGAGTTGGGTGATTAAAAACTTCAAATCACTTTTCCGTGATTGATTGGGCCTGCCAGACGTAATGTCATCAAGTGAATTACTCCCAGAGAGAGCGACCCACCCATCTGGTGCGTCAGGCAGACGAAAAACAAATAACTCGGAATAATTGGGGGAGTGAATATGGTTTGGGACCACACTGCGGTCTCTGATGATTGGTACTGAAGAATGGCTGTGTCATCCTGTGATTGACAGGTGCACTTCCCTGGCCTCTTCCGAATGTAAACTTAATTAGAGGGATTGGGCCAGTTTCTTTACAAAGAAACCGCTGACAGGCCAGATCAATAAAATGTAGTGGACAATCGTGCATTCGGGCCCATTGAGGTTTTGATTTATGCTCTCAGGCTTGGCTAAAGTAGCAGTGGAATGAGTATTTAGTGAGCTGTCATGCACCGTTACGTGGGAATTATTAGAGTTGAAGTGCTTGGTTACATGAGTTATGATGGTGTCTCTTCCTGCAGAGGATTGATACAATCATTTAGAATAAGTATGTGAAAGTCTGTATGTGTTTGTTTTTTTAAGTCTGTGTGTGTGTGTGTGTGTGTGTGTGTGTGTGTGTGTGTGTGTTGACATGACTTACCCTGCATTCAAACAGCAGGCACCTGCCAGAGGAGTCCCGCACAGCCTTCTGATCCCCCTCCACCAGCTCTCTTCCACCAAACAAGCAGACAGCTGGTATAGTAGACACGGAAACATCATCAGCGTAAGCACAAGTAAACACGTCAAAAATAAACGTACACATAAAAGCACATCGCTCCCCTGAAAATACATTACATTAATATTATATTCCACATAAAAGCCGCACTTTTCTCTGCTATTAACCCGTGGAATGCAATCCATGAAACAGCCTCTTTAAAGATATCTGCGACTGGACGCTTTAAAGAAAAATGATGTTTTGGATTTTTATATATTATGTGAGCTCAAACTGTTGTTGAAGAAATTCTCAGATAAGAGTTAGGCGTGGTTATCTCGAAAGACTTTAAAAACTGTCCAACTAAAAAGCCAGTGCAGTGTTGTCAAATATTTTTGCAATACAAATCTAGAGAGAAAGTCCTCCAAAGCCATCATTAGGATTAAATGACTGGACGGACAGGACAGACACAGATTTTTGTCAGGGCATTTGAATTATTGATTGCTTATTGCCTTTATTATTATGTCAAGGTTGCCAATGTGAGCATTAATGAACTAATATGTATTGGTTTTCATCCAAAACATTACAACCTGTGTGATTACTTTCATTGGAGTAGATTTGGGGAAGATAAATTGAACAGATGAATCATCCCTTTTGTCTATAAAATGATAAAAAAAATTATGATAGCTCGTATTTCCACATTTCAAAGTAAAGTCTTTGTAAATGTTTTTCATTTACAAAACAATCACAAACTGAAAAAAAATGTAATTCCTTGATGTATTATCTTGTTAATCTACTCATAATCAATTATCATCTCAAGCTAATAACATACATACATTTTCATCCCCCTCTCCCCTCCTCCCAATATATTCATATTTATACAAATCTCCACTCCTACACTTGTTGTGGTCATGAACACTGGCGGAACACCAGGAATCTTATCTAACAGTGCTGTTTAACACGTATGATATAATCTGTCCTTGTTATTTACAGCTTTGTTTAAGTCCTTGGGTAAATTGAGTCAAACCAAATCAAGCAGATCAAACTCAATTAAGCATGATGAAATAATTAACATGTGGAGCGAGAGAGGGCGCTCCTTACCACGACGCTGAGGAAAATCTGTTTCATGCTATTATCGAGCAGGAAGGGGGTGGGGGGGGGCGTAGGGAAATAGTCACGTGGTCAGAAAGTCGGCGTTGGATGAGGAGCCGGGGTCAGATGGAATCGGGCTGATACGAGGAAGAGAAATGATTGACACCGCAGGTCGGGCCCCATTACAAAGCAGTGTATCATGAAAGCGAAGGACTTCTAAAACAGCCATTTGACGTTCTACTAGACAGACTATCGAGAAAAAAAAAAACTGGAAAAAAAAAAAAAAAAAACAGACTCAGAACTCCTCCCTGGAAAACCTTGTGCTGCCAGATAAGGTTTTAAATTGGAGAGCGAATCATGTCTTTGTAGTGGGGAAACTTGCGGCACTCTTCTCTCCAAAGCCGGAGCATGCGTAATTAGCTGCGTGTTTGTCTACCTCTTCAAGATAAGTGAGCACAGGGGTGTCGAGTTTAAGGGGATTACCAGCTACGTGTTTATATTTGTGTAACGCGGCAGCAGATTCGGAGACGTACTTTTAACCCGCCCCCTTCCCCTCTCCGAGTTGTGGCAGCCGCGACCCCATGGGTCAGTGGGAATGATGCTGACGCAAGCCGATTACAATCCACGACCAATGGCTTCTCGCTGAGAAAGACTTCAAACTTGTCTATTATTTGCTCTGCGTGAGAAGCAGGAGAGCAGCAGCAGCGTGGGAGTGTGTGGTGAGAAAGTTCTCGAGTGAAGTCAGCTCGCTCAAGCTGTGGAGTGAGATCCACGACGGAATATTATATAAACACGAAGTATCATTCATATGGTCTTAAGCCTTCTACAATTCACAGTGGAGAGCAATCGTATTCATACTGATTTACGCTAATTCATTGCTTTGTTCTATGCATTGACAGACGGGCCTTTCCACCTTTTGAAAAGCTAATACGTCACATTTATTTAAGTTCCGTTTGGGTTATTACCAGGAGAATGATGGCGTGAGAAAAGCTAACATCCTCTGAATATCCATTTTTATTGAGAGAATATGAGATGCAGAGTGCTGCGGTGAGGAGGCTAATAAGAGTTCATTGCGGAATCTTGTGGGAGAAAAACAGACCCTCCATGTAGCTAATGTGATGAAACAGAATTATTTATCCAGCAAGAACATATCAGAGCTCAAAAGTTAGAAAGCGGACATTTAAGAAGACACTATTGCCAGTAACAGTGTGCATCATTTCAGACATTTACCATGTCTGCCGGCCTTCACTTTTCTCAAAACCTCACCATGTCGGCCATAAATAGGAACTACTTCACATCACATGCAGTGATCCCAGATTTACTGGCTCACGTCTGTGTGACTGGTGGCCATCTGTGTTTTGAAGCCAGCTCGTGAATAATTGATTGGGCCATGTATATGCAAAAGGGTGGACTCATCTCAAGAGGCATGTTAGGAGGTAGCTTAGCAACACAGCAGAGCCCTGGTCAATTGTCAGGCAGCCCTTGTGGAGGCGGGATGCGTGCTCTAAATCTGCTGCTGGTTGGTTTTTCGCGTGTTGGTGCGCAATTGTGTCCGTGATTGTACGAGTGTAGGAGGGCGATGAGGTTAAGGGTACTCCACTCACGCTGGCACTCCTTGCAGCAGGCCCCCTTTACGTAGGCGGGCGCTGTGCCCGCCGGGCACTGAGAGGGAGGGCAGGAGATGGCCTCGCACTGCACCGTGCCATTCTGGGGGAACGAGGGAAAGACAAGAAGTTGTTTAAAGAGTGACTTCAGTGGGTTAATGGATATGGGAATGTTCAGCCTGATGTTGAAAAACACTACATCAATATGAAGGAATGAAATATGATGACACTTTTGCTGATATTGTTACTGCTAACCATGAGAGCATACCTAAATCATTGTATGTACACATAAATGCATGAATAAATGACATTTAAATCTTTTTTTTGTGTCATTTACTAACTTTATAAATTATCTTAATAATTTACAAAAGGGGAATCCATGGGGAAAACCCAATCATGAAACGCATATTAGCTTATTAATCAAGAATAACACATTTATAACTGTTTATGGATTGCATACTAATGAGTTACTAATGAGGGTTCATGTAAAAACAATGCTTATAATTATTTAATTAATAATTAACTAATAGGAGTGGGGGAAAAAAATCAATATAGCATAGTATCGCGATATTTTGCGTGGCGATATTGTATCGATACAGTGAAGCCGAGTATCGATCAATTGTAAACTTTTTGGTCCTGGATTAATAAAATCAATAATTTTTTTTGTTGACAAACTTTTCCTTTGGGGACAATTTGCAGATGAAAAAAAAAGGTAATAAATCGCAATACTGAACGTATCACAGTATCGCGATAATATCGTATCGGGACTTAAGTATCGTGACGACATCGTATCGGGGGACCCCTGGTGATTCCCACCCTATAAACAAATGCTAAATAGTTATTATAAAGTGCCACCCAGTAAGGTAATCTAAACGAGACACCGTTTCCAAACAAAAGTGCCAAACCTAACTGCAATTTTATTTTATAACCCCACCCCCTTAACCCTAACGCTTTTCTTAAACATTTAAATTTCAGTATAATAAACGCTGGTGTGACCAGGCCCCCTGACTACCCCCCACTCTGTTGCATTTTGTAAATATGCTGGAGGGGAAGTCAAGGACATGCTTACTCTCTACGGTTGACGCCCCGTGTTGTAAAGCTGCAGTCGCTTTCCGCAGCAACCTGTGAATCCAATATATTTCAATGCTATCTCCGTTTCCCCGGTTGTGCCTTTAATTAACATTGCTTCCACGGATGAAAGCTCTGTGACAGCAACATTTATGAACCTGATCCACATAATTGATAACATCTTAATGCATGGCCTTTGAATTTTAAAGGTCACAGCTAATTGCCACACATAAGGTAAGGAACATATCCTATCTAATTCCTTAATTGCGGCCCAGGAATGGCAACACAACGTTCCTGGAGAATGAAGCAAGTTCATTGGATGAGTGGGCAGAACAAATCCCTGATGATAATTATCATCTGTCAAGAGCAATTAGGTGCGGTGCACTGAGAGATATGTGATTTCCTATTTTTTTGCATGTTGGGTAGTGGTGCGCGAAGGCTTCTCATTGGCTGGTTGCAGGAGTTCAGTAGCAGTGAATGGGTTTCATGTTGCAAAGCTGAGTAGACTGACAGGGAGTGAAATCTGTTTGCTAATGTGGTACAAGGCCCAGATCTCCAATCGCTCCTAATTCTCTTTTTGGCAATTATTCACACTTTATGTAGCACAAAGTAGACCCTTGAGAGGGCTGAGCATTACTAAGCACTGTTGTTGATGTGTCTAATCCTGGGTACTGTGGAGGTTTTCAATACAGTATATTTTCTCGGGTAACTGGGGCAACCCGCCTCGACTGCTCAGAAATAATGAGAATACAAGCCGTCGACAATGGGGCCCCTGCACTCTGCACCTCGACACTGCCATAAACACACCCACACATACACACCCCCACCTTCATGCACTTGATGAACAGAGTAGAGAAACAAAAGCCAAGACCTACAATGTGAGCGAAGAACGTGAAACTGTATTGAAATACACGCGCAACCCAACACACAGTGTTGCAGATGATGAAAAATGCATGCTCTCCCTTTCTCTCAGGAACAGAAGACACACACACACACACACACACACACACACACAAAGTGCCACACACCGATAAACACACATATCTATATGTTTTATGATGCTCTCACATGCCTGTAAACATTTATGTAGGCATGCATCAGCCACACAATCACACACAGTATGACAGGCATATAATTCACTATGTTTGTACACAGACACACACATACACACAAACACACACACACATTAAATTAAAATTGAATGCCCTTCCCTTGCTCCTTATAACGCCAACATAGACAACATGGACCAAGTGCACACACACACACACACGCACACATACATACACATACACGCACACACAGACACACACACACTCACAGACACACACAGAGAGACCCCACCGTGCATGTGCAGTTCTTGCAGCCATCTGTCCAGCCCTCGTCCTCCCTGTAGACGACCCCCTTGACGCTGCAGGTTCTCTCACAATAGCAGCCATCCAGCCCATTCATCTTCTCCTCCGCCCTGGACAGCTGCTCACGCCATCCTCCCCGCCCCCAAAGAACAAAAGGCAAGAAGGAGAGAAGATGAGAGTCAGCCCCGTTGTGCGTCTATATTCACATGTACAAAGCGGAGCTTCAAAAGCAAACCAATGGCATCACACAAGTAAGTCATTAGGCACCATTAACCCCATTTGCACACACAGTTTCTGCATTGGAACAGAAAGGGCTTCAACAATAGCCAACGTCTAATGTTAAGTTGTCACCGACCGCCTGTTGCAATCAATGCTAATGTCGGAGGCACATTAACAAGTGGATATTTTATGCAATAGCACAATTTGTAATCGTAACAGTTAGATAAACATGACAATTACTGTTATTCTCTTAACACTACATTTGTGGAGTCAGTGTCAAATTAGGAGACATCACATCACATTACATTACCTTGCTGGATGTTTTAGCAAGGATATCCTGCAGCTCCATGATTTTCTGCACAAGTCCGTGGAAATCATTGCAGGTTGGGCATGCTGGGATACGACAGACGATACGGCACACAAGAATTTAGTACGCAGAAAACAATTACCTTCAAGCGTGGCAATTTATGATAATTGCAAAGAAAATGCAGTCACAAAAATGTACATAATTATTTCTTTAAATTGTGATATAACTAATGACTTTAATTCATTTGAAATGAAATATTCACTGCAGACTCACTGCAATGTCTCTCCTCCCTTTCTAATCTCCAGTAAACATGTTTAGAGGTGTCCTCTCGCCAAGAGGAACTCGTTTCATGTAAACTGCAGTAAGCGGCGTCCTCTGGCAACTTTTAGAAGTGTGGGGACATAAAATCTGTGTGAAAATCATTTCAAACTGTGAAATGTGTGTTTGTCTTCGCTGTGAGCCGGGGAAGCAGTTTATCTGCAACAAACTGCACAGCTGCATAGTTAGCATGAGCTGCAACGGCCATCATGGGGGAGACAGGCAAAGAAAACAGTGCCGGGTGTCAAAAATAACCACATTGATGCGATGGAACAATACATAGTGCGCTTTATACACTCAGTGAAACTGATTGTGCAATACTGTTGTCATAATGTTTTATTTAATATATGTTCTCATCCTATTAGCATTTAAAGCAATGTTTTTAATCTTAATCTTGATTCTACCCTACGTTTATTGTAATTCTGTGCGTAAGGAGGACCTAGCAAAATAAGCTTTTAATTGTATGGAACAACTTATCCGTGCGTATGACAATAAGAATATGTTGAATCTTGAATATTGATTAATTAATATGCTTTTTTTTAAAAATCATTCCGATGTCTTTAATGAGCAGGACGGGTTCCTGTGAAGCCGTGGACGTAAACGAAGCTGCATCAAGTTGCTCAAAACACACATGCCACACTTCCTCAGGAGAGGCCGTTGGAATTCTCCCTTTTCCTAATTGATTTATTATTTGCGAACCATTTTATTACGCTAACTTTTAACGAGCCGGGCTGTTTTAGAGCGGTTTCACTCCTGTGAGGATAGCCTTCTCAAGAATTTGAATAAAAAAGCAAATCAGTGCAATCAAGTGCCTTGCCAGAGGTAATTGAAATTAAATTAAACACTAAATGAAATGACTCTTTAATGTGTTCAGGAGGAAGCTGCACTCACTTCTGTTCAGATCTGGACACTGTGAGATGTAACCCTGTGGCATCACCAGGATCTGCACGTCCTGCATCACTCCCTGCAAACGCACACAACACGCCAAACATTTCAATCGAGGGGGACAACAACTTTGGAGAGAGGCAGGCAGGCATGCGGGCAATAAAAAGGAGATGAAGCATGTTAATGTGCCGTAAGTAGATGAGGACCTCGAGGGCCAGCGGTGTCTAAGTGTGCTTATGGTACATTTCCCGCATGAGACGAAGGAAATGCAAACACAAAGCCGGCAGCTCTGTTCATGAGCGCCTCGGATAACGGCTGCAATCCTAAAACACAACGCGGCGAAACAGCGTTAAATCCGAAAGTGAGTGAAATCATTTTTCCTGGGAAGTGGGAGACAGAGGAGTTAGCTGTGAGATAATGTGTCTCCTCGGTTGTCGCTAGGATGAATCATCTCATAACCGGACACACGAAGTTAAGCGACCCGGTGATGTAGGAGTTTCAGTCGGGGGATGGATTTTCTTTTCTTCTTTTTTTTTTCTTCTTATCTCCTCTGATGAGCATAAGCAAGAGATACGGATTACATTTGATTCATAACACTCAATTCATAGCCTTTCGTTCTGTGGCCGAAACACACACACACACACACACACACACACGCGCGCTTATACACATATGCGCACGGATACTCTGTCGTCATAGTAACCGAGGCCGGTTCGTTCCGTGAGTGGATTTATTTCCCGTACAGAAGTGGAGCTGTGCAACTTAGGAGAAATTGTTTTTTAAATTGTCTTGCCACTTCAATTTACCGGCCATGAATTTAAAATCCCGCAAAATGATTTTGCTGCTTTTTCACGGCGACGCGCTGAAATGGAAGCAGATTGAAGTTGTGTCTGTGAAACTTGTAATGAAACCATAAGACTATGCGACGTTATTACTGCCTTTAGGGAAGTGCGTAGTTTGAGTCCCAGTTAGAGCGTCCTTCATATCTTTTAGATTCAATAGGATCACTTAAAAGTGGATAAAGAGCTGTCAGTTATCAAAATAATAAACTACATCAAATTTTCCGTAAAAAAAAAGTTTCGCCGACTGAAAAAAAACCCACTTCCCATGATATCTAAAAAATATACAAGCTCATGGTGATTTACATGAAATGATCGGCGTCGTCGCTGCAGATCACATTTGATTGAATAAAATAGTTTCATGTTTTACAAAAAGAAAAGAGAAATATTTTTGGTTCTCTGACACAAGATGATTAGAATAAGGAGAATTTAATACAGGATGAGATGTCAAATATGTATAGATGTGTTTTACGTTTGTTATGAAGTGGATGACCACCTGAGTTGTAACGCACCACTGTAAAAACAACCAGTCGCTAGACTTTGCTTTTGCACCTTCTGGCGACTGAAAACCAGCGAGACACTTTGAACTCCGCAGAGTGACTCCTCTGTGTCGACGACACTCTGTTTACTGCAGGAACATGTGGGACCGCGATGGTTCTCCCATCTGTACCGGTAATGTCTGATTTGTGAAAAGCAACTAGTGGCAGAAGCTGAATCCCTTCTGCTTGCACTCAGATACATTCTCTACTAAATTTAAACAATCAAGAGCAGATATCACCGATGACGATGACATCAAATCTGATGAACGCGTCTCTTGCAGGTTTCCCGCTGCATTTCGGGGATCGCCTGAAATAGTTTCCAAGTTAGCACAATTTGCTCCATCTGCATATTAAACCCACTACAAATGACACGCCACTGATGAAACTCCACAACAGTGTCCCCAGATAAGTAAGATAAAATACATTTTGCTCTCTTACGATGTGCGTGAACTGTAAAGAAGATTATTTATTGTGCTCCGGATTGGAGGTGCAGATATGCTCAATCTAATTATAGTATTTACTATTACTGTTCAGGATGTGGTTTCCTTGTCTTTGGCTGACACCCACATACGGACATCGACTGTTGGTGTGCGTCTTTGTGTGTGTGTGTGTGTGTGTGTGTGTGTGTGTGTAGTGCTAATGAAGCAGTGTGTTTTAAAAGGCGACGTGCCTTCCTCGTAACTAATCAAGGCTTCAGAGAGCGGCGAGGAGAGAGATGCTTGCTACGTGACAAGATTAGTGAGTGACCTCCAAGGCTTCTTTCATCTACCAATTAACACAGTGAAAACTGAACAGCCAGGACACAATGTGAAAAGCATGGCCACACACACACACACCCACACCTATAAACATCATCGCACCATCAAACACAAAGCCAGTCACTAGCAAGCTGATTAAAATAGTAATAGCTGCAGGTATACTGACATTTTGCCCCAACATGTCTCCCCAGCTGGGACATTTTAGAGAGCAGTCCAGTCTGGGAGAGGCGATATGTGTCTTCCCGCCTGATAAACAACACTATAGACTAAGCGTAATGAGCATAGTCCAGAGGCTATTTAATGATTTCTCCCAAATCAGTGTTGTGGGGGTGGCTGAGATAATTGCACTGGGCTTAGCTGCAGACTAAGGAAGAGGGAACAAACAGTGACAAAAAAAGAAAGAAAGTCAATTCCTAAGGTGGGCTGAACAACCCTTAAAATGAAAATGGTAGGCCTTGAGGAACGCTGGCAGTTAAATCCAACGGCCACACTAAATAACACCAAAGAGTGAGAAGAGACAGTAAAAAAAACATGTTTGAGTTTGGGGAGGGGCGTGGCCGCCCTGAATCATTTATCACAGATCGACACAGGAATCAACATTCCTGAGAGGGGAGTTTGTGCACCAGCGCGAACCTTGAAGAAGCCATGGGCCGTGTTCCTCTGTCCGAGCCAGAAGGAAGCGTCCTCCGGTATGTCCATGTACGGCGCTTCCACCACCCGCTCGTAGATCCTGCGAAACAAATGCACAACGTCTTATCAAACATTTTCCCATTTTTCTTTCTCACCTATTTTCATCAATTTAGAGAAACAGAAACCCCCCTGCACTGCAGGTCCTGCCCTGTTAAATCCCGCTTTTAACTCTTTCCCCCGAAGACGGCATACATCGCCGCATGCCTTCCTTGATACGCACGGGGCTGCCGTCTGCTCCTTATTTTGTGCCAGAAAAGGATCTTCACTGGTAAACAGTGACACTCCTTTCATGCGGCAGATGCACGTATAATGCGGGTCGACTCAAGGTGCGTTTGACCAGCATTCAAACCATTCACATGAGACATCTGAGAGCGTGGCTGAGGGCGCGGTACTTATTTACACCTAATAAATACCAAATAAGATTCAGTTTCATGTATGTTTCATCTCTCTTCTATTCTCTCCGTCTCGCTCTCTCTCTCTCTCGGTCTCCTTTCAGGGAGTTGCTATGTTTATAGTTCAATACCATGAATTCATTTTTCCATCCCTGGCAGAAAGGGCAGTTCACCAAAGCAGGGCGGCAACCAACCCGCTTCAAACACTTGATCAAGAGGAAGGTGGTGGAGGAGGGTTGCCTGATGTGAGTTGACCCCTTTATTCTAGATTACTGATGCAGCTTTTGACCCGCGGAGGTTCAAAGGGGGTGGAGGAGACAAGGACGTAATTCCTCAATGGCTTCCCACCAACAAACACTGACAATTGTGATCAACGACGCAACTGGCCAACTCATTCTTCTACTTCATGATAGTTTAAAAATTGCCAGAATAATCTAACCTTTGCATACTTTGTGTACTATATGAATGTATGAGTGAGCTGTTTGAGTCTAACGTCTAAAGAATTCCACAAGCATCTGCAAACTTTTCCTGTCCTGATAACAATTCTAATCCTCGAAAAGTGAATTTTACAATAATATTGACAAAAAACTTAATTTAATGGGAATCGATCGGGTCATGGCCGATACCCGATCTGCCTAATAAGGTCGGTAAGTATGTTTAAGTTTCCATTTGTATATTTAATATTCTTCTACTGTTAATTTGAATTTAATTGTATTACTGTTCTACTGTTTATTTATATTACTTGATTTTTTTTATCTGTATTTACTTGTGAGCAATGCTGCTGTAATCCTGTAATTTCCTCACCTTTATTATCATCCTAAATTTAAAGTTTGTTAAGAAAACACAGGAGAAAATAATACCTGTATTTCAGTTTAAATTTGTTATACAACCAGATGGCTTCCCATCAGAATTCTCCCAAACTAAAACCTTTCAATTTAATATGTAATTGTCGCTTCTCAATTTTAAATATATATATACATTCATCCCCGGCATCTTACCTGTTGCAGTCGATGTGGAGTATAACATGAGACGCGCTGACGGCCACAGAGACCTTGTGCCACTGGTCATCGGCCAGGCTGTAGGGGAACACCTCCGTGTGGGGCTGTTGGCCTTTGGTCCGGTAGTGCAGGCGCACCTCACTGCGCTGGCCACTGCTCTCCAGCTCCAGGAACCTGCAGCATCAAAACAACCTGCTTCTAGCAACAGCCGCAAGCTCACAGATTCTCTTCGAAATCTGCAGTCCCTGCACTGCACAGTCATGTTGCATTGAAGTCCCACTACTGGAACCGAAACCTTCTTTCTGTTCACACACACACACACACGCACACACCTGCATGCATCACCAGAGGGTTTAAACTGGGGGCTCCTCTCAGCACAGTGCTGACACGTCACTCGCTTTACAAGCAGAGCACTCACGTCGCCTCTGATATGCGGCACCATTTAGAATTTAATCACACCACTAGTCAAGCATTATGGTACTATATGGCTGTGAAGTGCAACGTCAGCAACACACAACAATAGGCCGATCTCTTTACGTTGGTGTTTTAGTATTCCAGCAGAATCCGCTTCTCCCCACCGCCGAGATTCACCCGGGTTGGTGACACTAATGGAAAGAGCCACAGATACACACTCGTCACCTTTGTTTTTAAAGACGGAGTTATTTAAACTCGAGTCCTTTGCTGGCAACATTATTCAAAAGAGAAATAGACCCACATGCTAGTGTAGCAATGGGCTGATTTATCTGCATGCCAAATCGAATCGATTTACTCTCCCCCGAGCCACGCGCGCACATTCATCCCGGCTCCGTGGACGCAACGGCGATCATGTCTGACTCTGAATTAGTCCTTCCCATGTTTCCGAATGAAATCATGCAGCGCTGCTTTGTTTCATATGAATGGTCGGGAGAGCTTATCAGCAGCGGGGAAAGTCATTAACATCCCTGCGAGCTCTCTTCTCAGGACCGACTTTAATGTACAAACTGTTCAATCAAGGCATTATGTGGATTCAGATTGCCGTTCTGATCATCCAACGGCTCAGCCACCACTAACTAATGGAAAACATTAGCATGCTAACTGCAGATAGTGTCTCATCAGTTTTTGATCCGCAATTCCAGACTCAATGTTTGGATCGTTGATGGACTGTGAATAATAAGTTGGCACACTGGGTGATTTGCTGTGTTTACTCGACTGGTGTGTAAAACATCTAAATACTGATCAAATACAAATATTCAGGTTTCAATCAACATATTACAGACTGCTGATAAGACAAAACAGAGGGTGGTACTAAATATAGAAAACAACTTCAATTATGGTTTATCAGCAGGGCTTTTATAAGCAGCTTTACGGTGCTCTTTGTCACATTTCGGGCTCTAATTCTGTCTCACACTGCGAAGGTATTCACCTCAAAATGACTTCCCGGTATGCACGTTTTCACAATGTATCGCACCATTGTGTGCACTAATTTGTCAATTTGATTGCTGTACATTTCTGCAAGTAACAGATGTGGTTATAGTTTCAATGTGTTTTGAGCTGATCATACCTGTGCTCAGAGTGATGAATGGAGAGGATGACCCCAGAGTTGAGGTGATCTTGTTTGAGGGTCGCCAGCACAGTAAACTCATTCTTGCCTCTCAGCTTCTGGACCATTTGCGCTGAGACCTCAGCAGGAGCCATCACTTCCCTGGCAGACCCTAGGATGAAGACAGAAATATCAGATATTATGTAAATGACTGCATTTATATGGCGCTTTTATCCAAAATCGCTTTACAATTTGCCTCTCTTTCAGCCATTCAAACACAGACACGCATAGACAGATGGGAGTAAGTCACCATTCAATGTGCTGCCCTCACCGGCATGGAGCAATTTAAGGTTGCCCATGTGGAATGGTATAGGCCCTTTCATCGCTATTTTCTGTACTACCATCTCTATTATTCACACCATTGAGAGCACGTTCCTAATTGAGATGGGACTGATGTTTTAGGGACACAAGGAAACAGGAACATTTGCTGAACAGGACGAGAGACCGTTTGGCCAAAAGCTGTAAATATTTGATGTATTCACATCAACTCTTGACGAATTTTGAATTCATAAATGACAAATCAAGACTGAACCCACTAAACCGCTTGCTAAAAATCCCATTACTCTTTTTTTTTACACGTTAGTTGACCATTTTGATCTCAAACCTGTTCCGATAAAAGGTTAATGTGACCTCGCTTCTTAAAATAATGATGTGGAGGTTTGTCTAATTGAGGCGTTGGGAAACTAGCGAGCCACTTTGAAGCTTTCAAGGCCAGGTCATTCAACTCGAACAAAAGTTGAAGTCATCCACTTGATACAATTCCTCAGAAAACGTTTTGCTACCAAATATTGTACCCCACATGTTAGCTTGTATCAGCTGAACCCCCCAAATCGTATCAGTGGATCAGAACCGTTTCTCGTTGGCTCGGTGTAGGACTACAGACATGAAGCGAAGGATTTAGGGAGAGGCAAGAAAGGCGGATGGCGCTAGTGCGCGGGCATTGTCTGTGTAGTTAGCTCGTAAGCTCCTGTTTGCACCCCCTTCCTCCTCTCCAACTCTACACAGACGTCTATGCTACTTTAATGGAGGCATCAATAAATGATGACATTTCTCAGAAGCAATCACATCAAAGAGTTCACTTCCAGCTACGGGATGCATGCAAGATGCCCTGGCACACTTAAGCGCTCCAGGAAGCTAGCGTGGCAGCTTTTCCTCGGTGTATTAAGATTACTTCCAGCTGGTGAGTAAGTAACCAATTAACACAATGCAATGTGAAAACAGCGAGCAATGTCACGATGAGGACTGGCACTCGCAGTGTGCTCATCGGTTACATAGGATACGATGTTTTCATACTTTCGCTCTGAATCTGTCGTGCTAGCATTAGCCTTTACCCGATTGGAGGCTTTTAAGCCCATCGGGGACATATTTTGAGTAATTTCTCTCTAAACTGAAATGCTCACTGGATTAGAAGGCAATAGATGCATTGCCAGTGGGGTATGATTCCAGTGTCATTGGCTGAGTTGGGACAGATGGTCCGATGACTGCAACAGGAGTTCTGCCTCGCAATAATCTGCTGCCATTAACATTTCATAACCAAATCCATGTGACCACTGTTGACAATAATCTCAGAAATTATAGGAACGTATTCTTGTTTTGATCTACAGTTTGGCATCTTTTTTTTCAAATTTAATTACATTTCTTTGTTGAAAAATGCTCTACGCTGTGAGTCATTCTTCCAGATTTTAAAGCGAAGATTGAGCTCAAGTCAAACAGGATTTACAACGTCCATGTCTATATGAGCGGGTCAGTCTATTACCACGCCATGTGTTGAACAGAAAGTACACTGATATGTCAATCCTGAGCGAGATTAGCACAGTGGGAGCAGGTGTCAGGGCGGGGTCCATTCTGAGAGGAGGTTGATAAAGCCGTGGGGGTGGGAGGGGGATGGTGAGGACCACTGGGCTGCTCCCAGCTTGGCGGCCATGAGCCTTTTGATCTATGAGTGGATGACTCTTATCACCAGTTGTAGTACTTGGAAGGGAATGAGGTTGCTTCAGATGGGACTTTGGGGAATTGGAGGGAGGGGACATCTTCTCATTCAGATGGAGCGATGAGGTCGCTCTGTGTAGGATTGCCTGTATGAGAAGCACAATGATCTCAACACTGTTGACAGGCCCCTCAAATGAGGATCAAGACAGCAATAGCAGCAACATCTCTGCAATCCTCAAAACATTTATGAAAGAGCAGTAGATGGGTTTGTCGTGTGAGGAGAAGGCCAGGATTCCCTTCTGCCAAATCAATGTGGTCCTGCTGTGGGGGCCTTTGGTCGATTATCTATTGGCAGGCGTCTGGATGGGGCAGCCACCTGCTCCTAACTACCACTCTGATGTGAGCTACTGACACAAAATAGCTTGAAAATGATGATCTAGCACATAAAATTCCAATCAGCACCTTTTTCCCAGCACAATAACACAGCTCTTGTCATCTATCCTAGTTGTTTACAGGCTACGCGGACCGGCTGATGGGGAGAAAACAGTTTTTGAGACATATAGAGTTTTATCAGCTGACTGGAGATCTCTAAAAGCCTCGGGCTCAGTAGCATCCCAAGCAAGCGTAGCTTTCAGCTATAGCCTAATCTTATCTCCTGGGTGCATTGTGCTTTAATGGTTACACTCAGGCCACGATTTCCATCCCTCGGCTTCATTCCTAATCTTAAACTGTCTAATGTGGTCTTATTTTGTTTGACCCCTCGTACCCACACAGCTGTAATCCCCTCACACTCCCGTCGCTGCGTTCTCATGGACGTACATTGGCAGCGCTGCACCAATCCATTGCTCACACATTCAGCATTTAGAACAGGTGCCCTGCAGCACAGCTTGAGAGTCCAGATACACCCAGCTTTACCACAATCCTTTTTTCTCGCACACTGCTTTCACCTCCAGCTGTATTTACAGAAAGTTTTTGTACTGGAACACTGTAGAGCCTCCCCGCCCTTTCTGAAGGACAGGCCGAAATGTATTTTTCATGTTAATTGCATGTTTGAGTTCTCATCTAATTGGTACTAACAACAGTAACACTGAAATTAGACGGTCATAGACACTTTTTTATGTGAATAATGAGGACTTTCATTCTTTAGTCTCTAGTGAATTGCCGGGACAAAATAACACCTCCTACCTCTTTCCAACAACTCTTCAACAACATTTTGCAAATAAGCCATCTCTCGACCAGTTAAGAGTGAGCCATGAGAAGCACGACACACACATGGAGCCAACAAAACACAGTAATCCAATCAGCAGAGGAAGGAACACATTGGGTAAACCGTCTCTTTTCTTATTACCTAATGTTTTCGATTTGAAAAATGACAGAGCATATTTCAAACAACACATTTTATCTGCCGGGCTGAGTGCAGAGAAGGATATGCGTGGGAGGTTTTAGGCAAGAGGATATCTCTCCAGAGGGATTAGAGTAATGATAAACTCTCCACCGGCAGCAAACTCCAAACCCTTCATTACTGTCAACACAGCGCACATACACAAACAGGTGTAGTAGGCAACACGGACAGACACACACACACAGACCTTTTTTGACTATTGCTTTCAACATTGAGCCAATAAAAATGAAGAAGACGGGCACAAAGATATGCAGAAACATGGGCGAGCACAAAGATGGATGCAGACGCACAAGCGACTGTGCCCGAAAGCTAGTTCTTTAGAGCTCCTGAATATTCCAGCCCGCTCAGTCAATCTGCATTCGGCTGGCCATCTCCCCCCACACCGCGTCTCCACTCTCCTGGAACAAATACAAAACCGAGCCAAGGGCACCTCCAGGACTGCTTTGGCCAGCAATTTCTCCCCAATTCTCAGATCACCTCCCCAGTGACCGCCTGTCTGACATTCACACGTACACAGAGCTAATGACAGCCTTACAGCCACCCAACTGTATAACTGCCCTGGAGGGAAAGAAATATCTCCGTGGTCCCCGGCGCTCCTGTGTGGAACACAGGATCAGGCTCGCTTCAGAAAGCAGCAAGCACAGCAGACTTTGACCACAGGGAGTTGGGGATAATGTCAGTCAACAGTTTGGAAAGGTTGGGTAACTTTTTGGACAATGCAACAGAATGTGCTGCAGAAAAGAATACAGCATATACGGTTGGAAAAAAATACCACCTGCCTTATTAACTCCACGAACATGTCTGATGTCTGTCAAAGCTCCACCGTAAGAATACAGCAGATTGCCGCACTGTGTTGCCAAGAAAAATCCATTTGATGATAGGAAATTCTTGAAACAAAGAGCCTCGGCACTCTTTAGAGCCTCCTGTTTAGGTTTATCCTAAAACAGCACTTTCATGCCTGTAAGAGCATGGACCATACGAGCCCCGACGCAATGAAAGTCATTTTAATGGAGAAGATGAGAGGGAAAAGTGACATTTTTTATTCTTTCCTTCTGCACAAAAATACTAAGCTTCAGCCTACACTAATGTGAGACTACTTCAGTCAGACCCAATAAGTTGGGTATTTTTCAAAAGTGAAAGTGTTTTTTTTTTGTTGAAAAACCAAATTATAACTTTGTATTACTATCCCTCAGCTGCAGCTCGGCAAGAAGGCTGAGGAGGCACATAGAGGGGATTTTATACTAAAAAGTCTGTAACTTTGGAAAACCCAACTGATTTGACAAATGCAGACTGCAGGAATGTTCGCTTCAACTTTGGAAAGATTTTTTTTACACAGAGCAAGGACTGTGGATTTCGTACATTGATATTAAAGGGATCTCTTTGCTGTATGGCCCGGAGCAACCAAACGGTTCATTGATGTAACGTGCATGTCAGTTTTGTTTTCAGATAAACTTTTAAATAAATGGAAACCTGTTCTTCAAGCTCTTTACCATCAGCGTGAAAACAGCTTAATATCCTTTCACAAGGTTATTGGGGCGTTTCTGTTTTATTCCTGCTTATTCCTTAACTCGGCTGAATTGAAGAAACAATAGCTTCAAGCGGCTCGAACCTGAAATATTTAAGAGTGCCTGTGCTTAAATCTAAGCAAAAAATCGGTTAAATCTCCAACAATACAAGTGAAAGTACATTTTCTCGAGTTAAAGTTATATATTATGGGCGGCGTTTAGTGCTGTTTGTGGATCAAGTCACAATATCTTCGGTTTCACTCTTTTTTTTAATTTCGCTCTTGCGAGTCCCCCAATTTTATGGAGGCATGATACCAAAATCACTCAAGTGTTCAGAATCATTGTAATTGGTTAAAGGCCTAGATTGTTGTGCTAAAAACAATCAGGCTGTTTGTGCCCATTTTACCCCATTAGCAGAGCTTTCATTTCGCTCCATGTCATTATTTACATGACACTGGCACAATTTCTCTGCATTACGTCGCGTTGCAAAGTGGATCGTGCAACAAACCGCAATGAGAGAAATGACAAACAATAATTAACACGGGAGATCTACTGTGTGATTCATTCACACAACGTTTAGCATGAATGTTACACTGACCTCTTTTGCCATTTGTTAATTACCGTATTGATTCCTGGAAGGTAAATTCTCCTTTTGCTTTCTTGTCCTTCCCTTTGAATCTGGAGTTTGCTACAACACAGCTCCCTCAGAATCTGCTCAACACAATGCAGGACAAAGTAGCAGAGCTGCTTTCTGATAGAGTGGCTTGAATCTGGCGCTCGATAGAATGATGCTGCCCTCCCAGCCATTAGATTACATCCCTCTATACGGCCCAATACTCCAGTGTACTGTATATAGATAACTAGCAAGTGCGGCTCCTACAGTGGGAACACACTGTTACCATTCCTATGCAAACACTTTTTTTTTTTTTTATCTGTGACACTCACATGAATGCAGGATAACAAACTCGCATTCACACTCAGTCCCCTTCGTCTTCCTCCCTCCTTCACACACATGGTGTTGCTGTATTATAAATGAGTCTCTTCCATCCTGTTACACTTCAGAGTCGCTGCATTCAGGGACATAATCACCACAACATACACAGAAACACCTCACTGGCAGTGTTCAAACAATCTTGAGCAGGAGCATGCCTCAGACGGGGTTGACACACACACACACACACACACACACACAAACACAGATACAATTACAGGGGAGTCCTACTCCGCAAGCTGAAAGGCTGCTTCCAGCAATCGTGCTGTTTGCACTTCGAATGAGTTTGGTCCGTACGCTTGAAGCCAGAGAGGCAGACCGCGTTGGTGTATGTGTGTTGGGGGAAGGGAGGGCTCCTGGGTGTGGCCCCCCGTGCTGCTTTTTTTTTTTTTTTACAGAGACAGATAGATATCTGGATGTCGAGATATTAAAAAACGGTGGGGGAAGTGCTAATGACGTGGTGATTTAGTGGCGCGGCTGAGCATCACCTAGCATCACGCGGGACGCAAGAGCAACATAGCCCAGGGGCTTTTTCTCCATCTCCATCACCATGCCCGTCCCTGAGGTCCACCTCTAATGCCATGCAATGTAGCGCTGACAGCTACCTACAAAAGCATCAGCAGGGGTGCGCTAAACAGCAAACCCCCCCCCCCTCCCCCCCCACACACACACCCACCCACTACTCACTGCTCTTCTCTTTCTCAGACACAAAAAAAACCCCACACACACACTGTGGCAGACAGTGCAACAAAAATGTAACGAACAGCAATGTGAACAGCGCATTTCCTTATCCCCACGCGTGCACATGTACACGTTTCTTTACTGTGAACTACACTCTCCCCCTGCTTCTTCTTCTCTTTCAGCTCTCAGCAGCTGCCCCTCCTCCTGCCTCCACCCAGCACCCAGAGATAACAGCCTTCCCCTTCGGGCGGGCGGGCAGGCAGGCAGGCAGGCAGGCAGGCAGAGAGTGGAGGGGACGGCCATGGATGTGTTCTGCCTGCTATCTAATGAGCGTCGGAATGTCACCGAGGGCCTATCTGCTGGTCCCAGCCAGCCAAGCATCCATACATGTGGAATCAGCACAGTCTATCAAACAGCTGGCGGAGACAGCTCTGCTCTGCGTTTCTCTTCCCTCCTTTCATTCTCGTTGTTTCTCAGCCCTCTCTATCTCTCTCTCTCTCTTTCTCTATCTCCCTCAGTCTTTTTTTTTTTTTTGCATATTTACAGTATCTGCCTCTCCTTGTCTATTTCTGATCACAAACAAGCAGCAGGGCCCGGGTCTGCTTTGCCGGTGCGCCTCCCCCTCACCCACCGTCGTTGACTTAACATAGACATCCCAAATGAAGGATGGAGGCGAGCTCTGCCATAAATAACGCGTCGCTTTTCTCCGCCCCGGTGACTAGAAAAGGTAATGCAGGGGAATAAGAGAGCGTAATGACGGCGAGGTGCCAGCCGTGATTTTTTTGTTGTTGTATTTTTTTTTCCGTGACAAAAGCCGCGGGAGCTTCTTTCTATAACTGTCTTTGTTTGTCTCATTCTCTCCCTCTCTTCCTCCAAGTCTTCCTTGTAGTCTCTCTCTCTCTCTCTCTCTCTCCCTCCCTCTCGCTACCTGCTTGTGCCGAGCACTTCTGAGTGTTGTCTGCACAGAGGACTTCAAATGGGCTGCCTTCACAGAGGTGCTGGAGTTGCTGCTCCATGCAGAAGTGCTGCCGTCTCAGCGGCTGTGCGGGGAGATTACAAGATATCAGGAACGAGGAGGGGAGAAGAGAAATGTCGACAAACGACTGTGGCGTTTCTCCCGTCTGTCCCAAAACAACATTGTTACTGTGGGACATGACGATTTGAATGTTGCCTCGTCTTTGGTTTTGCCACTGATCTTGGCAGCCAAAAGCAATTCCCCTCTGTTGATACTTTTTGGCTGGGTCGTGATGGACATCTCCCTCCCGGCGATGGGGCTGTTAGCGGTCTCATTTCGATTGTAATGAGTCTGACACGGAAAATGATGGAGACGTAACACTGGCGAAAACAGTGCGGATAAAAGTCAAGTACGACCGCGGCTTTGACACCTCCATTTTCCACAGTGCCATTTGCTAAATGCCGTAGATAACATCATTAACTGGGCCTACGCACACACTGCCGCCCAACTGACAACACGGACATCTGTGTCACTCATCCAGCCATTCATATTTTGGGTACAGAGTGTCAGTGTTCAGACTGCTTTAACACTCCAGAAGATCACCAATGGGTACATTCTAGCGAGGGGCCCATTCACTGGCAACATACATCTCCGTGAACACAGGGTTTTGTCCCTGACTAATCTGATTATGCAAAATCTGTCTATGATTCTTTTGCGTGATTCACCCATCTCTCCCCCTCTGCTCGCCCCGCTCACCCCACTTTTTTCATGAAGACCTGACATTGCCTATTGTTCAGGCAGGTGGCAGTCTGAGGGCCCCCCCGCCCCGTGCTATAAGTCCCATTAAGAAGACCGCAAATCCATCGCATGCTGCTGCTTGACAATCTCCTGCACAGTTGTGCTACGGACAGTGAGAATCCAATACAGAGCATGAAGTGCGACAGTATTATCAGATAATCTGAGATTTTCCTATCAGGCGCCCCACTGGAGGAGCTGAGGGTTGAATGTGCTGCATCCTGTTTGACTTACACGTTGTGTCAACAAAATGGGAAAAGGACAGCGGTGTTTGTGACAGTCCCTTTTCATTAAAAAGCACTTTAGACAGCTCTGCTTTCACATGCAGATGTCCTCGTCTGGACACATGTCATCTTCCATCTCCGAGGAGAAAAAATACAGGGAGTGTGTGTGTGTGTGTGTGTGTGTGTGTGTGTGTGTTTGTGTGTTACTGTACCTTGGAAGTGGAAAGCTCTCGACTCGCTGTGGAAGCCCTGGACCTGAGTAACTCCATCAAAGCCTTCTCCAAGCGTGAGTTCATCAAACACGTTGATGCGCAGGGCAGGGTCGACCCCGTAGCCTACAACTATTTAGCAAAACACAAAAACAAGAGTGTCATTTTTGTAAGCAAGCAAGGACACCTGTGTTGCTATAAAGACAAATCAACCTGCTGGTGTCAGGAGACGAGGTGGTGGTGGTGGTGGTGGTGGTGGTGGGGTTACTGTACTGTGTGCAAGCTGCTAGATCAAGTAGGTCTGATTATGTATGTGAAGCACAGCTGGCAAATTGTCTTTACAAAATACAGCATTTCATTACATCTGTGTCTCATCTTATCGTCTCCATCAGTGTTACTGAAATCAGTGACAGCCCAGGCTGTGTCCTACCTGAGGAGGCGCAAAATATGCCGAGAACCAGAAATAGCTGTGATAATCCCATGGTGAATGTGTATATAAAAAAAGGAAAGAAAATTAGTCCATGTTTTGTCCACTTCCGAGAGACAAGTGTTGTTCAATCAACATGCGAATGATGTGTCACCCTCGCGCAGAAGGCTATTACCAATCCCCAATGCTGAGCGGAGGCATCATCACAACTTTAGATGCCCAAATGAGGCAACAACAACTACAAAAAAAAAAAAGAAAAAAAGAAAAAGAAGAAGCAGCAAATCCGGATAGAAGAAAAGCGAGGTGGCCGGCGTACAAATTATTCCACGCAACGCGAGGTTTGCGCCATCGGCACCGTCAGCGGGCACAGGTGGCTAACAGAGGATGCACAAAGCGAGCTGCCGCTGCCTCACCAGCTGAACAGACGCTCCTACAGCAGCGTGGATGGGAGCTGCCGCCGCTGAGGGAGGAGTGGAGAGGGAGAGAGAGAGAGAGAGAGAGAGAGAGATGGAGAGAGAGATGGAGAGAGGGAGGGAGGGAAACCTGTCGAGGAGTGAAGAGAGAAAGAAGGAAGGACAATGAAGCCCCCTTGTGGCCTGAGATGAGGGGGGAAAAAAAGCCTTGACGAATCCAAAATCAGGCCACTCGTATTGATTGCAACCACGCCTGGCTGTTGCCAAACGTCTCTCCAGGGCCCCTCAAGACCCTGATGGGAAGAATGATTGTCGTAGGATCATTTCCTGGAAAGGTTTCCTGGAAACGACTGTGTGATTTGGATCAATTAAAACAGAGACAGCGGAGAGTTTGTTTATTCAAGGGAAATGATGAATGTACAGACCATCATGGTAAAATGTGTGTTATCTCAATGGCTATCTGGTTTAAATAAAGGTTAGATTAATGCATGATTTGATAATGCAATCTGTCTACAGGCAATCATGTAATGCAACATGTATGAATAATTAAGTTTCCAGTGATATTTAATGAGAAAACAACTCTTACTTTGGTTTAAATTAAGTGGTTCTTTGATTAAATGTATGCAGATCTCTCAGGACAGCAAACTTAACAAACTGAAATATATAACATACGTGCAGAGCTTTTCCCCGTAGTAACATTTCAATAACCTGTAAGGATGTTGAAGAGACCCAGAGAGTAACGCTTTCACATACTTTGCAATTTAAAAAAAAAAAAGTGAAACATGTCTCTATAACATAATATTCATGACAATATTTAAAGTTAAATACATGAGATACAACATTCAAATGTATTCTAGACATAGCATATTGTGACATCGCAGCAGGAAAACCCCCAGAGCACAGTGCCTCCACAAGGCTCTCAACATAATGACAAGTGAGCAGGCGGCTGGCAGCTAACAGTGCTAACAGTGCTAACAGTGCAATGGCAACGGATAGAAGAGAAATGCGGAAAACAAATTGCTTTGGTTTGAATATAAATAACTAGCACAGGCTTTGTGTCACGTTTCTACGAAGCCTCTAGCAACACTGTTGAGAGAGAACTGGGGGAAGGGCAACACGGCTCCACGATGATGCCATTAGTAAGACGCCATGAGCTGTTACCGCTGTATGAGCGCCGCGCAGAATAGCATTCGTGAGCTAGCCAGTGGAGTGGAGCACACTTGGGTTCACAAACATGCACAAAAAGGCATGTGTGACGGGCCAGCTCGGCTACTTAAACAAAGCACAGAGAAGCTTACACTACAACACACACTTCATTCTCTGCTCAGGTAGCCATTACATTATTCATACCAGGTAAACACTGTGATATCTGTCAATCAAAATCAAAATGCTCTCAGTCTTCTTGCACCTTTAATGCTTTAAATATTGTACAGAAAAACTTACAAAATAAAGCCGCTGGCATATCTTGATTTTGTTCTTAATGAAAAATAAACTTTACAGAGGGAAACACTGTCAGTACTGGAGTCTACAGAAAGATCATCAAGGCCTCTCTGACCTTGTGTGTCTCAAAAAAACGTCACGTTAATGGTGCTCAATCCTGTTTTATGCATCAGGAGTACGGTCTTCAAGAAGGCCCCTGACAGTAATGCTACCCAGAGTTGAGTTATATGGTGCTTTCTTGAGTGCATAAATAGACTGCAAAGCAGGCTAATGAAGGGGACATGGGATGCGAGTCATGTCTTGCAACAAAGAAATGTGAGACGCATTGTACAGATGACAGGAACTGACCAACACGATCTTTAATTGGGACAGAGCAGCACACAGTTATCCTTTGTCAACTAAGGTTGCAGCAACATTTAATCTTTCGGATTTACGCCTCATACACAAGCGTTAATTCAGGGTAATATAAAGAAATACTTTCTTTCACTCGTACTTTCTCTTGCGATACTACATGTCAAGTCACAGGATATAAAATGGTCCAGAAGTGTTGGAGTTCATGAACGGTTGTTCCAGTCTGAAGGCCCCATATACTCCTTTTTCGTATCTGTCCTCATACACAGAGGATGACTGAAAGAATACCAACTGTCTCAAAGAATGAGGTGTACCAGTGAGCAATATATGCCGAAATTGTCCAACGGTCAGAGTTATGACCTCCCGTAAGCTTTCATTTTGTTAAGTTGTCCAGTAAAGTTGAAGTTTGGCTTTTTGGCAGGTGGTATGAAAATGTGTGCTTGGCTATGAGTGTGCCTTGTTAATGCCATTTCATAGAGCGCAGATGCTTTGTGCTTTGAATATTTCTCAATGAGTGATGCATCTTCTTCATCCATGGAACCAATTGTGAAACGCGACCATTTATCAGCAGCCATGCCATGCTAGTGATGTTGGGTTGTTTTTTTTTAAAGGGGAAGATAAACAGTTGCCTTTCCCTTGAATGCTAATCAATTTCCTGCCAGATGGACATGGACAGCCGTCTCGTAACGGCCTGTTCAGAGGCGATCCCAAGTCCACAACAAACCCCGGCCAATCCCGGGATCGCTGGGAAAGTGTTTTGTTGGCCGTGCTGGTCTGTTGAATCGGAGGCCAGCAGATACGATTATACGGACGGCTCCAGATCCTGTGTGGTGCTTAACTCCATCTCAAGGACTCCAGATTAACACCAACTCATTTGTCATATCAATCCTCCCTTCCCCTTCAATCCAATTTTCACTAATGCCAATAACATGTTTTGTTTTAATTATGATTCATGTAAAACCGATGTGCTTTGACAAACAGGCCCTTGCCTGTGTCACTCACACAGCTTGTTCATAGTCCACGGTGTGCAGCTAATGGGTGGCTGTTGTCATTCAAAAACAAAGGCAGGCAATGGCTCGGCAGCGGCACAGAGTGTCACATCTGCTGCACAAGAGGGCCCCCAATCCTCTATTCATTATTAATAATACTACATTCCTTCTGGGTACAGGCACAGGAAATGCAATTACTTCCTAATGCCCACAAGTTGTCATTTCCTAAAGTGCCATCAGGAAAATAAGCGTCATTAAAGCACGGGCCCAGCCAAGAATGAAAAGTGATAAACGTACACAATGTGAACACGCACCTACTTTCCTGCTATACACACACACTAACACACACCCATTGAGTCTCTCAGGTCAAGGTCAGTGGAGCGAATTCTGTATTCTAAAAGATCCAGATGGGTGATGCATTATCTCTCAGAGGCTTATTCGCTGTGGCCATGAAAGCACGATATAGACATACTAATGCCAGAGACAAAATGGAATTGTTTGCAGTAGCTGTGCCAGGATTGAAATGATCTGCAGAAAAAACTGTCCCTATTGTTCCCACAGGGCACTCCTGGGATACGATTGTTGCATAATCGACCTTCCCTGTCTTTCAAATCAGACAATTAAGAATCATATTAAAAGCTGCACGCTCTAATGATTCATTATGTCTGTCTGCTCGTGTTTAATATTCACTCTCACCATTTGGACGCGTTATGATGACTTTAGAAAGAAAAGTTTGACAACCGAGAGTCCCCACATTCAACAACTGACAACATCACGATTCAATGTTGAGCATGCCCTTGAGCTCTACGAGGCAAATTTGTAATTTGTGATTTTGAGCTATACAAAATAAATTGAATTGAATAGAACGTGTGACGTCACTACGCAGACACCAGCTGTGTGTCACTTTGTGTTGTCACTGGAAGACTGCAAAAACTGCAACAGTACAACATGTTGAATACCCTAAAACAACACAATGTGCAATATAAAGAACTACAAAAAAATGTGGGCAAAATAAAACAATATATAGTATAAAACATGTTAACATTACAAAACAAAATAGCATTCATGTTACAGAAAAACAGATGGTTTTCCTCTTGGTGCCATCTTGTGTTCACGGTGGTGAATTGCAGTGGCAACATCAGAGCGCAGCAATACTGAGGTACAACAGATAGTGTCGCCCTTGGACCATGCCGGGGCTAAATACTTGATGACCTCAGATATGGGCAACACATAGTAACTGCAGGAACAAGGCACAGGGTGAATATAGAAATACATTTTAAAAAATGCCGACTCTGTAGTGCACGGCCTGCCTCAAAGGTTAAACTATGTGTTTGTCAAAGGGTTTATCTTTATTCTGATGTAATGTCATCAAGCCTGGAATACATGAATACCAGAATTGATGAATGCCGATGAAGAGAAAAGGGGGAAACTTGATTCACTTAATATTGCAATATCAGGACTATATGTCTTGATAATGAAGTCAATTCATTCTTGAAATAAAAATGTTAAATCCAATTTATTTCAATTTAAATAATGAACTGTGGTCAAGGACAATGGATGAAGTTTTTTAATCTATTTTCTTTAAGTCAATGAGCATCATCCCTCACAAGTAGATTACTTAACATGCTCCACAGGCAACATGCGGATGCATATTTTAGTTTTTCTTAACTTTCCCCTCACATTACCTCCCCATGTGAGTAAGAAGGGCAGGCTTACGTCATTGTTTAGCCCAAGCTCCATTTTCTCCACACACACAAAAAGACCAAGCAGGCATATGAACATGTATCCACTTTGGGTTGGAGTCATGGAAAGACTCCCCCTTTTTTCTGACGCAGAAAAACACCAGATTAGCAAGGACTCAGGGCTGCAACTGAGCGAAAAAGATGTTTATTAAATGTTACCGGCTTAATATGGATTCTTAATCGAAGCATGGCTATAGGTATGTTGATCTTTTATAGACTGCCCACGCAGTGCAGTTGCTCAACACAGCCACTCCCATTCCACCCTGGATCCTATTGTGAATGTGTGCAGTGAGCTGGCTCATTGGGCCCTCATGGTGAATGGCCAGCAGCCATTCACTCGGCATACAGAAGCTCATTAGAACTCTATAGACACACAATTGTGAGGCTCACATTAGAAACTTCCTCCTCTGAGGCACAGACACCGCACACAAAGTGCCAGTTTGCTGCTAAGCTAAGCGCATTGTCTTCCTGATTCATAGAGCTTGGCCCTCCATTCACGATATTAAGTTCGAGTGGTGGAATATCAATTGCGTGTGCAATGGGCCGGTATCTTTTTAAGAGCTTTAGTGGGGTTAAAAAAGAGAGAAAGGGGATCTCAGCCGGTCTGCAGAGTGCTAGCTTTCAAGGGGGCTATTGTGAGGATTCTGAATGAAGGGACCCCTGTTTTTTTTCCCTCCATTTCTAAAAAGAGATGGACATCAAATAAATTCACATGAACTTGCTTCAGGGTGTTTCCAAGACCTACTGTTTAAGAATAGCCTAATTATACCTCCCTCTCCCGGAGAGCTCTATTGGAATCTGGCTAATTACGAAGTGGTGAATCTTAATGATGATACGCTCTTAGCGATGCCTTTTAAAATGGGCACAGAAGTCGTGTGAGATCGGTTCTACCTAAAATGTCCACGATCACAGAGAAATACATGGTTCCAACGGGAATAAATCACGCTTTCAGGAGCGCCGTTAGTTTTGAGGCGCGCGTCAAAACAGCTTTTGGAATCGCTGCCCATTCTTATTTGTTGGCGAAAGGCAAATTAAAGTGGAAAAGTAATACATATTTCCAACGTTATCGCATAAAACATACCTTGACCACAATCAGGGCCCTTTTCAAAGTGTAAACAAATACAGTTAATAAAAGCCCAGCGAGCCGCCAGAGGAGTTCCCTCCTGTTTTCTCTCTGTCACATAAACAAATGACTCTCCACCAGACAAAAAGCCGTGGGGGACTATCACAGCCACTGGTCCATGTGGAGCATGTCAACACACTCGCTACACAAAAGTAGATAGCGCACAGACTTGCTAACACTCATCATGTGACAGAGCGCTATGCCTTCTCCACCAGTCTGAGGAATAAAACCTCAAATTTGATTACAAGCAACCTTTGGCTCCCTGGCCATCACACAATAGGCCGAGCTGTCTGGGCCAATTTCCATGCTCAGCATGAGGTATCTACACGCGCAGACTGGAGCTCCCTGCCACACACACACACACACACACACAAACACACACACACATCCCCCCCGACCAGTGCGGATATGCCTGTTTACTGTGCCTAAACTCCGGGTCTGTCGCCCCTCTTGTTGGACTTCCTAATGCTGAGGTTCATTAGTTGCAGTGTGAAAGGTTACACAAGCCTCTCATTGGACGTGTTTGTACCAAAACATCACTACATGCATGTTTGTCCATTTGTGTGACCATCTTTTTTCTTTTCTTTTCTTTTTTTTTTTTTTTACAGTTGCAACCTTCAAATGTGCAGCATATGCACATTGTCAGTCACAAGACTGACAACTGGTACTGAATAAATATTTAGGGGACTGAGTCTGAAGCCTGTGGAGCGACATGGTGACCGATGCTGACCGAGACAGAATCCTACCAGCTATCAAACCCCTGTGTCAATGTAAAAAGCAAGTATAATCTCCCCTAAAAGTTCCCGAAGTGGAAGATGTAACGGTTTGGATTGTTGTCTTTCATCTTTAAACAGATGAAGTTAATGACATTGTGTTTTGTTTGTAGGATTCAACATTAAATAAACTGTCATGTCAGAGAAGCAGTTTGCTATTTGCTATTTGAGACACAATGTCAAAATGTCTGAGTATTATGTGAAGCGCAGTTGCATCCACTTATTTTTTGGTTGTTGAAAATATTTTATTTCCTAACTTTTTTTTTAATGATTTCAGAATAAAAGTAAAATCAGAGTTTTAATGGAACAATTGATAGAATACCTATTATTGCATACTAAAAAAAGCCGAACAAATTAATTATAAAATTAAAATATAATTCACAAAGATAATTACGTTATCAATCAAGGCAATGTAAGGGAACATTTCTTTTAATGAGCTTCTTGCACTTTTGCTCATCTTTGAGGTGAGAATGACTTGTCTTAAAATGTGATTACATTACTTTTTCGCCCCATAATTATTCCCACTAAGGTGGTCTGTTTTTTAGATCATTTTACAATCAAGAAAACGCTCATTGAGCAATGTTTCTGAAATGAAAAAGAAAAAAAAGCACATTGTAAATGAACTGCTCAGAGGTTTGAATGAGGCACAATGGGAGGCTGGAGAAAAGAGAAAACTATTTACTACTGGAGAAGACTGTTTGGTGCATGTTAAACTTTGGCCAGCAGTTCATTGTCTCTGGTGTCTATCATTTAATAGGCTAGTTGACATAATGAATGAGCCAGACCCACCTTCTGCCACTCCAGAAAGGCCCCAGCCTTATCTGAATTGAGAAGAACATTAGAGCCTCTCGGCCAATCACGACACAGCCCTGTAGCAAAGTGCAGGCCCGAAAGAGGAAGAGCAGAGAACTTTTGTTTTCCTCAGAGTTTAATGAAGTTGGCCTGGTCACTCAAGAAGGGATTAAAGGAGAATTTAGTGTCACTGAGCTGTGACTGCTGAAGAGGGAACTCAAGTGTTCGGGTCACGGTGTGAACAGGATGGTCTCAGTTCAGAGCTGCACCAGGAGGAATATGGCTGCCTCTCCTCCTGCTTTACCCGGCTTCGGGAACTCTGGAAAGAGTTTTCTAATTGACAATCTGCTGCAGTCACAGACACCTTCAGTCAGTCCGGAAGGGCCGGCAGGTGGACACCTGAGACGGGCGCCGTGTGAACGTCCGAGGAGAACCTGGGGCTGCGAGCATGGAGCCTATCAAAGCCAGGCCCACAGTCAGGGGAAAGAGTTAGTCGGACCGCTTCTGGCACACTCAGGTAAAGTGATTTTGAATGAAAGCAGAATTTAAAAAAAGAAAATCTACGATTATATTGTCATGGAATTTAAATGTTACAGTGTGACGTAAAGCAAGCAATTTTATTTCTTCTTCATGACCTGTTATATTTATGTAAAGGATACATATTGTTACTTTTTTTTCATAAATATCGTTTTATAAATTTTGAATTTTTAGCCTTGAAATTGTTCCTTGGTTTGACGTTGATTGTATGTTACTTTGGAAGAGATACTGACATTTTTTAAAGTTGAATTTGTAGATTGTCTGTTACTTTGTAAGTCATGTCACTGACACACTTGTATAAAATAATTAAATCAAGAAAAACTATTTCCCGGCTTCGACTTTGCAAATGTTGACGTGTACTGCCAAACTTTTATTAATTAAACTATATTTTCAAATGTTAACGTATGTCAGTGTAAGTAATTTATATGCTTGATGGGGAAGTCTCACTCACTAACGAAATATAACTTTTGAATTGGTTACTTAAAAATTCCACAATTGATATTATCATTGCATATCAACAAAATACAAAAAATGAGAGAAAAATAACATTTAAAAAGTCATTCAAAAAATATATAAATATGACTGCAAAGATTAAGTACATCAAAAATCTACATAAAAGTGAAATCACTATAAACCTGTGCAAACTTTACATTTATATGCAATTTATAATTATGGCATGTTAATTAATAGAGCCCAATTATGTTTTAGGCAAACTATTCCTTTGGTTTTCAAATAAAACATATCTGTTAAAGCATCTAAATACATTTTTTTTAAACGTTGAATCTGGATGCGTCACCAAAATCTTAGCCCAGCAGTAAAAATATAGATCACAGACATTTGACAAAGTAGGACTCCTCCAGTAGACGACGGTGATCCACGTATTGTCCCTTGTTTATTGTACCTGTCTCACCTGCTTAACACATGACCATATCTGACTGTTCCTGTCTCTCTTTGCAGGTGTACTGAGCAGTGTTTTCCTGCGGAGCCCTCAGTATCTGCTGGCATGCTGCGGTGGGTCCAGCCCCCCTCCTGTCTTCTCCAGTGAGTGTTTTATGCCTCATCAGCAATGCCTCAGCTACTCTCAAAAGCATTAGCAGCAGGGTCTCCCGTGCTTTCCACAGCTAATTACTGATGCAATGCCAAAGAGCTAATTCTCCGTTCAACTCTGCACGGCTCTATTCATAAACATTCACGGCAGTTTAGGATGGGAAAGAGGGGTGGGTTGCGAGGCTTTTCAGAAACCCCGGGGCCCCCTATTTTGTACTTGCGAAAAACACACTTTTACTCGCGCAAACGTGCAGAGCAAATAAACATCTTGTCTTCTGTCATATGAGGATTATAATTACCAGGTGTACATTCATACTGCTGAATAAGGCCGATTTTTTTTCTTCTCAATCAGCATTAATATTTGGTTTGGTTGTGAATCCCGATAACTTTAAGTTACATTTTCAGGCCGCAAGAAATTTTAAGACATTCAGGAAACCTGGAATTGCACATTAAAAATGTTTTCCTTCGAACTGTTTCAGTTCATATAACTTGAGTACTATTGTTGTATCACACGCAAATTAATTAAGATTCACAGCTGTCTTACTTTGGTACTATTCCACAGCAATTGGAAGTTATTAGTTTCCTCAGTCTATGATGCTCGTCAAATGTGGAAAAATAGCACAAATCAGAAAACATATCAACCCCTCATCCCACAGGTCCCCGGAGTCCTCTTAGTAGGTTGACACTTTCCCACAGTGCCCAGCAACGCAACAATGCCAAGTCTGGCCGTGACCAATTGGCACTTTCACTCCACCATCCACACGCGACCTCACTGCAATTTTTCACTGCAGCAATGAACTCCGCTAAGCACAAAAAACTCGCCCATTTCTCTACAGAAGAGGGCTGGTCCAGGAACATCCCCCGGCCATTGTGTGGCTAAAGAGCTTGGTCCTCAAACCCCCCTCTTTTCTCCTGTCCTTCAACTCTCATTCCTACCCATTGGAGACTCCTTGACTAGGACATAAAGCATTCAATGAAAGTGACTTTTATAGACTTTTTCGAGCTCATCTTCTCATACAAACTGGCTTCATACCTGCAAGTGAAAAGATTTAGTGTTGGGCCACTGAGCCATCGAGTAATGGCATTTCCATTGAACGGCTCTATTGTTGGTGTCCCGCAGGGCTCTATGGTTGGCCCACTAGGGTAGACACACACGTTGGCCAGGAATGACCTGGTAATCAGCTATTTAAGTGAAAGCCATTGAGTCCCAATAGAGAAGTGAGAAGCATGTCCAAACCTGTTATGTGCTCCCTAGAGGTGGTCTGTGTGCAGATTTGTCGTACAGATTAAAAAGGCAACATTGAATAGATCGGATCAATTGTTCCACTTGACTTTTGTTGTGCCTGCACCTGTGAGTGAAGTACCGTGGGATTGCTCCTCACAGTTCACTAAATCCCCTATTTCTCAGTTGAAGTGGCTTTCTATTCTCCTTAGTCACCCCCAGTTTGTTAAATTGGACAAATAGAAAAAGAGGAATCAAAAGTGAGTGATAAAGCAAGAGTGACAAAGAGAGGCATGATCCAGAGTTGAAAAGGTAGGAAATGCAGGATGGTTGGTAAAGTGTGCATATTGATTGTGGACGGAATTGGATTTTGTGCCTTTTAAATCAAGATTGTCTCCATCTTGCAACATTTGGGAAAATGATCCACAGCGAGGTGAGCCAATAATGGTCTGCTTCATCTCAAATTCAGTTCTCTGTATTCCCCTGGCCAATGCGTGTACCCTCATTTCAATGAATATACGCTTTATTCCCCCCAGTCCACCAATGATAGCTACTCATCAATGACCCATACCTCAATGATGTTGATATATAGCTGCTGGGGTCAACACACTGACATTAATATGTGTTTTTTTTATGTTTCAGAGGGAGCAAATATTCGAATGTGGTCTGCTGATATAAGTCCTAAGTCACGCAGAGGGATCCTGAGGAGGGCTGTGTTCTCTGAAGAACAACGGAAAGAGCTGGAGAGAACTTTTCGGAGACAAAAATACATCAGCAAGACAGACCGGAACAAGCTGGCAGCTGATCTCAGTCTCAAGGAGTCTCAGGTAATACAACTTCTTTTTGCTTGATTAACCTCTAACACCTAAATGACTGTAAACCGGTAAAAACATTGGTGTACATCTTTAGCCATCTTAATAACCATTTACCAACCTCCTGGCATTTTAGGTAAAGATCTGGTTCCAGAACCGCCGAATGAAGTGGAGGAACTGTAAGGAAAAGGAAGTTCATAACACTCGCTCCCCAATGGATGAGCTCATGGCCCAAGGTCTTGCTCAGGAGGAGGAAGAAGCATCGCAGAAACACTCTGACTCAAAGAATGAGAGATCACCACCACAGGACAGCGCATGGGACACATGAGAGATAGTAATGAGTGGAAAGTAAACCGATGACTCTCAAATCTACAAAAACCTGTCAAAAAAAAGGCTACTGGGAGGGCATCACAATTACGTGGATGGAAAACACGGTCTGTGAAGACTAACACTGATAACATTATTTTTTTTAATGAATGTAACTGTCTTGCCCCATCATAAGTATTATAAGGTTTAACTGGTGTGTCAATCATCTTATTCTGTTTCACCGGCTTCAGGAAGCAATTGATTGGTTATTACACCCAAAAAGTCTTTCCAGGAAAAATGTCCACTGTAATTGTAATCAGTTAAATGCACATGAGTCACTTCCTTTCATGCATTTACATACCAGACTTTTTTTTTTATTTTGGTCAGCTTTATAGTAATGCTCTGCTCATAATCCAAAAGTGAAGTCAAATCATTTGGTATATTTTGTAAATATGTTTTTTCTTTTTTTTTTTCATGATCATGAACACAAAGATCAACTGTAAATAAAGTGTTTTAGTGAATCCTGATTCCCACTTTGATTATTCCTACTGTTTTGGGCTCTCGGAAATATAACTATAACTATATATATAGCTTGTGTCCCCTTTTAACAAAATAATTACCAGAAACTATGGAGGTGTACTTAATTTATTTATTTCTATTTCTATTTAATGGTTAATGCTCAAAGCGCGAATGTTTCTCACAATAATACAGCAAGTGTCATGCACAATCCTCGACAGTAAAAGCACACATTACATCTAAGTAACAATATGTGTAGTTGAAAGCAAACAATAAACAGACATTTCTATTCAGACCAATTTGCACTGGAACACTTCCCTATCACTATCAACAGTCCAGTCCAGGAAGGGTGGTGCATTTCAGAATACGGAGATAATGTTTTACTTTGTTGGAGTCTCTGCGGAAGCAGTAGAGTAGGTCATGATGATCCATTGAATTGAGTTCTCCTTGTTTGTGGAAGGCAGAAGAAGGGACTAGACTCCCAGGAGACACATAACCAACAGTGTTACCAAGCACTCCCAACCGCTTCATCTGGGGTAGACGGAGGAAACATTGAGGTTAAAAAATGTAATATTTCATTATGTGACAGATAGAAACCAAGACTTAACTTACAATCAATACAATCATCGTTAGATATGACCACACAACAAAGTGGATTGTTACCTTTCCAGCTATTATTGCGACTCCCTCCTTCAGATCGTGCACCATGTCGCTGATCACCAGAGCCTTGTTGGAGCTGTAGTGGTTGAAGCCTTGATTCTGATCCTGAGACATGCTCCGGTGGAGTTGAGACAGGGGGTCACCCCAAGC
The DNA here is from genome assembly GCF_023055335.1 of Clinocottus analis. NCBI lineage: Eukaryota > Metazoa > Chordata > Actinopteri > Perciformes > Cottidae > Clinocottus > Clinocottus analis. Next base: position 5,338,591 of record NW_027176218.1, on the reverse strand, counting down.
CCCGAGCAGCCTCAGGATCACCTCAGTCAGTTGTTCTCTCTGCACATGAAAGAGTCGCTTCAATAACGAGGTGGGAACATACAACTTCATATCATCTCTGACAAGGCGCCGTGACATTGCTAATATTAGTAACATGAACGCTCACCCCTAGCCTTTGTGCGTTCTCCTTATCGTCTGGTGTTGGGATGCCATATGTGTGGCACCTCCGTTTTCCTATGAGGTTCTTCATGGGAAAGAAAAATTGCTCCTGCAATAAGGACACACACATATCACACATAATGTGATATGAAGGCTTTGAAAAATAGCCGACACAAACCACGGTGATTGATGGTGGATGAATGGCAGTCCAAAGGTTGATGGATGGTGATGGATGATCGATGTCAGAGTTGAAATAAAAGAACTCACAAATTCAGAGTGCAGATCAGTGGAGATGTAATGCATTCTTGCCGACTGTTGTATGACCCTGTCGAAGAGATCAACCAGGGAAGGAGCACGGCATCCAGTCTGCCCATAGGCACACATCGGGGCAGCGACAACCCTTGTAGAAAGCTCCAGGTACACCAGTGTAAGAACAGCAAACAAAGCTGAGGGGGCAAAAAAAAAAGGTGTAGCCACTACAAATCATAGAATGTCATTTAAATAAAAGCTCATTAATCCATCGTGTCAGCTTACCCAGTTTCATGGTTCTTTCCCTGCAGTGGAGGACCAGATGATGAGTAGAGCTCTTTTCCCACCAGAGCTACAACTGCGGAAGCTAACTTGCACTGCGATGACGTTACTGATTAAACAAATTCGTGGTTAACAATGTGATTCTTCTCTTTCCACGTCACATGCTTCGCTTCAGTAACCACTCAGTGGAGAACAGACAAAGCGAACCCAGGCGGAAAAGGCACCTACAAACTATAAATTGGCTTAATTCATTCGTTTAATTTGTGTAACATTTGTGAATGGTGTACAAGATTTAAAAAAACCTTGTTTTTACAAATAAGCTTTTCTTCAGTGCAATAAGAGAAAAAATTAAGAAATTTACAAAAAAAAACAAAAACAGATGCAGGATGCCCCATGCTGCCCACACTCAACTAAAGGATGATATAACTGGTCCATATAATAAAAAGTATATAATATTCAAATCTTTTAAGGCGTCCAGCACTTTTGTATGTATTATAAACTACAAGACATAATCTGTCAGGAGCACTATACATAAAGATGAATAGTATCATAAAAGTATAGAATTGGCCCACTGTTCAACGACCCGAGCTAGAACGGTTCAGCCCGGTGGTGAAAACAAGGCTATTGTGATGTAAAGTGAGTGATTTGTCTTCTCATTAGCGCTACATCGTACGCTAGAGACCACAGGTCATCTACAGAGAATTAATCATTCTACAGTTGTCTTCTACAGAGCCATTTTCCATATCAAGCAAGGACTACTATATATAATATACATGCATACAATGCACTATATTATAACGTTAAGTTTTCAAGCAAAAAAAAGGGCCAAATCTTTAAATGAATGCATGCATGTATTATTTTTATATTGCGTTTGCACATCATCTCTGAGCCATTTTTATATAATTGCAATGAAAAGTGGGGCTTGGCACTTTAATAGAGAACCAGTGCTCTGCTTCTCTATTAGTGTGCCACCTTGTGGAGGAATGAGTAATCAGTAAAGAGGGCCACATATTTAGAGGACCCTCTCTCTCATGACTCTTTCCCTTTACGGTATAAAGAACCCCATTGTTGCCACGGGACGATAAAGGGCTAAGCAGTATGGTAAACACAATTGTCACTGTTAAAACATCCCACATACAACAGTATAGTTTTGTAACATTTTATTGTCACTTTTTACCACAGACACATAAAAAGGATTTAATAAATACAGCAATATCCTTAAAGAAAATAGAATCTACAATCGATTTACATTAATTAATACTATGTACAGGTTTTAGTGCGTTCTATTACTGTGTGCTGTCAGAGCAGGGGTGAGATAGTGAGCTGCAGAGGGAGGCAAAGGGCGTTGATGTCCCGATTCAGAGCTTCAGTTTTCACATGCCGGCGTCAATCCATTCAACACCTGTGGTGCTTCCACTTGCGAGTGGCCACTGCGATGTTTGTGTCTTTTTTGTGCCAAGGGAAGAGGCGGGTGAGAGCGAGGGTACCGTCGGGCTGAACAGAACCGGTCAACACGTAGAGCTGTGAGCGTCCGAGGCGCACGAGTACATTGGCGCAGCGAAGGTTGATGAGCAGCCACTGCTGGAGGAGGTGCTGCGTGTCGTAAGGCAGGAGAGGTCCCTGGCGGATGAACTCAACTCGGCCCTCAATGTTGTACTCTGGCTCACCCACGGGTAGGCGACGGCGATGAAGCTTGGCCGTCACAGCTGAGGAGAAGAGAAAAATAAAGAGTTATCATCTGGTTTGGAAAATTACACACTATTATAATACACAAAAACATGCTCATACAGCATGCACGTCAGCAAACCACAGTGTAGTGAAAGAATTCAGAAACTTACCAAAGTCATGCTGGCAAAAACTATCCAGGACTGTTTTCATTGCAGGAGCCTCTTCCACAGACGGACAGTTTTGGCAAGCAGGTTTGGGTAAGTCTGCGATAACAAATGAAACATAATTCAACCAAACTGCAAGGCAAACGGTAATTATAGGAAATCTAAAAGAGCGAGCACTCGGTAGGTCAGTCTGCCAATGGAATGAAGAGGCAGTAAAGTGAAACAGAGTTCGAATAATGAGTCTGTGGTCCATGCATACCTTTGGTGAAGTGGTTGAACTTTGTGTGGTGAGAAAGGCACATGTCTTCCCCAGTGGGAAAGCGGTCACAATCAAGTGCCTCGGGCCATTGCTGACCCTGGCAGGCGAGCACCGGGGCACAGCTGTCCCTCACTGCCACACACAGACTACGGCATGGTTGAATAAATCTGGAGGAGAGAAGACAAAATAAATGTTGCACAATGAATGAATTACTGCAATCATGATGCAAATGAAGAGTATTTCACCGGAAATAAACAAAGGCGGCAAAAAGAACAAGATCTCCTTACGTGTCGAGGCAAACGGGGGCTATGATGGAGCAGAGGAAGGCCTGGGCTTGAGGGTGGCAGCCTGTCTCCAACAGAGGCCTCCAGTCCTCTGAACGTGGCACCACCTCACTTTCCAGGTCGCTGTGACCCAAGAAGTTGGGCAGCCGCATCTCAGAGTATCCGACATCTTTGCAGACTTTCATCTGGTCGGGGATGGCGACGCAGCGAGTGGACTGGCCCATGTCGAACGCCATTGAAGGACACGCCATGGTCAGGAGAGCCGCGGTGAAGAACAGAGCCATGCCGAAGAGGTTTGCAAAATCCAGAGAGTCCACGAGACAGATGGAGGAGCTTTTACTGAGGTTGCTGGTTGTCTGAAGTCTCTTCTGTCCTTGAATGGCTTTGTAGTAGCTGCGGCTTGCTTTATATAGGGCAAGGTCAGCCAGCCCCATCTGTCTGTAAGTCTGTTATCAACTACCTATCAAAGACGTAGAGACGATGTGTTTGGAGACAACGGTTTGTTTTGTGATGACTGCAGACGGGGGGTATTAAGCAGTTGGAGGGTGTGTGTGTGTGTGTGTGTGTGTGTGTGTGTGTGTGTGAGGGGGAGTAAGGAGGGGTCACAATGAGCAATCACGGCCCAGCTTTCACTGACTGAAGCTCTGTCACAGAATCTGCTTCATTTGCTTTTATATGTTTAAGAGGTAGAAAACCAGCATGAACACCTCATGGAAAATAAGTTTAAAAACGCTAAGTCTTCAAAGTCCAATATGCTGCTACTTGGCGGACAATCTTTGCAGTGTTTGCAATAGGGAATCAGCTACCCTAAAAGTAAATGCTATTTTGACCACTCCCAATAATATATTTGCTTTGAGCACAGTAAGGGGAATAGAAAATGATATCACTATTTTTTTTTGTTGCTTTGGCTGATATATAAAAACCACCAAATCCCATAAAGAGGCTTTGCAAAAATCCCTCTCTGAAAGTTCCTTTAGAAATAAATCTGAGGTTTCTGGAGACAGACAGACAGTCTCCTTCATACTGCCAGGCTCTTTCATGTGTCCCCGCTTTCTAATTGGAGGGTTTCATCGGCAGAGCCTCCCGTTCTCATTAGCAAAGTAGAGTCTGTTTTGGCTCACCTGGCTTTGATCTCCCAATAACACAAACTCACAGCCACATGCAAAATACTATTAGCCTCCCTCCTTGGCTTATCGGTTGCATGCATCATTAACAAAGAAATCCCGGCATCAGCGGCCGCAGTACATGGCACTCCACACACAGGGGCACAGACATACGTGCTAATTTGTCCCGTTCCCTCTGTCTTGTGTACTCAAGCCTCTTAATGTAACAATAGGATTATATAACAGCAGCAACAGATTTGTTTAGATGTCGTCTGTCTCCAGATTTAGATTTAGATCTGTGGCTGATGCCTCTGGGCCTTTTTTTCGAGGACTTTCCCCTCATGAATCAGAGGTCTCTATCCCGCCCAGCCTGCAAATGCTCATTGCGGGGTCAGACATGCCAAAATAAACCCAATTCTAGTTGGCTACTGCTCTCATTTTTGGGCCTGTGTGCCAGCCCTGTCAACAGCAAAGATTGCTCTCGCTTGCAGCCAGAGCCCTCCATCGGCCCCAGCTAAGCCAACTTTTACGGCCTGATCTGATGAGTGGAGGCTGGTTCCAGTCCGGGTAGACGAGTACAGCCCGTAAGAGGGGACTAACTGGGCAATTAGAGTCACAGGCCAATTTAGGAGAACAATAGGTCCACACATTTAACAAGCTCCCCCTTGCCAGGAGCCCAGCAGGGGTCTGTTGTTGGGTCTAATGGCTGCCATGTAGACACAGTGTCTGTCTTGGTAATGTGTTGCCTGCCCCTGCCTTAGTTAATGAGGTGATACGAGTATGAGATAAAGGGACGGGCACCTGTCTGTCAAACACGCCTCACCTCGAAGATAGACAGCAGAAGTTCTGCAACTTGCTGGATGTGAAGTAAAATCACAACATTTTCTACAATTCAAACTAGACAGTAACCGTGTCAGTGCTGGTACTTGGCAATCAAGTTCTTCGGATTTATTGTCATCCTGCTCAATGTAATTTATCTTTAATGAATAGCAGGCCGAATTCATCATATTTACGAAGACACGGTCAGTTTTTTTACAACGTCATTTAAGATTTACGTCACAATTCAGTGAAACCTTTTCCTTCTAAAAAGGTGAAAGTCGAGATGCAAGACCGGATAGAGAAGCTCCATAGAGACATTTCAATGTTGCACGAGCACAGTCGCTAGCGGTGTCAACTGACCAACTTCAAACACGTCATATCAACTCCAGTCTTCCTGCTTCAATATCCAGCTCAGAAAGATGTTTGCAGATGCTGAAGTTAGCTTCCAAGCTTTTTTTAAATTTATTTTTTAAGCTTCATAAGGACGTTCTCGGGCAGCAGAGAAGGAACACCTGAGACACACATCAAAGACAAAGGTGCAAGGGAGAGGGGCGTGGGGGTCTGAGGTGGCCTTCCTTACAACACAGTAAACTCAGATGAAAGCCGTCTCCTCCTAGAACATAAGAGACTCATTAACTTAAGAGTCCCCCACTGGGCTCCAGCAGGACTGACAGCCCTGTGTAGACTGTCAGTAGCACTCAATTGTCACATCCAGTCTCCGGGCCTTGTGGGCAGACGCTGCCACGCCGAGGCTAGCAGACAACCTGCCCCCGGAAACTACAGACAGCTGTAGATCAACTCTGTACACCAACCCTGGGTGACGCACTCAACTTCATAAAAGTTCAAAACATTAACTCATGTTTAATTACACGTTCTACATAAAGATCTGATACTAAAAGCACTGGCAAGTTACTGCAGCGGCTGTTAAAAATCAGGCCAACGCATGCAAATCATTTTTGTTGCATAATTGCTCAACCTGGGCAGACGAACAAGCTTAAATACTATGACGCAATTCACAACAACATGGAGATAGTGTAATTGTAAAATCTTCCGCACTGTCAAGCACATCAACTTAATAATCACAGGACACAGAAATATTTGTGCAGTGTACACGAACATTATCTTTATTTCTACCTCCCCACTCCCCTCCTCCCTCCACGCATGAAACTGCATTTTGCCTTCACAGAAACAAGAACATTTTCTTTTCAAACAAATGCCGTTAACACCGATTCAGACAGCTACACTATGCGAACAGTCAAAACACACACACACAGTAAGGGTAGCCAAGGGACAACATCAATGATTACGTCATCCTCTTATGCAGTCCTTTGCTGTTCTGCAACACTGGGAGAGAAGAAAAGAGAAAGGAGTTTAAAACAGGACTGTAAATGTCCTTCTTGGTCGTTTTTAGCTCCTTGAATTTACTCCATCACACAAAAAACTATGCTAAAAAAATTGGAAGTTGCTTCTACTTTCTATTAAAAAAAAAGATTACAGTTGGTATACGTAGCATTACCTGTCCAATTCACTGATTTGTGGAGTTTTAAATCCAAATTACTTGGGTTACGCATGTTATCATTGTACAGAGTGTCAAAATAACTTATTAAAGGGATGTTAACAGCAGACCTTGGGTTAGAACAGTTTTATTAGATTACAGTCGACTGCACAGGTGTACTAAAGATAGCAGCCAGTGATTATAAATATCTATTATGCATGAGGACTAGATGATGGAGGACTAGTTTACATACATCTCGGAGTCTCTCAGGGAGGGAGGTGGGTCACAGCCCAGATACGCCCCATTGATGAAACAGTACTGCAGTAGAGCCCTGAAGCAAAGATCCTGGAGAGGAATAAGGCATTTTAAGTATTTAAAAACCTCTTAATTAACAAAAATACATGTTTAATAAAACAGAGGATCAAAGGGGTTTTTGTTACTCACCCTGATGAGAATGTGGGGGTTTCCTACAATCAAGAGCAGGGCTTTGGGACGAGTGATGGCCACGTTGAAGCGCTTTGGGTTGGCCAGAAAGCCGAGCGAACTCTGCAAATCATCACTCTGTACCGATTCATTAGAGCGCACCTATATTATAAGAGAATGAAATGAACTGAGCAATTGACAAAATATGGAATAAACTATGGGAACGTTATGATTGTTCTACAGATATTTGTTTTAATTGAAAACACCATCAGACTTAATCCAAATGATTATTATTAACTCACAGAAATATTGCTTTGTGACGCTCTCCCTTAATCTAAATACTTCTGCTTCGATCAATCTTTGCTGGCATTCGGCTTTTTAAAAACATCAGTCGATGATGATTTCGCTCGCTGCACAAAAGGGAGGCACGCAATCCAACAGCGCCATAGATTACATTTATATAACCACAGATACTGATTCATATGTTAGAGTGATGACATCATTACATACGACAACAAACGTTCGGGGCTGCACTTAAAAACCTCAATCCCAATATTCAAACGTAAAGAAATTACATTTGATACAGCACTATCCATAATGTTTACTCGTCTTGTGGAGCAGAAAAGTTAGACGAGCAGGCATATGGAGAACAGAGAGGTTGGTTTGTACTTCAGGATTGAATATTTACTCCTGCAGATCAATGGGGCTCAGCAGGGAGACGTTCCACTCCACCAGAAACTTCTCTAACTGCCCAGCAGGGTGCAGATTCTAGAGATCATTTTATTTTTAGAACATATTAGTTCTGACAGTAAAGTAGTTGAACTGGCTTTAATATCGGCGTGGACCAAAAACAATCCTTTCAATTGTCGAAATATGATCCGATGGCCCATCGGCACAAAGGATTTTACCATCAGTACCCCACAACATAGGGCAGTGCCCATTCTTACTGATTTAAACACAGTAAAAGTAACATACAAGCAAGAACACCCTCATCACTACTTCTACACTCCACTTGTGAAAATCCAGTTGCAAGCTAAAGAAAATGAATGGTGAGGTTTAGGCACAAAACAAGTTAATTGGAAGGTCCTAAATATAGAAGGAACAATTTCTTTTTTCAGTTAGGCAAAGTACAAATTAATTTCTCATGAATACATCATCTAGACCTGTTCCATAACAGTTTTATGTATTTGAACATTTTGCTCACAAGGTCAAGGAACCAAAATGATTGATGCCTTCTCTGTCTTTACCTCCACTGCCACAGTATCTAAAGATTTTTTCTTCTTAAATTGAAAAAGGGCATACTGAGAAGTAAATATACTTAACCACAAGGTACTCTGCAAAGTTTGAGAAATCTAAATCCATAAGCTATTAGTTAAGATGTTTTGCTTGTTGGATCAGTTGAGTTATTGAGTGATTAAGGGGAAAAAATAAATAAAAAATAAAAATCAGACTGCAACAATGAACGTACTTTTGAATGATATCAGTAAAGAGACACACACAAAAAAAATCGAAGTATTTTGCCCATCATTTATCAGGATTTCAGAAACTGCAACACTCCTCTCACCTAAAGAAAAATACATTGACTGACCACATGGTGGTGCCAACAACAAATTGGGACTGAATCACCCAGAAATTTGCCCAAAACTAATAGTTTTCACAGGTTCAGAATTTGACCTATCTCCTCTACATCGACAGACAGAAAATGTATATTCAGATGGAATTTTGATACACGTTATCCGACAAAATGCGCTGTATTGCTCTACAGAATCTGCGCTTGATTCAAGTTGATGACATTTCAAATAAAACAATGGACCTCTTATTTAAAAGAAAGCTCATTCTGATGTCCATAATCTCTTTTACACAGAAATTCAGTTTTTGCCTACCGTAGACATGATGATGACCAGGAACTCTTGTCCTTGGAACTCCTCCACAGAGCCCACTTTGATGTCAGACAGGCCTACCTTAGCCAGCAGCACTCGAATCTTTTCACACTGGAGAATAATAAAAAAACGAGAACACTGCAGGGTTACAACACGTAAAATAGAAGCCGTCCAAGTTGAATGTGAAATTACACAGAAAGTTTTTCTCCCACTGTACTAAGATGGAAAAAGAAAGGACATCTGACGTTTGTAACTAATATGTATTAAAACTTTGATATTAGAAAACACAACACACATTTTGCAAATTCACCATGTCGTCTTACTTGTTTCCTGTAGGGGGCAATGATGCCAATGTCAGAGGCGACCACAGGGTTGTAGAGCTTCTTTGCCAGCTGGCAGCAGTAGAGCATGACCTGTACAGCCTCCACTGGGTTAAACCATGAAGGGTTGTTACCTTCCCTCATTTCTGTGCCCTAGGGCAGAGGAAAATGCAAAGCATAAATATGAGGGGGATTTTCCAGTAACTTGAATGAGCCCAACATGGTAAACATTTTTCAGATATAACTGGTGCCCTTTGTAGTTGCATGCTCTTTAAGTTCCTCATACGTTTAAAGACCACTCACCCTAACGCCATGGAAGAGGAGTGGAAAGTCTTTTTTTGGCAGGGTTTTCCACTTGCAGAGAGTCTCCACTATGGCCCTTGGTGCTTTAACACACAGTTCGCCCTTGTAGAAGAGCTTAGAGGGCAGTGTGAGCAAGGCCTCATGAGAACGGTAATTGTAGATCAGCTTAGTGACCTGTAACAGTAAAAGACCGTAACTTTATATTATCTGCATTAATGTAAATAGGATACTTTCTATCAAAAGCAAAAAAAAAAAGTTTTTAAATGTTTGCAATTAACCAACCAGCTTTGGGTTGTATCCCCAGTCATGTCTGGAGTACAGCGAGTTTGACATCAGCCTCTCCAACATAGACACCCCCAGGCCAAAGGCAGCGGCCAGCTTGGACTTCACGAGTGGACCCAACTGACAGGGGTCACCGGCCAACACTATCTAAGCAGGTAATGGAAGAAAAGTCATTATCAATCAAGAATGCTCCGTTTTTTTTTGGGATCCACACTAGAAACACAGCTCGTGCAAATCAGTTGTGCAAAAAAATAAGATGTGCATGTAGTCTGTGCCTGTGCATTTGTGCTGACCTGTCCATCGCTCTCCGACATGTAACTCATAGGGATGAGGGACTCTGGCTCTGTGGCCTGGCCGGCTTCATCCAGAAACATGTGGGTAAAATGTCCCACTCTGAGGAAAAATAAATTTACAAGCAATGAACTGAGATAGGAGAAAGAAGACAGGACAAAAGTTGCTTAGTTAAACTGTGTACAACTATCACTACTGCAGCCCAGGTCTTACTGCAGTCCAATATTATGGAACATGCCAGCGCTGGAGCAGGTGCTGACCACAATCCTGTGAAAAGAGGCATGGCGGATGTCCTCTCCTGCCCTTGAATACAGTCTCAGCACTTCTGGGATGGACTAAGAAAAAAAAAAAAAAAAAAATCAACATCGCACAAACATTTTAGGTGATAAAGCAATGTACTAAAGGCAGATGCAGACGCATGTTATCACAACCTCATTACTTATTCAAAGGATTTACTGACAGTTGTACCACCCAACGTGGCGGCAAATGGCGATGGCATCTGTACAGATCAAACTGCAGAGAGGAGCTTGCATATTTCCCCTTTGATCACGCATACTTGAAAAGTGGGTGTCTGCACAGTGAATGTCTTTTTCCTGATGCTGTCAAGTACCTCTTCCTGCCTACTGGATGCGTTGACACGGGCCAAACTTGCGGCATGCAGGAAACCACTGTGATGTAGGCGGATGCAGACGAGGTCAGCAGCACTGTTGGAAGGAGTACATACGAGTACCCGACTACTGGGCAGAAAGTGGTAAACCTGGGAGGTGGAAAGAAGTGTATCAGAGTAATCTTGAGAGATGTGACAAAAGAATGATGTAGGACTGCGTATAGTCAAAAAGATTATAGTACTAATATCTTTGAAGTGACACAAATGACAACTTTATTTTATTTCTACTTCATTCGATACTCATGTGAATGAAAGCATTCACTTGCGCAAAATGCCATCACCATCGCATTTAATTTTGTACCATCTCCGCCAAATACACCGCACTCTACTTCACCACAATACAAACCTATACCTTGTTAGTTGTAAACCCTGCGTAAAAGACATGTTCTATAATGTTTGGGGCTCTGACCTGTAGTATGGCCTCTATGAGGGTGATGGTCTTTCCCGTGCCTGGGGGTCCAAACAGCACATAAGGAAGGGGCCGACACTCCCCTGCCAGGATGCACTTCACTGCCTCTCTCTGAGGGGGGTTCAGGTCCGTGTTGAAGAAGTTCCCCATGGTGGGGATGGGTTTAGATGGCTGACTACCATCTAGAAGAGATTACACATTTGTCATTCATGTTATCTGATTTGAACAGATAGTTTGTGCCAAATTAAAAACTAAATTGTGCACCTTTCGTCTGTGTGGCCTTTGACGTCGTGGAAACGCTCGAGACGTTATTATCGAGCGTGGCTGGAACCTGTTTTTTTTTTTTTTTAAATACAATTAGACTTATCAAAACTAAAACTGAATGACATTAATGTACTTGAATTGTTTAGTCTTTCACCTCAACGTTTTCCATTGTTTCATTCTGGTCTGGTTCATCTATCCACTTCCCTGTCCATCGAGAGGTCTTAACAGTCACTCTAGAGGGGAAGAGAACTGCACAAAAATGTGAAAATGACGGCAATTAAAATGTCTTTGTCTACTTTCTAAAATCCAACATGAAAGCTGAAGTGAAATAAATGTGTAAATCAAAGCATATGAATTACCCTTGTAAATATTCAACTAAACTTTGCAGCTATCAAGACCTCAATGTCAGCAAGAAAATGTTGCATATACATTTAATTGACTCTATAAAACAACTTGTTTTATTCAACATGCTTCTGTAGTAGAACTTTAAATGCTTTTGGGAACCTTTTTTATTTATGCGATACAAAAATAAATTGTGCCTTCCAAAGAATACTGCATATTGCATGTGATTGTTTGTAAAGTTGAGTTGTCTGAAAAGGAAATCAGTCATCTTCATCATGTCAAAAATGCCAAAAGGCACACAGACTTAAAGAAATTTGAAAAAAAAAAACATAACTTACTGTCCCCGAAATGCTTTGTCTGCTCAAGTGCGTTGTGACACCGTCTCATGGTAACTCTGTTGATGCAAGCAGTCAAAATACTGGTTTTAAAACTATGATGTATTATTTCTGAATGAAATACGAGTGCACAGAACTTTTTTTCCTCACCTGTTATAAGAGAACTCAACATCAAGTGGCTCTCCGAGGTAGCTGCGATGAAACTCAGAGTTCACTCTCAAACTCACATTTTCATCATTGATCTGAGTCAAAAAAGAGCATTAGATTAAATATCATGCATGCATTTATGTTTGATAATGCAAAACATTACAAAAATGCTTCACTGTATCAAATATCTCTGTACCTCTGTGACATAACCATGGTACTCCACCAACAAACCGTTCCTCTGTGGTTTCTTCAAAAGTATTTTGTCACCTGCGGAGCAAACTTGTCAAAACCCTTCTTGTGTTCTTAAACAAAAAAAATCATAATATGAACCTTTGCAATAATTCAACAAAGACAACTAAGGCCTACTCACCTATACTGAGATTTGGTCTGCCTTCGGACAACCCAAGGACCTCTAGGTGGAGGTAGTTCCCTCCTTTTCTGAGAAGGGCCCCGATGATGGTGAATTCTCTAATTTCCTGTTCTGCTTGCAGCTCTTCCAGCCAGAGAAGGACCGAGAAACGCGAACGCATGTTGGATGGTGATAGCGCCTGAGCAAACGGGCACAGCAGGAGAAGGAAAATGTGATATTTCAGCTGATTCCTGAAGACAAACTTCCACTGAGAACAAGACACAGAACAGTAGAGAGCCGCTGGAGCCAACTGTGTGGCATCCTCTGAATACAGAATGGTTCTTAAACCAGAGTCCATGCACATTATGACCAATTATGTTCATGACTTTTCCAAAACGTTCAGGATTTTATTTTTTTAAAAGGACTTTTTCAGGGCTGGAAATAACCATTTTTAAATTACATAACTTTTTCAGGTTTTCTATGACAATAAGAACCCTGTTAAATATCATACACCCTGCTAGTGAAATTAAGAGTCCCAGAGCCTCACTCCTTTATTATTCTTAAAATAAATAAATATTAGTAGACCTCCCTCAACCAAAGTGCAATCAACACACGTATAGCCCTACGCTGACTCTTCAACTGCAAATTGGACTTTATTCTACACGATCAGCTGAACTTCATCATGGGTAAACTCACCTCACCGAGGCAGGGCTGAATTACCAGCACATCGTGTTGTCCCTCCACACAATCTCTGAGAGCCTGGGGCAATGGATAGTTAGACAGGAAGTTTGGCAGCCGCCGCTTGACAGGCCTACAGGGGAGAAAGTCAATATTCAAAAAGTGACAAGTTAAGCTCCCTGCCTGCATAAATTACAATTTTTTTTAAATAAAATCTAACTATTATTGATTTATTGTATCAACTTCTATATTAGCTGTAAGGTAGGTAGTTACTAGCTTGGTGCTCTTCAAGAGGCAATAGAAGTCAGCTGTGCAGATACCTTGGGGTGTCATTTGGAGCAGAGACGGTGATCACGTTAGTCGGCACTGTTGAGACCAGAGGTACATCTCTAGAACTGTAGGTGTAGGGCATCGAGGGCTGCAGCAGGTTCTCCTCTTTACTGCCTACTGTGACCTCAAGGCGCCTCCCGATGGTGAAAGAGGAGAAGTGCAGCAACAGCAGCTCAGCACAGCTTCCCAGGCTCCTGAGAAATTTCGCACATGGAATTTATTTGAAAAGAGAGACAACATACAAACAGGAGTAAAACACTTTGTTAAACATTTATCTTTTTGATCCAATACCCCTCCAGCGGCTTCTGGTATTTACATTAATGTCACTACAAGAGTCTATACAACAACAACAAAACTTACTTTGCTTGGCAGGCTACTACAATAGACAACCTCTCTCCTGGTGGAATCACCACATCTCTCTCCTGTCTCCTCACACCGGGGAAATGGGTTGTCTCCTTCAGCACCTCACCATTTTCTTTGTGTACCTCTTTTGCGTCACAGACTTGTTTTTCTGAAGATTCAGAGCGGTTTTCAGATTCAGAGTAGTTTTTTTGCAAAGGATGTTGTTTCTGTCCCAGTGGTGTGGAGTCTTTGACAGTAAGCAAAGTAAACTGTTCCTTTGAGTCCCAGCCAGCAAAGTCACAGCACTTCAGCCTGTGGATCTCTGAACCTTTATTTCTGATATGAGAAAAATATCAAGATTATTCAAGACATTGTATTGTGCTGCTAGTGGAAATAATTACTTTTTCAGGAACAGGTATTCAATAGATGTCTTATTTTCTCTCAAATTTTGGATATTTGTAACAAAAGTGTGGTTAATGATGGGTGCAAAGGTTACAAACAACAATAAACAATGCCAATAATAAGAATTATACTTCTACCTTACAGCGGTGTGTAACTAGTTATTTAATTTAGTTTTACTCTGAATGTGGATATTTTATCTCTTCTTTGGTCACTCACTGTATCCAGAGCACCAGCTCTTGTTTTTCCCCAATCATCAGATCCACAAACTGGCCATAGTCTGTTACATCCAGCCCCCCTTTGTTTTCCAACAGGCTTTTGAGTTCAGCCTCTGGGAGATGTGTAGCAGAGATATTTCCACTGCAACAGGAACACAACATTTAAAAAAAGACATTGAAATAATGATTGCCATTTCTACAGTACTTTTTCCACAAAAAAAAAAATCCTCATCTGCAGCCCTATAAAAATAGAAGAAAGTCCAATACCTCTGAAGGCAGGGGGCCATGCACAGGGCTCTCCAACAGTACAAGGACTGACTACTCTCCACCACTACAAGGTTGACAAGGTGCCCTGGCAAAGGCTGGTAGTGAGCAGGCAGCAGCAGAGAGTCCAGACTGAAGAACACACTTTCATCCACCACTCCGTTTTTACCAAACAGACTAGTCACATGCACCTGGAGACAGTGGTACATTCAGAGTAGGGGGACGGAATAAAAGAAGTGATTTGACTTATTTATAACAAAATAAGGTAGTAATATAACTCAACCGTTTTAAACAGACATGTATAGGCTTTTAAACATCAACCCTATATAAATTTAGTGCAACGCCTTTTACAAATAAAACTAAAGTATTCAAAAAGTATTAAGTTGTAATGAGTGGGTAAAGAGAGAGAAATTCAATGACGCAATTACCTTGTCTAGGCGGCGGTACCGTAAAGGGACCACAGAACGCGCCTGGGTGGTCCACTTATTAGGGTTGATACAATATTTGGCTTGGACCCAGTCTCCTTTCATTGGCTCGTAACCTGACAATAATGTAAGAAATGTAACATCAGCCTTCCGCCAAGTAGTACTACATTTTGGTGTGACTGTGACTTTGTCTAATTTACCCAGTTTGAGGTCTAATCAAACATCAACTATTAAAAAAACAATTTATAAATAGCTTTAAATAAGTGTGGGTGTAGACAACAGAGTAAGTTGCATGGGGTCAAGAGGCTTCCAATTTGAGTGTGTTAAGTTCAGTGAGAATCTGTACCTTCCCATAGACTACAGCGAGGGAAGTATGTGGTTTGGTTTATGTAGCCGCTATCTCCATCAAAAGATGTGACTGTGCCGATGAGAGGCTGCAGCTGCAAACAGTCATCTTCGAAAGACCCTTTTCCACCCTCCTCCCAGGCATCTGCACTCTTCTCAACCTAAATGACAGGATTACATGGCACATGTCTGACACTTAAGAAACAAGACAGGAAAAGAAATGCATTGACGGTTAGATTCAGATATTTGATAGAAATAGATGGAGAATACGTATGGAATAAAGTATACCGTATTTTACCAACACAAACGCAAACAACTTAACGGACAACAAGTCAAAGAATACATAGATTGTATGTCGTTTGCAAATGCGTGCATGAGCAAAGCACGGGATCGTCACCCTTATAGCCTTCCATCCCCCTTGGGCACCATCTTGCACTGCTATGCAATTCACCAAGTCCCCTTCCTTCAGCGGCATCCCGCCCAACACTTCTTCACTGGTGAAGTAGACCGCGCCGTCTATCATGCCATAGTCAAGGCACAGCTGTGATACCACGCTGCCGTTCAGGTGGCGGATCGTGCCTTGACGAGCAGAACAAATGAGTAGCAAAACAAAATGACATGGCATGCTATTTGTTGTTAGGTTTTAGACACGGAGTGACACAGAAAGATGAAGCGAACTCGGTGAACTTTATCTCACCAGCGATATACTTTGTGGGATGGTTGCGCTTACCTGGGGGGCCAGAGAAAAGGCCTCCTCCTTCGTCCACCTCTACAGTCCTCCACAATGGAGAAACCAGCTTAGACAGCATCCACCGCACGGCAGTAAGCATGTCTGCAGAGTGGAAGATGAGGTAACTTTAGCTTCAGCTCTATCAAACAAACAAAAACCAGGGTAGAGCAGTTCTTTTAATATTGCAAATATTCTCCACTTGGCATTATTCAACTTGATTTAAAATACTTAAGCTACACAAGTATGCTAGTAACATTTCAACAGAAAATAGCCGTTTCCAAATAAGTTAGCTAGCTAACATCTTAATTAGTCAATTAGCCTGAAGCTAGTTAGCTAGCTAGAAAATACGATCTATTTACAAATTTAAATCTTTTAGCCAGTTGAACATTACCTTAGCTATAGTGCAAAAGGGCGACGCGAAGAAGAAATTATTGGGAACATTATTTAACGAACAAAATGAATGTGCCGAGATTTCTCTTTTAATTACCGTTCAGTTCTCAACGCAAATATTCACAAAACTGTGTCAGCGTGACACGTGTTGGGGTGGAGACGTCACGTGTTCGTGTCCGCCCGAATGCTACCACTTCACGGGCACGCGCACGGACCGTGGGAGGTTCAAAACCGACGCAAAAGTATTAGGTTACCTCTGACGCTAACGGAGTGGAGGTGCTATGATAAATTAACGGATATATCCCGGATATACTGTGCATCCCATAATGCAACGCAAAACAGTTTTGTTCAGGTAAGTTGTCATTTAAATTATTAAAAATAAAAAAGTTAGAATCTTTATGAAATGTTCTGCATGCCTGAATTTGTATACTGTACCTCAAAAAGCTATTTGTGTTGGCTAAAGTAGTTTTGACATTTTTATTGTGAGATTACATGATGCAAGTTGTTAAAAGATGGCTATCTCCATGGGTATCAACAGTGTGTAGATGAATAAAGACTGCTGTATATCCATATTGCCACAGAGAACACACTGTGAACCCTTTTGCTTTCCAAAAATTAAGGAATGTAATGCAGTATGAAATTAATTGCAAGCCCCAGCTGTCCGGCTTATTGCCTTTTAGATACATTTGAGCGTTTAAGCGCCATCTGTTTACTCACTAACTGTTTCATTCACCTCTCCTGCTCGTACAAATGGAAAGTTTGTGGTATCTCTTTGGAGGCGAGTTCACATCTGGAAGGAAAACACTGACTCACAGTGCCATCACAATCACACCTGCTATCTGACAGTTTATCTTCTGATGATTTTTCTAAATGTATGACACATTGTATTGATGAGTCATCATTGGTCTGCTGATCTGATGACACATTGTGAAAATGCCCCCCCTCCTGTCGCCTGTCATTATCCTTCACTCCTTTTTATATGCACAGTTAAAGTGAACGATACACAACTCTGAAAGCCACTCAGTATTATGTTGGAGTACTCTTGGCCATATAGACCTTTTTAGTATGATAGTGTTGCTGCCAGGTGTGATCCCTACTGCTGTCGCCCTCTTACTTACATCATCGTATTAGAACCATATTTCACTTTAGATTCTCACTGGGTTGCCAAATATGTGTGTGTTTTTTTTTGAGTGATGCCAATGGCTCGAGGGATTCTGACTATCCATGGATAAATCATTTCAGTGTCTTAACTTAAGACTTCAGAGATTCATGTCAGGCAACGCTGCCAAAGTGTAACATACAATATATCACAGACTATAAACTCTAAAAATGTGTTTTATTCTGGCAGCTTCTCTGTAGTTTTGAGAGCTGTTTTACGTTATGTATTCTAAAACCTATTTCGATACATATCAGGGATGTTGGCATTCAATTGGAAAGTGTCTATATTTTTTTCATAACTTTATATAACTGAACGCAGTGATCTGCAAGCATACAATGTAAGCACAGTCACTCTCCTTGTGAATCTCTTCCTCTGTGTAATCTGTTCATGTTAGTTAAGACATATTGTATGTTTAAAGACCCCACCGGTTTACAAATCACAAACTTCATATGACTCATTCATATTACCAACCATCTCTCAAATTGTAGCAAGTAGTTTTAAGATATGTTTTAATTTTTACTGCAGGGCAGTAGCCATGATTTACAAAATACTGAGGTGTGAGTCCAAATTGGCTCAATAGAGCTTCAAAAATGAATAACAAAAAAACAAAAATCTCTTCTTTTGTCAAAGTTAAACCAATAACTATATCTTCAGTAGTTGCTTATCTTCACAATAAAAGTCCCTGAAACATACACAAGAACACTGCTTCATTGAGAGCTATTTAATCTATATAATAGCCTACGTTAGTTATGGTCACTGTCATTGCAGAAAGATAGGATGTTGGAAATGGAAACAGTGCTTTTTTTGATATTCTGCCTTTTGATTGATGTAGCCTGTCATTAAAAAAAAAAAAACATCTTACACAATTTAATAATCAATCGACATTTTATGTTCCAATTATGTTGGCAACTGGTATCCTAATATGTTTTAATTTCCAGAATGTCAGCGCTGAAACTGAAATGTGTTTTTTAAAACCGTTTGAGCCGTTGGAGACATTACTTGTGGACACCATTGAGCCCAGTTATCAACTCTTCTTCTCTGATCAGTAGCCAAACCGTAGACTCCTCTCCGGTAAGTACGTTTGTACTGGCTTGAAGGATTGACAGTGTTGCAATAAAATTAGCTTGAACCCGTTGTTCTTTAGCAGTTGGTGCAAGCTAACGCTAGCCTCGGCCCGTTGGTCTTTAACAGCAGTTGGTGCAAGCTAACACTAGCCTTGAGCTGTCTGCTAGCTAACGTGTGCAAGAAACAATCTTTCAGAAATAGCATTAGTAGTTTGTTTATGTGTCAAATTGCAAAATGTGATCAAAATGTTACATTTTCTACAGTTTTAATGAGTTATAATGAACCAATTAATTTGACTAGAATTAAGTTAAAATAACCTAGGTTACTTTAATTGCAATGAGCTAGCATGGAAAGCTAACTGTTTTTTCTATGGCTCACTAAAGAAATCAATAATTTGACACAAAATATTAGACATTTTGAAAACACAAAACAAATTTATACATATTTTTAATGTATATTATATATATTGTGTTTATATAAATGTGTATATATACTGTGCTAATAAATATATGTAGTTATACATATATGAGAGATAGTGTCTGTGTTACTGGTTGCCATGGTGATCCCACACTACAGTGACTGTTAGCTTTTACTTAGGTAAATTAGCTGAATGCTTTAGCGTTAGTAGATAACTTATGTGTCAGGTTGCAGAAGGAAGTGTGTGCATTTCAAGCTTTTATTGTGACACTGTGAGGGTCAATCAATGGGATAAACCTCCCAAAGCAGTCTGCTTCTTTCCAATTTTCTATTTCCAGTACATTTGCGAAATCTTTGGCTAGGTAAAAACTCTACTTTGGGTCTGATCTTGATTTCAATTGCTAAACAAATGCTTGTAGCTGAAATTAGACAATTTTTAACTCGGAACAACGCTGAAATGCTGAGACGTACTCCTATTACAAGCCGCTTATTATAAAATTACAGTTAGTTCGGAAGAAATAAGAAGGCCAACTATCCGAGTTGTGTGACGGCATCCTTTTTTCTTCCTCTGTGCAGGAATGCGTAACATGGTGACAGTGCTCGTGGACCATTTGTCCACGATGGCGGACATGGTCTTCTTCCACCTGCTTATCATCAGCATCTTTGGGACTATTGCATTCGAGCTGTCACCCAAGCATCTGCGTGAATGCTGCTTACTGGGAAAGGACATTCACACGTAAGGAGATTACTTGGTCTGCTCTTCCAGTAGTTGGATTTCTCTTTTTCTCTTTGGCCTGCACTTACAATTACCAATTATTGGTTGGACTTTTTGATTATAGTTTGGCCTGTAAATTGTCAATATAATTGATGTTCAAATAGCTTGTTTTTGCTGACCAACACCAAAATATGTAGTATGATATAATATATATATTGAAATACATCAAAACAATACCATTATATTGCTAAAAGAGCTTTTCCTCTCACTCACATTTCTGTCGACGGAGCATCGGATAATAATAATTGTCAAGAGACGTAATACATTTAATGACATATCGTATCCTGTTTTTAGAACATTAGGTTTTGATGTGTCTTCACATGTCTCAATTATTTCCTCAGTCTGACATCCATGTATCACTAACATGACCCACTGTATGTACATTATTTTCTCTCACCAGACAGTACAAAGTTTCCTGTAATATGACCATGGAAGGGCAAATGTGCTCTTTGACCCCTCCCCACAATGCTCCGCTGTCGGGCCCCATGGCGTCGGGGGCCGCCGCTGACGTCTGCGTTAAATTGAACATGCTCTATAACTTCTATAATGCCGGGTACGAAAACAAAAGCAGTGGAACCATCATCTTGGATCAAATTAACTTTGGCTTGAAGTCCAAGTTGCTGGTGAGAAAGGCTATCAGAAATCTGTCCGTCTATCTTTCTGCCTGTCTTTCTTTCTATCTAGTGTCCACATATATATCTATCTTTCTATCCATATGACTCTTTGGTCCCCATATTTGTTAACTAAGCGCTAACATTGTATTGTTTTGTTTCTTTCCACCTGCAGGTCATCAAAGAGGAAGGATTGTTCAGCATCATGTCAATTTTTATGAATGTTTGTTCCTTTTTCATCGTCCTTGTGAGTAGCCATTTGTCTTTACGATTATTTGACCGTTTTCCCGGGTCTCAAACAACAGTTTATGTGTTGGTATTATTCCAAACTGGTTCATTATTTTCAAAAACAGGCTTTCTGTCAAGTTTAGATTTAACTTTTATGCAAGCCAAAAAAAAAACACTAAACTCTTTACAAAGTTATTCAAAATTAAATTGACTTAAATTGCTGGTGCAATTCCCTAAAGCATTTTTTACTTCCCCGACCAGATTTCTCTCTTGGTCAGGAAGTCCAAGGACAAACTGTGCAAGGAACGTGTGCGCAGTGGTCTTCTCAGAGAACAGATGACGGGAAACAGAATGTCAGGAGGGCCGCGGACATCACGCTTTAATGGCTAGTGCTGACTCGTCATGGGAGTTTGGGTGTAAAGTCTGGATTCAACCCTTCAAATGTACTGTGTTTTGAAGCGTCCCTATTGTTCAAAATGGAGAAGACCGGAAACGAGGAGAGGATTTAATCAGAATGTCATTTTCTGACTTTAATCTAATATCGGGTAGGATTGTCATCCACAACATTTATAACGTCGACACAATAATTCTTTGAATGCTCGATATTATATTATTCTATAATTTCATCTTTGTTTATCTTTTTTATATGTTATTCATTTTACTTTTTCATTATTTGTGTGTGTCCACATATCTCAGCCATGATGCTCTATGAATAAAATTGTAATTTAAATGAGAATATCTCCTGGTTAAAAATTTAATAATTGCAACTTCAACTAACGTTTGTTTACAGATTTCTCTTAAAATACTACATACACAGTTGTACTAAAAACTGTAACAAAGTATATTTAATTTCAGGATTTAAAAGTGAAGACTTGAATCAACTTGATGTCTTGAGATTCTCACAATTGTATTTTGCAGTTTTAAACTATTTTAGCATTCCTGAAGTTGCATCAAAATGCAGCGACATAATGTCTCAACCGGGTAGAGGTACAGAGCTTCACTTCTATACAATCTCAGACTGAGATGATGAAACCAAACCGAGGTCAGAGGTCAGTTGAGCACACTGCAGAAAATTCCCCAGTGTCGTTTTTATATTTTATTAGTTTAAAATGGAGATGTGGATTAAACTGATTACAATTCATCACTATGTAACAGTTCTCTGGAAGTCTGTGGAGTTTCACATCAGGCCAACAAAGTATCGCCACAGAGAACTTCTGTAAAACAAACTGAGCAATAAAACGGAGAAACGGAGGCCTTAATGGGTGATCACTATGATGCTATGATCTTTCCCATGCCAATGTCTGCAAGCAGCTTTCACCCTGCTTTTATTTTTTTTTAATTCCCACTTTTAGTTTTATTAAAAGAAAAAGAAAAAAGTTATCCTTTGGAAAATGCTCAGCTGTCAAGTGAGGGGTGTGTATGCTTGTAGTTAATGGACTTGCAAAGGAGTCGTAAAACATGCGCAAAAAAACCACTGTATGGCAGAGCAGTTACGTTAATTTACAGCTGTTCCCAAAAAGCATTTTTTATGCCGGTGCTTTAATAAAATAGTGTGCCTTCAGGAGGCTGTAGCAAGTGATAACACATTAACATTGCAGGTTTATGAACTGTTTGAGCTATTTCCACGGTTGCTAGAATCACATACCCAAATTTCATGAGCAGATTTGAGTTTTTCTTCTTCTTCCTCACATCGATTTGTGACAACACATTCACCACTAGAGGGCAGTGGCGGCCCTCTTTTTACCGCCGCTCCTGTCGTCCTTGCTGTAGAGTGCAAATGAGGCCAAGAGAGGAATCAGATCACATACTAATCTCAGAGTCTGTGTTGCTATAACTGGACACTCTACTTACCCTGTTTAATGACAACAAACGGCACGAATGCTCAGAAATGATGCCAGCTATTCTCAGGACCGTAGGGGAAAACAGATTTCCCCCGTTAATCAGAAAGTGATAGACATGAGCCCAGACCTCCCCGTCTGTAATTAGCAGCTGGAATACACAAGCACATAAACAAGAACCAATGCTGTCAACACAATCTGATTGTTTGAGCACAGCCGGTATTCGTCTTAGGGCGTCTGATGATTGAAATAAGAGTTGGCTTATTGCCAATATCGCAAAGAATAAGCATGAAAACATCTTTTTTTTTAAACATTTTAAATGATACAAAACTGAGACAATAAACTAAATTAAAAAACTAAATCTATGCACATGATGAAGTCTATTGAACATTTCCAACTCAAGAAATGCAGAAATTTTCAATCTACTACTCATAATATTACTTAATTAGAACGGGCGCCTCACAGGGCCGCCCACTGCTCCTTAATCAAGGATGGGTCAAATGCAGAGAAGAATTTCCCCAAGGGGATTAATAAAAGTGTATAATGGTAGCCTGCCTTAAAATATGAAATGTCCAGAATGTTTATAAGCTCAAAAAGTACCACAGACTCTGAACTGAAGATCTTTCTCTGGTTAACGATCCATCAAACACGTTTAGTTTGTTCAGGTAACGAACAAATGATGTGTTTATAGTGGGCTGCGGTGTATATTGCAGCCCACATGAAAAAAAATGGGATTAATTAGATAATCCCTTCTAAGATCCGTCTCCTTTCTCTCTCAGTATGGAAACCAGATGCAAATAGGAATTCATTTGGCAAGATGGCTGTGTATAAAAACACAGGGGAAGTGTAGGAACATGGCAGTGGCACACAGAGCCATTATATGATGGTCTGCTATTCGTTATTTTGGAAAGAACAGTCCGGTATAACGTTACATACCTAAAGCGTATATATTTCATATATTTTTATAATTTTGTTTCACAGTGCTTTGAGTTTTCCTCCGCTCGAGTTGACAAAACTGGAGGCAAACTTTCTTTGAACTGTACGGCAGCTGGTGTTTGGGACAAGAAGCAGATTTCTTTTTTTTTCTCTTCTTCTTCTGGAGATCAGTATGCAGCTTTATGCCCATAACAATCCAGTAATTGCCAAAGTAGAGCTCACACCTTCTCCAAGGTTGCACAACACTTCTGAACTGAAGGAAAACGGAGAGACGGACAATAATGAGGAATATGTCAAAGTTTATTGTCCGTGTGTTGAATATCATTATGTAAAAGTTATGTTTGATACTCGTTAGTGTCACACTATTGATTTGTAATTACTGTTTTCTGTTATGACATTTATCATGTTACTCCCTGCATGCCTTGAAATCAAGAGACTTGAAACTTTGAGTCTTTTTCCATTTCATCAAAAATTGTCTCTAAGTGTGCGCTCACACTCTGACCTTGACCAGTGATAAAAGTGAGAAATTAGAGTGTATTAATTTTGTCATTTCTGCCATAGACTGTATATAAGAAGACGTCACCCTTTGGTTTTCAGACTTCCGTTTTAAAGCCTAAAAACTGGGCTTTTTAAAAAATATATATTTATACAAAAGGGCGAGGGCGCTCGGTAAAAGGATTAAAGTTGTAAAACCAAAGACACACACTCAGACAACACTCAGACTGGACAAAGCCCTGATAGCAACCTGTCAACCACAAAGTAGCCATGCCCAAAAGCCTACCTGCATGCCCTGCTCCGTCATCTATTGCACTCTAAATTGGACCATAATATACTGATTGTCTACATGATGTATTGAAGAAGACTTGAAACTGGCGATGGTCACCATAAACTAATGTTTTCAATGTTCAACGAGGTAACAAATCAAGGGAGGAGTAGAGTCATTTTCTCATAGACTTCTATACAATTGGATTTCTATTTGTGACCAATGGCCTCAACCCCCACTGGCCATTAGAAAGAATGCAAGTTTAAGACACTTTTAACAGAAGTATAAAAGCATTTCAAAAGTCTAACTTATCTGTCGGTTCAGGTACAGACTTATAATTGGCCAACAAACAATGCACTTGCTGGTTTATAAAACACTGACTGGTCTGGGCCTGAATACATTTGTGATCTGCTGCTACCTCATGAACCGTCCCGACCTCTCAGGTTCGTCTTTCCGTTCCGAGAGTCAGAGCTAAACACGGAGAAGCAGCGTTGGGCTTTTCTGTTCCACATATCTGAAACACGGTTCCTGAAAGCTGCAGGTCTGCTGACACCTTCAGTTCCTTTAAATCCAGATTAAAGACTTTTTGTTTGTTTGCTGCTGCTTTTAATGGAACCAGATTCAAGGACATCGATCAATTATTCTATTTTTTTGCTTCTTGACTGTTTTTAATGTTTTTTTAATTCATGTTCTTACTCGTTTTGAAACCTTGTTTTCTTCTGCATTGTGTTTTCAATGCGTTCAATGCTTTTATGTGAATCACTTTGAATCGCCTCGTTGTTGAAATGTGCTATACAAATACACTTGCTCATAATTGGATATGAAGAGAGAGCGGGTGGAATTTTGACCAATTGATCTGTATTGATTAGATGTTATTGGCAAAGATGGATGACAGTGGCTATAATACAGTGCTGAGAGGGATGGGGGGGGGGGGGTCGATATGATTCCCAGCTACGCCCCTGAATTCAGCAGCAGAGACTCATATCAGAGATGTGAGAGGGGAAGGGAGCACAAAGAGGGAAGGCAAGAGAAAAGACAGGGAAGGAGGAGGAGGAGGAGGAGGAGAAGGAGGAGGTCTGCGTAAACCCCGCCTCCGGTCTCGGATCCTCTCGCAAGTCTTATTCACAGCCTCTCACGTTGAGGATAGAGAGAGAAAGGGGAGAAACAAGAAGAAAGGCACACGAAGTAGCAGCAGCAGCAGCAGCAGAAGAAGAAGAAGAAGACGCAGGGGGGGATCAGCAGAACGACCATGGCAATATCCGAAACGCCTCAGCTTGAGATAGTGTCCGATCCCAGCGCGCCTCTACCGCCGTCGACCACTGCACGGAGCGTGCAGTCGCACAACAGACTGAGTCCAGATGAATGAGGAGCCGGACCGGGGGCCGTGGGCAAAATGAGGGTCATCTTCATCCAAAACGCCGGTTTCGTCGCAGCGTTCTCGCCTTTCAGATGTGAGTCGGTGGTGTTGGCAGCGTTTAGGACGACAGATGAGCTGAACGAGCCCGAGTTAGACACAGCGAGACCATGCCAGTCGACCGAGGAGTGAGATCGGACCCACTGGTTTAGTCGTTTGATTTTGATTTTATTGGGATAGAGCTTGCGCATACATTTTATAGCCAATATATCATATTTGAATCCAGCTTCCGGCATGCTGCCTGCTGCCGAAGTCTGAAAACCTATTTTATTACATCTTGGCACTATAATTATTTTTTATCCTGTGATACAGGACTATGTATCAGGTAATTATGTACCGATCATGTCCTCTATAGACTTGTGTGATTAATCAATTAGTAGACTGATTAGGATAAGAAGATAATAACATGAATAAGTAGGAGGAGGAACAAAACAATCTGTTCACTTTGATCAAAGGCAATTGATCAACCGAGACAATCTGGAAATGTCAGTTTCCACATGTAATAATAGGCTATGACTAGTAGGCTACGTGTAATTCCTTGTAATTTATTTATTTATTATTACTATTATTAGACCTTTAAGTATTATATTATCAATTTACTAGGTAGGTAGTTTGAAATATTTAACAGTGGGAAGGTAGTTTAAACACTTCCCTAGTGAGATGGAAACCGCTTATTTATCGCCCCACCGGGGGGCAACCCTTCCCCAGGCCCGGAGGGGCCAAACCTCAGCGGGCAAACCGGCGGGAGGTGACCTCTCCCCTCCACCTCCAGCTCCATCCCTGCCCGCCTGCAGCTCAGCCGAAGAGACCCCGGCGGGCAGCGATGGACGGAGAAACTCTGGCGTGAAGAAACACCACCACAAGCACAATTTGAAACACCGATACGAGCTGCTGGAGACGCTGGGAAGAGGCACCTACGGCAAAGTCAAGAAGGCCATCGAGCGACGCTCCGGCAGAGAGGTGAGTCACTTAAAGAGAGGCTTCCAGCAGCTGTAAACATCTGTCATGGTGCTTTTTTTTGTGTGTGTGTGTGTTTGCTTAGGGGCTTGTAGCCACGACAGAAAAAAAAATCCTAAAATAAGTGCTTTGTTGGCGTGTGCATGTCCTGCCCCCCTGGGAATTCCCCTTCTGTGCTCAAAAGGGCCCATGGGTCCGGGGACTTGTGGCTGCACACGCCATGTCCTATGCGGGGCCTCACGACCGGATGCTTAAGTGCAAATCCAGCTACTGACTGACCGATGTGACTCCAGGGGTCCCAGTAAACATCATGGAAGACCGCTAACAGTCCCCGAGAGATACTACGAGGGCTCACTCACATTTCCTGTTTGTTTAGTGTTTCAGACGCATCCTTTCGGTTTTGTTTTGATTTTGCTGTGATCCGACACTTTCTGTTTCTTTACATTTATGAACACTATTTCTTTACTTTATGTACAATATATATATATATATATATGGCTGTTTGTGCCCACCATCTGCTGTAATTTATTTGCAGGAAGGCCCATGTTTCCAAATATTATTTTATTTCCCCCTGTGGCAAAATTTGACCCCTGTGCTCGGTCTGGCAGGACGTGAGGTGCTTTTCCATGAGCTGAACATGCCAGGGGGGACACTCATAGGTCAACAATGTCCCCCAATGGTTTCATAGCTCCTGCATGCTTGATAGGGGAGCCGTAAACCCTTCGGTAGGGCTACTCTCAGTTGGCCTGTCCCACTTGGCTCCTTGTCCTTTCCTCTGTATGTTTACCCATTTTATTATTATTACCATGGCAGCAGCTCGAATGGGAAGAATGTCACTTTCACTTGCGCTGTAAAATCGCTCAAGGCGTACACTGACTATTTGACTGGAAGGGTCAAAATACATTGTTTTGACATTCTAAACTTGAGTTATTGTTTCCCCGAGATAAGTCAAATTGGCTTCTGTAATGTTTTGTTTGAACGATTAACAGTTCTTGACAGCCACTCGCTCTAGATAGTTCATGTGTGTTCATTTGTAGTGTTGCTATAAAGCCCCGCTGGTATCAATGTTGACATCAAATTAAATGTAGTCCCCCCCTAACCAAAACCCTACTTTCATGAAGGTTACACTGTTTAGATTCAGAGAAGACATTAAATCAATTTCGTGGTTATTTTTGGAGCCTGATGTTCGTGGGGCTATTGGTCTCTATTGCATGACGTTAAACGCTGGTCACTTCGACCCTCACTGATAGGAATGGGGTGGGCAAAATAACGAAAACACCTGCCAGTATACAAATAACTCTTTGTAGGTCAAAACACATTGGCCCAATGCCTTCCGTTCTCCTGTAATCTGCTGCAAATTCCTGAGCATGGCATTTAGACTTTAAATAGCATCTCAGTAAAGTATAGGACTTCCTTGCACCACCGCGTTTCACGTGGGAGTTTGTATGTCTTAGGGAAGTCCTCGGAGAATCAACGCCTCTGCACGTGGAGCACCAGCAGAAAACAGACAGAGCCCGACTGCCGGGCCACCTCACGGGCCACGTGTGTCTGGCGCTGCGTTGCTCGAGTTTACTTGACCTCTGACTCAAGGTCGGTCCCTTGCGTCCGTATGGCAGATGCAGCCGCGTGGTGAGAGACTGTTACGCAATCACCTCGACTGCTCCCTTCCTTCCTCAAACCAAATGAGAGGAGCAGAGAGAAGCCATGCGGCGAGACAGACGGCGAAAGTTTTGTGTGCGACTGGCTGTTTGTGTCCACATGTGTGGAATGAGCTGAAGGCACTTAGGGAAGATTGATTGGATGTGGGCACATTCAGTATGTCAGCGAAAGTGGAACTGAGTGACTGTCTGCTTTAATCTGCAAAGCCATATGTCGTAGTGCTTGGCAGCTCAGTGGAAACCCAACATTATATGGAGGAGTGCAACGGATCATTGAGATCACAGTGGGGATATGTGACGTGTGCACAGGCCTCGAGAACAGCGGTTCTCTGTGTGGGTTTCGGGGGTCCCGAACTCTTGACAGTGGGTCTATGACATGTTTTCAAATTCATTCTCTTAGTATCTGATCCCGGCTGACATTGAGTGAAGGCAGGGCACACCCTGGACAGGTTTGCCAGACTGTTACTAGGCTGTATACACATAAGACATCATATTTCAACAAAAAAGAATACAGAGTTGTACTCTACAGTGTAAAAGTTCCGACATGACGTTCTAATCTAACCGATCTAAAACTCGTAGAGTCTGCAAATCTGTGTAGTACAAGTCTAATAATGTCTGTTGTGTTGTTTTTTCTACACATAAGAAAAAAAAATAGACCAATTGGCGTAGACGAGGGGGTCCCCGGTATTTTCTCTATCTTGTAAAGTCTGAAAAAAACAACCAACCTCTGCCCTCCAAGATGTGTCTGTGTCATGTTTGTGTACCCGTGAGAGACAGACACTGTGTGTCTTCATGTCGTATTTGCCATCTAGGTGACTATAGTGAAAAGGTTGTGGTGACAGCCAGGCTTAAAATGGGCAGTGACACATGAAAGGCCATCCCCAGCAGGAAATGAGATTGATGGAGAAGGTTAATATCCTGTACGGGGGGATCCATCACAGACAGGAGGGTGTGGGCCGCTTGTACAGAGACACAGGGAAGCCCACCACCATAACCAGCTTCAGATAAGGGGTTTAGAGAGTTATATTAATACAAGCTTAAAGTACCAGATTACATCATTCCCCAACAATGGATTCACTGGAGAGGTACGCGAGAGGTGGGGGGGAAACACTGACATTCCTTTGCTATATGTGGTGCCGTTGATGAGGTATTATGATTCCTGGCTGTGTTTGGGAATATAGTTCTCTAGAAAAGTGACGGGCCTCTTCCTCCCACTCACTCTCTCTGCCTCCCCCCTGACTCCGACACACACAGACACACACACACACACTCTCGCAACACAGCAGATGATCGTGATCTTTAGACTGGAGAACGCGGAGAAGGGTGAGCTTGTGATGAATACTTCATCTATTTTAATGGCCTGAGAAAGCACAGGAAGATGTCAGGCTCTACTGAAGCGAAACATGGACTTTCACTTCAAACAGCTCTGTTGTAGGCAAGGAGGAGAGGGGAGGGGTTAGACGGGGCCCGGCCCCATCCATACCTGCGAGGGGCCGGCGTGGGCAGCGGCGCAGCGCCTGTTTACTGTGACTGACAGTAATAGGGATCCACTTAAGGACAAGCGTAGCTGTGTCGGCCAGCCCGGCCAGCTGGCAAGTGGCTGATCTGAAGTCCTGTTTAACGATCCACATCGGGGTCAGGGCAGGGGAACATGAGGAGATACACCAGAGATGCGTGGCTTTGTCTCAAGCCCAATGCGGGAGAGCTGGCTCATTCAACGGGTTAACGTGCAGTGAGGAATCAAGATCATGGCTGTTAAAGATTGATTACTAGCCTTTTTTTTTTTTTTTTTTTTGGAGGAGGAGGAGGAGGGGAAAAAAAAGTTTTTGGTTTCGGGCAGCAGTTTTACAGAGGAAGTTTTCTTGCCTTTGCAAGTAACTTTTGGGGGTAATTTCTCAGTTGTGGCCTAAGTTAATGAATTCCTGAATGAATTCCTACATTAAATCCAGGAAGGTGACTCACATTCTGCCTCACTGTTAAACAACACCAAAGTCAACAATGTTACTTACGTTTTGGGAATTAGTGGTAAAACGTTGATGAATCTGATGAGGTGAAGAAAAAACACAAAGCGTTAAGACACAAACAACTTTTCCCCAATTATGTACACAGCATGTGGACCCCTGGACCCCGTCTTGTTTATTATGGTATCATTTCTTTAAATTCTATGTAATCAAGGCCTGCGCTGGAAGGGAACCATTCCGGTTTGGGGTTATTTTTATTGATGTACACGGTAATTAGCTTGGCACTCGCTACTGCCTGTGGTTTCTGCTGAATGGAATAAAGCTGGGCTCCTCAGAATACCACCGCCTCGCGAGGAGAGGACAAAAGTTTAAACTAACAGAATTCAGAGCTAACAGACTCTATAGAGGCCCGATCAAAGCAAACTCAGGACTCAACCCCGAATGTTTAGGCTGCAATTATAGTGACATGTGCTAGACTGTGCACTCTCAATTGGTTTCTTTGGAGAGAAAAAAAGGCCCCTAACCTCTCATTTAAGGAGTGCATAGGCATCGAGGTTCGAATGCATCCCGTTGTAGCTGACTCGTCCCCCCCAACCTCCTCCGAACCCCGGTGGCATTGCCGTGACGGTGAACAACCGTCAAATCAAGTGTAGTTGTTGACTGTTGCACCTCGTGCAGCAGGCCCATTGGCAAGGCAAGTAGAGTAGTGAATCACTTCCTCAACCGCGATCCCGTTCTCCTGATTCCTCAATAAAACTCCCAGCGGGCCAGCTTTTAGGGCTATTTCAAAAGTAGGCCATTAGCTGTTGTTAATTAGAGTGAATAGAAATAAGAGACCGGCTCACGATGTCGTGTCCTCTCAAGGACTTTTGGACGGGGGAGGAAACCAGGCTGTGTAGGTTAAATACTGACATCTGATGATGAATGGAGGAGCACTCTTGATCTCCATCCCTCCCAGCCTTCCTCCAGGGACCATGAACATTTCACAACTCACCTCATTTTCCTGATACTCGTCCTCCTCAGCTGTTTGTTGCTGTGGAAACCCCATGTTTTCACCTCGCCAATCTGACTTCTCATCTCTCTTTTTTTTTAGAGACGGGTCGGGGGGTCCAGACATTGACTACTACCTAGTTAAATGTAGGCTCAGGCCCTGGAAGAGGACAAAGCAAGCCTCCATTATGGCATCGCATGTCTGGTTGTTTTTTAACCTTCATTTTGCTTCGTACAGAAAAGAGTAAATTACACAGTGTGCGACTACGATGACACGTCGTACCTTGTTTGACTCATCTGGCTGTCATAGCAGCGAGGTCTGGTGAGGAGGTCAGAGGGGTGTATTAGGGAAAGCTATGTAGCAGTACAGTACATACTGAGCTGGCTCACATGTTTTTACTGAGACAGGCAGACGTCACGTGTGCAGTGTGTGCTCTGCGTGAGCCATGTACATTTTAAAGTGCACTGATAAGATAATGAGTGCGACAAAAATGTGCTCTGGTCTCATTTTCCCGCTCCAAACGAAATCAGTGCACTTATGTAATCAGTTTAAGTGGAGAAAAAGGAAAATGTGTGGCACCCAGGCGCTCTGTCACTGTGAAATCTAAATGTTGTGTTTTGCTCCAAGTCAGCTGACCAAAGCGCTCCCTCTGTCCCCCTGTTTCCAGGTGGCTATCAAGTCAATTCGGAAGGACAAGATCAAGGACGAGCAGGACATGGTTCACATCCGTCGAGAGATTGAGATCATGTCATCCCTCCGCCACCCACACATCATCTCTATATATGAAGGTGAGGGTTTGCCGCGTATCTGCAAAGACGCGCGACAAATCATCCACGCCCGTTTTGCCTTGAAC
This sequence comes from Clinocottus analis, assembly GCF_023055335.1. NCBI lineage: Eukaryota > Metazoa > Chordata > Actinopteri > Perciformes > Cottidae > Clinocottus > Clinocottus analis. The sequence continues at coordinate 5,306,371 of NW_027176218.1, read as the reverse complement.
GCACATAAAACAAAATTGCACCCCTCTCCCCCCCTCCCTCAACTCATTCAGCACTTGTGGCCGAGCAGCAGGATTGTCATGTTATGACATGCAGATGTCATAATAAGACCTGGACTACAGCTCTGGGATGTTATTCATCTCGTCTGCTGCGTCTGGCTGCCTGGGCCTGTAAAAGTCTGGATGGTTTTCCTGGTGCATGCCTAGATCTCTCTTGAGTGAGTGTGTGTGTGTGTGTGTCGAAAGTTTGTGTGTGTAAGAACGGTGGTATTCTAAGGGATTGCCTCTCCCACATCTAAGAGGTCTCATCTCTTGTCTCCTCTGGTCTTGATCTCAGGGCCAGACATCTGCTGATACTTAGAGACAACTGCAGCTGGGAAACAGACTGTACTTGTGTATGTGTGTTTGCATATACGTCTTTGTATATTCGTGTCTATGTATGAGCCTGTGTGTGTGTGTGTGTGTGTGTGTGTGTGTGTGTGTGTGTATGGTTGTGTGTATATCAAGGGAGATACTGAATTGACCTGAGTCACCCAGGCATGCACCCTGTCTGACAGCGCTATGCAGAGGGAGGAAAGGCCTTAAGCCTTCCCTGGAGCAACATCAGCATATATCTGCCACAGGAAGCGACTCTCTAAATATCAAAGCCTTCACGTCGGGCTCAAACGGCTCCTTCTTTAAACACGAGCCCCTTCGAATGACCTTAACTTCACTGGAAGAAAACATAGATTGGGTTTAATGGCGAGCGTAAAGGTTAAACAATTCCCATTGAAGTCTTTCAACATAATGCATGCAATTAATCATCTCTCATAATGTGCTCTGAGTCTACGTGCAGGCCATTAAAGTCACAAGGCGCTGCGGCGTGAGTCGGTTTCATGTGATTTGTGTCTATTTTTATGCCTGTGTCAACCAAGCAACGGTTTCTATGCCCTATTCAGGATAGCTGCCCTGGCACAATGGCAGCCGGTTGTGTGCCACTGCCCAAACCGGCCTACCCACTGTCCTTTGTTTAGTGTCAAAGTCCCCAGGTCGTTATCGGCTAAGTGAATATGCCACAAACATCACTATTTGTCATGGGAACGTGCCAGCAGTCAGCTGGAGGGCCGTAGTGCAACCGAGTTGTATGTGTTTCCTCGGAGAATGATTGAAGGAACACCCACTTTTATAAACTCCAAGGAGGCTTACTCTTACACCAGCAAACTCCACCAGACTCGATGCTCTCGCTCTTTGGTGTTTCTCTTCCAACCCACCGTTTACTGTTGTGGCCTGGCCTCCACCCAACCTGGCTTTAGAGATATATAGGAGGCCGCGCGACTTGTGTATCCGGCAACACCCTCTTCAAGAGCCCCTGCTAACTGCCTTGTGTGAAGCAAAGCTGAACCAGATGTGTTTGTGAAGATAGATTTTTTTTTAAACCACTCCCTCACATTCTGCATCCATCAGCATGCTGCGCTGGGCATTTAAACGCAGCTTTCGCTCTTCGCTCCTCAGGCGAGGTACACCAGCGCTCACCGTTTAAGACAAATAGTCAACCACAAAGAATGCTGTAAATGCAAGAAATACATCTAATGCATCAAACTAACCAACTGAAATGTTAGTAACATGTTCATGTATGTAGTAACTGTCAAATATAGCCTGACAAAGGGGACACAAGTTAAACACAGTATACACAATCTACAGTCATAGCCTAGAAGGTCATTTAAACTCTGAAGAGCGCTAGTCATGGTAGCTAAGTTCCGTAAAAAATTGACTTATTGAATAAATGACCTGTTGAGTTAATGTTACCACCTAAATCAAAAAGTTTAAAGTTTCCAATGCTTGCTTATTTATTGCCGGCATCAATAGTACTCCACCGCTCCTCTGTCACACTTTGTAATAGTAATCTTCTTGCACCTTTTCTGTCGTCAGTGAAGGCAATCGGACAACGCTAATAAGTCAGATCTGAAGGGTCGACCTGTGAACAAAGCCTTTTGAGTGACAGCGAGGCTGTCGCGGTGGCCGGCGTGCCCAACGGGCCGTAACAGACTCGAGTTATGTAAGCCATGTAATTACTTCACCACCAGGGGTCAAAGGTAAATGAGTATCGTCCCTCGAAGCGCGACGCCGCCACGGATCACCGCCAGTGTCAGTCCAGGTCAGCGCTCTGTCCGCCAGGCAGAGCGCTGGTTCTGCTCTGCCCTCCCAGGTGCTTTGGCTTACATCCCCCGTCTGCAACTCAGACAGTCACAATCAGAGAGCATTACCATCACTCAGCAACTGTGTGTTTTTGTAGAGGATTATGTCTTTAAAAGGACCCTGGGATTGTCGGGGGTGTAGGGGGGAGGAAAGGAGTGTGATAAACTATGAAGGTGCTCACTCAAGGGTGCAGAAAGCAGAGCCCCTCACCCCCGGTGACCCCGCTGTGTGGGAAAATCAACCCGTACAATACGGAGCAACAGGACTGACTGTGTTGTTGTCATCTCCTCAGCATTCCCTCGGCCTTTTCTCTCCGTCCTTCTCCCCCGGCGTCGCCATTTTCATTCCCTCCATGCCATGGCACTGGAAGAGAAGGATGCCGCCAAGTTGAAATTATACACTGGAAGGCTAAATACTGACACAGAATGATATGTTTCTGTGACTGCAGTGGGCTGGCAAGGCATTAGAGTCATACAACTGTAATACCATTAGAGTACATATCTCCGGTCACCAGATGTGCAGCGAGTCGCCATTTTAATTCAAATGCTGCTCTCAGTTAACGCACAAGACATTTCAATTGTGTTGTACTTTGACTTAACTCGTAAACAGAAGATATAAGATTAGCTCCGTGACTTCAGTTTAGCATTCCTTTTATAACTTACACACAGAAATACACGAGGCAGTTGAATTATCTTAGAATAAACAGGGTATGCTCTTCCCCGTAATGAGTCACGCATTATTTTTGTTCTTGTATGAGGCCAGGTCCGCTGTAAAAAAGGGAAAGTCGTGTTGCCACAATAAAGCGATGCACAATAATTAAAATTGTGGCGGTGTGTTGTTAAAAGTGTTGACATGATGCAAAGGTGGAGTGTGATGTGTCAAGGGCATCCCTCGACACTGTAATGCACACCCTCTGTCTAAAAAGTGAATCTTTCCCCTCCGTGACTTGCTTTCTGCGTTCTCTCTTGTTTTTCGCTGCTCTCCACTCGCTCCGGTCTCTGAGGAGTGGGCTTGATTGAGTTAGCAGCCCCTCCTTGCTGTGTTGTGAAGGATCCAGACACGCTAGGTGGGGTTAGGGTGATGTAACCCCGGGAGAAATGTTCAGATGTGCTCCTCTGGAATTTGTATTCCTCCTCCAAAACTAAAAAAGGGGGGGGGGGACTTTTACATTACTATCTCATGTTGTGTTTCTATTACGATAGACCGAACTTGGAATGACTTTATAAGTGGTCCTCCCACCTCACTGTTGCTGTTAAAAAGTAGATATTGACAGACTCCAATTGTTTTTGTCATTTCCCAGTGTTTGAGAACAAGGACAAGATCGTGATTGTGATGGAGTATGCCAGCAAGGGCGAGCTGTACGACTACATCAGCGAGCGGCGACGCCTGAGCGAGCGGGAGACGCGACACTTCTTCAGACAGATAGTCTCCGCCGTGCACCACTGCCACAAGGTGAGGGAACCCGTACCATGCTGTACATGGGGAAGGAGAAGAAAAACCAGCGCATTCTGTCTCTTGGTCACCGTCTGCAGCGCTCTCACACACACACACACGTCCAGACTTTGTTTACGAGGCCACCGCGTGCTTATTGTAACATTAACCATGCACCTCCACAGCATGCCGTATAGCCAGTTAATCTGCAGGCCCTACACAGTATGCTTTTCTTGGCGCTGGTGTTTGGGAGTCATCTGTTTCTGAGTGAAGAAGGAACACAGGCAACTCTAATTCAGGCTTACACTCCGATTGCAGCGCGCCAAACAGACCCGGCATTAATTCTGTCCTCATCTGTTGACGCACTGATGGCTGTCCCAAGATACCTCTAAACCTTCCCCCCTCCGAGATTTAGCTCCAGCAACACCTCACTAACTGCCATCGAAACCCCAAGGTCGACAGGGCTTGTTTGGATGGGCTCCTCTCTTCTTTTTTTTTATCCCCACCCCAGCTGGAGATAGGGATGATGTCATGATCCTCAGATAGGAGAGTCCTAGACAGCCATGAATAATGAGTCATCACCACCAAGCACAGCCTCCCACCGGGGTGGTGTGGGTGTGAGTCACTGACACAACAAGTAAACAACCGTTTCCTCCTCGCATGCACCAATCAGGAGCATGAGAACATGAGCTCCCTGCCAGGCAGTAACCAATAGGAGATGCCATGCAGAGCGCAGCCCTGGGGGATGGGGGGGTCGAGTGACGGGTGAAGTCACTCCTCCGTATCCGAGCTGGGTTCTGTCTGTCTTGTCTACATACCACATGTTAATTCCAGAGTTGTTGGTTTTATTTATTTGTTTAAACCCAGGCATTAACATTAATAGTATATAGTTGATTTTTAATCCCTTGATGGTATGAGAACATCATTCATACAGGGTGGTAATTACAGGCTCGTGTTTACGTGACACATGTGAGTCAATTTTGAAAAGAGAATGGCAGCAGATGTCAGCATGGAGACCCCAGAGGGGACAAGACCAATTAAAGAGTGCTAGGCCAACAAGCTGCCTTGATTTCCCCCGAGAGCTACGAGCTAGCTCCGTATGAGTAAATCATCTCTGAATACAATGGAGTGCTTATCACTCTGATCCATGTCTAGTGAATAATGTATCGACTGATGCATAAATCATTGCCGTGTGTGTGTTTTTTTGTTTTTTTTTCAGAATGGAGTGGTGCACAGGGATCTGAAACTGGAAAATGTGCTACTGGATGAAAACTGTAATATTAAGGTACGTTTGCCCCTCTCTCTGCGACTGAGATACCCCACCTCAAATGATCTTTGTGTGTGTGGGATGAACGATCAACACGGCTATGGCGAAATTCAGACGTCCCCCTGTTTCCACAGATTGCTGATTTTGGGCTGTCCAACCTCTACCATAAGGACAAGCTGCTGCAAACCTTCTGCGGCAGCCCGCTCTACGCTTCACCAGAGATCGTCAATGGGAGACCTTACCGCGGCCCAGAGGTGAGGCCCAGTGAACAATGACAACGTCTCAAACCGTGGCTGTTTGTGTGCGATTTAACATTTTCAGCACAGGATTTCCTTTTATGTATCCATCATCATCATTGTCCTCCCTGGTTGTTAACTCAGGTCTAAACCTCCCAGATTGCTCAACTTATATAGCTTTGATAAGTATTATCTCACTTGTGATTATCATCACCACATAGGCCAAACACAAAGAGGTGGATGGACTTTATTTTCTGCTTCTTTGATGAGATTACTGTTAGTCTCCAGTCAAAGGGAGGCCTCTCTTGCATCTCCGCAGTGGGTCAGCTCAGATACTGTCTGCATCCCTTCCCTGTCCTCCCCTTCCCACAAGGTCTGGGTCCTTTGAAGTGAGGAACTGGAGGATAGTTTTTCCTCACTTTCTCTTCATCTTAATGGGCTCGGAATGAGCTTCCACAGCCTCAAAGAAGACACACATGGTCAAAGTCAAATAGTTTTGGTGAAAGTGAGAGTGAAATCGTCTCCCCCAAGCCACTTATCTGGCAATCCCAGACTCATTCTGAAGGGCGTCGTCTCTAAAATTGCATTGGTTACATAAAACAAAGCAACGAAACAGGAAAAAAAAAAAAAAACTTTCATTTTTAGATATTCAAGTCCAACCATTCAATTTAGCGTAATTCACTATAATTTACTCCAGAGTGCTAAAAACTACAGCAGTCGATTGCAATCAAAATTACAGAACCCCCGCTTGGGGTGAGGCCACAAATTACAGCAAACACAGGCAACGAAATTAGAACGCAACAATAGTTCGTGCCCCGTCTCGCCCTCGGGAATGGACCAAGGACAACAGGAGGGAGAGACATTCTTGATGTGGGTCCAGATCCTTTGAGGAAGTACACTAGCTCTTTAAACCAGCGCTATCTGATTTCCTCTTCCTAGACTACGTCTCGTAGCTTCAGCGGCCGCCATCAGACGCTCATTCCTTAGAACATCCCCCCCCCCCCTTAACCACAATCAACACACACATTCCCCTCTTTGTCACACTCTCGCATACACACACTGAGACAGGTCATCTGCTGACGAATGAATGGCAGCGCGTCTCCGGCGAGTCATCGGGGGCCAGGATATCGCGACTCTGCCATCTCTGCTGGACTCATTACCCTCTTCGACTCCCACCACTTCCCACGTGGACACACAGTCTTATGTAACCGCTTACTTAGAAAGCCACATTGCATTAGGTTGGTGGTCAGAAAAGTGCTTGCTTCTGCTCGGCAGAGCAGTGCAGAGAGGAAAGGATTTATCTACATAAAAAAACAAGCCATTTCCCACCAGCGTACTGGCATTTGTCATCATTTCTATGAAGGATGCGCCGGAGAAGCACTGCAGCGTCACGAGCTCCTTTTAACAGAGATGTTTTGTGCGATTTTAGTGACGTGATTGTGGTGCTCATTAATGTCAACGTGAACTCAAAAGTATAACTCATAGCTTTGCTCTGATGTTAAGCAAAACTAAGTCATTACTTTTGATTTAATCAAAACATGAAGACTGTGTTTTTATTGCAGAACATCAAAACAAGCACAGTTCAACTTCTTGTTTTATTGGTCTGTCGCAGGTGTGTGTACCACGTATGCTTCATAAGCTAGTTTATAAACCATATTTGTGTTGTTTTCCCCAGGTGGACAGCTGGGCTCTTGGGGTGCTGCTGTATACTCTGGTCTACGGGACAATGCCATTTGATGGTGGAGACCACAAGAACCTCATTCGCCAGATTAGCAACGGCGATTACAAAGAACCCACTCAGTCCTCAGGTACTGCAGGAACCTTTGGTTGGATTTCTTTTTTTCCCCTGCTCTGAAAACACACTGGATCCTTGTGCCCTTTTAGATAATTATATCATAAACTAGAAGACAAAATATTGTTCCGCTGTAGCGCAGACAGTCTGTGAGGTACACCATTTGTCTCTGTTATACAAATTCCAGAAAATACCCCAAAGTCCATGAACCGTTAAATGGAATATGGATCAGTTAATAAAGGATATAAAAGCACTTTAGTTATAAGAGCCTTACAATATCAAAATTGCAACTCATGTCTTTATCTTCTTCTTCTTCTTCTTCTTCTTCTTCTTCTTCTCCTTCTTCTTCTTCTTCTTCTTCTTCTTCTTCTTCTTCTTCTACTTCTTCTTCTTGTTTCCCGCCAGACGCCCGAGGACTGATCCGCTGGATGCTGATGGTGAACCCCGAGCGCCGGGCCACAGTGGAGGACATAGCCAACCACTGGTGGGTGAACTGGGGCTGGAAGAACAGTGTGTGTGACTGCGAGACCCAACACGATCACGGAGGCTCGCCCATGCTGGCCCGCTTCATCGACTGGCAGAACCGCACTGAGCCACGTGGTTCTGGGGCCAAGGGGGCGGCCATTCCCTCGCTGCTGCGCCAGAGGCCCAAAAAGTCCAAGAAGGAAAATGTCGAAGCAGGACAGGCCCACTGTGGAGAAGAGGACAAGCCGGGTCTGAAGAGACCCAAAGGCATCTTGAAGACCAGGGTTTCTGGGGAGCAGCGGTCTGCCAGTCTGGAGGAAGTGCTGTTGGGCCAGGCGGCGCTGCCTCAACAAGCCGAAGGTGGAGACGAGGCCTCGAGTCCAGATCAAGAGGAAGAGGAGCTGAGTCTGGGAGGAGGCTCTCCGGCGAAGATGGTGCCCTCTCTGCCCAGGAAAGGCATCTTAAAGAACAACCAACAGCGGGAATCAGGGTACTACTCCTCGCCAGAGCGCAGCGAGTCCTCCGAGCTTTTAGGGGGTGCCAGTATGTCCCTGCTAGCCACCTCCCCGCCCAAGAGAGTGATGGGGAGAAAGGGCATCTTGAAGCGCAACGGCAAGTACTCCACCTACAGCGGGCCTCCCTCGGCGGCGGCGGTGGCCGGTGCACTCGGCGAGCCCCATCCCTCCGCTGACTCGGGCCTGTCCCGCAGTCAGAGTCGGCCCTCCAGCATAGTCGGGGAGGACAGCTCGGCCCTGTCGCTGTCGCCCAGCTCCCTCGGCGGGGCGGAGTGGCATCCCTCCACCGCCCACCTCCGGCCAAACATCCGGGCCTGCGCCTCGGCGGAAAACCTGCTGCAGCTCGCCAACTTCAAGGGCTTCCAGGCCGCCCCGCCGCTCCAGGGATCCAAGTTCAGCCGCGGCCCCAAAACGAAGGGCTCCCCGGGGGACAATGGCAGCTTCTCCTTGCTGGGGGACCTGGAGGACATGACTCAGGTGTACCAGCAAGCCCTGGACATCAGCAGCAACCTCACCTAACAGATGGGTGGCAGAGAGAGATAGGAAGCAGAGGGAAATGACCTTGACAGTGTGTGTGTGTGTGTTTGTGTGTGTGTCTGTGTGTGTGTGTGTGTGTGTGCAGATGTTTATAGGTGACATTAAACGACCAGTGTGTTACTGGGATACACCTTTTGGGAAGTGGTGGTTTTCCAAATGGGGCTGACATTTTGATGGAAATGATATGTTTTCGCACATACATACACACACACACACACACACACACATACGAGGAAATTCTGTCAGGGTTAGAAAGGATCTGGCACGAGAGAATGCCACCCAGTCGGCTTTCTTGGCCCGCCCCATAGACTTTGCTGTGTTCAACATGTTTACATATTCAGCAAGAAGGCAAGTTAGAATCACAAACGCAGCAACCAGCAACTGGTTGGCTCTCCTTGTGCACGACCCAATTTGAGTTTGAGTTTACAAAAGCACCTTAAAACTCACACAGAGCACATGCTTTTGTGATCTTTACTTCCTTTGTAGAAAAAAAAAAAAAAAAGAAAGAAAAGAAACAAACCAGGGTCTTGTTCCAAAAATAACTGACATTGCTGATTATTTATTAATATTTTTGTAGCTTTTTAGGTTTAAGTGCAAAACTGGTGGGCGCTGGCTGTTACTGGAAGAGTCCAAAGCTCCTTGTCTCCAACTCTTTGTGTGGAACTGACATATATAATTATGTTACTCTGTGATGAGAAACATATATATACATACTCAGCATATATAACTGCGTCTGCGCTTGTAAAACACACAGGCAAATATACCTTCATAAAAGTGTATGTCCTATATATGTGTATGATACTAGGGAATATGTAGGAAGTGCCTTTTTTGATTCATAATTTTAAAAAAAAATTATGTATGTCATTTCCTTAAAGTGGAGGGAAAAGCCAGGCCAACCTGTCACCAGTTGTGCTTTTTTTTTTAAAATATTGTTTGTGAATGTGGAGAAACCCAGGGCCTTCAGCGCACAGCTGACTAGCTTTACTTGTTTTGGGGTTCAAAGGTCAATCTCAGTTGAGATCAAACAGTCTCCTCTCCTCCCCCCCCCCGGTCCCCCCGGCTCCTTCCACATGTAGAATCACACGCAGATATGCCGGGATCCTCAGGCTGCCTCAGAGAGACCTCCTCTGTGTTCTTTGTCAGTGTTTTAAGCCCATAGTTTGGTTTGTCAGCAGTTTAGCTGGTTTGGTTGAGCACAGATTTGCTGGCAGCACCAGAGGTCTGGAGGGACTCACCTCGTGGGGCGTTTAGTGAAGGGAGATGGGGCAGACACCATCTCACAGTCCTGGAATGTGCCTGGCTCTCTTAACCTTGGAGGTTTCATATTTTCGGGGTTACCTGAAAGAACAGGCATCTTTTTCTTTTCTTTTCTTTTCTTTTCTTACCAAAGACACATGGCGGTTTCTATTGTCGGGCTTGTTAATATCTTACCCGAAAGCTCTTGAAAACAGCTCAGTAAGATTGTTTGTTTAGGCTGCTGATGACTCAGCAAATTCTTCAGACAAAGGCTGGAGACGTGTTGGTGCTAGAGATCGCTATCAGCCTTTGGCCCGACTCAGCACAGGTGGGATCTGCGGTGCGTGCTCAGCCCTCCAGCTGTGTATACTGGTCCATTATGTCAACGAAGCACAATTAGCCAGCTATTGTTTTCATTTGAGAGTAAGAAAGAGGCAGCGAGTCGAGATTTATAGCTTAGAGGGAGAAGAAAAGCGTGTGAAAGAGTGATGCTTGGAATGGTGATGAGGTTAAAAAGGACTTTCCTGTAAAACACAGGAAAGGTCAAGGAGTTAGATTTGTTTTTTGAAGGAAACGTAATGTAGAATAGTGAAAGTAAAGAAAGTGAGTAGAAGGAGTAGATGGAAAGTTTTTTGTTATACCAAAAATGAAATGGTTTGGCGTGATTCAGAGGAATGGGTAGTTCGGGGACTAATGGGAGTCCTCTGGACTTTGACTTGGGAATCCCCATCGGTGAATGAAATCATCCCCACATTGGCTTTACGTCACGTTTGTTTTCATTTTCTTTTTGATTTTTGATCCGAGGTGCCGCAGGCTGTTGATACAGCTTGTCATGAGGGTCAGGCGGTGTGTGTGATTCGTGCGTCCAGCGTGACAATACAAAAGTGTGTAAGACTTTTCCACAGCAGCAGAAAGTGGGAGAACGGTGACTGACATCATCCAAAATATCAAATGATGTGGATGGAAAACCATGCAGTAAATGACCCCGAGGAAATGGATCACATGTGGAATGTTTGCAGTGGTCCTCTCGTGTGAAGGTCCTGGGTATTGATTCCAATGAAAGACCCGTTGCGTATTATATTGCATTTTATTGCCTTTTTTTATTGCATTTTATTGTCAACTGGATTTACAGTGAGAAAATTATACTATGTTAGTATTTTTGTTCCATTATGCTTCTGTTTTTGATTTTCCAAAATATAAGAAACTTTATATTGCTTTATGTTATGGCAGAAAATACTTCCTTGCTGGAAGTATTCAAATTTCTGGACAAATCTGATCAGAAGTTGGTGTCGTCTCAGTTTCCATCTGTTTTGCTACACGTGCGGGGGAGAGAAGTTCAGAAGTAGTTCATTCAAAAACCTCCAAAAAGCAGAAATAAATATGAATTGGCATAAGGTCAAAACGCAAGATTATGTACTCATCTATGTATCAATAGCTGACCCTAAGAATATTGCTTTTGCACCTCCACCAAAGTTGGAGAGGTCCGAAATGCGTCAGAAGAAAAAGGAAAGAAAGCAACGGAAAGAATCTGATGATGAAACTTTATCTCTGCCAAACTGGAAATACGTGGTGCATATCTGTTAGTTAGCAGTAAGTCTAATCATAGGAAAACTTGACTGGATATTGTTATGACAATAATAATAAATTAGTATTATTATGTTATTTAAGTATTATTTTTGTTAAGGCTCATTACTATTGATGGCTATTGCCAACGTTTTTTTGTTTTTTTTTGTCTTGGTGATCCTGGACTGCCGAGGTGGATTAAGTTGTGTGCCTTTGGTATCTTTCATGAACAACTTTTTCTTTATTTTTTTTTTGATAATGAAAATTATTATCAATGTGTTTTTATACTTGTATTTATTGGTGATCAAGCCATTTAAATTGTTTTGTCCCAATACTCCCTGTTCGTGCTTTCGGCCCGCTTTAGACGGCGTGTTGTGTTCAGGTCGCACTGCAGACAAACGCATACATCGAGTGGCATCATCTCATTGTGAAAGCAGTGGTTGGGGCGTGTATTTCTAAGAGTAAAAAAAAAGATTCTCAAATCCTGTAAAATGTCTTAATTCATCCACCCGGGTGTATTTCTACTCAACACAATGCCTCTGTAGTACTGTATCAACTCAAATAAATGGATCTTGAAAGTTACACGTGTTTTGTTTTTATGCTGTGTGTTGTCAAAAGTGTATTCAAGACATTCCCTTGAAGTGGAAAATAAACCCAATACATATGTATTGGATGAATTATTCTCGGGAGGGGATCGATACTGATTTATATGACATTTACGTTCCATACCCTTCATCCGGTTCAAAAAAAATAGGCCAAGATTGCTTCCTTCCTTCCTTGAATCTATTTCCAGAGTTCAAGTCTCCTGAGTTCAAGCTTGACTTTCAAGGGTCCGCTTTAAAAAAAAAAAGGTTATTTCTGGTTTGATCCAGTGGTTGAGCTGGATAAACAAAGCATTCCCAGCGGTCAGACTGGGACAGAACGACAAAAACTTCATCCAACACTCGTCTTCTTACAGTTAGTACAAGTGAGAAACAAACTATTACTGCACACTTGTCCTAATTTCTTTTCAAAGATGTGTGACCCAGAAGCCTACATGAAGGCAGGAAGCAGGTCAGCAGTGGGGATCCACATCTCCAAGGTGTTTCTATTTGCATCCTTAACTCTAACGTGATGGATTTAACAAGTTTAAAGGGCCAAAATGTCACAACTAAAAGAATACGGGTCTTGCAGTTTGAAATAATTTGTTAAAGCTTTTGCTTTAAAAGAAAGCAGAGCTACCCAAGAAAGTGAAATCAGCCAGTGTTTCCACACAGCCTCTGCCTGAAATTAACTTGATGGATTTTTAAGTGATACTCCACCCAAAATCTATTTTTAAGCATTTAAAAGTGATTCCCTGTAGGCTTGAAAGGTGGCTGTAAATCTTTTTACAGTTCAGTCCTCCTTTTCCTTGCACAGCACTTCTGGTCCTGTCGGTTACAATAAAGTTCAATGGAGACCCGTTTTTTTTGCAGTGGAAACAAGTATCAAAACAACACAGAAAGTTTAAACCAGCTTTTTTAAACAAACCGTTGCAAAATATTCCATTCCCCCTTTTGTCCATTTGTATGCTCATGATGCTCCAAATGCATCATACTGCTATTAAAATACTGTCAGAACTTTCATTCACACGCTCGCAGACAACCCTGTCCAGCTTATTAGTGGGCATACATATTAATTTACACACATTGGGGCGCCCACCTCCTGCTCCTCCATGGGTTGCTTTGTTATCGAGAAAATACTTTTTGAGCGAGATGCCAGTAAACTAAAACAGCAACAATAACAAGCAATGGGCCAGATTCAGGTTTACGAAGTCATGCAATGGGTGGCGCGTGTGTTACAAAGGCGCAAACTAATGTATGAGGCATGTAGAACAAGGACTGAGATGAAACCAGCCTTTTGTTGAAACTATAATGATTAAAACATACTGAGACTGTCGCAGCGTAGGGGTTTATGATGCAGGAGTGGAGACATTATTGAGGCCAGACATCCTCTCGCGTTGCCAAATGTGTTTACATTGCACAGCTCGCTCTGGCTTCAATCGATTCAGGTTCACGCTCCACATAAACATACTTTCAGGGATGATTATTACTCACTTTATCTGTAGCGTGCAAAAACTTTCTTGGGTTTCGTTTGTCTTCCCTTTTCCCTCTCTGTGCCCTTCACGGGCTCATATTAAGACAAGACAACCAATCAATAGGACACATGAAAAACATGTGACTGTGATACTGGGGAATTTTTTTATCCTTTATTTTTCCATCAAGAAAATTGGCCACCATTGAAAGTGATTACAACTACTTGAAGTCAACTGACAACAATACAAACTTATGAGAAACCACTTATACGCCTAAAGAAGACTCCTCATATACTCAGAGGTCATCTTGAACAGAGGTCGACTCACATGAGGTGGTTTCTATTGTCATTTTATTCACTTTTTCATTTTCTTTTTCATATTCGTTGATACAGCTTGTGTAGAGGTCACTCGGTGTGTGATGTGTGTGTCCTGCACGGCAATAGAAAATGCGTTTCGAAGTGACTGACATCACACAAAATATCAAATGATGAGAATGGACAACCATGCAGTAGATGACCCCGAGGAAATGGATCACATGTTGAATGTTTGCAGTGGTCCTCTCGTGTGAAGCGAAGGTCCCGGGTATTGATTGCAAAAAAAAGACCCGTTGCGTATTATATTGCATTTTATTGCCTTTGGATCGGGCAAAAATCCTCGGGGCAGTTGTGTGACGAAAGTGTTGACATGACATCATTAATGAATAGCGTTGGGTTTTTTTGGGACCTGGCACACCTGCTGGTAATAACTAAACTATAACAGTCTCTGGAGAAAAGGCAAATCGTGTCCTGAGAAAACAGACCGAGTCAAACAAACAGCAGCAGACAACACGCAGCGGAGAACATCGTTCATGTCTGGCTCCGGGAAGAAACGAGTATCTGTTTTTAGGACTTGGAGACTCATTTGATTGTCGAGGGAGAACATTGCTGCTGCTGCTGCTGTTTTTGCTGCTGCTGCTGCTGCTGCTGCTGCTGCTGCTGCTGCTGCTGCTGCTGCTGCTGCTGCTGCTGCTGCTGCTGCTGCCGGGTTAATTTGATCCACATTTGGCGAGGTGGCTGGAAGCTCTGCAGTCGTTCAGGGCTTTGGTCCTGATGAGTAGGACAGCAACCCCAGCTCGTGCTGGCCAGACACCAGCTTCAGTCTTTGGAAGAAGACAACATCAAATACTTCTACAGTATGGTGCGGCGCAGGTTTTAGGTTTCCTCAATCACACATTGAAACTGTTATCCCAAGTCTGAAATTGGCCCTCGTAAGCTCGTCTGAGCTATAAAACTGTCCTTTAAGCCTTCTATTTATAAATCCCTCTACTACAACAATATTTTGTTTTGTCACACTGACAGTGAGCTACAGAAAAGTACATCAATCATCTACTGAAGTCATTATTTCTTTTGGGGAAGTTTTCTCTAAAAGAGCAGTATAATTGTCCTTGGAACAAGAATAGGTCTCTTTTTGTTTCAATGAAAATTCCAGTAAGGCAAGCAAGAATCAGATGTAACATTACAAGCAGAGGATAATCAATAATGAGGCGATTATGCACCAATTAAAATGCGTATGGTATTTAATTGTTAGTCGTGTTCAAAGTCCAACAATTTCTACAGCTGCACCTCTGACAGTGATATGATCTGAGTTTCAAAGGGATTTTCTTATGTCTCTAGAACAATTTCTGGTTCACTTTTTGACCCTTAAATAAAGTCCAGCTGCTGGACCCTCTGAACTATTCCCTCCTTCACCCTCCTCCATCCACCCACATGGAGAAGGTTTATTGATGGGGACCGCATACCCAACCACACATTCAAAACGCCCTGGACCCCTCCCTACATACCCCTTCCGGTCCTTTTGTGTGACCCCCGACTCTATGCCTTCCAGATATGAAAGTCTGCATAATGTAGGAGGATATAAGCTCTTCTCTACTTTTACCGTGAAACACAGACTTAAAAAGAGGCCTCTCTCTCTTTCGAAGCCTCCTCGAGCTGCTTCAGATAAAAGCCGTCACACGCAGGGGGATTTGGGAAATTTACATGCGTTTCAAATCACTTTACAGCTCCTTTTGTCTCCCTAAAAAAAAAAAATGTCTTCATAAGAGGAAAAAGGTGGAGATGTACTTTAAATTGAGCAAAGATCTGGCACGGGATTCGACGAGGTCAGCGCTGCCTTGGCTTGCCGGGCTGCCGTTGCAGGCAGGATGTTCCGCAGTGAAGGTTTAGGGTGGCTGTTGTAAATCGAGCTGCCCGTTCATTGCAGGAAAAATAAACAGAGGGCCGGGCCTGAAGAAAGTCCTGAGTACAGTGAAGCATGTGTTCCCTTGCTTAGCTGACACATTGTTTTAGAAATAACAGTCTGAGAGGCCGCTTTCCAATGCTTTTTGCACACACACAAACGCATGGACACACTCGCATGTGCACACTTTTATAACCTCTTCCATTCGTTCTCGCTCTCTCAGAAAGCACTCACACAGGTTCCCGAACTCACAACGCTGCAGGACTCCTTTTCCTCTGCGCCGCTGTGATAACATTGTGACTGGATATGGAATGGAATAAAGCACCCTCCTTTCCTGCTCAGCTTCCACTCCTCTATCATTCATCCTCCATCCAGCGGGCTCCCTCCACACGGCCAGCTCTCCATCCCTCTCCTGTCCAGATGACTATTTTTAGCGGCAGCGCTGCTATTCTGGAATTTGTTGCTGACTGGCTGCTGCTGCTGGGTGTCTGGGCGGCGATCTCTTCAGGAATGTCTGGCCCACTCTCAAACCACTCCAGAGTCCCAGTGCAGGGTGGACGGCTTGAGGCTCTGATTACAACTGTAAGCTCGCTGTAGCTGTAGCTCTCCAATCCAGCAGAAACACATAGCTAGACTGAGGGGAGAGAACTTTTTCTGCCATATACCACTTTTGCTTTTACCTTGCTCACTGTCTGTATGTTTGCATTTGTACCCGTATTGATTACAGTATGTAGTCAGGACAAGAATCTGTTTAAACAGTGAATATGTGTGGACACTCCTCCCATTGGGAGCTCACAGGGTAAACCATTACAATTTAGGGTTAACACTTGGTTTTTGGTTAACACTGAAAAAAGATCAACACAAGTTTTATATCGGCCAGCGGCCGGTTAGCTTAGCTTAGCATAAAGACCGGAGACAAGGGAGAAGGCAGCTAGCCTTGCTCTGTCCCAGGTGGCAACCTCGTCGTCTGAAAAGTGAAGCCAATGCAAAAGTACTTTGAACTTGCATTTTTTTTGATAGCCGGCAGGGGCGACTCCTCAGGTTGCAAAAAGATGCAAGATAGAAGTTTGTGAGAAAATTACTCTTCTTTAAAAAAAGGTTTATGGTCCAATTTGCTAGTTTTTAGTCTCCTTCAATACAACATGATGTTTATTTAGCTACGTTATAGTTCTATTTAGAGTAAAATAGATAATAAAGTAGGGTATGCTTTGGGGCGTGGCTACCCTGTGTTTGACAGGCCGTTGCAACAGCGGTCTGGGAGTTTTCCCGTTGTTTTTGTCTTACAACCTTTATCCTTTTAAGTGTGTTTGCAGTTCATGAAAGTGAATTGTAATCATTTTTGGTTGCTTCAAAAGGTTGGTGTTGGGATGTACTTAGCTCCACTTTCTCATGTCACTTCAATGAGGGCACTGCAAAAAGATTGCAATGGCCTCAATGTCGAGTTTGAGGCTTCAAAACAGCAGTGCACAAACCAATGGGTTTTTACCAGCACCTGTAAAGAACATATGCCTGCCAACATATGCAAAATTGACATTTTTACACTTGGAAAGAGTGAACAAACAAGATACGAGTGAGCTAAAAGTGCTGGTAGTTGGATGTATTTACCATTGGAATGAGCTAGGCGAGCTGTTTACCATTGTTTCCAGTTTTCATGCTAAGCTAAGCTAACTAGCTCCTGGCAAAAACTGTCTTTTGTTTGGACAGATAGGAAAAAGGTATCGACCTATCCACCAGAACTCGTAGCCAGAAACCCAACACGCATATATTCTAATGTGTTGTGCAATTCCTTTTTTAAAAGGGTTTGGGTTGATGTTAGGCATGTCGTAGTTATGATTAAAGTTCGGTTAAGTCTCCAGGAAATGAATGGAAGTCCATGCTCTCATGTTTTGGTGTGTTTGTCTGTGTGTGTGTGTGTGTACTTGTGTGTGTGGTCCATGAAAAGAAAATAAGCAGCACTAATGGGAAGTTTTTCCTGTCTTGGATCCGGCTTTAGGGGTTTCAAAGCAAAATTGTTTGCAGTAGAGGGAACGCCGTCCAGGCCCACCTGTTGCTCATGATTGCAGAGATCCGCTTGAGCTGGACCTTGTCAAGAGACATACTGCAGTATGCCACTCAATAACATCAATGGACCGGGCAGGCCAATTCATTCCACAAGATTACCCAAGCACAGGCCATGCACTACAATGCAAATGCAAAGTACATATAGGCATGCCTGAACTGCTAAGCAGTGAAAGAGATAAAATCGTCAGCGCTGCTCACGTTTCTTTATCTATCACCCAAACATTCAGAAGTGACAGAGCTACTTAAGACAATGCTGCTGCTTGTCCATTCAGCAAACCATGAATCTATAGATGCTATTCCCTAGGCCATAATGTAACTGCACAGGGTTTCTTTCACATGCGTCTACATCATTTTTAATGAGATAGACCCTGCCCTTCCAAATGGCAATGAGAGTTCATTCGGTGAGGGAGTTGTTTCCCCCCAGGCCAAGTGATTAGGGCATGAACAGGAGGGTGTAAAAATAACACAATGGGACACAGCCAAGTCCATTAAAACAGGTATTCACGCACACTTTGCCTCTTCAGAAGCCAGGAGGAGGAAATGCTTCTCTGGCACCCTTTTATTGTATTTCCTGAACTGCCGATCCGCAAGCTGCTGATAAGAATTCCAATCACGAAACATCTTGTTCTTGTTAGGATGTACACGGCCGAGTATGAAAAGTGAATAGTCAGCAGTGTGAGTGAGTATGGATGCAGCTAATTGACGTTGGCCCTTCCCAGTAAGGGGATGTGGGTTTAGCTCCAGTATGGTGGGGCCGAGTCTCGGCCACGGAGAAGAGAGGAGACTGGGAGGAAGCCCGTCAGACTCTGTGGCCAAGCCATCCAGTTAACCGGCAAGTCAGGTAATTAAACAGTTTTCTGCCCAATGTATTAGAGCTGTCTCTCTCAGGAGTGTGAAGGGCCCAGGCGAGGGCCGGGATGCAAAGTCGCTCTTGGTTGAAGCTCAGAGATGTGCGGCCTGGCTGCTCCGGGACCCAATCTCATGGCCGCAGAGTTTTAGCACTGCTGGTTTTAGCTCATCCTCCAATTTGGTTTTTGTTTCAGAGGCTTTTTTGCATTTACCAACCCCCAACCCAATCCAATTCACCCATAGCTTTAAGTAGAAATACAGCAGAGAGAACTGAATGGATGGATGTATCCCCCAGCTGGATAACATTCCTCTGGTTTCCACTTGTGTCTGCTTCTCGTTTTTTATGGGTCAGTGTTTCTGTGATTAAAGTTTCTTTTCCTTTTTCCCCTCCCTCTGCTTTTCCACTCTCTTTCCATTCATAGCTATTTTCCTCTCTTCCCTTCTCGCTTGTCCGTTTTTTCATGAGAATTTAAATAGTCCCCAACATTTTGACCAGGGAAATTCCCATCCAGTTTGGTCCTACAGCCTCTTCACCACCGAGAAAAAAAAGAAGAAGAAGAAGAAGAAGAAGAAGAAAAAAGAAACCTCATTTGTCGCATCCTGTAAATATAGTAATTTGAAAGTTCAGTCTTGCAATTATTGTACCGGCTTTAAAGATGTGTTGAAACAATAAATACTAAGTTGTCTCTGCTCAATTGTCAGTTGTATTGCAGCCTCACTATCACACTTTCTCACGCTGCCACCCGACTGAATCTCTTCACATGGCCTTATCAACCATACCACCTGACTGGCCATCCTCAAACTGATATTGCAGTGATTGATATGAGCACGGGTGTGGACTCCCCGTCCCGCTTCCTCTTCCTCTGCTGCTTGCCAGACGTGGCTGTTTCACACGCAGGGGGGTCCTGACGAGATTCCAGGTGTGAGATGAATGATTTGGGGTCATATGCGAGTACAGTACGTTCTTTTGCTTGTCAATAAAACTGGTACACGGCTCGTAACCCAATTGCAGCGTCCATAAACTGGCTTAATGTATGACCACAACAGCCTTATTCTCGAAATTCCAATCTGAAATGAGGTTTCAGCTCATCATTCCAAATTAGTGTTTTCCACATTCTGTCAATTTATCCTTTTAAAGTAATCAATTTGCCCAGTCTCGTGTTTCAGCGGATAGTTTGGAAAAGAACACTCTGTCCATTAGGATAATCTGTTCAGTACAATTTACCACAAATTACCAGGAACATTTTTTTTTCTTTTTTTTTATCTGACCTCTTTGCCACATTCTGAAAACTTGGTAGTAAAACCCAGGTCGACATTAATCCCTGTCAGGGTGGTCCATCTACTGTTGTCTCTTTTTAGAAAGGAGAGGGGAGGAAAAAAACTTCCCAGGAGTATGTGGGGCCTGACATTCGCTATCCCATTACAGCCCACCTAAGACACAGACATGCACATAAAACAACGTGAGACACAAGGTAATGAAGTGCTAACCACTGAGGTAATCGCTCTCGGAGCAGCGACCCTCTCCTGCGCCCTTCTTGTACTTTCACCCTTGGCTCTTCTCTTCAAGGTTCTATCTTTCCCTCCCGCCTCCTGTGCTTTTTACAATAGTGTGTCATTGATGAGAGATTCCACCAGATAAATGAAAATGTGTTTTGGTCCCAAGTATGCTTGTGGGAATGGAATCAACTCTGAGGAGGTTTTGTGGTTCTTTTTGTGATGAGGGGATTAAAAGCAGCCTCGGGGGGGATGAATACACGCTTCCTGGGTTGATTTAAGAAAAGAGGAACATCCCAGACAGATATAAAGGTCTGTACTGCTTGCCAAGACGAGGGGGTGGGGATGTTCCTTTGGGAACGGTTGAGTTTCAAATAAAAGCAAGCGTTCTGCGACTACAGGTGAGTCCTGTTTGATGCTCACTTAGGGTGACATTTGGATGGGAATGCTACGTTTCCTCCCCCCCCCCTCTCCCTCCTAGGCAAAGATACAAATCTCCCCTTGGCAGCTGTGGTTTGCTGGAGTGGGGGTTGGCTGCTGGGGTGTCTTGTCTTAACATGGTAGATAGGCTGGTGAGTCGTTCTTGAAAGATCCCCTTTATGAGTGATGGCCATCTGGGCCATTTCTCAGTATGTGTGTGAGTTTTCCTTTTTTTTCTTCCCCTCCTCTTTTTCCCCCTTCTAAATAGCAGTGAAATGTTGAAGGAAAACAAATGAAAAGATAGCGCTTTGAAAATGGATCTGTCCCAGCAGCCCTTCACCACCACCTCCCTCTTCTTCCTCCTCCTCAATTCTGACCCCCTCCTCCCTCCACTTGTGCAGGCTTGATGAAAGAGTATACCTCTTTTCGTCGCACGCAACAGAGGGAGTGGGGAGTGAGGTTTGGGGTAAAATTAAAAGAGGGAATAGGAAGGAATGATGGAGACGAAGGAGGAGGAGAGAGTGACGGTTACAAGAAGATCCATCGGCGGAGGCCCGATGATACAAAATGTAGAGTAACTGAAGAGCAGATAGAAGAACGGGCTGAGAGAGAATAAATGGCATATGGTTGTTGCATGGAGGATAAAGGAGAAAGACGCTCGGGACAGCTAAAGAATATTAGGTGGATCGCAGTGAATCATCAACATCCCTACCACCACTTTCACTGCATATATTATATTTATTTGCACACTTCATATACTTTGCATTTTTTGCACTTTTATTAATTAATTTTCTTAAACTCTGCTTGCTGCTGACACAACCAAATTTCCCCTTGGGGATGAACAAAGTATCCTATCCTATCCGATCCTTGCTACTGATGAAAAGAGGATGGATGAAAGGGGGCCCCTGAGCTGCGAAACCAAACAGCACAGTCAGTCCTCACTACAAGCAACAGCATGACACGTTAAGGGCAGGTTTCATAAATAAAGAAGCAGGCTGAGAGTTTGAGCTAAAGCAAACAATGCCTTCACTTAATGCAAAGTATTTCTCACATTTTTACCTGACACTTTATTCAGAACTCCTACCAACTCTTGCAAAAACAATTATTGTGCGATGAGCTGAGGAGCTGCTATAACGTGTCCCTCTGACCACTGAAACATTTCACACCAAGACTTTCAATACCTGACAACATCAAAGACAGTAACTGACACACACACACACACACACACACACACACACACACACACGCGCGCCTCCTACTTGTCTCCTTTTCAAAACACAAATCTTTCATACGCTAATGACACGCTATAGCGGTGAGCTATGCACGGAGCAGGGTGGGAAAAGATTAGTGAACTGACAGACATTCCTCGCGGCTGATGTCAACGTATTATTGCAAAATGTGCTCAATATGATGTTACGAACCAAAATATGAGCCCCTTGGACAGTGTGATAGCTGATATGCTTGGACGAGGGTGGTCCCCAAATGGCTGACCTCGAGGTCGATATCATAACTCCTGAAGGTACAAATTCCTCCTCAAGCCTGGCCCAAAGAGAACCCCACAGAGGTGAGAGGTGGACCAGGATGCCTTTGTTGCCAGACTCTGGAAGCAATGCTCGCCAAATGAGTCGTTCACGAGCCCCACTGACCACAAGGGAACATTCCAGACATTCTCCACTCCGACAGTGATGTCCGGGTGAGTTTGCGGAGGACAGATGTCTGCTTCGCAGCCTGTGTGGCGGACGGGGGATGGATCTTTTCATATCATTGTTCTTCTTTCCCACTTTCAGACTTGCCGCGGTTTGACCTCTGGTGAATCACTCTGTATGAGTCCCTGTGAAGCTCATCCATCTGAAGGCCGCCAGCAGTTTATTTAGACTGATGGTGGACCAGGAAGAATACCTTTTGACCTCCGCGAGGCATTGCAGCTTGTAGTTTCAAGGTCAGGTCATCTGAACTATGCAACAGAGCTCAAGCCTGCATGTCGGAAAAGTAATTATCCTGTTCTGGTGTCCTTGAGGAACACAGATCAGACCAAGGCCTCTACAAACCAAATGACGTATTTGAGGTATAATTCTCTCCATCGTTGCAGGAAAAGTGTCCCGGTTATTCAAGATAATTGACAAACGTCACGGTCAACTTCATTGGACCTGCACTGTTTTGAAGACATTTTCCATAAAAAAAAAGCCAATGGTTATATGATGTATTTTCTGGAGTTGGTTGAGACCAAAATAGAACTGAGTAAATAGATATCAGCTAGAAAAACATTACACAGAATGCTCCCCCAAAGTGGCTCTAAAAACACGTCCTTTGTAATACTTTATCGATATAATATTCCTCCTAAAACACGTCAACTGTTGCCCAACATTTCTTATACTCAAACCCACAAGACAAACTACCATCGTTGCTCATGTGACGCCCGAAAATCTCCTAAGTGAGGTACAGCAATGACATCCAATTAACCCTCATAGTGTTAGGATGGAGGCAATTTAATCCTTTAATGGGGATTTAAAAAAAAACACAAGTGGTGCAAAAATAAATATATTAGCCGTGAAATTAGTTACAGTAATGGGTTGGGTGTAAAATCTCAGCTTTTATCTTCTCATTATAAAGCAATCAGTGTGCATCATTGCAAATCTGCTAAGTCAATTACCTGCCCTTCTCTTCAAACTTCAATCTGTCCCAAAAGGTCAGCACTTGCAGCGCTTTGATTGAGTTCCACCAGGTGCACGTACAGTATTTAGACGTGGTATTTTCCTTCATCTAACGTGGTATTTTCCTTCATCTAATTCACATCCTGAAATGGCTGTTTTATCTGGAATTTCCTCGGAATAAAGCAGCTGCATAAACAGGACAAGCAATTTGTGTGCATGCGATGCTAAGCGCCAAAGGCTTCCTCCGCCACATTTCGCTCTCGGCGAAATGTCAGCGACAGTTTAGAGTTCCAGTCCTGATCCAGTTCCCCCCATACCCCCCCTCCAGCAGAGAGAAGAGTTTCATTACGGGGCTTGCTATAGAAAGACGATCTCACTCCAATTAACCTCTGCCTTCTGTGGATGGAGATAGAAGCTTTGTGCGGCACGTGTGACGAAAGGCAAGCCTCCTATCGCCAGTGTAAACACGGCAATTATCGAAGAGCTTTTTCGCTCAGAGCCACAGAGACTACAAAGGGTTTTCGTCTCACTCGTTTGACTTCCTTTCCCGCACACATGACTTGTCTCTCAGTCAGGCACGACCATGGGGTGGAGCAGCAACTTCCTGTGAAAAGGCCGGAGAAGGCCGAAGGGGTTAAAAGGGAGCCCACTGACCCACATAAACAAGTCCTCTCATTCATGGCCTCTGTTACTCCCTCATTGCTGAAGACTGACTCACAGACGTTCAAACACCACTGGAGTGCTACCCCCTCCCTCCCGCCTCATCGCCACCACCACCAAACTCTTCTTCTTCTCCCACACAATTCACCCACTCCGCAGTGAAGCTCTCTCTTGTATCCTCCCCCCAGCATCCACACCCTGTCATACTGTACATACAGCGTATACTGTGTGTATACACACACCACTCACACGCAGTCTTTCCTTCACAAACACACACATATGCACACACACACATGCACACACACAAACACTCCGGGAGAGGGAAGGGAGGTCAACATAACTCTTCTCTCAAGAATGCAGCAGAAGTTGATGTTGCCATTGGAAAAGGGAGAGAGAGAGAGGCATCTTGTGTGAGCTCAGATGAGCAATTATCCTTTTCAGCTCAGGGAACAAAAAAAAAAAAAGCGCCCTTTTTCTGGGAACGTGCCTCCCACCAGTATTTCTCCAAGCAGCCGCAGGACTACGGCAACGTCTGCACTAAACGGGCAAACGTCAATCTGTCACTTGGTAGGAATGTGTTATTTTTACCGTGACTATTTTTACCTCCACTTATTTCTATGGCGCCAAGTAATAACTTTTTGTTTGGACACATAAAAGTGTAACCAAAAATGGTTCTTGAGGTATTGGCTTTCAGATGGTACTGCGCCTCGCGTGCTCGGTTACATCGGCCTGTATGGATGGTGGATATTGCATTTTGAATTATGAGCATTGGGGCTCATTTTGTTTATGGTCCCAGCTCACTAAGATGTGGTGATGTAAGATAAAGTCACGCCGTTATAAACACGCTGTAAATTAGATGTTTATAGGCCATCCAGATAGAGCAAAACTCAACAAATACAGACATATGTCTGTGTTGATTAATGAGGGTAACCTATCTCTGTTTGAAGAAGTTCACACAACTTTATGGCTGTGGGTTTTGGGGTTGTGTAAAGCAACTCCTGCACTGTAACCAATTACTCTCATATCAGCTTTTATGACGAGTAAAAATAAACATTCTGGGCTCTAATCTTAAATAGGTCCACACCCATGTATATACAGCCATATTAATGTGCATGAATGTTCACGACGACAACACACAGACACACACACACACAGTTTGGCACCGCCAACAGATCCTTCCTCTCCCTCCGCTGATGTTTACAACTGGATTCACACAGTTGATCAGCGATGTCGTCCCACCGACCTTTTAGCAGTATGTGGTCCTCGTCCATGGCAGGGAGGCATGTTTTCTCCTCACAATGACTGTTTACATCCCCTAATCTATCAATTCTCTCTCTTTCTCTCCCTGTGTGTTTGTATGTGTGTGTGTGTTTATCCTGTCCTCTACACAGTCTTCCTGCCCTCTGCCAAAGATTAATTGAATTGTTTTCTGGCATCTCCGCTCACAATGTGAATAAATGAGAGGCATGCTCGTGTTTACAGTTCATTTCTCCAGTTGGCAACTCAAACTGAAGCTTTGTGTTTTGCTTCACCGCCGCAATCCCCCAGACAGAAAATAGCAGGAAGTCTAGGAGCTACAATTTCTTCCCGAGGGTTGAGGACACGTACACTTCAGAGTGGGTTTTGTCAGGCGGTTGCATTGATGGTTGTTGTGCGAGTTGTTTGTGAATGTGTCAGCAGAAAATGAGTGAAAATCACCATTTCCCTCAAGAGTAGAGACAAATATGAGTATGAATAAGTAAAATATAGAGAATTAGGATGATCATGTCTGTTTAGTCAACAGCTTTGTATAAGATACAAGCTTATGTTATCTAAAACTGCTGTTTTCTGAAGCACCTTGGGAGCTGAACAGTCGTAGGCCCCCTGTCTCTCTCTCTTACCTTTCCAGTCTGCCTCTTCTGTGTCAACTAGCCAATAAAGATATAAAATTAAATCTTCAGAAAGAATGCATCACAATCTTTTGTCGAACGCCAGCCAGGGAGTGAGCTTGTTTTGGCTTATACCCTTGTCTTGTTCAAGAATACAACCTGACACAACCCTTTTCTTTAAATGGTCCATGCATCTTGGAAGACAGACACTCAATATCCCTTCAAGACATTTCAAAAAAAAATCTCATGCAACATTTTCATAAATTGTGCTCTTGATCCCACTGATAGTTACTTTGGCTTGTGGAAGACGCATTGCCTTTTGGCCTCCTTCCCTTTCTCAACCTCCCTCTGACCATGTTGTAAGGATGGTTGGCAGACAGAGCTCAGTGTAGTAAGAGACAAAACCCCTCCAGACAGGATGGGAGCCCTTATTTACTTTGCAGATAAGAATTGTG
This sequence comes from Clinocottus analis, assembly GCF_023055335.1. Taxonomy (NCBI): domain Eukaryota; kingdom Metazoa; phylum Chordata; class Actinopteri; order Perciformes; family Cottidae; genus Clinocottus; species Clinocottus analis. The sequence continues at coordinate 5,280,432 of NW_027176218.1, read as the reverse complement.
GGTAGTAGAGGGAGCGAGGGGTGTTGGCATGTTGGCTTGTTTTCGGGAAGCTTCTGGGATGTCTATGATAAGAACACAGTGTGTGTGTGTGTGTGTGTGTGTGTGTGTGTGTGTGTGTGTGTGTGTGTGTGTGTGTGTGTGTGTGTGTGTGTGTGAGAGAGAGAGAGAGTGTGTGAAACAATGTTTTTATGCAACTTAAACATCAACGTTCGTCGAGACTACAATATGCGCCCACGACTGAGCCGCAGCAGAAACATTTAGTTAATTCAATACATTTAGCCGGCCTTTCTATTTCAGCCTCATTTTTCATGATCTATTTCATCATTTATCCATTTATCCACTCCTACCTTTAGTATTCAAACCATTTATATGACTTTTCCCTAACTGTTTCAACCATTTGTCTATTAGGTCTAACTTTTAACTTCAACCCTTTATATCCTTTACGTTAAACCTTTTGAATAATGTATTCTCTTTACTTTGAGTTAATTATAACATATTATTTTAACTAACCGTTTAACTGTATCTGCTCAAAAACACGTGGATTTCTTTTTATTCTAACTTCCACATTATTACTATAATTTATTTTTATGGAGCTTCTCTACAATCTTTCCTTGTACCCCCTGGTAACCTTCCCTTCAGAGGAACCTCCTGAGCTGCAAGTATGGGAATCACTGGTTTATACTATCAAAATGTTGTAGTTTGTAAGCCGAGTCCTTTATACTGTAGCTCTCGCAGCGCGCACACACTGTACGCCGATAAAGCTAGACACAGACACGTCAGCTTCAGAGTTGTGCACACATGAAACGGCTCTTTAATCTCTGCAGAGAGGAGAGCAGGAATGCATATTTATTGGCGTGGCGTGCCTCTGCCAGCCGAGCAAGACCGAGCTGAAGTGTTAAGTGTGTCGAGCGAGAATTACAGCCGCGTGTGATCATTATAATTATAAAGTTCAGGGTATTGCTCTCTATTCATCATCACTTGGAGGTAGCGCCTATCTTTCACAGGCTGACTGATTTGGCTGATGATTGCATGTGTCATGTGGGTGGGAGGCTGGATACAGCAAGACTCCAGCCAAAGTGTGTTTCATTTTATTCAAGTGATTCTCAGACTTGAATATTCAATCTCACTGTTTTTATTCATTTTTGTGCCTGTGAACGATGTGAGTTTACCGAAGAGCGTGTGCGATGCGATGGGGTGTGAGCGAATGATCGGCTCCGAATCACGGCCCTTGAACCATGTCAAGGCCGCCGGGCTGTGAATCACGAGTGCGCGTTATAAAACTCTTCCTTGGTGCTTGAGGTCCTCAACTGAGCCATCTCCCAATCATATCTTCAAAATATCGAACATCCGCTCCCTTACGGATCCATAACACCGCCGACTCCTGCGGTGTTTTTCCAGTCGCTGACTTTGCCTCCTCCCATCATTTTGCACTCGTTCTCGCTCTTCCCGCTTCAACTGCAGTTGGCATCCTCTGCAGGCACATCCATCACCAAAATGTACGGAGAGCCGAGATACCTCAATGGAAGGAGGGTGAAAACAAGGCCTTCCAGCGTTTCCAAACATCCTGCTCGAGTCCAGCGGATTCCTCCGATCTGTGATTCATCGGCGTGTTGACAGACAAGACGTGCGAGAGAGGCGAGGACACCTGTGAAGGGAGGGGCCGTAGAAACTCCAGGCATGACTATCTTTACAAGCGAGGTGGTTATCGCAACTGAAAATGTGGTTCATTTCCAAAATAAATGAGTGTGTGTGTGTGTGTGTTTGTGTGTGTGTGTGGAAAGATGAGATGAAAGATGAGATAAATGGGGAGAGAGAGTGAGACGTCGGTCTATCTTTGTTGCTCACTTTCATCCTGGGAAAAATTACTGTTTCCATTTTATAATGGGGGCCGCTGTGCCCTTGCACAGGGTAAAGAACACAGTCGGCCAGCAGTATTTCATTAACATCAAAGAAAGTGCGTCAGGTGCACTGCAGTTTCAACTTGTGTTGTACAACACATCAGCAATTAGCTCATTCTTGTGCTTTGGCATCATCGTCATCCACTCTGGTTTAATTTAACTTACGTAAGAGAGTGTCCCCTCGCTGCAGCGTGCCGCCTTTGTTTGGATGCTGGAGCAAGGATCATGTGGGTGAAACCGAACTCGTGAAAGTGTATCCCCTGCAGTGTTCCCATGTTTACGAGAGTGTGTTTACGAGACGGCGGGCCGTGATCACTCGCTGGATTAGAGATATGTAAAGGTGGTAGTGTATCGCTGCCTTTCCTAAAGCCGGTGACACACGGGGTGACATTCAGGGCAACTTTTAATTGACAACTACCTTAATGGAGCTATAACATTTAATGGTAATATCTAATATCTTACTGCCTCAGTATAACTACCAATATAGCAGCGGGGGTTTTGCTGATCATTACCAGTTGCTTCTTTGTTGATGCAATGGCCGCACAGATTTCAATCTTTCCGATTTCAACACTCCCAGGCTTCCTGGACAAAACTGTGTTTACTTCCTCCAAAATCTGATTAAATAGTGCAGCAAATTTTGAACAATGGGCCCGGGATCGGGCCTCAATCATCTTCCGGAGGCCTTCCCCACAGCAAAACGTTTTGACTGGTCATTGCAGAAAAGGCACAGGTGTAACTAATGATATTAATGATGGCTGCATTCCATTAAGCTATGCCAGAAAGCCATGCCAGCAAGCGATAGCATGCGCCAGATGAGGGCCCTGGCACTGGAATGAATACCTTGATGGAATGCAGTCATAATTGTCCACTGTAGTGAAACGTTTGTCAGCGTTATTCTTGTAAACATCAGACAATATTCCTCAGAGCGTCACAGCAGTCACGTTTTACGAGCGGCCAGCAGTACAGTCAGTGCCTGCGGCTTGTCTTTCTAACTTTAAGCGAGCGACGTTTATGTGGCAAAACATCTCGAATCACTTTGTATTTGAAAGAGATGTGAACGTGTGCTAGTTTAAAATAGAGTAAAGTTGAGTAACGACTGAACTAGATCCAGCCGCCGTGCAACAATGAAGAACAACACATGATTACTGAGAAGCAAAGAAGGAATTCCAACTGCTGGCCATAGTATGAAAACTTATAGATGTTACAAAATTCATGAGAATACTGTGTGCCTCCAAAGTCTGGAAACATGGTAAAAAGGCTTTAATCTTATTCAATTTATTTATTATAGAATATCTCTGGTACAATATAGTTCATCCTGTATCTTAAAATGTGTTCCTGCATTGCTCTCCATCACTGCATTTGTAGTTTTACTAAGCTACCAACGTAAAGAAAAATGAAAAGAGACCAGTCTGGCCTTGTTTTTCTGGATCAAACCCATCAAGCTACCTGGTTGACGTGCTCACAAGCAAAAATGTTACATCCTGTCCCGTGACTGGCGTGATTGTTATTGCAATCTGACCCCTTTCAATATGAACAAATACATGTATGACCTCAATTGACAGAAACAACAAAATGCCAAGGATTTAAAAGAAATTGAAAAGTTGAAACGACATGAAACAGGGATGTCGGCAATAGTCTTTCAAGCAGTGTTGCAAGATAGTTTTAATTGTTGTCTTAGAAATTGGAAACAGCCAAAGCATTATTGTTTTCTAGTGTTAAAGATGATGGATCACAATTGATCTCAAAGGGTCTCTTTATCCTATGAAAATTGGTTTGAATGTATCCTATAATGAATTTGTTGAAAGATTAACTACCTTGCAAGAGTTCATGCTGTTGAGTTTTGTCACTACAATTACCATGTGTTCAAATGAAGTCAGCTCATTATTGGAGGCAGATGCTTATTTAGCTGACACTGTTAATTGTCAGTCTCCGCCTTGTATGTGTGTAAGTGTGTGTGTGTGCGCTCGCGCGCGCGCGCGTGTGTGTGTGGGAAGGTGAATGGATGCTTGATACACTCAAAATACACCCCAAATAAAGCCAGAAGTGATCCAATCTGGCTCCAAGCAATCTGTCTCTGCCAGAAAGAAATGATAGAGGGAGCAGTGATAAATGATTTCTCTTCAGAGCAGCATTCTTCCCTTTCCATAAGCATATGTGACCCCTGTCTTCCTTCTTTTAAAAATACTGGCTTCCTTTGGATGCACGTTTTATCTTCTTCCAAATGTACCAGCTCCTCACCCTTTTTTTTTCTCTCCTGTGGTTGGGTCTGCGTGTTGTGTCGTGTGGCTGTCTTTCAGATGTCTCCCCAAGGCCTCCACGAGCAGCAGATGGGTATCACAGGGTCCATATGCATTTTGAGCTCCATAACCAGGATCATGTGATGATGTTGTGACACCCAAGGGACGACAAAGGGAGAGACTGATCTCATCTCTTTTCCATTTAAGTAACCTCCCTTGTTTAGTGCAAGTCTGGAGAAGAAAAAGAAGAAAAAAAAACAGATGCTGAAGCAATTCATTGCGGCGTTTGAGAAGTATTAGGGATGAGAATTCTCTGTGGTAGCTGCACCCACAGAGCCAGGCCCACACTAGTCCCATGTTGCCTGCCAGACCTGCCTCCACACTGCAGTTGCACTGTGCCAGGGAAAAGGGCTGGCAGAACACACTCCCAGTGATATTACAGGTGGATACAAAATAGGGTTTCTTACAGGTAATTTGCATAACCATTCTGTAACTTTAAGACTAACGTTTTAAACATTTGCAGTATTTCTCACCCTTTACCGCTGAGTCAAAACAGACCAGTGCTACTACATATACGTAGTTTAACACCACTGCCAGATGTTAAGTCACATCCTCAACTCCAACCATACACTTTTATTTGATACCAGTTCTTTATCAATGTATATTTTGGTTATCTGCACTGGCCACACCAACTAGGTTTCCAAAAAAACACAGGCGAGCAGCTATACCCACAGGTGAGTCGAAGCAGATTTTCCAGAATTTGCAGTCTTTTATTTAACAAATCTGCATTAGACCTTTGAGCCACATGAGGGAGCCTGAATGTTCAAATGGTGATGATAATTGTAGCCTAATTATCACATTTAATGTAAAAGGAAAAGGTTGGTGTACATTCTGTTTGTTTAACTGTTGAGAGGAAAGAAAAAGAGAACATTAACTCTGCATTTACTCTGCATTTATTTGCGAATTGGGTTGCGATAGTTTGTAGTTTTTGTTTGGGAAACACTGTTGTACAGAATTGTACCTGGGACTAAACGCATTACACTAAATGTGCCGTGACAAATGTGCAGCACAAATAATAAAAAAAAAAGGTTGGCTGTTGCATCCTTGCTTCAGGTTATATTCAAAGCATTAATAATATAGCACCAAACAACTACATACAATGGATTAGTGTCTACCTGAAAAGATATTAAATGAAGTTGTTCTTCCGTCGTGGAACCAGACGGGTTCCCGCCAAGTAAGCGAGAGCCATGTGGAAGCAACAGATATGCTCTAAATTTAGAATTAAGCACCTTCAAGGAATTAATAAAGGACAAATAAAGGCCACAGATAGCTAACACATGTATGTGGTCTCAGTCAGCATATGGTCACTCTTTCATTTTCCAACTTAAACTCCTCGACCCCAAACCCTTCTGTGTCCTTGACGCCTTGGCTCATCCTTTCCTCCTTGATTCGGCTCCCACCCATGTGCCCACATGAGGTCATTCAATCTTTGATGTGAATGTGTGTTTGGCATTGCCTCTCGTGAGTAGGAGCCATCTATACTGCCTTTGATTACAGTTTTGATGGAACTGATGGAGCCTGCGTTTCTGCCGCCATCCTCTTCTAACTCCCTCAGCTGGTCCTCCGCTTCCCCTGCGGCTTCCTCCTTAACTCTGACACCTGTGCTACGCGCCTCTGACAGGTAGATCACGACAACGACCTTGCATAGCTTTCACTGAACTACTCGATCTACTTTACTCCGCCTATCCCACATACCCTGGATACATGTCTTTCACCACCAGCCTATGATGGCCCGACCCAGCGATCATACCAGCGATGAAATGGTCTGTCCCCGCATACAAGCAGCCTGACTGGGAAAGTTAATTAAACCAGGGAAGAAGGGGAAAGTTAGGCGTGGGCTGGCATGCCTTTCGTCTTTACAGGGAGCCCGAAAAGCTATGTTTACATAGGGGGAACAGAAAAACATACATGTGCATTGACAAGTGGGACTTTCATGTGCTGTAATGTTGTGTTAATGAGGAAAAACAAGCGGCTCCATGTGTGAAAAAGCTGCACGTCACTAAATGAGGCACCCTCAGCAGCTGTGACTTTAAACATAAATCGACACACATGCTGCACTTGTGCATAAACACGGAGACACACACACACACACACACACACACACACACACACCACATGTCAGCACAAGAAACAAGTGACAGAGTTCTATACGGTTGTGTCGGCAATTAGGTGACTCACACGGCTCAAGTGATGACAGATATTCTGGCTATAGGGTCAGCGCTTGAGAAAGGTCACCTGCACACCTGCACACATCATGGAACCAGCTCGTTCCACTTAATCATCTCCAACGGTCCACCTCTTACCAATAGCATTTGACTTGAGGGCCATTGAACAGAGTGCCTTTCGATGGAGACAAAGACAGTGGGCAGGTAGACTAGTGTGTATTCTCTGCTGAAGAGAGGACATGAGACACTCTATGCGTGCAAAGCATACATTCATCATTGTCAGTAGCCTTGTGTTGTCTGGCAAACCCCCCAAAAGCGTGGGTATGAACCATTGACTCCTGTAAAAGGGGGTTTCCACTTAGCCATGGCTCAATAAAAAGGGCCAATGCACTTAGTGTGCTGCTAATTACCCCACTCCAAGTGAAGCAAAACCCCTGTTAACTTAACATAATGGACTCTGTCACCACTTGTTCTGGGTTAATGATGGAGTTTTTTTTGTCAATGCCGAAGATGTGTAATGATGACTGAAAACAGTACACATGCAAATTGTTTTTGAATCAACATTGACTTTGTATTTTACCACTGATGGTATTTTTGATGCAGAAATGTTGACTGTTGAATTATGGGATGGCACAGATCGCAGGCCTCAAGAAAGTCAGGTTTTAGTAAAACTTGAGAACAACCGTAATCAGAAAATTACATGACTAAGAGTCTGCAGCCCTCTCCCACCTTGCAACAAAACTGTCAAACCGCCAATTAAGCAGAGTGTGTACACACACACACACACACACAGAAGAGCTTATCAAGTTCGATAAGAGAAAACACCTGAGTGGGTGGACCAAAGGTGTGTAGGGCTTTTCAGAAAGACCACTTATTGCCCATTTGCCCTAGTGGCAAACAATGCTACTGTAAGAAAAAGTCCACTGCAATGATGTTTATCCGTCAATAAAACTGTTGACCGGACACTTCAAACTGCAAACAAGTTCAGTCACTACTCTTTATAATAGATAAAGTCAGGTACCAACCGACTGGGACTGAGCATGTGAGGCTTCGGAGAGTACAAAGCAGACGCAAACCAGGAACCAAGAACTTTTAAGCGTCATTCTCACCATTTCAGTGTCCAGTATCCATTTCCTATAATACAACCATGGGCTGAATGCTAACGTCAGCTTGGTAATATTCTTTTAATGACAGCGTTAACATGCTGATATTTAGTAGGTAATGTTTATGGTTCACCAAAGTTATCATAATTCATCATGTTGGGTAACCGTAAATGTCTGTGTCAAATTTTACAGAGGCAAACAGTTGGCATGTCAGCCTCAAGGCAGGGGCATCACCAAGTATTGGGACTCATTGTCTGGAAACATGAATGTCTGTACCAAGTTTTGTGCCCATTAATCGAGTATTCAAAACACATCAGCTTGGGGCCCGACCAGTATCGTGGCTGAAAAAAATTATTATCCTCGTTTGCACTTTAAAAGGAACTGATGTGGCACGGTTCTGACTCGTCTCCGTCTTTTAGAGGTCATGCAAGTACACAAAAACTTGTGTCCACAGGACTGGAAGTGTGCGTGAGGCTGAAAATATCTGGCCCAGTTCTTAACTGGCCCTGTCTAAATTGGTACACTTCTCTCAAGGGCAGCTGGCCTCAATGTTTATTGGCCTTTTTTAGAGACAAAGTGTTTGTGCGTGCGTGTGTGTGTTTGCATCTTTGTGGTTTTCCACATGACTTTAAAACAGATATTATTGGTATAATGAGGAATCAGGCGGATGAAGACATGCCTTCTCCTCAGTTTGAATATGAAGTGGATGATGTAGCAGCTAGCGAGCCAGCACTGGAGAAAAAAATGCTTGAGTCAAATTCAATTACCTTAAGTGGACCGGACTCAAAACGAGCAGGTCTGTTTCAAATTGGGCCCGTTTTCAACTCACAAAACAGCCATTTTACCTCGCTAAATGTAATATGACCTCAAAGGCAGTGCCACTGAGATTAAGACCTTTGCAGACAAAACAAGCTATCACCAGTTAATGTTCATAACTCAACACAGCAGAGTCACTGTAGATGGCAAATTATCACCAACTGTCAATGCTCCACTTTCTTGGGGTCAGGATTTCTTGCGATTTATTGGATCGTCGCTGGAGTAAGGTTTCCCTTTGAACTCCGGAACAATGCCCTGGTCATTGTCAAGCAGTGACAGAAACCTCTGGAAATCCTCATTATTTCAGTAGCCATTACAGTAGAAATATTTCCTGTTGGAGGCCTTGGAATCCCAGACAGCCATGTTTCAAACCGCCCACCCCAAAGTAATATCCGCTCGCTATTCATCTGCCGGCTTCTACAGAGGACACAAGATACCTCTCTCCCACAGACAGACACGGACTGTATCTAATGCCAGGACGTTTGTCTAATCTTTTAGTGAATCAGCTTTTGTCAATGAAGATCTTACCTTTACGGAGGGTGAGTGCAGGAGAGAGAGATGGGGGGGGGGGTTAATTACATAATGAGATCAAGGGCCAGAGTGTTTGTGTGACCCAGTTTGACAAGTAGTAAGCAGACATGAACTTAGAACCATTATGCGGTCTGACAGGTCCAAATGAATGCGCCATTTCTCTAATGTGGAACAGGGATGGAGAAGAGGGGTGGGGCGGGGGATCGGATATTTCAGATGTTTCAAATTCAGCAAAACAGTGACCTCCCTCCAGAGATCTGCGAAAATAAATCCCCAGTCACACACTCTGACCACAGGAAAGGAGAAAAATGGGCTCTGTCTGCACAGCCCTCTTGATCGCTTTCTCACCATGCACGTGAGACAAAGTGGAAAAGTATGTGGTGCTCTGCTCGCATTAGGGTGCATGTTTTTGAGTGTGTTTCATGTCGTTTTTGTGTGCGTGTGGATGTGTGTTTCTGAAATATACTGCACGTCCCTATTTCCAATGAATGCTGAATGTGAATCTTCTGCCTCTAAGAAATTATGCGAGTGCTTGTTTTCTCGTGAGTGTGTGCTAACTCATCAAGTGAAAGAGCAGTTGTGATCCTCCAATGTGTTTTCTCCATTTTCTATTCCCTTCTCGCTATTCGTTCTCTGTATCGTCTCCCATTGTCAGTCTGCCCACTAGGCCAGCGTTTCTGGACCTCAGCCACGAGGAGGCCACTTTCTGGCTCCAGCACCGTGTGCTGAAAAATCCCCACTTGAACTCTGCAGTCACCCCAGCTTCATGAGAGTCCAGCTTCTGGCTAAAAAGTTGTGCGTTTGAGTCCCAACGTTGGCCGGTAGAGGTGCATCAACATATATGAAAGTCATCACAGTTAAGGAACCACAATGAAGCACATATTAACCAAATGTGTTATCAGATATGCCTCCATAACTGCCTTCGGGAGAATAAAGCTTCTCCCGAACAATAAAGGTTAAAAAGGTTCACGGTACAAACTTCAAACCCATAACTCTCTTTGTCTTCCAAACTTCTGCTCCCAGGTCTTAGCGCTTGTCACTCAGTATGTGAGCGTGCCTGAAGAGACAAGGAAGCTATAAAACCGTGAAATGCTTCTTTTCCTCCCCTCTGACACATTTCTCCTTTCGGCGGTGCTTTTTTAGCACACTGAGCAGGAGGCAGCAGCAGGAGGAGGCTGATGGAGAGGGCCACCTGAATAAACCCAGTGTGGAACCACGCGGCCAGGACAGCCAGGTCCAGCCAGATTTATGACTCGCCGCCCCTCTTTTCCCACACAGAGGCCCCTCTCTGGAGCTTCTGGATGTAGTGGACCTTGTCTATTACCTTTTGTCACTTCTGTCTAGCTCTCCTTCCTCTCCTTCCTCTCCCTTTACTGTTCCACTTTCCCATTTCTCTTTTTTTATGTCCATCTTTTTTTCAATCTTGGTATCTCTTTCTCCCTTTCTCCCCCTCCTTTTCTCCCAGACATCCTGGCCAGCTGTTCATCCAGACAGGGTGTCTACAGCTGTCTGTGCGAAGCTGGGCTGCAACTCCAGAGGTAGGTCGCATAGCCTGCAGCGTGGAGCTCTTTCCCAACACCTCTGTCTCCTCTCTTCACAGCATCCATGACCCGAACATGACCTTGACATCACAACTACATGTTGGAAGAAAAAAATTGCACACACACACACGCTGCACAGAGGTATAGTCGTAAAAACGTGGTGCCGTAGAAAATGTACTGGCAAAAAAAACTATATATTGTGTCACACAGAAGCACAGGATACTCTAAATAAGTATTCAGTAAACAAAAACTAGCCTTGAGGGTGTAGCATTTGCAGTACAGTGAACACGCAATATGAAAAAAAAAGTGCTCTTGGCCTTTTTTCTTTCTTTTTTCATTCTCTTCTCCACCCAGCAACAGAGCCTTGGCAGAGGCATCGCATTGCCCCGAGTGGAAATCAAACCACTGACATTCAGTAAATGGGTAAAACATTTCCCCAGACAAGGGTAAACTCTGGTACAACACCCCATGAGACAAGGGCTAGTAAAACCAAATGAAGTGTGCAGCAAATTAGCCCTGCCTTGCTGCAGATATTACAATAATTAATCCAGCTCTTGCACGCTTTTCTGCTGTGGCAGTCTACTCAGTTGGACAAAGTGACGGACTTGAAGAACTTGAAGAACTCTTAATTAGCTTCTTTTTTTTTCAGAAGAGAAAGAATGTCAAACTGTACCTTCATGCATATGGGGAACTGTGTTTCAAAGTGATTTGTTCTTTTTTTGGAGAAAAAATGTCTCCTGAAAAGTTTACATAGCTGCGTCCCTGTTATTTATTCGCGTTCCAGGGTAATTGTCGAGATAGGTCAAAACAACATTCTTTTCTGCTTCACCAAAGGAAGAGTTCGATTATTGGAGGCAGCAGCTTAAAACACTTGGAGCAACATTGTACTAAACTGCATGTGAACTCAAACCCTTTGAGTTTTGCCGTACACAGTGTTGACCAAATGTTATGAATCTTGGGAAGCATGGTTTATTACTTATAGGGGGCCTCCAGTGTTTCTTGGTTGTTACAGTAAACCCTGTTGCCATCTGCGCTGCATGGCGGGGACCTGAGACCTCGGAGATGGACGTGTTTACTCTGCAGTTAATCACCATGTCTGATGCGGCCTCTCTGGACGTGTGAGGGGGGGAAATGCCGGCTAAATGCAGTCACCACGACCTAATGAGGTGGTTTAGCCATAGCAGCGCGCCATCAGCCGTACTCTGTAATTCAGAGACACCGACTCAACAGTTCCCCTGGCCAGCCTGCGTCACAAGTGCGTTCGCCATATTGCCCACAACCCCGTGAAACATGTTGAACGGCTGCTATAGGAGACCGGTGTCCAACGGGCCGTCAATCAATGTGGAGTGTGTGGTTTGAAATGGGGAAAATGGGTAGAGGGGGAATGGTTACGGAGAAAAAGGAATTACTGTTTGACCGATTCTTGTGGGGCGAGCGTCAAACTTCCCATATGAATGCAAAATGAGTGTAAAATCTGTTGCGCACACACATACTGCATCTCTCTGCCACATACAAAAGGCACAGCAAACCGGCCTTTCTCCTCCTCTCTGTCCTCGTGGCACAGCAGTGCTGTTCTTGGCAATGGGCTGCGCTGTAGCTCCACTCTTTGCTAATGGTTAAACAGCCTGCCCATGCCATGCTCGCTAATGACAGGCTAGGCTTACTCCACTGAAGTGGCGCTTTTCAGAGTCAACAGTGCACAAAGAGCGTATCCAGCACCTTCCAGGGCTGCTGAGGTGCTGTGAGGACATTGTCGACACGCACAAGAATGCACACGTATTATCATACAGTCAAACAAAGCTGTGCAACAGAGAAAGTGTCTGCTTACACAGATTTTCGTGGTGACTGATTGATGTGGACAGAAACACACACAAAGATTTTTGTGTGCAGCATTTATCTTCCCACAGTTCCTCCCAGATCTCTCTTTCTGATACCACTCGCGAAAGGTATCAACTTCTAGCCATAGTATCCAACAGTTGCTGTTCATCATGTATCATCTAGTCTTTACTTGTATGTAATTTCTCATTTTGAGAGCATTGATCTGCTTCAGTTTAAACCATTAAAAACTCCAAAAGCTGACATCTGTATCCTGATAGTCTTGTTGTTTACGGAAAAGTAAAAGTGTCCCAGAATGAACCCTCTCAAATGTTCTGTATATCTTACAGAGAGATATGTAAACAAATTAGAAAGAACTATAAGTAAACCTCCCCTCTGATTCATAAGATATAACTCCTGGCACTGAGTATTACACCTTCCCTGAACAAGATGAGAGTGAGTGTATGTCGTTTTAAAACAGGAGGAGGGCCAGAGCGCTTTGTTTGACTTGGCATTTGTTTAGCCATATTATTAGGACAGTAAACTTCCGAGCTGACTCGGTATGTGCACCACATGTTGGGCCTCTTCTATTTTACGTTTCCCATGAGACAGCTAAAATGTAAGAGGACCTCCACCTATTCCCACAAGAAGTGATGTAGGGGAGGTAAAGGTCTGCAAAGTGTAGGAGAATTTCATGCACATCATCCATCATTTCCAGCAAGCAAAGCATGAATATGTGTGCACGTGCGCATGGACATGCATGCATCTCAAAGTATGCATTCACTCAAATTCTCTCTCTTTGGGATATCTGACTCCCAGATCCTGACACACTTTCCCAGCGTCCACAAGCTGGATCTGTTTCTGCCCCTCGGCGGACCCGTTTCCACACTTCCTCAGCAGAAAAGGTGGGAGCTAGAAGAATGTGTCTTTTCATTAAGACCGGCGCTGCATGAATATTTCAAACAGGCAACATGATTCCTCAGTGCCACCCGACACAAAGGAGAGTTCTCTGGTTGAACTTCGGGGTGAGGCGAGCATGAGAGGAGAAATCTCTGTTTGGAGCTTGGCTTCAAGGCACCACCTGCTCGCAGTGACAGACGGCCAGACAAGGCCCCTGGAGCTGGTGCCGTAGACAGGGTTTGGTTAAACCCTATCTGACCACGTCTGCATGTATCCGTGCCAGGTTTGCCACTGGAACTCGCTCTGCTGTGGAAATGTACAAGCCCAGGCATGTGCTTGCGTTGTTGATTGTGTGTGTGTGGATGGAGAGGATAGGTGAGCCTGTGGACATACCGGGCATTCCACGTCGGCAATAAAGCCAAATTGAAGGTGGGGATAAAGCCAGGGTTGTTGAGTGATACCGAGGCAGCTGGGACTGAGAAGGTGAGACAGAGAGGTTTAGGATGGCGGAGAGGTGCTGACACTGCTTTGGGCAAAACGCGGGGAAAGATTATTGCCCAATTTTGTGGTCAGAACAATATTAAGTCCAATTTTGAACCCAGAAATAGACAAGTATGCCCCTCAAAAGTGCAAGATATTATGCACTTTGAAAAGATGTGAATTGGCCCCAGTTCACTCTCCCACAAGCAGCTGAATAAGACTCGAGTGGTTTCGCTCAAAGTTGCACTGAGCGTATGTGTATCAAACATTTCTGTCAAATGGCACCAATTCCTGTACTGCATTACTGCCAACACCCTGTCATATTGTTATGGTACATGTTCATGCTGGCGACCCTGGATGTCACGTTGGTATGATATCTCCCCATTTGTTTGGGTTTAGAAACCATTCCAGTGTGCTTGTTAAGGCATTGGCCAAACACAGGCCACTCTACAGATCAGAGGCAGATAGCAGATATGTGGTGAAAAAGAAAAAAAACACATACTTTTCAAACACAGGGTACAAAATGTTCTTTTGAACATACTGTAAAAAAAAGGATATGTGCATAACTCTACAGCAATTGTCTATGGCAGTAGTCTGTGACCACTTTAAAAGCATTGTCTACTTACGACCTTTCGTCACAGGATGGATATGTTTGGTGTATTTAAGAATTGTGTGCAGTTCGGACTCTCACAGATTGTTTCGTTTAAATAATTGTGAAAGGCTGAACTGGCCAGTATCTTATGATAGAGACTTTCTGACGTGATGCTGGTAGTGCTAAAGGAAAACTGAAGGAAGTTATTACAATTCATCCAGGGGGGAACATGAATGTCTGTACCAAATTTCATGGCAATCCATCCAATAGTTAGTTGAGATATTTCACTCAAAACCACAAATGTGTGTCTGATAGTGGACTCAAAGAAAAGGCAGGGGATCACCCAAGCCATTAGGATTCATCATCTGGGGAACATAAATGTTTGTATGAAGTTAAGTGGATCCAAGGATTCATGGCTTCATGGATTCAAGGATAATTTATTGTCATTATACAACACAGGGATGCACAACAAAATTCAGTTGCAGCCCATTTGTAACAGAACAAACCCACAACAAACAGAAACAGTAGTATGGTACATTCCTGCGGTGTACTTTTTATAAAATTTGCATCATAAGGAACACCGGCAACAAAAACAAGGAGATGTTTGATGACCCTCAGATCTACTTCAAACTTCTTAACGGAAAACCTGTTCTTTTTTCCTTCAGCAAAAAATGTTTTGTTGCCATGAAATGAAAGACCATGTTATTGCTCTTTATTTCGAATGATTCCCTGGTATGTTCAATATATCAGGTAAAAAGCTGAAGTATTGCCAGTCGATGTTGAACATGATCTGTTGTAAGAAATATTTAACACCTCGGGTGTACAAATCTCTGCACAGCTTGGGCTCGAGTACGTCCAGTTTTTTGGGCAGCACCTTTATGTGTTTGATACAGTTCCAGATATATCTGTTGAGCACAGAGCTCGGCTGAAGGCACGGCCCATTAAGCCACAACACTGAAGCAATTAAAGCCAATTAAAATGCTGTTAGGAAACCCAATGGGCTCCCCGCTGAGACGGGTATGTAACATGACACTGGAGACAGGAGCTCCAGACCGCGGACACAATGGGTTCATCGGGGCTCACAGGGAGACAATGTTACAGTGTTCAAACGGACTTCCACTTATATGAATGGAAACTCCTGACAGATTTGGATTTAAAAATATTTGATATGCTCGAGTTTAACCTGGTCTACATCACCAAACAGTTTCACCTGTTGTTCACATTTAAATTTTCTTCCGTGGCCTTTGAATTTGCCAAAGCGGCCTCCATTGTTCTTTTGATGTACCGTGCAGTCCCTGACTCTCACGCACACTCTGCTCTGTTGTGGCAAAGACATTGGAGTTCTGCCGAAGCCCAGAATAAGCCTGCAGCTTTAATAATGGAGCAATTTCCAAAGCTGTGTAATAATAACTCAATGCCCACAGCTGATGGCGGCAGCTCGGAATTGAGTCTTCTGACATCTGGATGCTCTTCAGATAGTCTCCCTAACATGGCACGGTCAATTCAAAATGAGGCCGCCTGTTCAAAAGACAACAGAAGGGGCTTTTGTCTCGAAGTTTGACAGGCTTCCAGGCAACATATGGATGCAGGCAGCCATTTTAAGGTATGTCGCTCTTTTTTTTACCCCTGGACAGACTAATGCAAGCCAGATTGTTGGTGCTTTTGGGAAAATATAGATCTCATGATTACCAACAATTGACCAATTAATTTGAGGCCTCCTTTGACATGGCGTGTGTGCAGCTGCATTCAGAATTGTGGTTATTGTGTGTGTGTGTTTTTGAGTGTGTGTGTGAGTGTGTGTGTGTGTGTGTGTGTGTGTGTGTGTGTGTGTGTGTGTGTGTGTGTGTGTGTGTGTGTGTGAGAGGTTGATCACTCCCACAATAATAAATCAAAAGAGGCTGGTAGCCTTTAGATCATGTCGGGCCCCATGTTTTGAAGAATGGATTGGCACTCAATATGAGCACTGATTGAGCCACTGAGAGGGTGTTTGGATTAGAATGAGCCTATACATTACACAGATGGAGCTCAGCCTAAGTGCTTATGTATGTGTGTGACAGCCAGCGTATTTTTTTGTAAACCCAGTTTTGGAGATACTGCACAGTGTCGTTAAACCGAGCCAAAGCAGGCAGCACGCTCTAGCAGTGGCATTAAAAGAAACAAAAGGTCATGTGCTGGACGGTTTAAAGGCTCAACTGAGATCCCCAACCTTTGTAGCTGGAGGTTTTCAGCCCAGATAGCTTGAGATGGTCTGCCATAAAATGAGCTTGGAAAGGCGAAAGGAAGCGATAGAGAAACTTTACTGGCTTGAGATGAAGTGCTTGTGTACAAAGAGATTCCAGAAATGCCAAGCAAGATGGATACTGCCCACGGGCCAGGTAGCTCAAAAACATCCTCCTTCCTTATCATGGAGCTATTCACAGCTGGCATGCAGCTGATTCTTGGCACTACTAAACCACTGGCCATACCTACAGTATACACACGCTAATATAACATGTATGAGTGTGGGAGCTCTCCAGACAACCGACAAGATATATCTGAAAGGTTTTTATGTGCTTTTTATCTTAAAGGCCTTTTAAGATGAGTCCCATAAGGGAATGTGTTGTATATCTTAGAATCACATCAATATAAGTCTTAAGTTTTAAAAAGCTTTCAAGTGAGGAGTGTGGAACTCATATAGTAAAGTATATTTTTGTCATTTCTTTTCCTAATAATGAGAAAAAGTTTGCTAAAAACAATGTGTCTTTTCAGTAAGTTGTGGTTCTTTGAGTCTTAATGTTAATTAAAAAAGGAGGCCTATTTAATTGTAAAGATACTATCTAGTCATAAGAAAACAACGGTCCGTCAGCATCAGAAATGTTTCCCTCCGGTTAACTCGTAAAACATCGGAACCGAACGCCTGTTGTTCCATTGCCTGTTAGCGTGCGATTCCTTGATCCTTCTGTAACATGAAGCCTGTGTAGCAAGCCGGACCACATGGGGAGTGCAATGTTGTGAGGTGAGGTATTTTTTCGACTGGGAGACGGATATGTAATGCATTCCAGACACTCGGGCCGCACACGGCTTTCTCCCTTGCTACCTATAGGCATCAATCCTCTCCCCTTTCGTTAGAACAATAAACCCACTGCCACTAAGGAAGAACTCATTTCAGACCCAGAAACACAACCTCTTCAGTCGCTTCCTGGAGCCGGTTGAGTGGGATCCAAACACAGTCCGCTGTCTTGGTCTCTAAACACTAAACACGTTCACTGACCCATAAACATCAACCCCTTGACCCAAAATGTAAAACCTTGTACCCACGTTCACACCTTGAAGATCCCAAGCTTTTTGCTTCAGCTCCCCCACAGAGCCAACCAAGACACTAAATCCCCCGTCCCCCTCCTCCCCTGACCCCAAAAGACAGATCCTCCAAAAGGTGACCTCTTGGATGATCACCTCGAATAAAGATGTTTCTGGAGAATCTCCTCCACGGAGGTCTAAGCTGGTTTAACTGAGTTGCATAACAGGGATGATACTCAGGTTTCTCCATCCAATGAGGCCCAGATGGAAGATGATGCTGTGTTTTAAAAACTAATCCCAACGGGACCTGCGTGCCTCAACTCTCCTCTGCTCCCTGACTTCCTCCACTCTGCCCTCCATCCTTTCCTCATCTCCTCCACACTGCATTAAGGAGCACCAATCAGGCTCGAGCCTAAAACAACAAAAATGGCCTCTGAGAAAGCCTCTCTTTTCACCTTGTCAACACTCGGGGTGGGATGTGAAGACATATGTGAAACACAGCGTGCCGAGATAATTAATGTCCGGGGGTTGCAAATGAATCAACATTGTTGGTTTTATAATCGTTTCCTTTCCTCCCACCTTTGAGTGAAATTTTCAGCGAAGCTCATTTGCAAAGCCAATTTCTCCCTGTGTCATTTTGTTGTTTTTTCTCTTTGCGTTGAATGCTATTATGTCAGTACCGACTCACCATTTGAGGGGATGGCAAGTTAATTTTGTCTATTCTAAGCTTCAGTAAAAGCAGATCCGTCTTCTCATGCTTCTTCAAACTGCCGCCAAAGAGCAACAGATTGACAGCTCTCCCTGTGTGAGACGTACACTCCCGCTTGGTCTTCATTTAGTAGGAATGCATGGGTGGAAACATGTCTCGATGTGTGATGTCTACGTGTGCCTTAGCTTCCCTTTGTCGCTCCCTCTTTCATCCCCTCCATCTTTCTTGTTTTATTTCCTCACTTCTAAGGCATCTGATCCTGCAGACCTTGAGACACATGAGCGTTGATGGTGCATTCTTCACGTCCAAATTGGAGAGCTTTGAACTGAGCTACATGAGGCAGAGTCAGCGAGGCCAAACTGAGCTCTCTCCCCAACTCCCACAGTGGGAACCACTGCTTTCAAGCAAGTCCAAGTCAACTCAAAAATATTCATAGTCAACGTGATGAAATGTTGAACATTGCCTTCAAGTCAAGTCGAGGGAGAGAAATTTCATGCGTGTCAATTCTCCCAGCATTCTCCCGTGTTTCTATCTGCAAACGTGAAAAGTTGTTTAGTGTCTGCGTTGCAAAAAGAAGAACACCAACTTACACAGGAGCTGCAACTAAGCGAAAACATTTCTCTGTAGCTGGTATGTAGATCCATTGGGGTTTCCTTCTTGCTTCATGCAGCGGATGACCTTAAAATCATGGCACAATAGGTGAGGTCATGCTCAATGGTCAATAACACATTCAACTGCTTATGAGGCTACACATACTCAAATGGTTTAGTTCCTTGCAAAGGAATGACAAAATGAGGGACCAGAGATTTATTTCCTTGGGCCGATGACAAGATCCAACTGTTGATAAAAGTCATGTGATGGGGTGTGACGAACAAGGGAAGAACACATTGTGACTGCAAAAAACCCCAATCAAGTAGCGAATGTGCGTGTCTTCGTTTCCAAACTTCTCTGTTTACAACCGTGCACACTTGGACCTGACCCCGGAGATTTCAAACGTAGCCGTCCTTGGGAGTCTTTCCAAACGCCTCTGTTTTCGGTGCTCCAAAACTCCGGCGTAGTGTGGACGCTCAGTATAAACGTAGGAAAAGATATGCTTTTTAAAAAAAAGAAATGTTGTGGTGTGGACAGTGCCTGAGACTTTGTCCTTTCCAACTTCTTGATAACTGCAGTCCGAACTCTCTTTTATTTTTTGAGTTGGTGCACAGATGATGTGTGGAGCAGGCCTTTTTGGAGAACAGGGCTGGCCAAGTTGTGGGGGCTGCAGGGGGCTGAAGCGTTGCATACCTCTGTGTATGTACAAGGAGTAGCCTTTCACCTCTCAAGCTCTGTGCTGCCTTTGTCTTTGCAGAGGGGGACATAAATCAACAGAAGTCCAGCACAGGAATCAACAGTGACCAGAAACTCTAAATGAATACAGAAAGAGGAGGGACAAGGTGAGTCGAGACGTAGTTCTGCAGAAAGATTGTGTTCAGTTGCTTCATCGAGACATTCGTTCTGAGAGTGAGAAGCCAATTCTCAATCCCCTCTTCTACTCCCAAATGTATGTAAAGTGCCGAGGCAGGATTTATGTTGACTTTACAACATGTTCAATTCACACTGTCTGGCAGACAACGAGGAGACTGAGTGAGCACAAGACATAGATAAGGCAAAAGAGGGAAGAGGAAAACGATTCTCTTTTTCAGCTCTGCAGAAGGAAAACCTGGACAGGAGTCAGCTAGGAAAAGACATGCATGAAAGTCCAACCTTTCAAAGAAAAGTTGCCGGTATTATCCATTGTGTTGTCACACAAAGGTCTAAAGTATAAAAAAATAAAGAGTGTAGAGTATAAAAAACTAATGAAAAGCATTTTTTTTAATGAAGAGGCATCCTGAAAAAAACTAATTCTATCAATCAATCAGACGTGTAACACATTTCATTGAGGGCAGTGCTACAGTTGAGTGACAAACACATGAGACTAACTAATACATTAGAAATACAAATAGTCAAACAAAAAAACTAATATAATTAGAGGTGTGAGTATGATTTAAATGTTGTATTAATTCTATCATAATATAACAGTTTGGAGCTTTGTTTTAAACATGAAATCAATTAGACCTCAATGCTTTTTCCAATAAACCATAATCCTTTGGTGTATTTGACCAAGCTCACACCTGTATTTAAAATCAGTGTCTGCTAGAGGAACGCTTATCTCTGTCAAAAGTTAGTAGTTAAATATGTAGGCAACAGTACAATTTTTTTTAAGACGTATTCGCCAATCGCGTTCAAACAGGCTTTGATCGCATGCAGATGAACAGCTTGTGTGGAAGCAAAAGAAGCAGAACGCATCGGCCGAAATGCAATCCCGTAATCCACCAGCTATCCTCTGATAATGAATAAGCTTTTTATTGGTTTAGAATTAACTTGTAAACCGGCTACTTGCTGGTCGTACACGACTTTCAACTCCAACTACAGTCTGCATCTCAAGTTGCTAATCCCACCGTGAACAACGAGCATGGAAAAGAAAGTATTGGCCTGGATATCCACTGACTTCACCAGAACCATATACATTTCCCTCCCCTCGCCCAATTGCTGATTGGAGGATGGCAGACTGCAAATGTTCCTCCATGCAAATGATTACAGACGGCTGGAATCATCATGAAATGTTTAACATGGGACGATGCTAAAGTTTGCTCAACAGCACCAAAAAAAAAAAAAAAAAAAGGATGGCTGAGGCAGATGGGAATTTAGTGAATTTTTCAGGTACTTAGTCATAATTCGAAAGTATTACAATTTTGACATGCGTGTAGCGCTAGAGGAAAAGTCAGGGGATCGCCAAAGTCATCAGGATTCATTCTCGAGGGACCAGGATTATTTGCACAAAATGTCATGGCAATCCATTAAGTCGTTTTTATTCTGTCTGGACCACAAGCCACTAAAACCTGATGCAGTCTTTTAGTAACTTTCATCCCCTCCATATACCTTCAGGGGCAAAAAAAGCCAAGCATTTTCAAATTGTCCCCATAATGATTTTAAATTATATTTTTGTGTTGGACTTGTTTATTTGCCACTGTATTATTGATTTAGATTCAACTTGAGCTGTAGCTTAAATGTATATAATGTGACAAAGAAAGAAGGTCATGTAATGTAACACACTGTCAACATTGAAGTGTTTAATCGCTCATCTTCAACCACAGCTGTCACTCTCAGAGCTGTAGAACAGAAGTGATGATGTTTCTCAGCTTGTACACACACACACACACACACAAACACAAACACGTGCAGACATACAGAAACATACACTGTTTCCTACAGCAACATGTCCCGACAGGTGTAGATCCTGTACACCTGGAGGTTTTACATGCTGCCGCTGTACCATTACATAAGAGTTTTCAGACGGGGGGGTAAAGCATTCTTACAAGCTGATTCACAAGCGTAAAAACATTATGAAACATGCGAATGAGTAGTCAGCTGAGGACGACTTTGACAAGGGAGCGAATCAGGAGGCCTTAAATCGATTTAAGACCAGAGCAGGGCCGAGACAGGTGTGAGCAGCTTCCCAGGTGCACCTCCACAGGCCATGTAGTAGACCAGTAATCAGCAGGCAAGGGTTGTAATGACAGGTTGCTGTTCTCAGTGAGCTGCACACACACACACACAGACACACACACACACACACGAACAGAAGCGCATACAGTTATAACTCAGAGGGACATTTGCACGCACACAGTTTTATCACAACAGGCATTTTGCCTTCTCACCCTTCTCACACTCTGTGTGCCTCTCCCTCGTCGACCACTCAGACATTTTCACAACTCCGCTCGGATCTGTCACCTACTATCTCACAGGGCAACACGTACGCAATAAACTCAAACAGCAGCTGTGCGGTTATATAAGCAGCTCCCAGCCTGTCTGCAGACCTGTAGACCTCCAGCCACTAGGGTCAGATCAAAGGTCAGACAACACTTCCAATGCAAAAGAAAGAATACAAATCCTATTGTTTTTGATTAGAACAGAAACTATGTTATTGTAGTTTAGTTTTTCAGTGGTTTCCTTGAGTTGAACTGGTGTAAGAAGACATAAATTATCATATGTTGTGGCAGCTGGGCATATTTTGCAATTTATTTTAAAAGAGGATCAAGCTGCTTGGTAAGAAGTAGAAGCAAAGAAACTTCTTGGAGATTTTTAACAATGCAAAAAAAAAAGAAATCTAGGCCTGAACCATAAATATAATCATTTCCATCTATATTTCGTGTTTTTTTTTAAACATCATTGTTGCTTATTCAATTTGGCAGCGATGACCAGATGTCCCTTTTCCCTTCATTTGAAATGCAATAATGCACAACAATTGATTTCTTAACACATACTACTTTTAAAAAGTTCAAACACACAAGTGTATTGCAGTAACCACAAAGTGGAATGTGTTACATCCGCACCTTCTTCGTAAAACAATTGTATTCAAGGTGTTTGGGATACAACCTGTTTCTGATACGGTGAGTGTGTGTTTGCATTCGGTCAAAGAGACGATTGATCGATGTAAGAGATTTGCGAAAGGCTTCATTTATCAAAACCAGCCTAAAGTCACCTCTCGGTCGACTGGCAGATGAAAAGAACATTTGCCACCTGTGTGCTTTTATCTTCAGCTGCTGTTAATCTGAGAGGAGGGCGGGGGGGGGGGGGGGCTCGTCTGTCACCGACTACATGTTTGTTAAAACATGCAGCCCCTGCTTTCCCTCAGTATTGGGTGTGGTAACGGCACATTGTGTCCTCAGTACAGAAAACACACCCCATACTTAGCATCAGTACACCCCCCCCCACCCCCCCCTATTCTTCCCCCATCTACATTTCCATCATGGCGATGTCAAAAGTGCAGTGAAGCGAACAGCGAGCCGATCAGGCCTCGGGTCTCGTCAGGATGTCATTATGAGATACCAACGTCACCGCGTGCTATTTTTAACTTTGTCCTTTCCCGACTGGACCGCAGTCATAGCCAAGCAAGCCACAGTGTTGTTTGTGAGACCCTGAAGTTGAGTTGGTTACGCAGCAGGGGGGGGGGGGGGGCAAACTGTCTTGCAGCTTGTCTCAGACACATGTCTGCTGGTTACAAGCCCCGTCACAACATATTCAACAGCGCTGCAGGGAAAAGCTCTCGTCTGTGAGATGCTGTGTATTCATGGCGCTCTCAATGTGGGAGTATACGACTGCAGTGACCGTCCTATGTGACCCGGCTGACCGTAAACACACACCGGGCCTAATCTTCGGGGGCCTCCGTAAGCTGCACCGCAAAACAGGACCCCTGACATAGGAGCTGCGTTGAAGGAAATAATGAGTTGACCATATTGGACGTACGCCGTGTGAATTAAAATTCCGCTGAAAAGTGGGAAATGAGAACACTAAATTATCACGTTGGTGCTGTTATGGTTCTTTAAGTAGCACAGACATGAGTAGAAGGGGGTAATAACACAGAACCAAACGTCCCTCTGAAGGTGACGCAGGAATGTGTGATGAACATATATCGGCCACAGGCGGTCCCTATCGCCTCCATGATGACAGGTCCTCAGCAGCCCTCAGGCCTACAGCGAACACTCAAGTCCGATTGGCAGCTTTGCTCTTACATAAGCTCCGGAAATTCTGCAGCCGCCACCACGACCGCTTCAGAGCTCAGTACGGAAAGAAAGCTTTTGTCTCTGAACAAAGCCCAAATGCCACATCTGTCAGAAACACACATATCCTCTTTCCATCCTCTTTTACATCGATACCGAGCACGACCCGGGCAGGCCTAATGATCTACAGCGCGAGGGAAGAAAAGTCGGTTGCGAGGCAATTGTGTTTGTATAGACTGTGGGTTCCGCTGAGAGGAAGCTATGGGTGGCAAGAGGAGGAGGAGAGAGGTGAGAGGATGTGGGGAGGACAGTTGCGGCTTGGCAGAAGCCGCTGTGGGTGAGCGTCAGCCCGGCGTTGGCTGGAAGATGGAGTACATCATGTTATACACTCCTGCATTTGAGGGTTTTTATAGAGTGAGAGTGAACGAGGAAGAGAGTGATCATTATGGCTCCTGGAATAGCATAATTAGAGAGAAAGGCCTCGCAGTCTCAGTGTCTGTGCCTCTGTGTGTCTGTGTGTTTTTGTGTGTGAGTGTTGTTTTTCTCGTTCTCTGGGGAATGACACATTAGCATCTCAGTTACATTTATGTAACACTGGTTTACTTCTTCGTACTCTTCTTCACTTGAAGGTACACGTTCAAGACATGCACGGCCAACACCCACCACGCACAGAGTAGGATGTTCATTCATTTGGTCAACTCATGACAAGATTAATAAATGGTATGGTCCACTTTAGGGGTGTCTGAGATCGTATTTTAAAGATTCTTCCAGGTACGCATGTAAGGAAGATACTGTTATATTAGTATGTACAAGCTCTGTAGTGCTAAGGGGAAGTCAGGTGCAGGTTTTTCATGTGTTTTACGAGATAAAAACAACGACCTCCTGAGGGAAACACCAGTTTTTGTTTGACTCATCCACCACCACTAATCACATCACTCCGGCCTGCCCTGTGTGGGTTTTTTTGTCGTCTCATGATTACGGCGATTACTTACAAATAGATGATTTTGTGGGAAATCTACAAATTACATTGCATTCAATGTTGTAGGTGTAACTACGAACGCTGTATGAGAACCACAAGCTGAAAAAGAAACCCAGCCAAACAATTGTTATTGCTATTCAATATTATTTTCCTAAACTCAAAAAAAGTCGAGGCATTCTCTTGAGTTGATATCCTGTAAGTTGATGTACTGATGTCAAATCAAATCAAGGTTTTTAGCTCTGTCATTTTAGTGCGTCTGACTGGAAACGCAGGAAATGTTTCATCAACAACTTTCAAATAAAAATCCAAAGGCTCTTAATGGAAATAGTCCAATAAGTAAAAGACAAATGAAGTAGCCCAATCATCACATCTCATCAGTAAAATGTGGCCGTGATAGCGCTTAAACGCACATCAAGGAACATCAGGAAATAGGAAGTGAACACTTTGTGCAGCTTTGGACGTCAAATTGATTTTCTCCCTGGAACACAAGCGAAATCAGACCGCTTCCAAAGTTAATGCCCCACAATTTCCGTTTGCAACGGGCAGATTAAATGCTTACAAGTGCACAGTCACGCTTTAACACACACTGTGAGCTAATTGCACACATGCGTGTGCGTGTTCACACTCAGGCACACACCGCCATTCTCCACCGCCAGCTTGACTCGATTAGCTTGCTGCGGCGTGTGAAGCCGCTCTGCTGATGAAAGACAAGGAGCTCGATCTGTCCCTGCCGCACGGGCAATACATTGCACAGCAGTTTACACAACAACGGAGCACTGAAGTTGGTCTTCATTAGAGGGATTAGAGGCCTAATCTAAAACACTGTTCAAGTCTCTCATCCCGAACCCTAAACAGCCTCTCCGGGGGGAGGGCCCTTCGCTCCTACACCCACCATAACATCTCAGACTTCAAACACTCCATCTGTAACCCCAACCTCTGGGAGCTATCCCCTCTCTCTCTCTCTCTCTCTCTCTCTCATCGACCCCTGTCTCAGGGCGAGGGGTTGCAGAGGGTGGTGGACCCCATGTGATGGCGCAGCTGTGGAATGATTTATTGCTGGGTTAATTGTTGGGTGAACGGGAATCGTAGCCATAGGCTGCGAGCTCTGGTTTGATTACGGGTTGACTTGCTATCAGATTGTAGCATACAGTCGATTAGCTTAGACTGAGAGCCACGGGAGGAGAGGTTAGAGTCCAGGTAATCGAGGGTGTCCTGCTCTACTGCAGTCATTAAGGGTCATTTGTTTTGGACTTCCTGTTCTGACCAGCTGCATGCTGTTTGTCCACCATAAAGCTGCAAGGATCAATGGGCCTCGAACAGCCGGCTGATGACTTTGACACTCAAACATGTCATTATGTGTCTCATGTGGTCTAAAGAATGTAACAGTATGAATCCATGGGGCAATCTGGCCATGGAAATAGTTTTGGGTTTCTGTGCTGGAAGGTGCTTGTGGTTTGGAGTATTTTGCTGCTGCAAAAATAATGAAGTGATTGGAATTTCGACTGTGTGGCTCAAAACTTCACTAAACATACAACTAAACATCTCAACGGTTTTCTAAAAACAATTTATCCATTACTACTTACGTTTATAAATGTTATAATCTCACACTGATGGACTTTTAATGTATATGTCATATGTTTTTTTTTATTTTTGTGTACATGCTGGGACAACAGATTCTCACATTACTTTTCATTGTACGCTATCCCGGCAAAAATAAACAATAAAATAAAATATATTTTATGACTATAGCACTTCATAACAGAGTCAATAAATCCCCAGAAAGCTGATTATAAAATATAGGCTTTTAAAAGTGGTTTGAAAGTAGAAACAGGGTCCAAAAAGATCGTGCTGTGCTCAATGGGTAAATCTTGGGATGCGCTAAACAAACAGACTCGAGTGGCTCTTGAAGGCAGTGTTGAAACATCAAACATGTGCAAAAGAACAAACCACAGGCGCTCATGCGTTGCAGGTTTGTGTAGTTTGGATTAAAAGCCTGTATTGATCACATGACTATCATGAAATAGCATTGATTCTTTATTAAGAATTAACTAAATAAACGTTTAACTTCTGTTAAATAGTGTCAAATTCCCTTGAGTTAATGTGTTTTGATATCTAATACAATCTGCCACTTGTTGCTCTAGTTATCCAATCAACATACATTTCTGAATGAATGCATAAAAAGCACAGGCTCAGACATGAAAGGCAAAAAGAATTTACTGCAGCGTTAAAATCTAGAGCTTTATATAACAATATAAATCCACAAACCTCTCTCTGATCATTACTTCTCAGAGGAACTTCTTCCTGCTGAGGAAAACATTTGTAAAAGCAGGTGTTTTGTTTATTTTCCCGTATAATACTGACACCGTTTCTGTAAAGAGATGTTTTTTAAATCCAACATATTCTAAAAAAGCTGAAATTTCAAAGACAAATGTGTTAAAACCTCAACAAACTAGCCTGATGGCTGAATCACCTGAGCCTCTGTATGTATGTCAGACAGACTATATGAGATCGTTTGTGTAGCTCAAATTGCCACAGAGGGAGAGTGAAAGAGAGGCTAGGATAGACGGAGCAGTACACGAGTTGGTATAATCACGTCTGGGGATATGAAGCTAATGGACTGCAAGCTGCTGTTTCCTGATATAATTTCCTGATATAACTGCAATCCGCAATCATCCTGCTCTGCATCATGACTGACCTTATAAAAACACATTTCTGGATAGAAACTATTATACAGTTTCGACCTTTTTATCCCTTAACTTCTGTTGGAAAGTATTTAAACAAAATTGCTCAGTATTTGGACGGAGGGGAAAAAAAACATACAAAGGTTTTTGCACTCCCTCCTGCTCATTAAAAGCATATAATGGACTGAAGAAGAAATGTCAACTTTAATTTCTGTTTTTAACACATGAAAACCTAAAACAGACTTTGGATCGTAAGGGTGTGGGGTGGAGACGGAGGTGATGGTGCACATAATGGAAAATCAGCTGCCACATTTTTAGCAGTGCTGATTGGATTGCTTTTGGCGTGGCTCGCCTTAACACCACCCTGGAATCTATACCTTTTTTTTTTATTATTTCCCATAATATGAGTACTGGCAGAAGCACACAGAAAAGGCATCCCTGTGAAACCATGCTATAGCTGTGAAGTAATCTCCCAAATACGTCCTTGTTAGCCCCGAGTCCAGCTGACACTCGCTGGGCTTTCATCCAAGCTAAAAGTACGTCTCCTTTTCTTTCATCTCTCCTCCCTTTTATTCAGCATGTGAGAGCTTTACTGGGTGCTGCTGGTCCGTGGCCGAACTGAGGCCTTAAGCCCCTCTCCTGTAAAGAAGTGGGATGCCAAACATCCTCTGATTTACAGCTTGGAGCACACGCTATGCCTTTGCTCCTATGGGCTATAAAAGGCAAATGAGAGCGAGATGTCCAGATCCCGCTTGCTATATTAACCTACATTCTTTCCAATGGAGTAGAGTGGCTGCACGTACTGACTATAACCACATGGTGGAAAGAGGCAAAGCGTCCAGGCCCCCGACATAGAGCTCACGTGATGGTTGGGGATATAGCGGTCTGATCAAATCAGCTGCTGACCAACTCTTGCATGCTGCGTATAGAGCGACATTCCTTTTCTGCTACACAACACTGGCTGCACAGCCCCGTCTGGCCTCAAATCATATGAAATATTTCCTCAGGTGTTTAAAGCAGGAACAGCTGAGGACCCGAGTGACAAGAAGTCAAAAAGAGGAGAGCCAGTAGGATCCATGTTCAGCGTCTACACAACCATGCTAGCCAACACATTCTCGCCCCGGAGCATCAAATACTGCAGCTCGGTCGACGCTCCGAAGCTTTAAACCATGACGCACTATGAAAGCCTGCGGTGTCAGTTTTACACGTGCCAGTGATGGCTTGCCAATGTACACTCGTTGCATGCGGCGTCTTTTAAAAATAAACTGCACGTTTTCATAAAATGTCGAGGCAAAAAAAAAAGCAGACTTTGACTAACAACACACAGGGCTAACGGCACGAACAACTCACGTTAGCGTCAACCTTTATGTGCACTTGAATAGTTTTGCACAGGTATCCTGCCTCAGTGCATCGGATGTCATTACGCTGAGGACCACTCACTGTCCGAGCTGCGATCAGGGTAAAGTTAAGGGATTACCAAAGCAGTTGCAATTCATCCCGACGTCCCTTCAATTGTTGTTTCCGAATTTTCACCACAAATGTCAAGCTGCTTGTGACGTTGAAGGGGATGATCGAGAATCATCAGGCATGAATGTTTGTACAACATTTCAGGGCGATCCATCCAATGGCTATGTCAGTCTGGAACAAAGTGGGAGACTTTGGCATCCATGGAGCCACATTGCTTGCGTGGCTAGAAATCTGCGAGTTAAAAGGGAAAACAATTGGAATCGAAACCAAGGGGTACATTAAGAGAAAGGTCCTTGTAATCCTTTGAAGCACAGCACATCAGGCCCCTGTCGAAGATGCCGCCAACTGCCTTAACCCCACCCGTTCCTCTCAGGATTAGCTTTGCTATGATTTAGCGCCGTTTCTCACTGGCCTCTGGAATGCGACGGATGACGGATCTATTTTCCTACATTGTTTCACCTGCTCTAAATGGAACCACATGCTGCACAGGACCGCCTCTCCTCGGGCCGTAATTGGAAGCACATGCACATTGAAGCCAAGAGTAAAACGGAGCGGCCACAACTGACAGGTCCACCTCCCCTCCCCACCCTCCCGGTCTGGGGTGCCATTTTGGTCCGGACCAAGTGGCCGGGCCACAGTGCAGAGCCCGAAAGAATTGATTGAACTAACTGACCTGGCAATACGCGTCAAATTCAGTTCACTGGGACGACTGTATCGAGTGTCTCCTGCGAGTCTCTCGGGCCCTCGGACTGAAATTTGAGTGACAGTTAAACGTCTACTGAGGACGGAGGCCTTGACATTGAGTCTGACGTGCTTTGAGAACACAAGCGGGGCTGAACTGTTCATTCGCCACGGTCTGTAATGTCTGGAAAGGACAGGCGATGGATTCAGGGCCGAAGTATCGTCGACTCTTACATCACTGCAAGATTGCATAAGGGGAGAATGTATGATATTTGTTAACCTCATCAGTCACGTTAATTTAACATGTCTGTCAGTGATGTATGGGACCATTCAGTGATATCTAGAGGGAGAGAAACTGAATGCTCTATATTCAACCAAACCGAGGGCTTGTTGGCAGAGGTTTTTAAACAGTTCAGCTGTTCTGGTACGCATTTTCTGTACAATTGTGTTTCACAACACGATGGTCTTTATGGTTTCTGCACATTTGTTGACCTAAAAGTTGGAACGGATTTGTTGATTTGATCATTTAAACTGTCCTCGGGCGTTATGAGTGATGATTGAAGATGATGATGATGTATGGTTTGACACTTGAAGAATGTCTAAAGTCAGTCCGCGTTCCTAAATGCAGCTCACACAAGTGTGTTATGGAAACTACAAACCATTAGAAATGTACTTTTCAGTGAAGTAAATCGGCATAGATGTGATTTTAAGGATTTTTAATGAGTTGATTAAACTTTATTCGTGGAAAAAACATAAAATATGGAAAAACCTTTAGCATTATCCATCAATCTAGACTGTAAACCCTCTCCATGCTTCTATGAAAAGAAATTAACATGAACAAATATGATGAATTTAATCATGAGAGAGGTGAAAAGGGTTTTATGTCCTCTTTTCTCTGAGCCAATTTGGAGCATTAAATGAGGCATGCAGGTTTGAAATTCAGATTAATGAAGTCAGAGGTTGGTATTCCTGTAAATATTTTTGTAAATTCACTTGGCAGCAAAGTGCCTCATTTCCATTTTTTCTCAGTACAAGATTTAAATGGCCAGAAAAGTCATTACCGGGAATATTGGGCACGCAAAACCCCCTTTTTCAGGTTTCAGCCTCATTATTGTGAAAACCATGAAGTAGTGTCCGTGATTGAGCCCGACATCGTTTGTAAGATCATCAGAATATAAACACGTGGGCCTCTAAGTGGCTTGATTGCCATGAAATAAATGGCAAGGATTTTTCCACCAAAACAGTGATTAGCTCCCTGTAACAGGGTCCCTGTTACAGTTATTGGGCTCGATGAGTGACTCTGGCGCCAAAGATTAGTGCAACTCTCTGGCTTCACAAGTCAACAGGAGAAGATTGTGAGAGCTGCTGGCTGGTTTTAACTATTGTATTACTCATTTTTCATGGATTACACAGAGTGAATGTAGATATCAAGCAAACACAGTGTTTGGTTCTGACTCTTGCTGGCTGCAAGGTTAGCGCTTGGGCTGCAGTGACATCTAGTGCTCACAGTTGGAGTTACAGCTACAATTTTATGACGAGAGGTTAGTTTTATGTTCAAGCTGCAGAGGCCAATGTTGTTCTGAATTCAGACACAATGCAAAAAAAAAGGATACATGGATATTTTATTATTGTTTTTTTCTATTTGTAATGTTTCTGTATGTTTCTTATCCAATGGTGACAGCATGTAACAGTCAAGTGAAAGAAGAAATTCAATTGAATCAAATCAAATAAAGATAAATGCCATATGAACCTGGACAGTTGATCAAAGAAGAAAAATTGGATTATTAGATTAAAATTGTATGTTGATTGTATGTCACTATACAATCCAAACCCCTCAGTATTCTCTTTGAAGGACACATCAGATTCAGAACCAGGTATGTTTCACATCCGAGGAATTTGTGCATACATAAACAAACAACAACAACGAGCACAGTGCAAGAAATAGAAACATATTAAACATTTTGAATCAGATGTAGAAGAGTTTAGCACACAGCTAATAGCTACTGCAAACAGGAAATGAACCAACACAGTATAAAGCCTCATATCCATTGTGAATTAATAGAATTATGACTGAGGTGTGGTTAGGATTAACTAAATCACTTGGTTGTGGTTCGGGAAAGATTGTTTTCACAGTTAATAAAAAGGCACATTATAACTATCCTGACCTCCAAACCTGCCTGTCTGCCTCTGTAGATGTAACAGAGCACACAACCTCCTGGCTGTGGTGGTATAAGTCTATTATCCTCAGCCCTCTGTCCCTTGGTGACTTATTAGCAAAGCTCTGATTTATCTTGCTCAGTATGACATGAGCATCTTTTATTTCAGTCCTTAGTTACTGCACCGACTGCATAATAGGATGCAGGATCACTGGAGGGACTGCTGCTGTGCAATGAGAGACAGGACAGAGTTCACATCTCCACAGCCCCTCCTGCTCGTCCTTCTGCCGCCTTCATACACTCCCAACTCAGTCAATTACCGAGACGGAGCTGTGATTGATTTCGTTGCAGGCAGACTAAAAGCCCTGGGTTCAATAATAGCAAATGTTCTCTTGAGCAATCCTCACTTTTTGAGGCAGTCCGTCTTTGAGACTCACTAACAACACTTGTAATCGCTTAAGTCTCGGGCTTATTGATTACAAAAAGGCAGATACATTTCAACAGGGACCACGATCATTAACCACAGCAGTGCGAGGACAATATAAAAGACTTTATTCAGAGAATAATTGAACCAGAGGATCACGCAAGAGTTTCAATCTCCTCATCTCAGCATCATTGATAAGTTAGGTGATATGCCTGTCTGTTTGAAGAGTGCATTGACACCATTGATGAGCAGGTCCTTAAAGCGTAAGTCTGAATGAAAGACGCACAGAACATGAGAGAGAGAAAATAGCCTTTAAAATATGACTTTCACCAAACAAACTCGATCGCCTCAGTCATGACCTTTCATAAGTATGACATCATACAGCCGTAAAAAGCATTAAGAGACACTTGTGGGTTTGTATCGACCACTCCAGATATTTTCCAGTGGGTGAATAGGCAAGATTAAAACAATTCACAGCTGCTTTGACCTCAATTGGTTTCCATATATTTCCGCCATAATGTGCCACGAGACCTGAAGGATCTTATATTTCTAAACATTAAAGAAGAATATGGAGAAACATTTGCTTTCTTGCCAATAATTCAATGAGAAGATTGATGCCACGGGCCGCGGTGTCCATATTCTCATCTAATTCTCAGTGAGAAAGCAAATAAGCACATTCCCCAAAATGTCTACCTACTATTTCACAACGTATGTGAGGTCCCTAAGCACACCCAACCACTGCAACATTTTAACAACAGCTTTTTACAACTACCCCACACTGTGCCACAGCGGCATTTTAATGTAGAGCGATTTGCTTCCCATTCTGAACTCTTGTCCCTGTTAGATTAATTGAATAGGTTAAAGGCAACGACATCCATCATATACAGGAGGAACAACCATAAAGGGCAAAGAGGGGCTGATAAAAGAGGAAGAGACAGATGGAACGACACGCTGTAAAAGCCAAAGGCCTCTGGTATGAACGGACAGGGATACTGAGGCCGTAACAGGGAGGAAATGTAGACACCAAAAAGTATAATGTCTCAGACGGGCTTCTAAATCACTCAGCGCTGTGGCGCTGTAGGCACACTGCAGCTCTCTCTTTTTTTTTTGTAAATGCTGTAGACTACACAGTACATTAAGTAGCTCTTTGCAGCTGCAGTATATTCTGCCTGAGCAGTGTAAATGCTGCGACGACGTGAGCTGACAAAAGATTGCCTTGGATTTGAAAGACACTTCATGAAATCCCATGGTAAAAAAAAAGCAGCCGATAACTTGCGACAGAGCTTGGCAGCTTGTGGGCGTCATTCTGGTGAAAACAGACAAACAGTGAGCAGTAAGCTTGTGTTCAGGCGTGGTGAAATAAGTCTCTACGTTTATGCAGCTGGTCAGTCAAGGCTACACACATACACAGGCGTATAAAGCGTTTTGTGCATCGATGAAAGAACATCTCTTGAATCTCAAGTGTTTCATGTTGGCCTATTTCCACTCTCCTCTGGCGTCCTAGTGAGTGGAGGATGTTGTACATTCATTAGAAGAGAGCGCCGTCAAAAGCCTGGCTGTAAAATGACCTTGGCCGCTAATGTCCGTCCAGCTGTATTGTGTGTGTTTTTGTTGTTTTACGTTGACAATGCACTGGTGATATTCTATATTTTTCCTTTTTTCAACAAATTCCACGGGAAAAAAAGCCTTCGAATTGATGCTTCACACAAATGTACAGTAATTAAATAGGATGGATTACATAGAGAAGAACAACATTCACAAGAAAGTGTGACACATCATGTATGAAATAGATTGTACTAAAAACAGTTACAAAGCAATGTCAATAAACGGTAAGAGAAAATGAGGAACAATAACACAAAGTCACCACCTCGGCCTCTCTTTGAATGTTTTACATATTTCTGCAACTGAACACAATTATATTTTATGACTTTAAAAAAGTATTTTTTTTTCTGTTGCACATTAGAGCCCATAGTATGTTGTGATATAAGAATCAACTCAATTGTGTTTCTGAGAAATATGTTCAGTGTGTTAAGTGTGAATTGCCGAGAAGCACTCAAATCAGAGCTACTTAGGGGAAATAAACAACATGCAGCAGAGAGAGAGAGAGAGAGAGAGAGAGAGAGAGAGAGAGAGAGAGAGAGAGAGAGAGATCCTGTAAGTAGCATGAGTCATATGCTACACACCACCAGTCAGGAGGTAAGTGACGACCCCGTGCAGGTGCACGCTGGTAGACACCCAGACATTTTGGGCCATGGAGATCTTGTTGTACTAGCATTTAGACCCATCATTAAAATCAGTGTCATTTAACTCTCTTCTGTTGCAGCAGGTTGGTTGGTTGAAATCATTTCTGTTTTCATTAACGTTCTGATGTTTTGTGACGCATTATGTGTTTGCCGCCTTTCTGCGAAACTCTGACTCTGTCTCCTCCACACCATGAATCATTGATGGCTTCCGAAAAAACAGAAATAACTGAGCAGTGATTCTTATTGCAGAGGGCTATTGGGAATGTCTGTGTCCCCCAGACAGTAAGTTAGTCAGTTGTCTGGGTGTCCCGTCTCCTCCCGAGAAAGAAAGAGAACGTTCCAGTGGCGTGACCAAGAAGAAGCCAAGATGGCTGTCACGGTGCCCGTCTCTGCCTCCCGCAGCCAGCCTCCGGGTGGGCGCTTGGCCGCTCCGGTCTTCTTTTTTTAGCAAAGTGAAGGGTGATGATGGACGCTGTATGCGGACCTCAGCTGCGCATCCCTGCATCACTGCGCCACCCATGGCGCCGTGAAGCAGCATCCTCAGATCCCCGGCAAGCTGTGGACACCTTACTCACTGACGGGGGCAAAGCGACTTTAGTCAGTGTTTATTTATTCAGCCAGGATAGGAGCACCCAGATGCTCTTGGCCTGTAACATGAGGGTCCCTAGGTTAATGAATATGCAGGCTCCTGTTGAGACAAAGAACAGAGTCATTGGCATTGTGTGAGTCTTCACTTTCAGAGACCAAATACAGAAGAGCAGGTGATGTGAATTGCTGAACAAGCAGCCTTGTATATTTTAATATTTATTTTGAAGTACCTGTGTTTTGTTCGCTTCAGTGGCTGCTAATCTGCAAGAGGGGGGTAAACAGAATCAGAGCCAGGATATTAATAGGACAATTATTTGACAAGTTTCTTTTTCTTGTTTTTCCTTTCTCTTTGTCAAGTGTGTGCTAAAAAAAAAACACCCCACGCACTCATCCAAGCGGTTTAAGCTACCAGAGGATGAAACCAATCAATCCATTGTCATGTTTGACCTTGATGAGCTCATACATGGGAGGCAAGACACAGGCTGAAATCCTTCAGCACTGCATAATACAAGAGCAAGGTAGCAGAACACATCGTCCTTGTCCCGGAGTCCGCCATGGAGTCCGCCATGTCGTACCTCCATGTTTCTACAATAGCCCAGAATGGACAAAGCAAACAACGGCTCTGGAGAGGCATAGTTCTCCTTCATGCTTTGAAAGGGTATTCAGTTTGTTGCAATCGGCAAGCTCATCACTAGATCGCACTTAATCCTACACACTGCTCATTTTGGTACGGATGTTCCGTTTGGGTTAAAATATCTACAGACGTGGCGTTACTTAAACACGGAAGTCCTAATTTAACATCCTAATTTAACATCCGCTGTCCTGGTTTTCAATTGCATAAATTATATCCAAATTCATTACATGGGTATGAGAACAGCCTGAAGAAAACATACAATAGGGAGATAAAATATTATTTGTGGTACTTTGTACTGTCACGGTCGAAACAAATGCTGTGAACCAAATGAATCTTCACAGCTATGAGTACCCAAACTGTAACAGTAAAGGGTATGCTTCTTATTAAGATGCAGTACAATTAAAGGTCAGATAAAACCCCAAATGCTCGAGGCAAGCAGGCACATGTTTCATGGGGTGGCAATTTAGCCACTTGGGATTATTTCTCTCTACGCCTTTAGCTGCTTCTCTACCCGATGCTCTTCAATGATCCAGAATGTGAAATGCACAGTTCAGTGTTACAGACCTTTACATGTCGACTTGGACTGACTGGCAGCGACAGCGGTCAGGTCTGCTGGTAGACCTACATATACGCCACCATAGTTCCTGAGAGGAGAGGAGAGGAATGTCGCAATTAGAAGACCAGTCACTGATTGGATTATGTTGTTGAGGTTCTCAATTGAATACAGCTACTCCTTTGAGAAATGCACTCGCTTTCTAACCTTTCGTGGAAGATACCATGTCTGTTTTTGTGTGATGTTGTAATGCATTAAAAAAGATAATTAGGTGTGCCTGAAATTTTTGCATCTTTTCATCAAACGTTTGGGCATTCAGCGATTAGAAATAAACATTAACTGGAACACCAAGCCATCATTTATCTTATTATTATAATACGAGTGCTTGTCAAAATGCCCTCTAATCAGGTTCCATCATCTGTATACGACCAAAGCAACTTTGCAATTACACAGCGCAAGTGTATTGAATATGATTTGATTCAAATACACTCACCAGCACCAAAACCACAAAAATGAAATTACCTTCTTTTCTCATCGTCTACCAAGGGTTCTTCTGTCCTGATTGAGAGAAGCACAGGTCAGGTCAGCTCTTATGGGAGCACAGAGGACATACAAACTCAACAGCAAACACGCATGCAGTGCACACTGAGGAGAAGCAGTAACAACTGGACAGTGGAAGTGCATTGCTCAGTGGCGTAGCATTCGAGTTATGCTGCATGAGCCCTTTGGGGGATTCTGCGCATTCCCATGTGGGAGTTCAGAACAACTGATGATCAGCTGAATTGCACATTTTTGTTTTTCGGGACTGGAACCAGGCAACTAAACAATCAGTGTTCAATGTTCTCTGTTTTTATGTTATTTTGTTGTTGTCGTTTTGGGGGGTTCTTTTTCAGGGCCTGACATGAAGCTGTTCCACCCACTTAGTTTTCCAGCGAGCAAAATATTTTGGGGTGTAGCATTCTTTTAATCTTGCGTTCACCTTTGTGTGTGTGTGTGTGTGTGTGTGTGTGTGTGTGTGTGTGTGTGTGTGTGTGTGTGTGTTGTCCGCGGAAGCTGTGATTAACAGTGAGTCAGTGATGTGCTACTGTCAGCTCTCATGAGTCCTATACTGACTGTTCAGATGGTTATCAAGGAACACACACACACACACACACACACACACACACACACACACACACACACACGCACACACACACACAGATTCCAGGAAATGCTTTGGAAATGCTGCCCTGCAAAGCTTTTATACATGCTGACTGTTAATGGCAAAAGACAACCGGTCCTCCGTAGAAAGATTTCTGAATTACATTTTATAAATCCAAAAAGAGTGGTTAGACAAGAACCAGCGGGGCCCAGATTTCAGGTTCTAGTATCCATTAATTTAATTAAAGTCGGTATCTTTCAATCTTAGTATTTTGGTATTTTGTAAAGCACAGATGATGCAACTTAATTTTATCGGTACCAAGCTGTGGATCAATACAAGTCGTATTTCTGCCAACATACAGTATGTATTGAAACATCATGAAGGAAATAACTATATCACTCAATATCACACGTGGGGGCAATAAATGAAAGAAATCTGCATTTTCAACTCACAACTAAATTTGCAAGAAAATATACTCATCAGTGTGTACTGGGATACTTCTAAATCAGTGTGAGAGTGATTTTCACAGTTTCCAACTCTGTGTTTGGATTTTTTAAATTTATTTCAGTTGCCCTTTTACTTTGATATATAAATGCATATTTGTATAACATTGGTGTAATACCAGTCTGGACAGAAACACTTGAACATTGAATACAACATGGGCAGGTATATCAAGGTGTAAATTGTGAACTGAATGTCCGAAAGGCCACAGATGATGAGCTTCATAAATACTTAAAAAAGTTAGAAAATGACTGATACTTACACATCTTTGGAGACATCTGCTGGCCCTAAAAACAGGACCAGATGTCATTAATCTTTGTTCATAAAAGTATCCCACCAATAAAGGCCATCTTCCATCAGCCATGGGATGTATACCATAGACACTTATAAATACAAACATAGACAGCTATATTTAATACATCACACGTCATAACACAACTCATCAAACAGCTTGCTCCTCCCTGTAGCAGAACTTGTCACAGAACTAATATGTTTAACGGCAAACACTTCACAGGACACTAGTAACACTTCTTTAATTGCTCATATTGACCAAAGTAAAGCTGTGGACCCTCAGCTGGAGGCATTGGAGAGTTCTCCATGAGACCACCTGGTGCTAATCGGGGCAGTGGAGACAAAGGACGTGTGAGGCTTTGGAGGGTGGAGAGCTACAACAGACCGACTGTATTTGTTAAGGCTAAATCAACCAAAAAATATTGTATTTTGTGTTTTTGTCATGTACCTGGCTTAAATACTATATTCAAAATGACTCAATATCTATTCATGCGTTGATTTGTACAAGATGTGCAAGCCTAGCCTAGAAATTATGTTTATATATAGGCTACTACAAATTCTAAACAGCAGGTTTTGAAATAAACCAAATTAAAACCAAATTAAATGTAGTATGAACATAATGAGGAAACATATTGCATCAGCAACGTATCTCCGGTTGCAAAATATTCACTGACAACACAGGGTTAAGGGTTTTCAGCACTCACAGCCCTTGGATAAGGTCAGAGTCTTGGTTTAAATACTTAAAAAGTCAACGGTGACTTAAGTCTCGAGACATGACTTGCTTCATACGAACATTTCAGTGTCAAGGTTCAGTGCTTTATATATACTCATAATTCAAGCAGACAAACTCTCCACAACATCTGTGCAATAAAATAACATAGTTCTGGAAAAACATTAGTGAATATGCTAGCGCCCTGTAGTGACATAGTTGCGAGATTTACACAACATTTCCATGGTTTCTGTGGAAATTGATTTTTTTGTACATCAAGATTATTAAGACTATGCAATTCAAAGCATGATAGTTTTACCTTGTGCCAACTGTGAACCCCACAAACCCCAAACAAATATGTTTTGTCATATCTCACAGATGTTTTACTCTATTATTGCAATGTTTCATGATTTTGTTCATCAATTTCTTCATAAATACTTGTTTTCTTTTTTTTTAATGCTTTTTATAGAACAGATATAATGTTTGCTATGGCTCCTAAATTAATGTATCATACACTACGGGCTCTCTGTTTAAGATTACTCGTATTACATAACTAATACTGTCTTAACACTTATCACCAACATATTTTACATACATGGACCACAGACTGAGTTCCCTGGAGACCCAAATAATAAATTGCTGCAACAAAACAACGATGAAAGCAAATTGTTATTTCTTTTTAAACTACCCCCAAGTCTATTGAATGGAGGACCTCGCAAAGTTTCGACCACAAAAGGGTTGCCTGTTTTACCTGAGGAAGACCATTTGTGGTCCAAATGTGTCAAGTTTATATCATAAAGCAAACACTGTAATTGAAATAGCAGTGTGAAGACAATTTTTTTCTTTTTGTGTAGATCATTACACAAAACCAGCAAAGACTTCCTGACGATTGCCGGGTTTTGTTTAATCAGTTTACCGTTATATTTCGTCCACTCCTTTAGATTACTTCCCTTGTATCTCGTCTTGTTTTACGTCCTGCCTTTGTTTGTTTTCCCGCCTTTG
Organism: Clinocottus analis; assembly: GCF_023055335.1. Lineage (NCBI taxonomy): Eukaryota > Metazoa > Chordata > Actinopteri > Perciformes > Cottidae > Clinocottus > Clinocottus analis. The sequence goes on along the minus strand of NW_027176218.1, from coordinate 5,240,680 downwards.
GGATCGTCTGCCCCGCCCTAATGAGTTTCACCTGCGCCTCGTTATGTCTCTCCTCCCTTTCCTTGAGTACGTCGTCTCTCTTTGCTCCCTTTGTAAATTTTTTGTTTGCCTTTGGACTCTAAGTGTGTCAACCTTTTTGCTTTATTCAAGTATTACTGCCTGCCTGGTCTGCGTTTGGGTCCTTCCTCTACTGCCTGCTCTACAAAACTTCAACAGAACAATCCGACTCAACATCGGCCCAGCAGACGTGATATTTCAGGAGGAACTTCATGACCTGAGACGCTGCTCTGAGTATGGCTGGCAGTGAGTCGGGCTTAGTATTTAATGTTTACTTTAATAGGAAATAGTTCATGCGGACAAATATAATGTAAAGCATACAGTGTAAAATGCCTTTCCGGACACGCATAGTGTTAATCCCAATGCCATTTAACTCTTTAATGGTCAAACAACAAATCATTCTTTGCTGAACCACAGGCTGTCCCACTTAACTTGATTTGAATCAAAATGAGACCACAATGCATTCAGTTGGATGAAAACTTAACATCCTGCTAGAATGTGCAGTAACACGTCATTGATTACCGCAGGGGAACAAAAGCCTCAATTATGCCTTTCAAAAATGGTTCGAATGCCATTCACCATTGTATTAGTGTAGACATGTACTTTCTAAAAGCACACGACAGGAACGAGATATAGGAGCAGAAAACTGAAGAATCTGCGTTATACAGAAAGACAGCAAATTTTATCCTTGTAAAATTGAGTCTGCTGACATGACACAGGGGCCTATTCAGTAGCCTGACAAAAGCTCATTCATAGCCGAGGGTACACATCTGGGTGCATAAGACTAGAGATGAGCCGTGCAACATAGAGTGCACCGAAGCAGTAATTTGAGTTTGATTAGCTTGAAATTAAAAATATTTTCTTGTCTGAGTTTTGCATGGAAGCTAAGAGCAATTTGCATTTTCCTTTAAACCTACAATTTAGCATTTAAAAGAATACACAATTAATATATTATTAATGTTGCACTGTAATGTACTTATTAGGACAGATGGTTTGCATGTAAAGAATTTGTCAATAATTATAATTTCTCCCATGGAGATACATCCTCACAGTTATTTAATGTATTATTATTAACTATCTGTGTCCATCCGCCTGCCCAAGAGATGAGTTATAGTGATTGACAAATATATCTGCTAACAACTACATTGTAGCATGTTGCAAGCAGTTTTAACTGTTTATATCCTGCTTAAAATAGTAAGTGTAGTGACACGGTTAAGCAGTATAAAAACATTTAATCCATGGAATATACCATAATGTAGTTGTACATGGATATAAGGATATTTTAAGTGTAGCACAATGTACAGTATATGTCAATAGGTATCATTTTTACTTCTACTACATACGGTATTTAATAATACATGTTTCTATTATGCCATGCACAGAAGTTATAGTTCTTGAGTGGACGATTATGCGATTCATTTAGCATGTTGTAAGTCATTATTAAATTATTATACTTGTTATAGATGATAAGACTGAGATTATATTGTAACCAAATGAACACATATGTGTAGTGTGTGTAAAATGAGAAGCAACAGGAGCAGGAGGGTTCTTCCATTGTGATCCTACAGAGCATAGTAGTGTGGGGAGACTGTCCTTTGACTCTGGCCTGGTGTCACCTGGCGTGGACAGATAAGTGCCACCATTATTCCCCATTTGTCAAAGTGACGGGATGTCACACGTCTTTGACATTGTGCTAAACGTCGACCTCTAAGACGGAACAGAAAAAAAATGGACCTGCTGCACCCAAATGAACGCAGCTGTGTTCATAGACAAACAAGCCACACCACTCACAACAAACTCGGACATCGAGATGCTGCTCGCAGATAATGTAAACTCATTGTCGATCGAATCCTCAGCACAAGAGAACACCGGGTTATGTTTCCCAGGAGCTCCCTGTGGCTCTGTTAACATGCCTGGCAAGCACTGACCTGCGAGCACAAACACATTTGCGCAAGCACACACCATACTGCTTTAATGGGCAACGGTGGTGAGGTAATCCTGCAGACACTTCAATCGAATTATGTGCTTAATTTGACTTTGACTGTTTGACTTTGTTTAGTATAATTCAAAACAGGTATTGAATCAGGATGAATCCACTAAGAGAGATGTGTGATATGAGGACAAGCCACAGTGAAGCAGGATATCTGTCCTTCTCAAATATGTCCTCCTGGTTTTATGAATGAAACAGTTCCATTGCTTAAAGGTGGGTGTATGTCACTATAGTTATTAGTTATACTGAACAATACATTGAAACCAGTGCAGACACTCCAAGAGAAAGAAAAACATTTTTAAAAAACTGAACCACGAAGGACTCACTTTTTCTGTCAATGTAGGTGTTAAACTTGTGCTACTACTCTGGTTTCTTATGCTAGAATACTGGAGACCCTTCATGATCAACCTGCCACCTTTAGCTTTAGGAGACCACTGCACGCATGACACTGTAGGGGTAAACATTTTGAATTGTTGAGGCACAAACATACATGATGATACACAATTTCCCCCTGAGGATGAATAAAGTATGTCTATACGACTGAGAAATAATAATAATCTGTGAAATAAAACAAGACACTGAGAGCCACACACAAGTAACACACACACACAACACACACACACACACACAGACACACACAGACACATGGACATATCTCACAACATACACTAAATGCAAGGTAACCCCGACACACTTCATTTATATTCAAAATACCCTCTCCCGTTGTTGCAGATCCAGTGACAACTCTCTCCCTTATAATCTCCCCCATTATCACACACACACCACACACGCGCACACACACACACGCACACACACACATCTTCCTTAGAAACACTCACCATCTCCTGAGGTGTTGGTGGCTGAGGAATTGCCACAACCCATTTTGCATCAAAGCAGCCACTGCTGCAGAACGGAGACGCTTAAGAAGATGATGGAGGAGGAGGACCAGCGGCAGGAGGAGGAGGAGGAAGAGGGAAGGAGGGAAGAAAGAAGACTCAAAACACGTTGGGAGAAGTGGAGGAAGAAATGTCTTTCACTGTAACACAGGGATCCCCTTTGGTTGTTTCCCCCACTCCCCTCTGTTCAGTCTTGCTCCTGTCCTCTCAGCAAAGCAGTGGAGAGCTGAGAGTGAAGTGAAAGCGTGGAAAGAGGGGCTTTTATACACACACAGTCACACACACAGTCACTCACACACACACACACACACACACACACACACACACACACACACGCATACACTATGAGAGAGAGAGAGAGAGAGAGAGAGAGAGAGAGAGAGAGAGAGAGAGAGAGAGAGAGAGAGAGAGAGAGAGAGAGGAAGAAGAAGAAGAGAGGGAGAAAGATGCTTTGCCCTCACATGATTTGCTCTTTTCCTCCACCCTGAAATGGTTGCCCGGGAAACCGGGGGAAAGTGGGCGGAGGATGGGGTGAGAATCAACCAATAGGGAGCTTTCGCTGTTTATATGCAGGTGTGTGTGTGTGTGTGTGTGTGTGTGTGAGGGGGGGGGGGTGGGGATAAAATACATTTAGGTGTCATCAACATATCAGCCTCTGTGTGACATCCTGTAAAATTCTCAGAATGTCTTTGTGCGCCGAACAGAGGACCTGCATTCACGTTGGAGCGCTTGACAATCGCTCAGAGCGAAGTTAAGATAACAGACCATGAGGGTCACGCTTAGGTCAGCTTGCGGGACCCAAATAAATGCCAATTAAATCTTTCCCCCCTCCTTCTTCAGTCACGCCATTGTGTGCCAAGACCAGTGCAGTCATATGAGTGGAGCTGAGACGACGGGATCAATTGCATGATTAGCCGCTTCCGCCAGAGTAAATAAGTTTAACATTCACCCAGTGGTGTTATTTTATGATGTAAAGATGTCTGTGTCGCTGAGAGTCCAGATTCTGAGAACTTTTTTTAAAGATACGTGCTCCCGGCTCTGACAAAGCCTCCAAAGAAACATCTGAACCTCTCTCTCCTGCGTTCTTTTTGTTTTTGTTTTTGTGCTATAGACACAGACAAGGTAATTATGGCTTCCACAGTAAGCTCTCACAAGACGCTGTTTACTCGTAAATTAAATCCTCTATATTGGATGTGTTATTATGAAATTTGAAACACATATTCAAGTCCCCCCTCAGGACGAATTCCAATAACTTTGTTGATCCCTTAATATTTCTTCTGGAGCTATCGTCTGGTCAAATTCGGCATTTGACTTTACTTTGGTTTCTGACTAAAAGGCACCGTCACCATCTGTACGAGCTTGCTAAATGAAGATGGGGAACATAGTAACCATTATACCTGATGAACATAAACATGATCACATTATCTGAGAGCACATTAGCTTTGTAAAATAATAGCGCACTCGCGTTAAACATCAATACATTTTGGTCACAAAAGAGCTTCTAGGTGTACAATAATTAACTTGTATTGTCATGTACTTATATAACTTAGAGTGCCACTTATAAGCTTTTGCACTTTAACAATTATTCTCTACTATGTGTGTGTGTTTTTCCTTGGTCAGCTGAATCACTTGATTTGTAAAACTCCAGGTTAATTCCACTGATGCTCAGCATCTCTTTTTACAGGCCAGACTTAGCCCAGCCAGCAAACAAAGTCAGGACTGAATTGCCTTATCTAATTTAAAACCACAACTTACCCAATTAAACCACACAAGTCCACTGGGGAGGAGAGAATGTGTTCCTGCTCAGGCGGCCTGATGAGCACACACTGCTTGTCAAGGCCTGCCTGCATCATCAAGACAACACAACACAAAATGACATGACACATCTTATCAAATCAATTGGACTATTATTGAGTATGTAAAGTATGTAAATGTAAAAATAACTGAGACAATTTCACCGTTACAAACTAGTGTTTCATCTGCTTTCGAGGATTCCTTTCAGTGACATTATCCTGAGATAGCTGCGTTATACCTCCCTAACATCAAGGTATTACTTCCATTGCATTAAACAAATCGCTTTTTCTATTTGGGGGTACGGGAGCGCACGAAATGTAGTTTGCATCTGTCCAGAGTGCAAAAGAAGCGGTTAGGCTGCAGTGCAGTGTGGTGGATGATATGATAGACAGTGCAGACAGGTAGCGCACATATGGAGACAGATAACCAGACAGAGAACCTGCAAACTTCACACGGAAGGGGATTGAACTCCCGGGATCGGGGAATCGAACCCAGGCCCCTTCTTGCTGTGAGGTGACAGTGCCACTGCGGCCCTCAATTTATTACTGCTGTTCTCAAAATAGATCAGATTGCCTTGGAAACAGGTGAAGTTACCATAGTACAGTTCATTTTACAGTTTTAAAACTCCATATTAGATTAAAGGTTGCGTAAGGTTGGAGATTTTATTTTATTTTTTTGCTTCTTCTCTATTCCCATTTTCAGTGCAGTCCCCAAACCAATGATGTATCAATCTTTAATGGACAATGAGATGGTGTAAAAGCTTTAGAGCAGCTTTTACCCAACAAAGGGCTGAAAGCAGCAGCAGGGCTGTTCTGTGTTAAAATGAATGTGTAAATCTTAACTATTATGTTAATGGGCAAGAGTTTTGGACAAAAACGAGTGGAAAAAACGTCTTCTAATCCTTGTTTGACTCCAGTTTCATAAATTTGTTATTTGCTGTTCACAGTTTTAATTTTATTTATGAAAATAACTAATTTCCAGTACATACATATTAACAGAGTCTTTACTTATTGACGTCATTCAATATCTAGATGAAGTCAAAATCAGTTAAGTAAAATGATGTGCTATGATGGTCCCCGAGTCCAAATAAAAGGAGTCAGTACAGTAGATGCTCTGTTTATGGTTAGCCAACTGAGACTGAGATAAAACAAGCCGAGAGCTGGATGGAGATCAGGACACAAATAGATGTGATTTTAAAAAGCATGTGGTATCATACTGCAAATCCATTTATTTTGCCGAAGATAATTCCCAGATTATTGTCTTTAGCGCCGAAGGGCCCTGAGGTTTAGAGATGGTTATATGCCTCACAATGTATTTGTTTTTGGACTGAAACTGCTCTGGGAAAATTAAAAGAGAATCAACTGATTGTTCAGATAATCAATCATGAAAATAAAAAGTCACAGCCCAAATGTTTTTGTCTAGAAAGGCTGCAAAATACAATTTTATGATCATAATAATATGTGCTAAGTAATTTTTGTTTCATAACATTTTGTGAAGTAAAATGTGGATCAATCAAAACTTGTATTAAATGCATCTAAACTGGTTTCATTGCTTAAAAGACGGCTTCATTATCAGAAATAAAATCTCATTTCGCAAATATTGTAGATTTTATCAACTCGTTTGCAGACACTCACTTAATTTCACTTATTTTGATAATCCCCAATTCATGCCACTTTATACTTGTAATCCACATTTCAGTTATATGTAACCAAGTTAATAACAAAATAAATGCAACTATTATCATTTAAAGCTACTGAAAAAATAAGTACTTGAATTGAATGTTGGTATTCAGGCATTTCATCCATATATATTAATTTTGGTAAAAAGCTTACATATAATAAAATGTTATTGCTTTGTGTTGAGTCAGTCAGTGTTGAGAACTGTTATGACATTTGAACAGCCTGGTTTAAGTTGATGTTTTTAGGATTTTTCAGCTTTATTGCCTGATTAAAAACGTTTCTTAAGCAGAAACAATAAAAAAAAAAAAAAGTCTGCAAGAAACAGCTGAAAGTAGAACTTTAATACTGTTTCCATTATTTCAGAAGAATTCATGTCAGTCCTTGCCTTTAGATTTTAATAAAGGATCTAAACACTGCTTTTGGCCAGCCAAGAATTTAGTATGTTTTGGTGTTGAAAGAGTATTGTTCTGGTTTGTTGTTGTGCAATCAGTCAATATTTTTTTGTATTTGTATTTCTTTAATTAAACTTTGTAGTTCCACATATGTCCACATGGGGGCACTGTTGATACGGAAATGGTAAACACGTCAGATGTAGCCTACTATTATTAGTACTATTAGTATTATTTTATAACAGTCAACTGCAAATTGAAACATAAAAAATATCCATCATATTTTCATAAAATAATCAAATTAAATATAAAAACATACAAATATGGAGTTTGGCATGAAAGTGGCCAGTGTTTTTAAGTCTGCTCTCATCAGCTGCGTGAAATGAGATCAGTTTGGGCCCGCCTCCAACTCCCACGTGTTCCTCTCACCCCGCGCAAAGGACTCTGGGAAACCGAGTCTACGCTCGAAACAATTCAAGCTCCCATTCCTTCTCTTCCACCGCTAACAAGATGCCGGCTGTACACCACAAACTGCTCCTGGAGGAAGCTTTGCAGGACAGTCCTCAGGTAGGCCTGTGTGGGTTTTTATCACGTTTGAAGGCGCAACTATCACACAATGTGACGTTACGAGCACGGAAGTTAGCTCACTAGCCCAAACAGCATCTTGTTCCCGTTGAGGGCTGCGTCCACTGCTCGGTGACAGCCCACCAATTGGCACATTTTTGAAGGGGCTGTAATACCGCAGCGCGGATGCGCCTTCCCGCTATAATTACAGTATCGTTTGTACTGCTAATTACAAATATTGGGCGTTCGTGTGCGTCTTGTGTTTTGTTGACAAAGCTACCGCCCGTCACGGGGCTAAACTCTCTGATATGTGGTGCACATTTAGACCCGCATCGCCGTGAAAGCTGGCACGACCGCAGCACAACCAGAATCGCTTATTCTGCAATGTTTTAATTTTTTTTTCCAATGTCAAGTTAGATTTTTTTGGGGCTGGACCCTGTCCTCGAGCTGCACTGGGCCTGAGTCACATAATGTGGGCGGGGTTTCCATTATCGGACGGCACTAGAATGAGTCAATAGCTTGCAACAGTGGTAGCTGTCAGAGTACCATATGGTGTTTGATGCTTATAGGTCGGGGGTGTAGTTAAGTTATGGAAGTTGCTCACAGAGCACTAGGCCTCGTTCATGGATATCAGTGATATCCATGAGTGAGGGGTGATGGGAAATGTAGGACAGTATTTTTTATTATGCTCATCTTATGCAAGCTACATTTGGATGTAACCCTTATCCTCTGCTTTTTGTTGCATCACTCCCTTTTTCCCAGACAGGGCAGACTCTTTGATACTTCTGCTTATTAAGTGCAACCCATGCTAGAGGGTTATTACAGTTTTTATGGGTTGTTGTTTATTTTTGCAACAAAATGCTGTTTCTCCTAACATGAAATAGGGGCTGGAGTCAAACGTAAACACAGCCAAGCTGGACAGATCATTTATTTAAGGTGTGAAACTGCAAACGCACTCTGGCCGATGGGCGTGTTCCTCTTTGGTATATCTTCCCTGCCGTGCTGCACCTGTTTATGGAACAGAAACTACACCCAGACAGGATTTTTTTTCAGTTTGCATAACCAGCATGCAGTAAAATCATGCTGCATTTTGTAGTTTCTATTGCAAACTGCACTTCCACATGCCTCGGCATACTGCAGCAACACTCATTTCATTCACTTGTTGGCTTATGGCATCTTTCCAATTCCAGCAATCTTCTTAAACGTCTCTTTTATAAGTTACAGGTTCCTACCAAAGCTCAAATTGTGTGTTTTTGAAACCTATGTTTGTGGTTATTCCCACCACGTCCAAATAGCAAGCAAAAAGGAACATTTGGCACAATTAGAAAATGCCAGTCTACACCTGAATTGCCCTGAAGTATTAATCACAAACATTGTATGTGATTTATATTTATTTGCATAATGAGCTGTTGCCCCAATACTAATACACACCTCAGTATGACTTAAAGTTTGTGATGCAACATAATACTATTTAAATGTTGTATTAATTTGATGATTATGTTCCTGATTACTCAGTTAATAGATTAATCTTTTTTTGTTATTCATAGAATGTCTGAACCAGACTGCTGAAGCCTCATGTAAGCTTCACATAAACGTAACAATATTTTTGCACACAGAATGAGGCCCATCGGTTTTGTCTGCAGCTACTTATCCTTTATAAGTTACTTAAACTATTGTCTCAAATGTTTGTTCCGCTGTCATGTTTATCAAAAGAGAGTATGAATGTGTTCTTCCACAGACTCGCTCCCTGCTCAGCGTGTTTGAGGAAGACTCTGGGACGCTCACAGACTACACCAACCAGCTGCTGCAGTCGATGCAGCGTGTGTATGGAGCCCAGGTACAAGACAAAACACAAATGGGTGCACATGGACGCAGACTCTGTTCCCTTTGTTGTGCAAGGCTCTGTTGAACAGCAAACTACCTTGAGCAATATTCTTCAAGTTTGTCACAAACGCCCACCTGTACTCATGGTTGAACTGATTGGAATTTGATTGTTCGAGGTCATGGTGACCTCACAAAACTATTTTCTTCTGGCCTTGAGAATCACTATGCTCTTTATGCCAATTCCCTTACAAATGTCTGAGAGCATGAAATTCTGAAAGTGATGACATTTTGAGCAGACGTGGATGTAAAACGCAACATGACTGGTTGGCTTTTAACCGCTAGGCCGCAATTCTGGTTTTACGTCCGAAGAAGAGTCATAACTTTATCTGCCTGGTTGAAAATGATTTGGGATTAGACATCTGCGTTATTGAATGACAGTAGATTGTTGGTTTGCGCTTACGAGATGATGATCCTTTTGAATAGACAAATCCCAAACTAAGATACGATATATTTTTTTAACCTCACAATTGCAAACTGAAGAATGAGAACCTTCAGTTTTGCAAATGGACTTATTGTTTCGGTAAGTGGTGTGCGACTCTTCTTCTCCTGTCAGGGTGTAGATTGTTTTGACCTTCCTGTTCTTTGTCCTCTGGACAAGATGATGCCAAATTGAGCAGCATGTTTCAATGTTGCAGTCTCAATGTGTGCTTAATTTTCCTCCTGAAAACATACACAACCCCTGCAACATGACTTCAGACCTTTTCTGAACCAATGGAAGTTCATCGGTAGAGTTGGCAATAATATGACCTTGTGCTTTTCAAATGAATTTAATTTAAACCTTGATTCACCTGTTGTCCATTTATTTTTCTTTTTATTCCTTCCGGGACGGAAGCGAGAGAGTGAAAAATGTAGAAGCGACAGACAAATCCTGAGTAATCCTTTCTGTTCACTTTGCTTTTTACCTTTTATCTGACTCCTACAGAGTGAGATGGGATTGGCCACGGAGCAGCTCTCACAGCAACTTCTGGATTATGAGAAGAAAGTAAGTATGGGCGCCAGGATTTTAGGACCCGTCCCCTTCACTTTTATTGTGTCAGCTTGATTTTCCTACTGCAGTCTCTCTAAAACATTGTCCTCTGATTGACCAGCCACCGTCATCCAGATAATAGAAGGGAGTTGTCGACAAAAATAAATGATATACTTGTCGGTCGCCTTCAATTATCACCAATTTTTCAAAGCAAAGATCTGTCAAGTGTTTTACAGCCTTCCTATTGTCATACTCATAGCTAGTGCGGTTGAATTATTCAAGTAACTCTGATAATGAGCTGCATACAAAAAAAGAGAATGCTTTGTTCTATCATTTTCATTTATTTCTAGGTTGTGTGTGAGTTGGCATGTGGCTGCTAGGCCTCTTAAATTTGCATGTGTGTCTTAATGAAATCTCTGTGCGTGAAATAACATTGAAGTAGAAGTGCTTCTCTGTTGGCAATCTATCATTGATGTTTTATGCAGCCAACAAGAGCTACAAAGTAGAATAGTTGCTGAAGTCAACAGAACAGGTCTATTAAATCATGCAACAAAAAAAAAAAAGTGCATCAGTTAGCTTTCTGGATGTTGGTCGGTAAGAAAATGCAATGACCAGTAATGGATGCACTTTTAGCTCCTTTTAATTAAACAAGACTTAAAAGTCAGCATCTTAGCATGGGGCTTATTAGCATCTTTGGCCTTGTTCCATGAAAGGAACGTGCTGGATATAATGGCTGGCTGAGCAGGCTATTTTGTCTGAACTTTTTGGCACCTATCATAGACTTGATCTATTCAGCGATAACCAGTTTTCATCAGCTTCACTTGTTCGCACTCCCTTCTTCTTCTTTCTAGAATTTTGCCCTCGGAAAAGGTGATGAAGAAGTAATCGTCACCCTGCAGAACTTTGCAAAAACTGTAGGGGAGGTGAGTTGCAGTTTTGTGGTTTTATATGTGTATATTTATGTGCGTGCGCGTACACTCGCAGCAGAAGAGAGGGATGAGGAGCTACTTCATGGTCAGGTCTTCGAGTTCTTTATCGTAACTTTATTGTGTTGCACCTGTGCTCCACTTGCATGCTGGTGAAAATAACCTCAATGAAAAGACCTAAACCATTAACCTCGCTGTAAAACCACAACTGATTGTATACAGATGCTTGGAGGGGAGCGGTGCGGTGGTTATGATGACTATCATACTGAATGGATAGCTGGAAGGAGGCAGCGGTCGGTGGGTGGGTGGATGAAGGAGCGGTGTGTAGGCTGAGGTGTACAGACCAAACAGATGGGCCTCCCACTGTCAGACATGGGAGTCCACAAGCCTGCCTACTCAGCACTCATCAGGATTTAGGACACACACACGTATGCTCAGAGGACACAGGGTGATTGTGTGCTTGACCTTTATCTTGTGATTTACAACAGAGATCTCATTTCACAATGAGAATTAGGCCCTAATGCTGTACCTAATCCTGTGAACCTTAGCACTTGCTCAATGGTTCAGATAAACATCATCTTGTTAGACGCCGGAGAGTAGCTTTCTCGATCAGTATGTTGAATTCAAGCTGGTCTTCCTGGTGTGTGCAATATCCTGTTTTCAATATCGGTCAACAAAATGTTTTTATTATTCTCTTCAAGCAATGTACTGTTTCACAATTTGGACTTTTTACGATGCAGCAGAGACTTTTCTGCAGTTATGCAACCATTTCTCTCTAAATATGATGTTCCAGCTTGCTGCAGGAACAATAACTGGCAGCACATTTTATTGGAAAATATTAAAATAAATTGAAATCCCTCAAGATGTTTGGCAAAGGTACATCTTTTGTGCAGTGATTGATATTTTTGTATAATCTTTTTTTTAATTTGTCATCCAGCTGAACTCGCTCCACTCTGAGCTAGCCAACCAGATGGCTGACAGCATGGTTTTCCCTATGATTCAGTTCAGAGAGAAAGACCTTACAGGTAGGGCCGAACACACGCACACATACACATATACAAAACTTATTGCAAAACTTATTGGTTCAAGGTATTTTATGCCTTTTAATACCAAGGTAACGGTTGAAAAACAACAAATAATGAGAGAGGGAATTGTTCAAACCGGGGGCAATGTGGTTTGTGATCGGTGCCCAATGGATTAAAATCCATGTCGGCGCCTTAACCCTCGGCCACTGCACCCCATTACAACACATTATATTATTGTGAGACCATTACAGATTTGTAATCTGTTCTCTCAACAGTTGGATGCAACAAGCAATGCCCTCTCTTCTGACAAAAGACCATTTAGGTGTGGTTTTAGTGCTGCCGAGTAAGATGACGTCAGACTTGCCGAGTGTCGGGTTCTCTCACTTTTCCCATTCTTCCTTCTGATGTTAAGTGCGCAACGAGCATTATGTCCAAATGTCAGATTTAAGTTAAGCAAAAGCATTTTGACAGGAAATGATGCGTCAAGTGTATTTATCACTTTACTTATCAGCTGCTACTCTGTCAAATCCTCCCAGATGTGGTAAACTACTATACACATTGCCCAAAGCCATTGTCGCAGCAACTTAATTGGCTATTTGTCAGGTACTGTTCGTTGTCATTTGCTCGTGGTTTGCAAGAAGTCTGTATTCATTTTCAAGAAGAAAGAACTTGCTCGCAATAAACGATGTGGATTATCGCCGACGGCACACATATTAAAGCCTTTTGAAGAAAACACGAGGTTAAACGCACGCCGCGGTATACCGTTATAAACCAATTTGCTTGTAATAATAATATGATTTTAATGAATCGTTCTCCATGTAAAATAAACGGCAAACCGTTAAGTTTTAGCTTGTCAGAGAGGTGTGTGTTTTTCTGAGGGGATGGTGCGTGGTTAAGGCTGTCAGCATGTCAAGCGTTGTACTCGGAGGATTACCAAACATGAAAGCAGCAGGACAATGCTGTACAATTGTGCTTGCTAGACGCTCCGCCTAACACCCCAAATGAACGGCGCATACAAACTGCAAATTAAACTGTGCCAAAACAAGTTGAGGAGTGCCTAGTCGGATTATCACCTGCATTAAACCGTGTGAGAAATGGGAAATAGCGCATTATGTCAAACTGTAAGAATCGCTTGCCTGACCATTTTTTTCCCCACTTAAAGTCACTGAATAGCATTCACTATATTAAAGAAAATAGTTTTTCACAAACGAAGCTACCTGTGACATTCATAAACAATTTCTAAAATGTAAAAGATTCACTTTAAATTGATCTACTCCGAGATATTCTAACAACTTCATATACATTGAATGTTTCAGAGATAAGCACACTGAAGGAAATATTTGGCATCGCCACTGATGGTAAGTAGAAATCCAAATTGATTTTAGAAAACCATCATTTTGCAGTTCCCATCCGATCCTCATGTTCTTTCTGTCCTCTCCTGCAGAGCACGAGGCAGCGATGGTCAAATACAGCCGATTGCCCAAGAAGAAGGAGAATGAGAAGGTAGAGTGAGTGTGAACCACTTTCATTGCTTTCCTGAATTCAACACCAAAACGCTGCAAAAAAGACTTACAGTGAAGTACTACTCTGGTAATGCAGTGGATTTGTTTAATTGGCATTATAAATAGATGGAATGAACTACTAAGCCCCATAGTTTTAGTAAGACTGTGACACTAACACATATAAAGGCTGCAAAGCAAATATTCTTTCATTTATTTTTTGCTTTGATTTAAATGTGTCGGCATGTAGACGTTCAAGGTAATGTGACTGAGTTGCTTATTTAAATGTGGGTGAGAGTAGGACAATGATTTGCATATGTCTGAGTGTGTGTGTGCAGAGCTTGATAGTGAGTTCATCCTGGATATATACACATACATACACTGTATAGTTTAACTAGCATGTTTAACCCTCTCTCGCCTAAACAGCTGAAGTCAGACTTGGTGAAGGAGGTGGCGTACACCAGGAGGAAGCAGCACCAGGCCTCACTGCAGTACTACTGCGCCCTCAACGCCCTGCAGTATCGCAAGAGAGTAGCTATGCTAGAACCCATGCTTGGCTACACAAAGGCACAGGTACTTAGCAGTCGTTGCAAAGTAGGTCAGACCACATTACCATGTCGGTATTCAAATTCAGTATTCAAAAATGAGAAGCAGTTTTTCTCATTGGAAATTGATTAGTTTACAAATGGGAGTTGTTTGGGTGCAAAAAAAAGTATAGCTGTAAAAATGAAGCTGGATTGCTCATGGTTACCTCTTACTTCTTAGATCAGCTTCTTCAAGAAAGGCATTGAGCTGGTGTCAAAGAAGATGGACAACTTCCTTTCCTCTGTGTCCAACATGACTCAAAAGTAAAGACTGTCTCAATAACATTTGTTTTTTCATATCTGTAGATATGCTGAACTATAGCTCTGGTGTTAACAATATAAAATTATGTTGTTCGCTGTGTATCTTATAATAGTTATACTATGATATTCTGCAAAAGACACTTCGACATACTTGGATTTTACAGAATAGTAATTCATTAAAAAGGATATTTAGTATCCATATCATATCTTAATGCAAGAAAAGGGTTTGATGAATTTGTCTGTATTAAAAGTTGTTTTCTTCCTGTGTAGTATCCAGGCCCAGCTTGACACAGAAGCAGAGGCCATGCGTGGCTCGCAGAGGGAGTTTCTGTCTGTGGAGGACACGGTCTATATGCCAGATAAGGACACTGAGCCTGTCAATCGCACACTCATCCAGAAGGCTGGGTACCTCAACATTAGGAAGTAAGATTAATTGCACTCATTATGACCCTATCGTATATAGAAGGACGCTTCCTGTTCACGTAGCTTTCCTTGCTAGTCTACATATTAAGGGATGTCTTAGGGGGGGACACATTCTTTGACTCTGTCCCCATTTTACATATGTGATGAATACATAATTTATGTAATTAACTCTGGTGCAATTTGTGTCCAGTGGATTGTGGTACATCCTAAATCTCTCAATAACCAAACACAATAGAAACAAGAAACTATTTTGGCTCCTCTTGCAAAAGTTGCTCAAAATACGCATGAACACAGTAAACAATCAGTGTGTCACAGCAGACGAGGTGGGGCAGGTAACATGTTGACAGTGTGCGCTGTCAGCTTGTAGCAGAGTGGATATATGAGAGAGGAAACTTCCTTAATGGCTTCAGGGGTAGAACTGCAGCGTAGCCCACAATGTGATTTAGTGAAATGTCAAAGCTGTCAAACTCTGTCTCTTACTCATATAAATCCAAAGTCTCTGACAAATGTCTGTGACACCAGAGAAAAGGTTTCCACAAAATGCCATTCTGTGTAATGACACACACCGCCAGCAGCCTCAAACGCTTGTCAGATGGTGAGTCCAGAGAACATTTGCTATTTCGACTGCTTTCTTAATATTAAGGGTCTCAGTCACCCACGGCAGCAGGAGACATTCATTTTGATATTAATCAAAGGAAATTCATCTCTGAATATTTTTCAAACCGATTGTCCCGGCGGAAGGCTTTCTGGTGAGCAATTTAAATGAGTCACACGTATGTCGCTTTGTTTTGGAAGTGAGTGAGAGAGACAGAGTTAAACTATGTTGTAGTCTATTTTGGATATGCATAGACGTGCTCACAAACTTCTGGGGAGTAAAAGAGAGCTCAGCCAGCCTCCATGTAAGGCCCGCTGTACACGATATCCTAGACTTAGTCTACAGAGCACTGAAGCCCCTCCTCGCTCTGCACAGAGCACTGGTCACTTGTTTATTCAAAGTTCAGGACGAAAGAGTTCATAGCTGTCCCTCAACGCCTTTCTATTCCTTTATCAAGTACAACAGTCCAGTCGATGCCTTTTGGGCATCGTGTTTTGTCCTCAGACTAAGCAGCCATAAGCTTTAGTTTCTAAAAGACCTTTTCTAAAATTTATTTAATACATTAGCATGTCAGATTTGACAGATTACGTCATTTCTTTTTAAATTCTTGAGCCACATGCGCTACAAAAGCCAAAGTATGTTTGTGATTGTGCATCCCTCGTGTCCGCACAGAACACTGGGAGAAGGGCATGGAAGACACTTCTTGCATGTCTTCATTTTGAACTCGGATGTGAGAAAGAAATCTCCATCACATCCAGCCTAAAATCCTTCACATCCTTACAACCTATGCAGCCCTCTTCACCAATTACACTTTCCATTATGCCATAATTAGGTTTTTCGAATTATTATTGTGAAGCGCTGACCTTTTTACTCACTTGTTCTGCCCCCTTGTCCAGTAAAACAGGGCTCGTGACCACAGCCTGGGACCGGCTGTACTTCTTCACCCAGGGAGGGAACCTCATGTGTCAGCCGCGCGGGGCGGTGGCAGGCGGCATGGTGCTGGACCTGGACAACAGCTCTGTCATGGCTGTGGAGTGTGAAGACAGACGCTATTGTTTCCAAATAACCTCCCCCTCAGGCAAAACGTACGTGCACTTGTCGACATATCCAACAATGAGAATTACACACACACATGAAATACTGGGTGCATTTGATTTAATCCTCTCCATTGCCATCTATGCCTCCAGGTCAATGATTCTACAAGCTGAGAGCAAAAGGGAATATGAAGAAGTAAGTGCTGTGTTTGATCTTCCTTATTGTTTTACATCTTTATCCCAAAGACATCTGCTGGTTCAAACATTCAATCTAGCAATGGAGGCGCTGTTGTATTTGTGTGATATTCATCTGACTGGCCTGTCAGCTGGTATCAGTCAAATGATCCCAGGTGGCTCACGTCTGAGCTCGAGGAATCCTAATGTGGATCTGTGTTTCTTGTTTCAGTGGATTTGTACTGTGAACAACATCTCCAGACAGATCTACCTGACTGACAACCCGGAGGTAACGCACACGCCAACGCAATTTCATAGTCACACACACACACAGTGCAAATGGAAAAAAAGAAACCGCTACTAAAGTAAATATTTTAAACATTTGATATTTAGTCTTGGGAGGTAAACTACCACCCAAGTTGTTGTGATTTGAGGCATGGAGACATCTGTTTGTTGTTTCACCATTTCAGATTAAATACATTTAATTAAAATAACAAACAATGATACAAATGAAAGCGTCTCACAGCTTTTGAGCCTTGAAAGCTTTTCAATCCCAGAATCTGTCATGTTTGCAGGAGGCTTTGCTCTCTGAAAATGTTTATTCTTGAGAAACAAACTTTGAAATGATTCTTGAAATTAGACACTTATATATTTACCCTACATTATAATCACTTATTTATTGTTAAAGATGTTGCATATGAGTCATCGTGTTCTGTTACCACTGCCAAGTGTAGTGTTGCACGACAGCAAATCATATGCTTGTCATCTCTGGATTTCGGAAGTATTTGTTTATCTGTTCACACTATTGAAACTACTGTGTATTTTGTATGTTTTGTGGTAACTTTTCATCGTGTGAAACAGAACTCACACAAAAGCTGGAAATAAGTATAGTGCACCAAGCAGAAAATATACACTGATCTCAAACACAGTGTATTTTATTTATCTTTATTTTAGTTGGTTTGAAAGTTTTCCACTTGAAAAATGTTCTCAACTACTGTTTTGAACATTTTCCATATAAGACAAATATATCGCATATGAAATTTCTTGTTTTGAAATTGAAAGCAATATAAATCATCAAAAGACATCAGAAATATAGCATAAAAAGTCACAGTATGGCCGTTACGGTGTGGCTGAAATGTAATGAGATTCTAAGATTAAATGACTCAACTGCTGATACAGAGATGCAGCAATGTTTCTGTTTGTTGTCGTTAGGCTGTGGCCATCCGACTAAACCAGACCGCCATCCAGGCCGTCACGCCCATCACCAGCTTTGAGAAGAGACCAGAGGGCTCGCCCGACCCCGACAGGTCAGGCATGCTGCTCGTCATCATACTGCATCCCCTTCTGACTTTGATAATTAAATGCTTTCATAGTGGCATGTCTTGTCATATTGAAAACAGAGCATGAAGCCATGAAGTCATTTTTGATTTGTATGTTCCATGCTTTTACTATCGTTTTGGTTTTGGCCCTTTACTGTCAGTCTTGTAAAATTATAGGGGTTTGGTTTGTGTAGCTATAGTACATCGTAAACATGAAATCTTCCTCTGTACGCATTTGTTCTTGCTGCACAAAGCGATTCTCAATTTAAAGTGATAACTGGTTGCTTCAGGACAGAAGGAGAAATATAATTGCGAGCTTTGATTGCTGAGGATTATCATCGCTGAACTGAAAAGACACGAGCATTATGTATATTGTCCGCTAAATCTAACAGTTTGCAATAAGTGGTCACTTGACTTTTCACTAAAAGCTTCTTTGAACAGGAATGGCCCAGTTCCTTCTAAATCTAAATTACTTGGCAGGTTGAAGTGCTGCGCATGTGGCTTAGAGCAATTTTTCCTTCTTTCAGTCTTTCCAAAAGCACAAAAGAAAAATGTTGTAGGGAATAGTAAAGTTTGAACATTGTGTTTTTCCACTTTCATGTATGCGTGATGCACATGTTAGCATGTCCGGCTAACTAGTTCACAGCATACATAACTTAACATATATTCATATAGTCACGACGAAGATTGTTTTACACAATTCCTTTCCGGTAATATAGATTTTATCCCTCGACCAATTACGTTATGATCTTAAGAAACAATTCATTTTTTGATGCACATGTGAGTAATGTATGTAAGAGACTTTAAAACATGTTAAGTTGAGTAGTGGATGTTTTGAGCTTGACTTGCATTCTGTCTGTCTCTCTCCTGAAGAGCGAAGCCAGGAGGGGTCCATGCTGCCGGTGGTGGCTCCCAGAAGACGGGGGCCGCTCCGGAACCAGAAGACCTGATAGCCCCCGGGACGCCCATCCAGTTTGACATCATGCTGCCGGCCTCCGAGTTTCAGGACCAGAACAGGGCCGGGGGGAGGTGAGGGGACAACTGGAGCAGTGTGTGCGTGTGTGTATGTGTGCGTGTGCGTGCAGGTTTTGTGAGCGACAGACAGAACCAACTAGTGCTGGTGGGGCGATGATGTGCATTTCCTGAAAGTTGGCCTCATATTGGTTATTTTATTATTTCCAGGAAGCCGAATGCTTCATAATGGCACAATGCAGCAGTTTAATTGTTTTCCCTTCCTGGCAGACGCACAAATCCGTTTGGAGAAACGGACGACGACTGTTCAACAGAAAGTGACGGTAACCGTTTTCCTTCCTCCCTCTAAATGCAACTCAGTGGTTGCCTCTCTCTCTTCTATGTGAGGCACTGTTTGAGTTCTGCTTCAACTTCTTGTTTGTGTACCAGGCGTTTACTTTTCTACGTAAGTGCTGTTGACTTTACTCTTCCTGCCGCTGACATATCCGTGTTTGTGTGTTTGCATGTTTCCGCAGACTCTCTCCTGCAGCAAGTATTTGCCGTGCGCTTCCAAGGCTCAATGGCAGTGCGTTGCGGCAACAATCAGGAGGTGATCTACGAGGCCATGAGGCAGGTGCTGGCTGCCCGAGCCATCCACAACATCTTCAGGACCACCGAGTCCCACCTCATGGTCACCAGCAGTAGCCTCAGGTAGAATTCATCACATATGTATGAACAGTTACATGAATACCCCCTCTGAGGATAGAGAAATACAGCTGATTGTGGACCCTAGCATATATAAATGATGAATTCAGACATTTACCAGCAATATGCTGTAGACAGGAACGGCCCAAATTTATGCTTCAAATACAGTTTTCTCCCAGGAATACTGGTGTTTGGTGAATGTCAGTAAATTAACAGTCTGCGGACTTGTTACGGTTTTACAGGTGTGAATTATTCTCCTTTTGATAGTCATCTCCCAAAGGTATGGGGGCAAAATATGATGGTATAGTCATAGTGCAGTTTGTGTTTACTCAGCAATTTTTGGTCCCCGCACTCTGTGGGGAAACATTATCCTGTAAAAATCTCATAATCTTCCAGGTGGTTTTGTCCGTATGAAATCAAAGCATGAATCAAACATAAATATCTGCGACAAATGTTCGCACACCACTTGGGTTAGTGAACAAAACTGTTGTGTTATTGACTTGTTGTAAAATAACCCGTGATTGATTTTCACAGTTGTATGAAGTTTCACTTTTCCTCAGCATTGTTCAAGTGGCAGTCAGAGACAAACAAGAAGCAGACAAATCCAAGGTCAGGGCCTTATCGCCGCCGTGTTTTCATATTGTATAACTCTGTATTATGTCTTCACAATAGGTTGATTGACCCTCAGACTCAAGTTACAAGAATAAGTGTGAGTACGACAAAAGATTGGACCTTCCTTTTCTCTTTTTTATGAAGCGGTATCGTCGCCTCTTCTGTTATCCAACTCAGACCACTTTTTAAAACAATCTTTACTCTCTCACTTTCCCCTCCATCATTTCTCAGTTCCAGCTTGGGGAAGTGTGTCAGTTCGCGGCCCACCAAGAGAACGGGAGGCTGATGGGCTTCGTGGTTGAGGGCAGAGACTGGAGTGACGGAGAAGAAGAGGGAGAGCCTTCGTTTAGCGCCTTCGTTTTTGAGAGCAACACAGAGGGCGAAAAGGTTGATACAGAAACATTAAAACAATTTTTAAACATGTTAATTCATGCATAAATATCAGAAAAAAGTAAAAATTTTATTAAGAAAATATATGTATCTAAAAATGTCATAGAATTATATGCCATATAGAGAATCATATATATATAGTCTGCCATAAAAGTCACTTAAAAAGTAATAGTGTCGTATGTAACAAATGTCATAATGCAGTTTGCCATGAAAAATACATCAGAAACTCATAGTATACAAAATGTTAAAGTATAATATGCCATGAATTTGGTGGGGGAAAAAAATGTTGATTAGTACAGTATTTCTTACATCATACTACTAGTATGTCTGAAAACATTAAATAAAATATTAAAAAACACAAAGAGTCATATTATAGTATACCATAACAATGTCATGAATGATGTGACAGTTTGTCATGCCATCAAAGTCATAGTATAATTTGCATTTGCTTTTATAAAATGGCCTGATATACTTTAAAAAAGTATATTATTTCATAAAAAAATACACTTTTTAAAATCTTTTCTAAAAAAAACAGTTGTGTGTTAATTGTGCCTTAAGATACATGTAAAGACGGTAACATTAATAATTAATATAAAGTAATAGTTTGTAATAACTCCTTGGATGACAGAATAAACTAAGATTGTTTAGTTGTGCTATTTTACAATCTATACATAGTACATGTAAGTTAAAGTGTATTGCGGTTTAAGAAAGTATTACATTGAGCTTCTCTGCTTATACCCTATATATTAACCTTTTTCTTCATCTTTATTCACAGATATGTTACACCATAAACTTGGCGAAGGACATTACAGAAGCCAAGAAGGTATGTTCACTATCATTAACACAGAAAACAGTTCTTGCATTTATATTCAAAACCGATGACTGTTTTTTTTATTAAGATGTTGATTTCTAAGTATAATAAAATTAAACAAATGAGGTGTTCTTGCTGGGAAGGGAGTTCCTCTGAACCCGACATGTATCTTTGTGAACATAAAGTGCCTATTTAAAGTCATAAGACTTACCTCAACTCTTGTAGATAACTTTAAAAGAAAATGTCAAACTAAACTTCTCACCCAAAAACATTTACTTTATTTTGCATTTAGTTTATTTTACATCACCCACATTATTGTCATTTAAATCTTCTTTGTCTCTAATCTTTTGTAAGCACATGTTTGTAATCAACAGTTTTATTACATTATTTCTTTTTGGTTTTATAGTTTTAAAACACTGAATCACACTTATTTTCAGTGGCTGAATAACAGTAAAAGAGAATCTTAATTAATGAAGATAAATAGGAAAAAAAAACAACACCAGAGTCGGTCAGCATTTTCCCTCCCGTAGCCCTAATGATGTAAAGGTGAGGTCGGTAGTTTGAAAAAGTATTGTCACAACAATTTATCTTTTTTTTTTTTTTAAAAAGGACCCAGAGGCCCTGGCCCAGCTGATGAAGAACATGCCTCTCACTAATGATGGCAAGTTCCTGCTGCTGGAGCCGGAGACGGGCGACACGACTAATGGAGAAGAAGAAGACCTGGAGTCTGAAGCCTAGCCACAGTTAGGACCCACAAAACGACAAAGACCAGGGCCCCGGTCCGCCTCTAGCCCAGGAGGGGAGGCTTCCTCTGGCTGAAGGGGGCATCAGGACTCTCCAGCCCGAACTCTGCTCCTGTAACACCCGTATTAGAGAGTGTAGTTTACGTCCACTTATCCTGTGTTACTAAATTTCCATTTTTTTTGAAAGCAGAAAAAAAATCACACCGACGGGGTGCTTCATTAGACTTCATTGCTTCTCTATGGTCCGACTGTTGAATGGGGATTTGGAGTTGTGTGCAGCCAACTGTGGGTGGTACTTCTATCAAAAGGGATACGATATACAGGTACGAATTGGGATTCATTGTCTTCTAATATTTCCCAGCCGTCTAACAGAAGGTGGGTGAATCCTTTTCATTTTTAGGTTTACATAGTTTGGCGAGTTTATTCTTTGACTTTGTTTTACAGGTTAACTTGTAAGTAAGGCTCTTATGCAACTACTATTTTCCTGTTTGTGTACAAAAATGTATTGCAACTCCCTTGTTTAATATCTGTTTAAAAAGAGGGCAGTAATTGAGACATTTTGAAGGATCTTAGACTTCCAACACAATGAAGGACTCGAAACAGGTGAAACTCACGCGGGTTCCTCTCAGAGTAGTGACTGTTGTGTTGCTTATTGTTGTTACCGTGTGTGTCCTGAAGCAGTGGACGCCATCGGCCTTCGACGAAACGTCTTGGTTCTTGCTGCACTCTTCCCACGATCAGGTTACACAGACGAAGCATCTCGACTCTCTTTAACATTCCCACTAAACTTAGCTGATGTCACGTGTTTTCGTTCTTCACCAATAACCGCAAAACCAGTCACGTGATCTGTATGCCAGGTCCTCCGTGAGCAGCCCAAGTATGCTCGAGTAAAACTAGAACGCTGTGCTACGTTTCCTGAAAGCCGTGTAAATATGAACTGTTCCGAGTGTCTATATGATGTTTAATCCGAGTTGGCAACATTAAGAGCTTTCAGAGTCAATATGCTATGCTAGGCCGATGCGGTGCATGATTAAATAATGGAGTTCTCTCACTCTCTCTGTCCCTTTGCAGAAGATTAAATCCTCGACACTAAGCACCTGTCAAAGTAAAACACTTCTTTTTTTTTTTTTTAGATCACTGAAATGTTACAGTATTGCATGAAGGCAAACAGTGAGGTATTGTATACTTATTGGAAAGCAACTGGCTCATTGCACAGAAAACCTAAACGGGGAAGCGACTGAGCCGTGAAAGTCTACCTTTCCTCTGGATCTCAGTGCAGTTTTATTCCATTTCAGACCATTTGAGCTGCACCACTAATCTCATGGACAGTGGAGGCCATTTGGTGTGTGTGCGTGTGTGTTAATGTGACACGTTTTTGTACTGTGTAATATGAACGGGGTCAAACCCACTGACTTGACGTTGATCGTGAAAGTTGCATTATGTCGACTAGTGCGTTGGCTTGTCTGCTTGCTTTTTTTCTAATCGACATCAGAGCTCTTGATAGAATCAAACAAGGATGCAATTAGATTGAGGACTGCCTGCTCGACTGTTGAAGTAATTAGTTTTGATTAGGTTTGATTGCTTGCGACACTACTCATCAGAAGGTTGACAGTGGGGAATGCAATGATTTGCTTTCTAGTATAAAGTTAGGAGGAAGATTGATTCCATTCGACACTCTTCTCGTCCAAACTCTATCTGGAAAGCAAAAAACAGGGATTTCGCTCCATGTCAAACTTTTTCTTTAGGCCACAACGGTTCATTTTCTTTCTTTTGCGTGGATGTAAATGCGCATTGGCAGGTCTTCTGATGCTTCTGCTACAGAAACTGTTGTCCCTCCAATAATAGCCTTGTACCGTCCTTCCTTTAATGCTGGTTGAAATGCTTCAATCACATCATTAATAAAACTACAGCGACGCAAACAAACGCGCTCAGTGCATCAATCAAAAGTCTGACATTTCTTTCGCTTTGGCTCAGTTGGCGAGAAGAGTTTCTCAAACTCTACCATCAGTCAAGAAACCAAATCCTCTTATTGTGTCCGGCTGCAGCTCATTACACTTATTGCAGCTGTGCTGCAGAGGCGTGATATATTTTTGCTTTGCAAGTTAATAAATGCACAGTCAGGAAAAAGCTGGGTACTATATAAATGTCATTACGATAGCTAAGACTGCATTTTCTCTTTGTCAATTCAGCCATTTATAAAAAGACAGAGTCCACTACCCAGAAGGCTTTAGCACCTATTTGTCCTGGTTTTCTAAAAATCTATGGAGACATGCAATCCTGAATAAATACCTTTTTTTCTTAACCACGTAAATGTGTTTTCTCTACATTACAAAAGAAGAAACAAAGCTAGAGAATAGCATTTATTCAACAAAGCATGTTTGCTTTGGTATTTACATATAATTGCCACTTAATGTGTATGTACTTAATCTACATAGCTGCAGGCACACCTGGGCGTGAGACAGTCGGCATTAGCATCATCTCAATTACAGACTTTGGCAGCAGATAGTTTAGAAGTGAAGCCGCTTAAGCACGCAGACATGTAGTTCAAATCCAGCACATTGATTACCTCAACATGTTAAATACATGCCCTAAAATAAAGCAGAGGTGAGTTTTAAGATATATCTTGTACACCGAAATGACAGCCAGATGAACTGAATGTATTATATATACACACGTAAATATGATTATCTGTCTTATAAACACACGTTGGGGATTTTTAAAAAAAAGTAAACACTCATGTATACATTGATACATTGGATCAGTGGCCAACATGTATGTCGGTATCATGTCCAGTACGACAACACGCACGCCAGTAACACAGCTCAGGAGTCTTTGTAGTAGTTGTTGAAGTTGATGCGAAGAAGGAAATCCTCCAGATGAGGCTGGTAGCCTCTGTTCACCAGCTTGGTCACCACTGAGAAGAGAAGAAAAGATATCATTTGTGTAATAATTAGTTTTAGAAAGATACAATTTGGATGACAGATTATGTGTTGAAACTATTTTCGATAAACCAAAGTACACCAAGGGAGAACATTTAAAAACACAGCTACAAACAAAAGCTTGACGGTTGAATTTAATTCAATAATAAAACTATGCTTTAAGCAATCATTTTCAAAAGGACTCCATTATTATCTGAGAAACGTCTCATTACAACGAGGCTGACTAGATTAATCCTCAACATTTAGAGAACATTTGATGTGCTGTAAAAAAATACGAGAATTTGATATAATTTGGCAAATCTTATGCTTGAAATTAGAAGGTAATCTACAGTTTATACAATTTTAACATTTCACAGCGTCATTTAAATATAAGTGTCGATATTGAAGAAACTGAGGGATTATCTCGGCTCTTTGTTTCCTTCATCCATACCTTCTTTTCTTCTTATTTAGTTGATATTGCTGTTTTTTAATTAACTGATTGATCGGCAATACTTCTACACATCCTGTGGCTTCATAATTCCAAACCTAAAAACAGCCAAATTAAATTACGTAATGAAAAAAAAAATACATAAAAAGAGATTTTGTCCTCACCTTTGAAAAGGAAGTGAGAGTAATACTTGAAGGTGTTGTACGACTGCTGCATGGCAACGAAGCTGGGGTGCACTGCCTCCCCCTGCTGGCTGCCCCAGGGCTGTGCGATCAACTGGGCCCGAAACTTGAGGATGAGGCTGAAGATGCTGTGGATGATGTTCATGACCGGAGCCGCCTTCTCCGTCAGCAGACCCCTGGGGGAGGCACGAGAGTGCAAAGTTTAAGAAGCAGGACAAGGCACTTTGAAATGACTTTTCGGGGCTGACACAGAAAGAGTGTGATACTAACAACCTCTCGATGAGATTAAATCATTCATTGGGTTCAAAAGTTAGCCTCACATCCAGCTGGAATTTTAATTGACTCGGTACGAGGAGGTTGAATTAATTTTATATGAAATTACGGGTGCGGAGAGAGCCACTTCAGCTCGCTGTGCCTGAAGAAATCCTTTCACTCAAAATGTTTCTGCATTTTGTTGCAGCCTCAAGTCCTAATTGTTTTGATCAGACATCAGCTGTCCGTATTAAAGCTCACAACAATTTGGAGAACACAATCAACGCATCATTTTGGCTCCTGCAATTTAATCTTTATTCATCAATTGATCTAAAACTGCCAACCTTAGTTGATTTATTTAGAGGATCAAAAACACATTTTTTAATAAGGCACAAATACCAAGCATTTCTATGCACACTTTGAGATATTCAATTTAAAACCCACAAAAATTCCCCTTGATGAGCTGCAACTAAATGTATTTTGATTAACAGGCAAAATTCTATAAACGGGGGCAAAACACAAATCCAAAAGAATTATGTGTGTTGAGTGACTTCCTGTAAAGACCTTCCTTCTCACTGTGGCGTTTTCTCTCTCCGTACTCAGGTGATGCGTTTTTGCTGCATTCGGCGTGCACCTATTGTATATCGCTTATGCATTCAATCTTTGAGTTTACAAGGTTATCTGTGTCTGCTCTCACGTGGGGTGCAGAGGCTAAACGCTGATAACACCCAACCCTGAAAGCTGCGATCGCTCAACGTGTTGAAATGTTTAAAATGCATTGCATTCAAGGGGAAACAAGGACATTTGGTCTTGTTCCAAAAAATGTCTTCTCCAATGCAATATGTTGGGGGGAAAAAAACTATCATATATCACCTTCTTTGTGCACAGAGATAACAGCAAGCATTATATTGCAATGAATACTGAGAGATAAACAGTTCCAGCTCTCACCTGAAGATGGCTCTGTTGAGGTAGTCTGCGTGCGTGCGGTGGATGGCGTCGAGGTCGCTGGCAGAGGCCAGCTTGGCTGTGAACTCGCTCCAGGACACTTGCAGGATCTGGTTGGCGATGTATCCTTGCATCACCTTGACAAAATGCTGCATCTCATGTCTGTACAGCTGCAGCTGGTGAAACTGCACCGAGCGACCGGCTCCTTTCACCAGCGCTGAGGGGGAACAAAGGCGGTGACACGTTGCAGGGACGGAAAAATAAACCGTTGCTGGTTACAGACGTTAATATGGAAAGAGGTGCTGCTTCTCTGCAACGTATCACTGCAAAATCCATAACTGTGGGATATTTGAGCTCACTTTGGGCACATTCATTCTTAATGAAAATAATTGATGACACCATAGGCAGACTTTGCTACATGTATAATACAAAGAAACAGTCATGTTAGTCTTGCATGTAGGAGAAAAATTCAGATTACTTAGTAATCATCTACATTCCCCTGGTGATCAGTTATATTATTGTTGTAGTCGCTGGAGTTTGCATCCCTCTAATTCCTTAATACTTTGTTTTTACCCCTTCAGGATATCAATCTAAGTAGTCTGAGCACAGACTTCCACAAATCAATACTATCCAACCTACTGAAGCACACTATTTTACAACAGTCCCACTGCTATGAGATGTGCTTCGTATAAATAAAACAGAAAGGATTTGCAGTATTCCCCTCAATGGATACGCTATAAAAAAAAAAGTTGAAGCGCAACTGGAATAATTTGAAGGGATCTCGGAGCAGGGCCTGAATCGGACAGCTCCCGCCTTCTCACCTGTTCTCTTGAGGTGGAACCAGACCTCACGAAGGCTCCACACCATGTGCTTGAGCTGGAGCAGGAACGAGAACAGACGGTTGTACTTGTTCATGCAGCTGTCTGTGATGATGATGTTCAACGGCCAGTCCACCTGGGAGATGACGCAAAGGAAATGAGACGGCGGCACCGAGAGAAGGGGAGAGGGAGGGGGCGGCGGGGGGGGGGGGGGGGGGATGCGTGTGAAGGTGTGAGAGTGAGTGAGTGTGAAAGAGAAAGGAAGGAAAAAGGAATGGGAGTTAGGAAAGACGGGTAAAAGGGAGAGTGACGAATGAGGCGAGGAGAAAGGTGTGAGAGGAGAGATGTTGATAAAGGAGGTGAGAGGATTGTGAAGGGAAGACATAGCAGGGGAGAAATGGGAGCGGGGGGGGAAGAGGAATGAGGGAAAGATATATGGGGGAGAGAAAGAGCGGAGCGGAAAGTAACAAGACATAAGGGATGAAGACACGGGAAGGGGAGGAGATTAAAACGTTTAAAAGATGGGAGATTCAGCAGGACAGGGAACAAAGAACAAGAGCAAAGGACAATATGTGCAGCATTAGTCACTGTGCATGTCATCCGAACGACTCAACTCCAATCAATCTACAAGCGTCAACCACTTAAGTGCGTGATAAGCTCATTTTCCACACCCAGGGCGGTTTGTCAAAACATGACAGCTTGTCACATTCAAGCTGCCACTCACGCCGAGACAAACGCGCTCGAGCACGCGTACGCACTCCGTTACTCGGGCCCATTAAAAACACACACACGCACACACAAGTGTGACACGCCGCCTGACCTTGTAGCGGAGCTCCAGGCAGTTGAGCGCGTCGGGGGCGTTCGGGTGGAAGGTCTCCGGGAGGAAGCGCAGGGCGAAGGTGAAGTTGGCGGCTAACGGGGTGTCCCCGTGTAAGCTGTACTGCAGGGACTTGCTGAGGATGGAGTTCAGGACCAGGGGGGTCAGCAGCTCGCCGGGGGTCTGGCCGCTGCCCAGCTGGGTGGAGGAGGAGGGGGGGGGATACACAACAAGGTCAAACACGGATTACTCCGTCGCACCTCCTCACCGATCTTTTCAAGTGTTGCATCGAAGGCCTGGGCGTCGGCAGGTTTTTTTTTCCTTTCTCCATCCCAAACAAACACTGCGTGTCGCTGATTGCAATGATTAGCTCGCTTTCCGGTTGAAGGTGTGCTAATCAGCGAGATCAGCTGGTGAAGTGTTTGGCTGGAACAAAAACCTTCTGTCTCACGGGCCTCAGGAGACAGATGTACGCGAATGTTTCTGCAGAACAGCAGCACCGAGGTGTTAGCAAAGGATGTGCTTGTTATTTCACGGCGGGAAGCTCTGGGCTTATCGTAAGTCATCTCGGAAACGGAGGCAGGGACGCTTTGCGCGCCGCCGTGCAGGCAATAGGAAATATGATGGGATTAAATTGTGAAAACAATGTGACAATGCAAAATGTACTGATGAACTTGCAGACAATTATAACCTGAATCTGCAGCGCCCCTCTTTTTTTTTTTTACAGAGAGTTTCAGCCCATTGTTCAGCGGCACGGCTCACAACTTTACTATTTTGGGTCACTCTCGTCGCCCTTATCGCTCTTATGAAGTCGTTTTTAGCCGCTATAGACGGCTATTTCAGCGACAACGCTCCAACTACCCAGAGATATTTCCCTCAGGAGCTGCTAGAATAAATAGTTGGACTTGAATACTCGAAACACAAACTCTAAATGAATGATTATCTCACTCTGTAACTGCTGAATGTGTAAATACGTAAATATTTGCTTAACAAGTTCACTATATTCAGCAAAAAAAAAGGGATAACATGTCAATATTGTATTCGCAAAGAGCAAGGCTGTAAACTAAATATTGATATGCCGAACGTCTGAGCAAACCGGGCCAGTTTACACATCCAGCAGATGAGAAGCGACATTATTATGCATTTGGAGTCGCATTTCTGGCCGCCCGATGAACGTTCCTCCTCATTAACAATATCAAAAATATTAAAGTGGCAGTTTTGCGTGTACATTTCTCAACAGTAATCCTTTCTTAAGAAGCTGCAGGCGGTACAACTGCAACGCACACAGGCTCTCGGATTCGAGAGTTATTCGGCAGGAAAAGTCCAGGCGCGAGAGTCGAGTAACCTCCTCTGGAGAACTGGCCTCTACCTGTGGCGCATATATTTGAAAACAACGGGCAACTCTTGGCATTATTCAGCCTGCTAGTTTATGCATACAATAATTTAGTTTACAAGGTTACCTGCCCGTGCAGAAAGCAGATAACACTAAATACATGCAGTGCTGCTCAACAAAAAAAAAACATCTTTGTTTAAAATGTGTTGCATCCAAGAGGCGACAAAGACATTTGGCCTCGTTCCAAGATGATCTCTTTTCCTTTTCCAAGAGCGCAATAAATACATCAATAGTTTCAGCAACACTTAAAAAAAGAAGAGCTTCACCTTTTCAAAGAGCAGATCGCTGAGGGACTGCGCGAACTCGCCGTCCTCCATCAGCAGGAAGTGGCGCAGCGCCTCAAAGTGCCTCTCCACCCCCAACTCCACGAAGAAGTAGTCCACCGCCGCCTTGTTCACCAAAGACACGCTGAAGACGGGAGGTGGAGGAGAGAGCAGGACCGAGATAAGAAGAGAGCAGTTTTGACGCGATAATCAGGACTGAAAATTATGCCGACTTGCATATTTGATACAGGTTGTGAGGATGATACACATCTGCTCTGGAGAAAGCTCAGGGAAATATACCGGGGTTTCACTTTTTAGATGACTTCCTCCGTCCCGTTGCTGGAAATCATTCCTAAGCAATTCACATTTATAACACAGTTGGATTTAGGGGAGACTCTCTTTAAGTGAAAAGTCAGCAGAGAAGATATAAAAAATAGTTGAAAATCTCTTGAAAACTTCACTGTGTTGCTAAGCACGAGATAAAAATGTGTTCATAAAAGTTTAGAGCTATGAATTCCAATGCTTAATACACTGCACCCCCTCTGTGTGCAGAAAGGGATGAGAAAGCCATTTCTTTACACACAAAAGCTGAACTGCATAGTGTGCAAAAACATTGCATTGAAGACTGACAAGCTAGTCTGGATCTCTGATGGAATTTCAAACAGAAAAAAGGATCCGACAAAGATGGAAAGTAATATGAATTTAAATTATTCCTCCGGTGCAGAATGTGCACTCAAGTACAGTTTAAGTGGCCTGGAGTAGCAGAAAAATGAGGAGATCAGTGAAAGCCTCACACCTGCATTTCACTTAAACATAGTATTCCAGCTTCCAGGGAAAATAATCATGTCTTTCTCACACACTCAAAACTCATAAACAATATGTTTCCAAATATGATCTTTCCAAGTCCTTTCATAACCACAAAACAGACACTTTTCTTCCTGCAGCCTTCTTCCTCCCAGTCAGACACTCACTGTGTGATGAGCGGGGTAGTGACGGCTTGTTTTATCAGAACTGGCAGGGAAACCATCTCGCTGAGCTGGACAGCAGTGGGGTCCATAGGAAGTCCCCAGGGGCCCCGAGTTACCTGCTTCAGCAGCTGACACTCGGGGGATGAAGCTGCGTGAGAAGGGGGGTGAAAGGGTGAAGGGGGAGGGGGGGGGTGACAGGCATGTTTGCTGAATAAATATCAGTCTTGCAACAGCAGAGTAAAATGTGCCATTTTAAATAGTGTGAAAAGACGCTAGAGTTTACATTGAGAGTAAAAAACAAAATAGAAAAGCATCCTTTTTGCTGGAATGGATGATGCAAAAGTAAATGTGTTGGAGGAAAAAAATGATTCACGCTTAATCATTTACTATTTCACTGTTATATTCAGACTTCTCATCTTACTGTCTCTGTTTAATCTCACACACAAACTCAACATGTCTCCTGGTAGCAGGGAGACTGGGGAATCTGTATGTTCCTTACTTGAAAGATTGAGCAGTTCCTTTGTTATCGTATGACCCTTTCTTACAAACCGCTCTATGGGACGAGGGGAAAGGTTCCCGATTAGGCCGAAGACGTCATGAGGGTTGATGAGTATTTGAGAGGTGGTTCTCTGAGAGCTCTTTGAGGACTCTTGGATGTGCAATTTGTCCATCAGCTTGTACTCCTGACTCTGCTCCTTCCTTGCAACGAATAAATGTTCCTGTTTTAATGATTTTACTCCGAGGGGTCCAATGAATTTTTCTAACAAAATGTTTGGACATTAACCTTTTTGGAAACCGTGTGAAAATCCTCCCGCGCCAATTTTAAGTCCCAGCATGCCCCATCCAGATAATCTTTTGGCATAAGATACATAAACATTTTTCATTTTTGACCTGAACGACAGAGTTTGTTTTTTTTGCCTGAAAGTCCTTCGTAACAGGCCGAGGCTTTGTTTTATTGTGATTTTTGTTGCAGATTATGACTCTTTAGGTTCTAATTTTTCCAAAAAGGTGTCTTATTGACTGCTCCAGGTTTCCTTTTTGGAGAACCTGGCTCATATCATGCTGGATGTTTATAGTTACGATAGTTACGATTTTTGCAGATATACATTTTTTTCCAAGACTTTGCTGAACAAATGCATACAATAATTGGAATTAATTTGGTGTTCCTACCGACGACTCAAACACAGGGGCGAACACTCAAACGCAGGGAAAAGGAGGTCTGGAGCCAAAATTGGTTCCACGGCTTTCAACGGGTTAAAAGATCAAGTTTTGTAGGACGGAAACTTGGGCTTTGAAATGTTTATTTTACACTATTTTCTAAAATGTGATAAACTTAACAATTCATTGATAATGAAAAAAATTGGCAGCCGGAAAACTACGGTCTATAAATGTGTTCCTGCACCTCTCTGACACAATACAAATAAAACAATAGAGCTGCACAATGGATAGAATTTACTGCAGGGTGAGTCCATTAAAAAGCACTATATTGTAATTTGCTCATGTTATTTTGTCCACCTTCTATATTTATAGTAACCCTCCTTAAATAATTAGGGCTCCTGACTTTGATCAGCGGTGTGGAAGATGTATTCGGCTGACTGATTTCACGGAGACCCGGGAAGCTGGCATGAAAAATAGCAGCATGACACATGGAGTGAAAAAGATGAGCCAAGATGCATCTCGCCCAAACATAAACCAGACTTAATACCCTCATGAAATATCACTGCTTTTTGTACAACCTCTGTGCCTGCTGTTGAAGTAAATATTAAACAGCCCCTGGAAATGCATCACTCCTAAACATGAAAAAGGGCTCGTTTTAATTGATGAAGTAAGCCCCACCGCTCTACGGTGCATCATTTCTCCACAATTTCACATAATGTTTTGCTCTATTTCACAAGATGTTATTTCAGAAAACATCAAGGACTTTATCAGGCTGCACGTAGCGTACAAGTCACCTTTCACCGTGTAGAAATGCTCATAATGTTCAATGTAGGCTGCAGGCTACGATCAGAAGATCAGGGGAGCCCATTTAATTTTCCGACTGGATATGTAGCACAGGCCACAACCCTTTCTGTTCATAAATTAATGGGTTGAGCTTTGTTTTAGGTCTTTAGTCTCATCTAACTTCAATCCACCAGAAAAAGCAACAGCCTTAGCAGAATTATTGTACTATAGAAAAACATCAATTAATTATTTTGTCTCAATTTATGAGCCAAATAATTAAATTGTGCTCATTTAATTTATGATTTGAATACAGAAACTACTTTACTTCGGTTGTGCTGTGAAATTAGCCCACGCAAATTGTTTGAATAAAGATTTAATTAAAGTTTAGGGCTCTGCAACAGAGAGGTTCTATATACGGGGTTGAGAGCATTAATGGATCTGTATTCAACATTCAGAGCATTAATATTGATGCAAAAAACAGTCTGCTTTGTATAGATATAGTGGATGAATAGCTACCTAAGTAAGCAGAGAATGAAGTCGCTCTCACTCCTCTGTATTATAATCTGAGTTTGTCTGTATCATGCCACCCACTTGCTCAGCCTTCTCCATGTGGAGAGCTGTGTAAAAGCAATAGATATGCTCTAAACGTCTTATAGAGCACCTTTAAAAGGGAACCAAAACCTTTCAGAGGATAAGCTCTCTGGAAATGAAACAGCTCTGGTTTTACTTAATCTTCCATTTCCTCTCTGACATAGTTAAAATGTGGAGGTCCTCAGGGTTCTGTTTTGGATCCCCTCCGTTTTTTATTTAGACAATTTGTTTGGGTTGTTATTTGTTGTTACATTGTGTCAGGCCTCACTGCCCGTATTTCTCTTAGCATGTAAACAAAATGAGGATGTCATAAACTCCACATTTTTCCACAATTACCATGTGCCAAAGGCACCATTCATCTTTGGCCAGTTATACATTATTAACTCACCCATTAGATTGTAGCAGTCTTCGTATTGCTCCACCTCGTACTGAGCACACAAAGCCAGGAGGTATTCCTGCTCAGACTTTTCTCCAGGGGACAAACCGAAGCCTGCTGCCCAGGACCCCATGAACTCAACCAGCTGCTCACCAGGGCTGTCCGACTTAGAACCTGAAGAAAGATGGAAAACAATAGAAATAAAATATACTGTTTTCAGTGACCATTGTTTGGTACTTTCAAGGGGATTGTAAGGGACTTTCATCTTTTTTGGGCTCAAAACCCACTGCACTTTAGATTCTTTGCGTCCCGTCCCACCTGACAACATAGGAAACATTACTCTATTAATCACTACGCTATATGTTAAGAATTCTGCTCTTAGTAGCAAAGAAATCCATCACAGTGTCCAGGTCGAAACAGCTCTAAAATAAAGAAAGAATTTATTCAGTTCATGTCAAGGAGAATATTACAGCAATTGAACCGCAACTGGAATTAGATGTATGAAGAACTTTGTGAGTAAAAGCACTTATGTCTTTTCTGTCTTCAGTGTAATATATTTTCTTTTTAACTTCTACTCCTCAAGAACATCTCCTCTATGTCTGAGAGTCGTACTGTTTTGTCTTCAGTTAATGCAATAAAACTAAAGTAACAAATAAAATAAGAGTGAGTTTAGTGACTTGGATTACATTTGCATTCAAGATTGTAAGCGCTAGATGGTTGCTGCAGAATGTGTATCGCTCAAATACGATTCATTACCTTTAACATCTTCATTGTCTTCCGTCTTCTCCTGATTTAAGACGTCTTTGCCCTTCACCACGCACCCAACTGCAAGCGAAGAATCGGACGAGTGGCCAAAAGTGCTGCCGGGCAGTGCGGCAAGTTGTGTCTCCGTTCCAAACACCACGCAACCCACGCCCAGCGTCGAATCAGAAGAGTGACCGAAGACGCTGCCTGGTAGCGGTGATGCAAGTGGTTCGGGTTTCGTCACGACACATCCGATGCCTAAATTTGAGTCGGAAGAATGACCGTGGGCACTGCCGGGTAGAGGAGATGGTTTGGGTGGATCTCCTGAAACTAAACATCCAGCAGCCAACCCCGAGTCTGAGGAGTGACCGTACGGGCTTCCAGGGAGAGCAGCCAAGGCGGGTTCACCTCCAGACACGATGCAGCCGGGCTGAAGCATGCAGTCCGAGGCATGCCCATGTTTACTCCAACGAGGCCGAGCTTCAGATATGTTCGACACAAACTCGCCCACTTTTATATTGGCGTCAGAGGAGTGACCGTGGACGCTGGGAGCAGGAAGGGGCGCAACAACATCTGAGACATGATCTCCAATTTTAATGTGGGCATCCGAACTGTGACCATGAACACTGGGGCTGGGCAGAGGGGCAACTACATCTGAAACATGCTCACCGACTTTGATGTGGGCATCTGAGGCATGCCCGTGGACGTTTTGAGTGGGAAGAGGAGCGACAAACTCTGCAACATTTTCCCCGACTTTAATGTGAGCGTCAGAAGAGTGGCCATGAACGCTGGCGGAAGGTAGAGGCGCGTCAACTTCAGAAATATGTTCTCCAATCTTGATGTGTGACTTGGATGCATGGCCGTGGACGTTAGGGAGTGGAAGGGGATCAGTTACCTCTGACGCGAGCTGTCTGACATTTATGTGAGCATCAGAGGACTGTCCATGGACGCTGGATGAAGGCTGCTGGGCGACGGCATCTGAAACCAGCTCTCCAGCTTTTAGGTGAGCACTGGAGACATGAATGTTTGTCAAAGAAATATTATCACCCACTTTATTTTGAATATTTGAGCTGTGGTCTTGAGTGCTTGGTTTAGGGTTTGCATCAGGTGGATCAATCCCACCGCAGTGAAGACCATTATCCTTGCCACTTTCTTCTGGCGTAGTGGATGGAGAATAGACCACATCATCTTTTGCAGCCTTGACAGATTTACCATTGTCATCATTTCCCTCTACTGTACATGCTAAAATTCCCTTTTCAATTATCGGTTCTATCACAGATGCACCCTCCATCTGCTTGTTTTTTTCTATTGAGGCACTCTCACCCCCTAGCTGCACTGTGGCTTGAGAGGGATGTCCATAAATGCTCGCTACGAATGTATTCTGGGTCTCATCTGCGGTGTATTGGCCAAGAGGAAAGCTGGATTTGGAGGCTTGGCCAAATGGGCTGGATTTGGGTATATCATCCTGGAACAGAGACATGTTGACTCCAATGGGGATGTGGGAAAAAGAGGGATGACTTCGAATCAAGTCGGACCGTGGCTGGACTGAGGTTTGGCCGGTTATACCCTCAAGTGGACTAAAGGGGGCACTAAAGTCATAGTCTACTAGTTGTGCTGTAGGACACGCCTCAGGTAGGTCAGAGCCGATCTCCTGTAGGGCGATCTCTACCTGCTGACTGCCAGGATTCGGTGACTTGGGGAGAAAATCATTGATGTTGATGTCCTCAGAGATGAGGGCGGGGTCCGCTGCTAGGGTGGGCAAAGATGGGTCAGGTGGGGGTGATACAGCATCACATTCTTGAGTCTCCGCTAGCCGCTGTTCAGACGGATCCTGACTGGGAGGTTCCTGTCAGGAGAAGATGCTAATGAGCACACACTTCCAAAGAGCATAATTGAGTGGAAAAAAAAAATGGGGATTTAGGTTGAGGAACATATGTGTCGTTGTACCAGTGTTGGTTGCGGTGCAGTCTGTGGAGCTGAGGGAACAGGTGGCCACACTTCCATGGGAGGTCTCTCCTGGCCTAATGGATATTTCTTTAGCATTGCCTGGAAAGAAGTCCCGAGGGCTTTGCTTACTTCCCTTTCCTTAAGTAATTTATAATACATATATTGTCCTGTGTGTGTGTTTACAATTTTAATTAAATACAAACCTGAGTCTGCTGCGTGTCATGCATGAAGAACTGAGCCCTGGATTCGTCGAGTCTCATTCGCTGCACCTGCCACATGGCCCGCCTCTCTCTGCGAGCCGCCTCCTCCGACAGACGGCTGTACTGAGCGATCAGCTCCTTCCTACAGTGCAGGGCGTAGCAACACACAAGTGGCAAGTAAATATTCTGGTTTAGGGTTTCATCTTGCACAGTAAATGCATTCCTAGGAAAAAGGGTCTATGTCCCACACTGCTTCAACTGATGATTATCTTCATTTGTCAAAGGGAAACACTCAATATCACAGAGTCAAATGGGATGTCTTTGAATGTCTTGTTTTGTCGTGCTCCATTGTTGTGCCACATGATTCTTGAGGATCAAATATGCAACTTGTAATTTATGGGATTGTCCTTTTTAACTGCAGGCCATTCAGTAAGCAGGTGGCTTTACTCTAGCTAACTTCAAATTGGTATTCAACGTAGATAAGGGTAGCAAAATGTTTATATTCGCTGCTCTTCCCAAACAGAGATTGGCTGAGTTTTTGCAAGAAGTCTGACATGGGTCAATTTTATAAATAGCGTCTTGTTTGAATACTGAATCATTCGTATTTAAATTGGAGGGCAAATCATCCAGCAATCAGTATTCTTTGTACTCTGTGAAGATAAGCTTTCATGTGCATGTGCTCATGGCCGACTCTGATAAGCATAAGCTTGTGTGTGAATATGTGCTTTCAAGCTCTGTGTTGTCTATGAATTCATTGATGAGCAATTTCCTTCACCAATTGTCAGCCTCTTCAATTATCTATAATTGATTAATCAGTAAAGGCCAATAAAATATGAAATATAAGTTTTCCCTTTCATGAAAAACTGTTTATAGAATATGTTCCCGGAACATCCCAAATAATTAGGTGAGTAAATGTTGAAACTTTGCCACAAATTCAAGGCAAGAATAGTACATGAAGGCAATGTGAATTGGTTAGGTTAAAAGCTGTTGGGGACAAAAGCAGGTAATCTCCAACTATCAACTCTTAGCCATCTTATGGAAATCCAATTGTGCCATACTCGCATTACAGCGTCTGAGCATATTTGCTCGTGCTGCGGCATCATGCCATTATCCCAACTGCATGGTCATTCGGCACAAGCCCAGCTGCTGTAATATCCCACACAGATGGAGTTGAATTCCCACCATGTTTGCACATAGTCCGTTCATATATTCTAGACCAAATACATTTTTTAACAGAGATTAATCAATCATCAATAAAACATTTGCATCTCCACCAGCGGCTGTTAAAAGCAGTCAGACCTGGCTCTCTGCTCCAGTTGTTGCTCCAAGGCTTGTAGTCTTTTTTCTCTATCCCTCAGCTCTCTGGCAAAGCTGAAGTCATCCTCCTCCTGCCTCTTCTTGGCTGCACTGCTCCACTGGAGCCAAACACACACACACAAACAAACAAACATGTATCATTGTGTTCAGTTTCTAAAATCAACATCAAGAGCAATGAGTGGATAGCATGAATCCAAATTTCTGTTTTTATTCTCTCCCTGACAGATGTATTAAATTTAAAGTGGCTATAAATCAATATTATTAGAACAAAATGTATATGTGTGTGTGTCTATATATATATATATATATATATATATATATATATATATATATATATATATATATATATATATATATATATATATATATATATATATATATATATCTCATTTCTATTTAGCTGTAGAGACCGTAACTTCTTCTCTGTTTTGGTTCACTCTAATAGTCCTATATTTGGAAACAGAAGGCAGCATTTATCAGCTAAAAGCCAAATATTTCCCCCAGCAGTTGGTAGAGACAAATTTAACTCAAACGCTCATATTAACTTAAAAGGTGATTTTGTGCTCACAACATGTCTCCCCTGCTTCAAAGTGGCCCCAGAAAATCTGTGATTGCAGGCTTAACTTCGAATTATTATCAAAATATAGAAAATAGGAGACAAAAAGAGGTTTTTATCACAATTCACTCCTCTATAACACTCCATTTTTTCTTACGCTCTTGCGTACACATGCTCACCATCTTTACTTTGTCACACATTTATCAACAAATACGCACATTCTTAAATCTGCGTTACTCATATTCACATGCAACATATTTTAGTCACACACACACACACATACACATACACAATACCTCCAGGTGCTGTTTCAGTTCCTCAAAATGCTCCCTCTTCTTGGCCTCGTCAGCCAGACGAAGTGACACCTGGCGCCCTGCAGGAGCCGAGAGAAACAACAGTGGGCTGCTTACCACCCCACACGGAAAAGTACATAACATCTCTCTCTCTCTCACACACACACATATACACACACACACACACACACACACAATCACCATCTGCCTCACGCAAACTCACACACATATACCTATGCCAGAACATGCACAGAGCATCAGGCCAGACTTTTTTACCACCACTCCCAAACTTTGCCACACATCTTTTGCAAGAATAACGGAGTTTGCTAAACTGTGCGAGGATGATTAGATTTCACAGCCCACAGTGCTGTGAGCCATTCAAAAGCATTCCTCGCAGCCCTTGGCCCTGTGCATCCCTGCTGCTCTCCTGAGAGGAATGAATGTAGCTGAAGGACACACTCATAGTCAAGAGTGAAGAAGCAAGTGTGTGTTATACAAGGGTGTGCATATGCATTAAGCAGGATATGAAAAGTATACTCACAGTGTGTGTGTGTGTGTGTGTGTGTGTGTGTGTGTGAGAGAAAAGAGATGTGGAACACTAACCGCGAATGCTCTCCAGGGTTTTAGCCGCTGACTCTCTGACCTGATTGATCAGCTCCTGGCGTGCCTTCTCCACTCGCTGGGCCTTACAATAGACAGAGAAGAAATCATCATTAACAAAGATCTATCCGGCTGCCCCGGAGCTCACCCCACCTCTGCCAGTCAGCACTGCCAGCAGCGCACACGATATAGGTCATACACACCAGGTTGTTACACTAAATCAAGCAGCGTGCAAGCCCCAGACGTCAGCTGCATCATTATAATGGCTCGCTGCTGAAACGCTCAGTACTTGAGGGGCAGTGTCACATCATGAATCATGTTATGTTAAAGAAAAAGGATATATATATATATATATGGAGAGAGAGAGAGAGAGAGAGAGAGAGAGAGAGAGAGAGAGAGAGAGAGAGAGAGAGAGAGAGAGAGAGAGAGAGAGAGAGAGAGAGAGTACCTGTGTATTGACTTGTCTTACTACAGGTTTGACTTCTCACCCTAAAGAATTTTAGGCTTTTTACAACATTTTAGTCAGCTTGCAGTGAAGTAATGCTGTCTTTATTCGGGTAATACACCACGTTGACTGCCATGTCTACTTGGGATGGGAACACATTCTTATACTGTTCTTCAAGCTAATTTACCAAAGCTCTTGTCAAACATAACGGAGGAGTTTAAAAGACATCGCCGGTAAGGACGCTACTGCGTGGGAAGAATATGCGTGAGTATCAGTACTTGTTCCTCCCTGCTGACGGCGCTGTGCTTGGCAACCCTCTCCATGCGTCCGCGATACACAGCGCAGTCCCTCTCGATCTCCTCCACCTCCTGGAGGGAGAAGGTGACAGCGATGCGAGGCACCGGCAGCTCCGACCAGCAGATGTAGTGCTGTGGACACAAAGTACACAAACAAGCTTGCACCAATCAGAGGCTCATTGTTGTAAGTGTTGTCTTCATCCTGAGGATAACCCTTTACTGTTGATTAATTGGGCCATCATTTTCTTGATGAAGTGCTTGGTCTGTTAAGCCTCAGGAAGGGTGCAAAGTGTCTTTACCATCATGTCAGACAAAACAGATGGACTCAGTAAATATTTGGCCTTTTGGCATCAAAATAGTTGCTTCATTTTCTGTTAATCAATAAATTCATTAATAACTGATGCAGCTGGAGCACCATTTGTAACAACACATGTACAATCAGCTGTAGAAGAGAGTAACGGGCCTTGTAGTGAAATTATTTTGGAATAACCAACTACTGTCTACTGCTAAATCCACATCAAACATTAGGTGTTTTATTCAAAACATCCAGGACTTTTCCTTGAAGGCATGTTGGGTTTAGTCAAGCTGACTGATTAGCTCTTAAATAGCACATTAGTAACAGTCCTTTCACTTTTGCTTTTTATCAAGATAATTGTGTGTAAAATTAGCATACAGAGAAACACTGTAGTTACAGAATGCCAATTAGTCCGGAGCACGAGCCCCGTGGTTTAGGTCAGACAGGTCGAGTCATACAAAACTGAATGTGCTGGTGAATTAGCAGGTGAATCACAGAGAACTGAGGAGATTAAATAGAATTATATTAAATAAAAATGTCAACTCTTCACGAACGCTTTCCATTTGTCTGGCATGCTAAGCTTCCCGTCACCGTGCCAAAGTGGCGGCGTCCATTCATGTACATGAACATGTACACGCTTCGGCTTACTGGTGCTTCGCTGAAAGCAGTGCTGGGAATCGTATGGGAACTCATAGTGATACATGGACTGTATTTAGAGCACAATGTATGGTTTTATCATAAAGACAATTCCGAGATATGCAAGATATTGCAGGAATATCAACTAGATTGGAAAAAAAATAATTTGTCCATTGGCTTTAATTGATAATTGCAGTAAATGTAAAGCAAAAGTGTCAAAAAATGATTGTTCCAGCTTTTAAAATGTGAAAAAAAAGCAATTGAAGACAGCACTGTGATGGACATTCTGCACTATTTTCTGATGTTTCATAGAACAAACAAATAATCAAGATCAGCATATTAATATGCAGCCCTAACATCTGATCCATTTAGGCCTGCATCCAGTAATTCATTTAATTATTGATTAATCTGCCAATTGTTTTCTTAATAAAAAAAGTATTATATTGTCTATAATATTGGGGAGGGTAGAAAAAAAATTGTCAAAAGAAAGGCCAAAAGTGACATCTTCAAATGTCTTGCTTTGTCTGCCTAACAGTCCTCAGCTCAAACATATTATTCTGTTCAAATTGATATAAATCAGAGGAAAGCATCAAATCCTCAAATTTTAGGAAATCGGGACCAATAGAGGGGTTAGCAGTTCCAAAAAGTTGCCAATAATATTTCATTAGATCGACTTTTAGTTTTAATCAACTAATCGTTTCACCCCTAGATACATCCCGATAGCTTTTATCAAAGCAGGACTCAAAGTGGCAAACGTCTGCAGTAACAGAGAGAGAGCGGAACAGCTCAGCCTTCACATGTCTAAATGATGATGAAAACATCTGATTCAGAAACAACTCAACAATTCATCTTAATACTGATGCACGTGTTTTGATAACGTTTTGCAGGAGCCCGTGTCCCCCATATGTTGCAGTATTGATTATTTGTCCAATTCCCTTTGGGCAGTATGGATTTCCAGATGGGTTGAAGCTTGTTGTGGCAAGTAGATAATTGTGGGGTGCATGTGGATGGCGGAGCCTCTATCGCTAGGCCAATTCAGTACATTGAATGACTGTGAGAAGCAAGAAAAAACAGATAGAATATGGTAGCATTATCTCAAGGTTTATCGTTTCACATGAATAATGTATTCACAGCAAACAACCGCCAAAGATTCTCTTTGTACTGAATAAATTAAGACTTAATTAGATTATATGCAGTAATATCTTTACAGAACATTCAGCTGCCTGAAATCCCCCGTCTGCATAATATGAATGTGTTAAATGTGAAAAACAAACCTGCGGGCAGCAGATCTTGAGGAGGTTGATGGTCTTCCCACAGACGTACACATCATTGCCGATGTGTCTCAGGAAGACGGGCACACAATCCTCCACATCCTTTGAGATCAGAGTGTAGCCTTGGACCCAAAAGTGTTTGTCTGCACAGATTTAAGGACGCCTATTACATGCCGCTCTACAATTTAGAACGAGTGTGTTTTTTTTTACTGCTCCATTATGCCTCCAATAACAGTACAACACTCTCACAACTAAGAAAAAAAAGTAACACCTTCGTAGTATTATGCAGCCTGCACTAGGCCTAAAACTTTTCCTTATTAGTATGACTTACGGGGCATGGCAAAACTCTGGTCGCTTGAATTAACACTTGGAAATTGTTAGCGCTTAGCTCAGTGATCCTAAACAAAAAGCATAAGAGAACATGAATGCACTGAGCTCCGAGAACTCTTTACAGAGAGCCTTCGGCTTGCCAAGAAAGCTTAGCTGCTGATTGCTTCCCTGGCCGACGGACTTCGAGGAGAACAATGACATTTGTGTGTCCTCCAAAACGCGGGCGCAAGAAGTGCAGGGGTTCACTGCAGAAGTTGATGAGGTGTAGCCGATGAGCAAATGAACCTCTTAGCCAGACAAAGCCGAGGTGATGGTCTGACCTTGAATGGGGTGTTGCATGACATACAATATTTGGACAGGCTATAATGATTCAT
Source organism: Clinocottus analis (assembly GCF_023055335.1). Lineage (NCBI taxonomy): Eukaryota > Metazoa > Chordata > Actinopteri > Perciformes > Cottidae > Clinocottus > Clinocottus analis. The sequence continues at coordinate 5,197,192 of NW_027176218.1, read as the reverse complement.
ATAAAACTATATTTATGGAGTACTGTCAAGATGAAGCAATTACAGAGTGTACCCATTTGGGGAACAGGTTTTCATTAAGATTATAATTTGCTTGAAAACAATTCCCTCCTACAGGAAAACCAACAATTATTTGCATTATCTTTGCATATTTTCAAATGTAGTTTTGTCCCCCCTCCTCTCCTGTGAAAAATCACTTTAAGGATTAACGGATTATCAAAATAGTTGCTCATTAGATTTCCTTCAATCAATAAATTGTTTAAGCTCTACCATCCTGTGGTCATATCTCATTTTCACATCTCTAATCGATCTATTAGTAAGTAACGCTGCCCCCGCTTCGTCAATTAGGCGACTAATTGACCGTTTAGTTAATTTCATGGCGAATGACTTATGCGTCTCTGCTCAACAAAATATATAAAGTGGTGATTTTGTGTCATTCTTTGAGGAGAAACTCGGTTATACAGATATGTTAATTGAAACAACTAATGGATTAGTCAATAAAATAATATGAGTGTTAACGAAGAAACAATTCTGATGATCGCCTGTTACTCTTGGATATTGTGAAAGGGATATTGCCTTGGGCTGTAACAAATGCATTTTTATTTATGTCAAACTGTAAATATTAGAATATGTTAAATCTAAAAGAGTCTGTATGCATCTGCAGTGCAAGAATCCTCTCCTCCTGTCTCAACGCTAGTCTGCTGCTCTCATGAAAGAGCCACGTCATTAATTGGATTTAAAAATAAGTCAGTTAGTCCAGATTTGTCAAGGGCAATTACAAAAGAAAAAAAACTAATTTATTTCAGAAATTGTTTCAGCGAGCATGGTGTACCAACTGAAAAGAATGAGGGGACATATTTGTGTTGTTTCTGTCCCCGTAGCTTACTGAGTGAAGATGGCTCTGGTCTCCAACGCTGCGGTAGCTGATTTTGTTTCCCACTGATTATCATCCAATAGCTTCATGACATCCTTTATAGACACAAGGACGAATCTAACTCGGCAATAAAGCCTGTAATGAAATCTATTTTTTTTTTCTTCCTGCAAGACAATCTGTCCGGCAGGCTTTTCATTTTCAGAACCTGCTGACTGAGGACGGCATGCGCTTGTGTCATCTCACCTCTCGAGACGAGATAGTCCTCATTGACCTGGATCATGAATTCTCCGTAGATGTCCCGAAACACGCCGCTATACACCCAGTCAGACACAAACCTATGAGGAGCACAGCAAAAACAGTCACACCCAGTCCTGACAGTCCTCAGAAAAACTTAGATGGAGCAAGATCTGCATGGCAGCGAGGGAAAGCCCCGTGCTCGAGTGATATCGTTTTACTTTGAAGACAGGTCTGCATGAGGAGCGTGGGGACTGACCGCGTGTACGGTTCACAGGTGCTCTTCAGCAGCGACAGCAGGACCGGATAGTTTTCGTTGCTGCAGTTATTCTGTGCTTCATTGTACAGGTAGGACATCAGTTTAACACCCTGAGGAGAGCCACATGACAATGAGCTGACATCCCATCTGATAGGCTAAACACAGCCATGACGGATGACATATTGCAGTTTGCAGAAAGAAACAGAGGACTCACCACAGGGAAGGTAGACTGGCCTGCATCTAAAGGCCCATCTACACAGCACAGCTCTGACAGGTATCTTAGATTAAAAGAAAGCAGAGGGTTTTTTTTAAATCTGATATTAAAACCAAGGTCCTCTAGGACACAACTATACTGTGAGCTTGAAATGAATACTAGACACATGAAGGCCAAAAAGCAGGTTTGACCTTACCTTAGTTGGCGGCCCACTTTGCGGAAGAGGAAGCCAATGGTCAACAAGCTGAGGGTGGGTTGAGTGCTGAGAACACAAGCCCTGTAGTAATGCAGATACTTCCGCAGACCACCGGTAAAAGCCTGAGAGAGAAAGACATTTTCTGTTATTTGTATCTATGACGGCGTTAACCCACTAAAATTGTCACGATGCGTTCAGTAGAGATAATAGGAAAATGCACTTTTGTGATGTCGGATAGTTTTGGCAACAGATTTTTTTGCTGCCAATCATTCTTGTGTACCAAAAACTCTTTTCTTACATGATTAAATTTGGGTTTTTAGATTGTTTGTGTGAATAAATAGTTTGGGTATTGAAAACTCACGCATCTCAAATTGCCACGACAATGGTAACGGCGATAAAATGTGCGGTCTCAGTGGTATAAGTGTTGACTATACAACGTACCTGAAAGACGAGGCCTTTTTTGTCAGCACTTTGCAGAGAAAAGCGACTAAGCCTCAAGTAGTGGGTGCCGTGCTGGGCCAGCTCCCCCAAGAGACGAGACACACTCTCTGGGGAGGCTCCTGACACGCACACGCCAGGTCTGACATCAAACTGAACACTCTGCGAAGGAGATGGCAGATTTACAGATGGCGGACAAAATGCAATGAATAACATCTCACAAACAAGCCCCATGGCAAAGCCGTCTCTGAAAAGCTTATAATATAGATTTTTCTCGAGAAAATCACCTCCATGGTGACTTTCGAAGGCATGGTTTGTGGTGTTATTATATGAGACCGCAATACATAATCAAGTGTTTGTTTTGTTGTCCTCTTCATGGTTGTTTTATGAGAACTGGATACAAAGAGTCCCAGACAGGACCCTTCTGGGGGGGACAGAAATAGCAGACAATGTTTTTGCAATCTAGCACAACACCACCACGAACGACCACCTCAAGGATTACCTTTGAGTTTAATAAACACCTGACAGTCTCAACCAAACATTTTATAACATAAGCCTTGCAGAAGTTGCGTGATGCAGGACTACAGTATTAGATTATGATAGATTGTACAGGTGCTCATGATGTTGTGTTACCTCTTCTACCAGCCTGCATGTTAATGACAATGTATGCTAGGGGGGTCTAAAAAAAGAATGACTTAAGTAGTAACTATATATATTTTTTATATTATTATTTTATATATATATATATATATATATATATATATATATATATATATATATATATATATATATATATATATATATATATATACACACATACATACACATTAAAAAAAAACTTAATGGGAAACAATAAAGCAACAGAAGAGCTCTCCTGTGGTTTTGTTTTTGACATTAAGAATTTTTTCATTTATTTCCTCGTCTCGTAATGTATCTTTGTCAGGCGACTAACTGTGCTTGACACTGCCACATTATTTCTTGTTGTTTGAGGTAATATGCTTTTATAAACCAATTGGGTTTGTTGTTTATGTCGTACACGCACAGATTGTCCATTGATTCTGCTCTCAGTTTTCTTCCTCTCTGTGTTTTCTTTTTAGTAATTGCTGTCACAGTGCATTTATCACCCCATTCACTTTCATCACTTCAGTCTGACAGACACCCAAAAACAACAGATCAACGGCATTTTATTGCATTTAGGGGACCAATAAAGAAAGATAATGAAATGCACCTGGTTGAGCGGGAAAGTCGTGGAGGCCACTCCGATCAAGACGTTGAGAAGGTCAAATACCAGTTGTGCCTGAGAATCCAAGGGCAGCGGAAGGAGAGGAGAGGGTGTAGCGGTGCTGACCACCCTCATTTCCCCCTCCCATAGACGATAAAGCTGGTCAAAGGCCTCCCTGCCTCCCTCTGTTAGATAGAGAGACTCTCTTTTCCCTGGTGGGCTGGGAAGAAAATAATTTTAAAAATTTGGTGTGTTTCAGAGAGGGAGAACAAAAGTGAAGACATACTATTTTATACTTCATCTGTTACTTTCCAAACGTCTTTTTTTTGCCTGTTTTGTGACATTTGTAACACTTGAGCGAAAAATGCAAACATTCACTGAGTCTCAATCTTTTAGTTTTTTTTTTTTACGTTTTAGATTGTAAATTAAATCTCTTGGTTTGACCAAAAGCGTGGATTACCGTAGACTTATTATGATCAAACATTCAACAGCACAACTGACTCATCACTTACCAGCCAACAGACTCCCAGCAGCGGCGTTTTCCAGGCTCAAACGTGCGTACAGCCTCCCATATATCAACGTCTGGAACGGGGCTGGTCTCTGACTGAGAGTCTGGGGTCATGTTGGAAGCGGACTGGAAGCCCTCATCCTCAGACTGATCTAAAGACGAGGGGACCTGCACAGACAACAATGAATCCTGAGGAAAACATTGCACGACACTGGGGTGTAATCCATATTCAAATAACATGTGCAAGTTTGAACCCAAACTAAACAACATGCATGTGCTTCGATACTAAGTTGCATACCCTTATGGCCAGCCCAGTTACATCAATATTACTGGGAACAGGAGGCAAGTCCAGTCTTATGTCTATGTCTGAGGTGCGAGTGTGCTGCAGTGCTCCAAACAACGTCATCCTGGTATCCCTGTCAAATCTTTCTTCCGCTTCCAATTTAGTTCTCAGAGCCAGCAATCCTGTGCCTGGAGGGGCATCCATCAACCTCTGAGTTCCACACAAACTCTCCAAAGTGTCCCACTCCTCCCCACACACGAGACCCCACGCCCGGGCCTCTAGCCTCTGCAGCTCCTCGCTCTGGTAGCCCCAGGGTCGAGGCCTCCGCAGCACTGGCCTCTCTCGTCTCATGTAGTCTCTGCTAAAAGAGGTAGGGGGTGGCGGTGCCGAACCAGCGAGATGTACCAACAGCTCAAGGACTGCGTCTATCTCCTTGAGGCCGGAGGACTCTCCCTCCATCAGCATCCCCAGCTGCTCCTCCAACTTCTCCGCTTCCTCTCGGCACCCCGCCACCCGCAAGTCAAAGCAGATCATCAGGACTTTATTTTTCGGCGGTGTGTTAACTGTGGCACTTGCTCCTGGGGCAGACCCTTTGGTGTCATCTTGAAATAACTTAGAAAGCAGCGAGCCGTAGGCACACTTCTTGAGAGCCTTGCGAAAACCTTCTCTCGAGACTCCACCCAGGGCCCGTCGCTTCCAGGACACCCCGGACAGGCTGCATTCACACAGGGCACCCATCAGCTCAGTGATGCTGTCGCTGCTGCAGCTGGACTTCATGTGGTTGTTGGGTCTCGAGTACATGGTGGCACAGTTACCTCAGCCTGTATGAGTGGAACAAAAAGGGATTTATGTTGTAAGGAATAGAAAAGAAACTATAGAAAGCATGTATAGCATGTTTGCTAGCATGTATCGAGGTTTTAGGAACCAAATAGATTAACCTAGCTACTTAGCTTTAAGTTAGATGAATTACAACAGCTAAAGATAACCAGCTAGCTACGCCAACATTTAGCTAGCGTTCAATACAGAAACGTTACATCAAACTGCATATTGCATTAGCCAGCCCAGGTACAAATCAATGCTTCTCGAAGTTATTTACCCTCTCGATATCGTCTGTTGTTGAAAGATTCAGAGTGACAGCTTCCACCTCGCATCCTCCCAGTGCATGCTAGCGTTTGTTATTAGCAAGCCCCCACGGATCAACTAGCTAGCTGTCCTGCTTAGCTTGTGTGGCAAAGCATGCTAAACCCAGTTATTGGGTGTCCTTTACAGCTTCCATAGGTCTTTATTATTCAGTGGTTTCTTGATCTGACATATTCGTGCCAGTTATTATGCTGCAATGTTGTTGTTGTTGCTAGCTAGAAGCTTCATTCATCTTCCATCATACATCTCGGCGCTACAAATAAGAACCTGCCCCTTTGAATTTGATTGGACAATAAGATGTTCAGACTTCGGTGATTGGCTGTTGTAGAAAGCACTCTGATTGGTCAAGGGTGTTAGTCAATCATAGGATGGGCGCTTTGCTGCATTCAGGTGATCCGAGAAAAACTGTAGATTCCACTTTCCAATGTTAACGCCAGTCATCGACAGGCAGGATTGTAACATTTGGCTTGTTTTGGAAATATAATACGATATTCTTCGCCAATTAGAGTGGAAGCGGTTAGTAGGCAAAATAACCAACTAAAGCAACAAACATTTACGGAGCTCAGTCAATCTGTTAGCATGCGCCGCGTTGTCTCTCCCATAAGCTTGAATGCATCAATTATTGCGCGGGATTCATAAACTCGACACAGTTAGTTATAGACAAACTTGCGGCTTTCTTCTTTGTGGCATAGGGTTTACGCAAAGAACACGCATTACGAAACGGTGTGTTGCATTGCTCGATAGGCAAACACGTCTAATTGTAGAATATGGTCCTTCAATTTCCGCTGATTAAATATTTGTAGTTAGTCGTCATCGGTCAGGAATGACAGCATTTCACGAAGTCTTCATCAATCCCCTTCGCGTAATTACGCACTGGTCTGAATCATTTAATTAATTAAAGGAAAGGTTCAGCGTTTGTCGAGTTTATTTTAATTCGGCATGCTTATGCCCATACGTAATGTAAACCATTAACTGTATATTGTTGTTCTGGCCATGACAGCAAAACAAACAAGTCTTTCTTCTTTGCAAAAATGCAGCTTGTTCCAAAATTCTGCAGAAGCCAGAATGAGACAATGTTTCAACGTAAAGTGGATTTTGTCCCTCATCTCTTACATGGATTTGTGGCGGGTATGGGATTTATTGCCAGTGTAGGAAGGAGGAAAGCATACGACAAACAATTATTCTTAAATTCACAGTACATGTGAATATTGTTGTAATAGAGACTTGGAAAAGAAATTCGTTTGGAATTGTACACAACCTGCTGTTTTCAGACTATTGTTTGAAGTTAAAGGCTTTCTCAGTTTCAAATGCAGGTTTAACCTTCTCCAAACCCCATCTCACCTGGGTTTACTACAGAGTTATTACATTACATGTCATTTAGCTGACGCTTTTATCCAAAGCGACTTACAATAAGTGCAATCAACCATAAGTACAAACTCAGAACAACAAGAATCAAGAAAGTACAATTTCTTCAAGAAAGTCCAACTACAAAGTGCTATAATTAAGTGTCATTTAAGTGCCACTAAAGTGTTACTTTCTTTATGCTGGAAATAGGAAGTTGTAGGTAGGAACAGTATAGAAAATAGCACTTTAGTTGTACTTAAATGCCACTTGCTTATAGCACTTTGAAGTTTGGCTTTCTTGATTATTGTTGTTCTGAGTTTGTACTCATGGTTGGATGCACTTATCATAAGTCACTATTAGTTATATGTTCTCATTTGAAGTGTGTATGTGAATACCCATATATAGTTTATCACATAGGACATTTTACATTAACGCCTAATGTTCAAAATTAGTTTGGAAATTACCTGAAATACAATTACTTAATTAACCAATGCATATTTGAAATATTGTGTGGTATTCTGTGTCTATGCTCACTCTTCACTATTTATTTGTTTATTGCAGAGGTCTCTGAAAAAAAGTTTCTAATAATTTTATTTTTATGAAGTTACATCGTCTATATACACTATAGCTGTAGCCAAAGTGCAGAGATTTATTGTTTTCCAAAGCACAACAGTCACAACACACAGGCAGGATAGTCTATCATTTTAATATTTGTGGCCTCCCAGAGAACAGTTTTCTTTAGACAAGTCGTTTTTTCTCTCCTTCTCCTCCCAGCCTAATAAACTAAGCTGTTAAAAAAACCACATCTGATTTAACTCTCTGCAATAGCTTTGACCGCTCTGGTTTGAAAAAGTTTAAATTCAAACCACTCTCAAATAATGGCCTTCCAAATCTGTTCAAAAGGCAACCTGAACCCAACAGGATATCTTATTTTCGCTCCCGGGTTACTGCTCGGCTTAGCGAGCCAGGGAATCAGTTGTTGGTAGGTTTTAAATTATTCATCAGAACTACTGTTTAAAAATGACACCACACCATCATTGTTTTTATTTTCAAGTCCTCCTCCTCCTCCTCTTCCCCTAAGGCGAAGAAAATCAAAGCCAAATCTCATTAGATGGTTTCAAACATGTGAGTGAAACACAGCCTGCTGGTAAACACAACCATCTCCTGCTGAAGGAGAGGCTGGCTGAAAAGTATCCCAGGCAGCTGAAGAGAAGCCAACAACATGCAGATTTTAACCCAATTTCTTGACAGAAACCCTGCAGACTTAAATTGGTTATTTTCAGTGAGCAGTATCATTGATTTCTGGACATTCGAGGGGATGGTTATTTTGAAATCGTATTACAAGTGCAGTGCACGCCAAATAATGTCGACTCCCAAAATGATGTAAGCCGTGTGTCTTGATAGAAATAGGAAGTACAGTATTGCCAGTGATTTTCCAGCCGTGATCAAGGATAGTGTACAAGATGTCGTGCTTGCGATAATCAAGTGTAATCACTCTTACTCTGGCAGCAGCCCTTGATGTCGTTCTATCTGTTGCTGCATCAAGGATGTGCTCAGTGAGACGATGGTCTGCGCAGGCTTCTGGTCCGTCTTTGATATCTCCAACCCTGCGTCAGGGTTTGTTAAGCAGTCAGATGAGGCAATTTTGCCTTTCATCTTTCTTTTCTCCAATTTCATTTTTAGCTGTCAGTACTTAATTAATGTTTTCGCAGCAATTTTGCAACCTTCAACGCCGATGACAGAGATGCCGTGAGGCTATTTACATTATCAACTCGTTTCATGAAGCCAGACCTTTGCTAGTCTGTCGTCTGAGCCGTGTGACAGGAACCAGATGTGGCATTTGGGGAAAAGGCGTCGGCCATCATTATTATAGGGTATGCTGCATATAAGCACTGATGCCATCAAGAAAGTACTTTGAGGTCATAATACGCACACATATCTGAAGAAAACGGTTCATGCACTTGGCGCTCTCTTTCGTAAAGTGATTGGTTTGTTTGAGGAGGTGATCATTTTCATAAATCCACCAATCACTCAAGCGTCTGCGTAAGCTCTTCAGCGAGGGTAATGTAATGCTACATAAATACCAAAGACTTAAAGCCATGATTCAGTTCACTCTAACAAGAAACCTGAGGCAAGTGTTACTCTATCACCCAAGGTGATTGTAACTCATGCAATATGCATGAGAGGTGAGTGTTCAATTGAAGCAAATCAATATTCTAAAAGTGAAAGAAACACAGCAGATATGAAGGGCGTATACGTCTCTGAGTTTATTCACGGAGGAGTGTATGATGAAATCTGTGGGTAACTGCTCCGCCCACAAACAACCTTTGTAAAATTTAAGATCTCCCGGTACAACCAGATCAGGTGCAAGATCGAGAATCTTCTGAGCTGCATTGGATGAAAAGTTGGCTCCCATTCATGGTCCTGCACTGAAAATGGAGTGTCCCAGTTTCTTTTTATCATTACAGCACATTCACAAGTTTCAAAATGGTAAAAGGTCTCGACAACTGCACAAACAGCTTTTTTTCTCTTTTGTTGTTTTTTTTTTTTTGTCCCAGGACTCAATGCATAGGATTATACAGTTAAGATACAGTATTTCAACATGTTTTACAAAGATTTATATGGTATAGGAAACAAGAAATAAAAATAACAACTGCACAGCAGTAAGAAAAGTCATTTGTCGAGTATAGATAGTCATTTATCGTACACACTGTGGAACAGCTTAGAAACACAGGGCAAAAAAAAAAAAAAATCAACACCGCTGGAACAATTTTGCGCTATATTGAATCTACATAAGGACACCCTTTTGATTTCAGACTAATTTAGGAATGCCAGACATTTTCAAGGGAAACCCAAATCACATTGGCCACATTGTTTTACATTTATTCATGTTGGCCTTTTGCCCCCTAGCCACCAAAGTCCTACTAAGCACACGCCACAGACAGCCAAAGGAAAACGCAAACATCGAAACTGCGACCATAAAAGAAATGATACTGAAACGTCTTCAGCCTATTGGCACGTACATGGCTGCAGTAGGGCATCTAGCAATTTAGACAGCACACATAATATCACAAGTCCAAATACATTGCTGTGTCTATAGCACTATATCGTCATCATAAATCACCTAGGTTACCAATATAATAATTTAGAAACAATATATATGTATCATCCTACTCAATAAGGCACATTTTTGGTTAAAGAAAGGCTCTGAAAGAAGCGTCTTGCATCAACTCTGTCAGTGAGGGCGGAGTCAGCAGTAAACGACGACGGAGACGAGGATGGAGTCTGCGGTCGGTATGCAATTAAGATCGAAAGCCTTCCCTGCTGATTCCATTATACAGAGTGCCACTCTGCACTGCGCCGAGTGGGCAGTGCCAAGTGCGGTTGGTCGGGATGCCAGGGTGCCACGCTGAGACAGCAGGCAGACGGGCAGGCTCGAGGTCTGTGCAAACCTCGCTCTCTCTCTCTCTCTCTCGCCAAGGCAGGAATCGTTAACATTCTGGGGTCTCCGGAGCTCGTTACGCTCCGTCAACTACACACATCCACGATCAGATACGGGGGGGGGACTACAATTAAATCATCTGTCGACGGCAAAACCCACAGTTAAGGGATGAAGCATGGTGGCGCTCAATGGCCCAAGAAATAGCAAACCCTCATTCCTACCCTGTCGACACCTCGGCTCTGACACTGACATATCAACAACTCAATTACTATAACAATTATGTACATGATTGAATCTGATCTCCTGAACATCACACAAAAAGGCCAGAATCACTGTAATTTGTTCAAAATATACCAAGTACCAATTGCATGTCTGGCAGGTAATCAGCAAAAGTCTATTTCATAGCTTTAGTGGCCCGTTGCTAGATGACTATTTGGAACATTACAAGAGCGATGCAAAAAAAAAAAAAATGGCCACGAAAAATCAAGAACACAGACAATAAATGAATCTATTTGGAAATTGCGCTAACATATTGCTAAATTGCTACTGGATGTGAATACGCAGAGTTAAGCTGATGTGAGTGTCGATTGTGGCTCATGGTATTCTGACATTATTGCAGGGCTAATATTGTTCCATGGCAGAATAAAAATTGCTTCTAGCTGACACTTTAAAAAAAAAAAACACACAAAAAAAACAACTGAAATGTCTTAAAAACCTTTTGAAATGTCCTCCTGTGCTTAAGTTGAAGTGGAATGTATCATGGCACTGTACAATAAAGGGAGACAGACTGTGCTATTATCGATTTCCACGAGCACAAATGGCAATTCAGCTTGAAGCAAATTGAGTGAAAATTATTTTTACTCAAACATTTCTGAAACTAGTATTGACCTATCAATCACAGGAGCCCGTCCATCGCTAGATGGAGCAGTGTCCTGGTGAGGACCCTTTGGTCTCTGTACACACAGCTCGGTGAGAGCGCAGGCCTCCAGCGTGTCGCTGGGTACGGGGGGGATTAAAATGACGGAAAGCAGGCGTCCCTTCGCCTTCACGCCTGACAGTAGGCATCCTGTGTGTGCACACACATTCCCACACGTTCACACACACTTAAAATTTAGCAACGCACTCTCTTGTTCACATGTTGTACTCCACGCAAACATCGACGCACACACAGGCTAATAAAAACACTATCTGCACCACATGGTGATCCATTTAAAAAGATAATTTGTTTTCCTTATAAAGCTTTCCGCATAAAGACTGCACAATAAAAAAAATATATAATACAATTCGTAAAACCTTTTTCGAGACAGAAGGAAATTGAACATCTGATTATCGCCTGTGCCAGTGCTCCACAGAGGGGCTTAATTCTCAGAGATAGGTCTACCGCACTGCATTGTGGGAGCAATATTCAGTGAAGCATGAATGAGCGCGCAGACCTTTAAGGTTTGGCAAGTGAGCTTTAAGGCGTACCTATGACAGTGTAACACATATTTTTCTCTCCCCTTTTGCTCTCTCTATGCATTTCACTAGTCCTGCTACTCCACAGCATAGGAAATGTGTCCCAGGGCCAAGATGTAGAATACACAACACCACATGAGCCTGCCCTCACCTTCCTTTATTTCCATGTTTTATTCTCCAAAAGAAGAAATAAGCCTCTGTAGTCACTGGCGGTATCCTACTATTCCCCTCCCCTCCCTTCCTCCCTCCCTCCCTCCACTCGTGGGTTAGAGATCAGTCACTTTGTTTTCCAGGGCGGCTGCTATCTGCTGGAGCCGCAGGGTCAGCTGTTTACTCTGGGCAGCTGGGTCCTCCTCTAGGGATGCGATGATCTGAAAGAGGGATGGAAGGAGAGAAAATAGAGGATGAGGGAGAAGTCAGAAATGATAAGGGAAGAATCGGGCAGAGGAGGGCAAAAGAGGAGCGCCGGAGAAGCGAGGAAACAGGACGAGGGAGACGGATGGAGAATGAGAACAGGACAAAGAAGAAGAAAAAGGGCGGAGAGTGGGAGGAGAGAATGGTGTTATTTGACATCAACAGTCACGTCATAAAAGCTGTTATTGTTTGCGAGCAACACTTAGGGGAGACTGACAGCCCCATTTGTTTATCCAACTTGTTCATTAGGTTTTGTTTATCCCCTTTTCGTGACCTCAAGTGGCAATGCACAATGGACGCTTAAAAATCAATTCCCAGAGCAATTTTCCAATTCACATCCCACAGAAATGCTTTCAATTAAAATTTCATACAATCACTCTTCTGGCATATCAAGAGTGAAGAGTGTGAAAAAAAAAGGAAAAGCAATAATATAGTGGGCAGTAGTGCATTCAGTGGAATAGTCTCCTTTGGGTGCGATAGGAGAGAGAAGGGCCTCTTACCCCATCATAGTATTTGCTGGCGTACTGGTAAAGCTGATGGAGAGCCACTTGTGTGTTCAGTTTGTCTGTGTGAGACTGGAGAAAATGAAAGACAATTAGGGTTAAAGAGAAAATGTAACTTAAACTTGAAACTGTAGAGTTGAATGAGCAATGTGCTTTACTGGTTTCCATGTTCAAAAAACTCCTCGAGGCACTAAACGCGAAAACAAACGGAGAGGCATCGTGTTCTAAAATAATGAGAAGAAAACATTCTCTTATTGATATCAGCCTCGCCGTTCGCTCTCCTACATCTGTATAAGAAGCTTATTAAGTTACTGCTACAAACTGAATTTCCAACTCCAGCTTGTTCACATTAAAATCATTCAACTGGAGCTTCCAACCAAATTAAGTGCAAATTTTAACCTAATTTCCAGAATGCAAATGCATCGGCATGTCCATCCACAAGTGTTGCTACGACTGCTGAATATATGGAGATGGCACATTGGGAGAGGCACCAATTGCACAACTCCGCAAGATAACAAACTCCTGTTCGTGAGGCGTTTTGGAAGCTTCCGCGTGAATTTACATCGCAGTCGCAGAAATCATCGACGGCCTTGTCTATAAAAACATGACTTTTCTCGGTTTGCACCGTAAACAGATGCAACAACTGCTTTTCAACTGTATTGGTGATCAAATAGCGGCTGGAGGATTGTACGTCCCAGTCGGGTTTGAACCTCACTTTCTGTTACCACGGTAACCACGGCTGGGTAATAATCAAGGGCCGAGAGCTTGAAGTGGCGATCTCAAAGACTTTCATTGAAATAAATGTATGTTAAGTCAAGTTGAACCTATTCCTCACCGATGAAATGAAACGCAACATTTATAGAATGGTAAATGGACCTGTACTACTTGTATAGCGCTTTTCTAGTCTTCCGACCACTCAAAGTTAATTGCAGCATTAAGAACTGATTGTCTACGGCGACAATCGAGGGAGGAAAAAAAACCCCTGTATTACAGGTTTTCTCCATTGTATGCAAGAAAAAAAATGAACTAAGCCCAAACTTTCAGACTTGAAGCTCATGTATGAACAAAAAGACTCGGGGAAAAAACCCCGTTGTTTTCAACTGGGACTGAACTCTGGATGATTGTCACTTTAAGGATTATAACTTTAACAGCCGAGCCATCTAAGTGGAACAGAAAAATGACAGTGGCGTTTCTCACCCGTGACACCTCCGCCAGATGAGTGTTCATGTCCTGATCACTGACAGGAACCATCTGCCTGATGCCCTTGTAGTAACTACAACACACACGCGCGCGCGCACACACACACACACACGCACACAGAGAGGGACAGAGAGAGACAATTTTATAATTGTTATTGACAAAATCTCTTCAAGGAAGCCTTTTAAACTGACATGAAAACCACAGATCGAAAGAATATTGTCCCGATAGGACTTACTCATCCACCATCTTCTTGTAAGTGGAGATCTCCTTTGCATAGAGTAGTTTGTTACTTGGAGAGTCCTAGAGACACAAAGTGGACACAACAATGAAAACAATGGCGCTCTAGATTGAGCGACCTTTGACATGCCTACTTCTCCCTCCGTTTTCCTTCTCATGCGATACACTTCATCGTCTTGATCTCACCCGTCTTCCCTCTTGCCCTCTCACTCCCCCCGACCCCCTCCCCCCTCCCTTTTTCTCTCTTCCTCCTCCTTCCCGTTTCCACTCACCCGGCTGAGTTTGTGCTCGCTCTTGGTACAGGCATCCATGAAGGTCTGGGCGATGACGGAGAGCGAGGCGTCCACCACTTCAGACACGTGGACGTCGAAGGTGAAGTGGGGATTCTTGAGGATGTTCACCCAGAACCGCAGAGGAAGGCTGCGCGGGGGAAAGAAGGGCAACAGATAGGCCGTCAATCGCAGTGTCATCATTACTATTGGTCCAGAATTTGGAAAGGGGGAGTGGGGGGGGAATCAAATCAAGCGCATTACATCTATGAATTAATTTGAGTCAGAGTCAGAGAGGCATTTCATGTGTGAGAGCGCTTGCCTGAGGTGCAATTGAGTGCGGTACAAGATAATAACAGGGATGGAGAAAATCCTTTCTTGTGGGTGTAAGATTATTCAGAACAATACCCTCGATTGTCAGTTTGTATTACCATTTCATATGACACTGACCTCTCTGAGAATCATTGCCGTCGGATGAAAATGAACCGAAGAAAAAGTTCCTCATAACAAAAGGCATCTCGATTGTCAACGGTGACTTTCACGCGGCCACGAAAAAAGTGATCGGAAATGTTGAAGTGACACCAAAACTTGGACCTTTCAAGTTTGTGTGCAGCCGTACAACCTTAAGCGCCGGCTTTATAGTAACGCTCGAGTAGACTCGCTAATTTCCCCTCTGAACAGGAAAACACTCGCTCCAGACGCTCCTTTTCAACCTCGTGCCACCTTGTGTATTCAAAAGAATGCCCAAGATGCAGTGGTTTCCACAAAAAAAAGAAAGAAAAGTCTCCTCCCCGATCAGTGCAAATGCCCGGGCCATCTGAGACATGAAGCGCAAACCGTGTAAAATTCATACTGGTTTTGGTAATATCTCCGGGGGAAAGCCGCAGCGAGAATACAATAGAAGCACAAAAATAGCAATGTTGCTATAATCACAGAATTAAATTAGCTTGGGACATAATTACCATGTTTGTTTGTTGTTGTGCCTCATACACACATTCATATTTAATACATGGCCCTCAGTTGATTTGATAAACAGAACGGGTGGTTGCAGAACGTGGTGTGGAGTCTGGTAAGTAATTAAATCGCTCATCTCCTGTCCTTGTGTGGTTGCTCTCTTGCCAGCCTCACGTCAATCACGGGCATCTAAATGCAACACGTCGTCTTGTACGCTTGAGCCTCAGCCGACGTGACACTAATTTATGCACTTAAATGTCGCATGGGAGCAGGGAGATTGCAACTGCAAACTAAGTGAGCTAAAATTGTGCATTCGTATTCAGCTCTTTCTTGGAGTAGTAAGTTTTAGTTCTTGGAGAGCTACTGTATCTCAGGCATTGGGGTGTGTGGTGTTGCTCAGACTCAGACAGCATGTGCATGCGTTCTTGTTGAGATTTTAGTTTAGCACCGCATAGTTTAGTATTTCCATTTTTTGCTGTTTTATACTTCCACTCCACTACATTTTAGAGGAAAAATATTGGACCTTTCACTTTCACACACTACATACATTTGACAGATATGTCTAATTTACAGGGTTTGCATTAAAAACCATTTGATAGGCTTACAAATAAGAGGCTCTATCAAAGTGGTTTCTCAACTTCTTAATCATGTTTTCTTTTTTTAAGTCTTATATTTAGTTACTTAAAGTTACTGCGATGAACGTATAACTGGTTATGGCCAGATCAGAATGTTACACTAATGCATCTGTATGAACTACATAGTGAACGAGACCGTCAGCGAGGAGATTGGCCACTTCTATATAGTTATTCTTGAAAGCTCGCCACCGGCGGCGCTGGGTTCGGCTTCAAGGCGAAACCAGGAGGTGAGGAGGGGGCAGCTCCTCCTTTTGCCAGGAGCAGAGCTTCGCCTCGCTGCCCCGCCGGCCCCCTCGGGGAGCCAATACCAACACCACGCTGCTGAAGGGAATAACGAGAGAACCAGAAACAAGAACTGAGCAGGTCACACTGTCTGACCCTGCTGCAGTGAAATGAGAGGTTTTCTAAAAGCAACCTGGTGCTCGGAAATGCGACACAAAAAAATAAGAGTTCCTCATGGTGGTTTTATGTTAACGATCGGAGGACTTCCTCCACCACTGCTCACCGCACAGTACCTGCAATTCAAACAGTACAAGTGTCCGCGGGCTTTCAGTACTCCTACCTATTGGTCTTCCAGATATGGATAGTCTCCTCATCCACATTGTTGTGTTTCAGCGCCTGCTCATCCAGAAAGTCAAAGAAATACTTGATAGCCGGTGGCACCACTGTCCCAGAGCACAGAACACTGCGGAAGAAGTCATCCACAAACTGCTGCAGTGTTCCCTGAAAGAGGCCACAAATAATGTGAAGCAGAGACAGAGAGCAGAGACAGAAATATCATAGCTGTGAGACATATCTATTTGCACGTAATGCGACTGTAGATATTGCGGCTTTTCTGCGAGTATTTTCGAATTTTACATGCCAGAAGCCGTCAATGTAAGTCGGCTTTTTAAACTGAAAACCATTCCTGTAGTAGAAGCAACATTTTAACTACTAACTACTGAACAAATGTTTGAGTCAATGAGCCTCTGTCTTTGTACCTTGACGGAAAGGAGTCGTGTTAAATAGATCTCCGTGATGGCTTTGGTCATCGACTTGTCCTTTATGCTTCCTCGTTTCGATTTGATCTCATCCAGTTCGTCTGCCGGCCGCACCAAGTGAAACACCTTGTCATCTTCCAACAGAGCGTTCCCTGGAGGCGGTGAAAGAAACTAAAGTTCAGAAAACGTTCTCCTCGATCCCCACTTATTCGCACAAACACTCTCACGGAAGATATTCAGATCATAGCAAAGGAGGGCGCTCGTCAACTTAATTTGGATGCGGAGAGACTATCCGAAAGGAAATGCGAAACAATAAACTATTCTGGAAATGCACATTCAAAAGGCAGAAGATGAAAGTGCATAATATTTCAGCATAATCTCAACGTGCGCTATACATAAAACAACATGCATTAGCATGTTAAATGGGAGCCGGGATGCTGACAAAAACCCTCGGGACGGGAAACAAAGACGAGCATTGTATTCTCAATCACACCTGATCTCTGCTCCTTTCAACAAGTGAGTGCTTATGTGTGTTTATAGATATATACGTACGCTCTTCATGGTTTTCCTGGTTCTGGTAATAGTTCTGCTGAATGGAGAACACTTTGGACAAGACTAAAGTGGCGTTATCTCGCACCTGGAATGCACACAAAAGTCTTTTGTTAGACCGAAAACTCACACTATACAATACACACTTACTTCACACACCTTAATAGGTGCCGTGACTGAGGTCAGCAGTCTCTTTTAGTGCCCCAGAACTAATTCATAATCAATGCGATTGAGTGAACAGCAACAGCGGGCCTTTATTGGGGTATTTACAGGCCATTTTCTTCGGCGTCAAGCCATTATTGAACTCACAAATACTGTGATTAGCACTAATCTGACACAACCAATGAATATATGGGAGCAAGGTTGTCCTTTAAGATCAACTGTGAGACATCAGCGAGTAGGATGAAAGAGAAGAGGAGTGCCATTCAGGGAGGAGAGAATAGGGAGGACAAGTAGGGGAGATTTGCAAGTGACCTTTTATTTCACTTGGATCAATACGGTGCCAAGAAGATTTAGTGGCCTTCTGTCGCCACTGAGCGCCGACGAGAACAACCCAAGTCCAGGCCCTTTCAACTTGTTGGTGGTGATAAATAATACATTGCTGGCATGTTGCTAAACTGACGAAGGCAAACACTGAAGGAAAAAGGCTGTGTGGTGTTCTGTTGTATATTTGATTAAGGGACACGCATTGATCTGCCGCTTTGCTCGACACAAAGATTGGAAACTGGATGACAGCGATTCTGGTTCTTTCCAACAGTAACATAATATGCCGAGCAGCAACTCTAAAGTGCCTTAATTAAGAGCCAGGCTAGCCATTTCCCCCTGTTTCCAGTCTTTGTGCTAAGCTAACTAACAGGCTGCAGCTTCATATTTCAATGAAACTGCCGTCAATCTTCCCATCTGACTCTCTACAAGAAGGCAATTAGAGGAAATTTCGAAAAGTTAAACGATTCCTTTAAGAGGGTTGACGTGCAATTAAAGTCCCCAGCTGGACCCGAACCAGCACAGTTACACTCATCACCTCGAACCCCTACTTCATCAGGACACCCCGGGGTTTCTTTTTTTAGCCAAAAAGCTAGTGCGCAGTATACTTTCAGATTGTGTTAATGAACGCTGGCACATTTTTTTTTTGTATCACTATGCAAGTCAGAAAAACAACATGTTTTTATACATTGATTTGACTTGTGATTAATAGTATGGACAAGTTAATAGGGTAATTAGCTTAAATGAGTATTAATCAAATAATCATATCGCTGTTGATGAGTAAATGTGCAGAAGACAGATTTCATACACACCACTGTGACACAAGATGTACAGCTCAGCCTTTGAGTGAAATGGGGTGAAAATAGGCAACACCATTCATATCCACACGCCCACTTATAGCTATTTACTTCCCTTCTGCCTCCTCACATCCCTTCTATTTTAAATATGTTTCATGGAGACATTCAAATGTTGTCGGTACTCACGTTGTAGTGTGCCAGAGTGTTGAAGCGTTTCCACCTGCCCTCTTTTTGGGAAGTCAAGTCCAGATCTGACAAAATCTGCCCCGTTGAGCCCGGACGCCACTCTGTGATGAAGGCAGAGAGAAAGTCAATCAATCGTGTCGGCGTCTGGAGGCGGTGGAGTAGTGTCACGTTAGAGCAAAGTGTCACCATACTGCAACGCTTTCTTTCTTCTTTCTTTCAACACGGTTTGCATTTATTTCATCATCGGTCATTGTTACCCTGAGGTTATCCACTAATAATGTGGCGAAATAAAGCTACCCATCTCTCTCTCTCTGCACACTTGAGTTAATTTTGGCTGAAGAAGTGAGGGATCAGTATTTTCTGAATAATTGAAATCTAAATTCTACACTTTGATTTGGACCCTAACATTCTCAATTTGGAAGAAAAAAAAAAACTATCTGCCACCACGGCAGACCTGAACTCGACGCCATCTGTGACATATGATCCATTTGCAAGTACCACCAAATACAAAGGGGTTATCTTTCCGAATCACCATGAAAGAAGACGGATCTCTGCTTATCTAAAATGTATAAAGGAATGAGATCTACAGCCTGCGTGGGAATAAAAATGGCTTTGATGTTGAAAAATGTCTATAGAGCATTTGCCTTTCAAGTCAGTCCCCAAGGTTTCTGACTACAGTAGCTTGCACAAACTTTGTTACGGGATGAAGGCTATCTTCATGTTGCTAACACTGAATAACTTCTCATCCTTGGCGACGTCTAATTTATTCCACAAACAGAAAACAGAAAGAGAGATCATCTTCAAACCGAGCTATCAAGTTGAGTTAAAATGGAGAGGAAAAAAAAATCAATTATCTATTTAGACAAATGCATTCTGATTTCATTAGAAAGGCATTTCAGTCAGGACTGAAATAGCGTCTCCATTTTGATGTCCCCCCTCCCTCCCTGTGGGGCTTACATTATTCATCAGTTAGACATTTATCGCTCCAGCTCATCCTCTCGTGTGGCCTCATTTACTCACCCAGTGTGACATTGTCGACCTTGGGCCGCTGGGAGTACGGCAGGTTCCTGTACACCTGCTCTATGATCTTCTCTTTCACCTGCGAGATGGTGTCACAGCTCAGCACCTTGACGGGCGTCACATCCGGACCCTCGCCCTGCACCAGGACTTGCAGTGTCTGGCAAACGCAAAAGGTACACAGACACACACACACACACACACACACATATATTAAGCTCTAATATAATAACATAGCATGTGCGTATATATACATGCAGCTACGCACATGCATGACATATGTGCAGAAACATGAAAAACATGGCCAGAGCACCCAGCCACCCTCCCACACAAACGCACGCGCGCAGAGTCCCTCCGTCGGGATGTTGTCGTCATGGTAACCAGGCTTTCTATAAGCACACACGCGCTCTCTGTGGTGACACCTGAAAGGACTCCTGTCACCTTGGCCAGCTAATGACCAAGGTACAGCGGGTGCAAACTCTGACCCGCCTCGCCTCCCGCACTCGGAAAATAACTTACTGACTGCTCGTCAAGACTGAAACGCGAGACGCTCGCGGTACCTCGACTTCGCCTCCGGGGTCGAACGAGACGAGACGAGCCGCGACTGTGACTTCGAGCCAACGGGAAACACAGACTCTGCGTGTAAAATCGAGCCCATCGAGTTTTTCCCTCCTCCTATAATTCAATCACAGAAGGCGATCCATCACGGCATGAGACGTGTAATTCAGACTAATTTGGTAATTGTCCTCGACAACGCCATTACCCGTGGGTCTTTTTATTTGTGCCGACTTCAACGGAAAACAGCTGTGGACACATTAGCTTCCATTACTGTAACACGACACCAAAGCCAGAGACGCGGGCCTTCTCTGACTTCCGTAAACTGTCCGAATAGACGCAGAGCAGGCGCAGGTGCATCATGGGAGATCGAGCACAAGCCGAGCGGGTCGCTGGTACCGGCTGGTAGTACTTCTACCTCAGCCATGCATTTCGCCCGCTATATCGGAATGTGTTGCCTGTGTCGTTTTCAAGCAGAGAACATTGACACCGAAAATGGATGTCACACAAAAGCGGGCACTCGCCCTGGGGGGCTTTTGGCGGTTACCATGGCAACTACACCGAGTGTGTACGCGTGTGCGCGCGCGAGTGCGCGGTTGTGCAGCTCAGAAAAGGCACAAAACACCATGTAATCTCGAAGCAGTGTGTGCAGTTTTTCTTACACCGAGTTTACCCAATTTCTGTGTGCGAGTGTGGGGGTTTTGTTCGTGTGTGTGTGTGTGTGTGTGTGTGTCCGTCCATCTCACCAGTACGGAGTACTCCACATCGTCGCCCAACAGGCCCGTGTCGTTCAGGGTGTACTTGGCTTTCTTCACTCTGGCGTCCACGGGCCCTTTCTCAATCTGGTGCTTGATGGCTCGGAACAGTTTGTACAAGGGCTCTCCTGCAGAGTCCTAACACACACACACACACACACACACACACACACACACACACACAAAGCACTTTAGACATCTCAGATGTTGTCAAGGAGCTAATTGTTGTGATTAGCAGTTTAGAAGACAGATAAATGCACATTATCAATACAGAGCACTAATGAAAGAAATGAGGAAATCCATCCACTTAGCCTACAGTTTAATGCTGGAGCATGTCATTATACACATTTCCTGTATCAGCGATTAAATAGTTAAGATAATAGATTACATGGAATACATTTTTAGTGACCGCAAACTCTTGTTACCTTTAAAAACTGGTAAAGGCAGATGGACATCCAGTTACATAGCATCCTTTCCACCACTGTCTCTGACCTGGAAAACACATAAGATGGAAAGTTTTTAACATCATTGTCACAATACTGAATCCTCCTGTTCTATTGATGCTGTATGTTAATGAGCTGATAAAGAAAATTCAAGAAAAGAAGTGAAAATGTCTATCGTAATTAGTATTTTCAAATCATGACATTTTCATTGTGAATTCACAAGCTAAGAAACCCTGATGAATAGTAATCCCTTGTCCGTACTGGATGTTATGCTGTCGCTGATTAATGTGAGGATCATGTCAGCATTTATCTTTGCATATTTGTAATATGTTTTATGCGATTATTTTGGTTTACGTTTAAGTACGTTTCCTGTTTTTTACCTGGAAAAGGTTGACTGATTTTATGTTCACTTTACTCTCCTGAAAAGTGTTGAAATACGACTTTCTCTAGAATTTGCATGTCCCAAACAGGGGAATGCCTGCACAAGCATGTCAGTATCAGGATATTTTAATTCAAAAATCATGTCAGTGGTCACTTGACAGATCGCCAATGCTAATGTCACATACCCACTGGTGGAGCCCATCGTTAGCTGCTAGCATGCCTAATTAGATGTCTTGTATATAAGGGAGCTTGTGTTGGCACAATGGCCTAATCAGCATAATGAGCCTCTCCATTGGGGATAATTAAGATTGTGTACTTGCACAACAGATAGTCACAGCGTGCCTAGCCACAGCAGACAGTTCAATTCACATAACCCACTCCCTTCAGTGATGAGTGACTGTACGTTCAGACAAGTGGGTCCGACTGAGAGAGGGGAGGCCGCTGTCAGTGGATGACTTGACCTCGACCTGATCATTCCAGTGGTGGAGAGGGTGAACAACCAAAAAAAACCCCGCTAGAATTGGCGATTCTTTTCTGAGGGCTATTTACTTCAATCAAATTAGTCAGCTGAATGTTTACAGGCTCTAATTCTACAAAGGCATTAGGAGCCAAGGGAGAAAAACACGGAGCAATTAATTTTGCGTAATATCAGAGAAAAACATTTGCCGTTTTGGTAAGATCCTAAAAATACCATTTAATTTGTTCTAATAAATAGTCTAAGCATTTATGACTCATGCATTGCTATTTTTGTAATATAACAATTCACCTCTCAATTGTGAAAATAAAATTGAGGTCAGATGAGATGTTGGGGGCAGGTGATGTACACTGTTGATGAGTTTGTTCTGACCAGGATTGAGAGCTTGAGCTTATTCATACAACAATAACAGGCTCAGCATTTTTTTCAGAGAGACAGTATCCATTGAAAAATCCTCCTGGTGCGAGATTAAGCCATAATGCAAGGTACAGAAAGCCAATATAATTAGATTTATGTATTCAAGGCAATCAAAAACTGTATTCCCAATTGGTCGAGAGCTATAGGTTAGGAAGATGAAGAGGATGATGATTGAGAACGGCAATAAAAGAATCACACGGTACTTTGTGATTGGACTTGGAGGAGAGAAAAAAAAAAACACAGACGGATAAACAGAAGGAAGAGGACTGGAATAGATCAAGCAACAGTCTGGCTCTTGATAGTGGACTACAGTAGTCAGCGCACAATTCAACAGACAACATGGCAACAGAATGAAACAGTCCACTGGCTCTTGAAGTGAATCCCAGTCCTCCTAAAATGGTTAGTTATACTGCTGCCAGGGTTGAAATATGCAGTGATTCCGAATACAGAGCTTAGAAATTAGGATAATAATGATATTAGGGGCAAAGGTTGCCAAACAAGACACTCAACGGCCATGCTAGCTGTTCTCTGAGGGTTTACGGCGGGGACGGCTAACCTCAGCATGCTAACAGGCTCACAATCACCAAGCTGACATGCTGAGATTGAGCAGCATGCTTATGATGGACATCTTAATTGTATGCCAAACGTTTGCTAATTAGTAATAAACTAAAATGCCAGACAATCTACGCGAGTGCTGACAAGATCTTTTACACAGAACTAAAAATGCTAACCTTATGGTGGCTCTACAAATAGAAAGGGAGTACTAAAGTCGTATCGGACTTCTACTATTGGAGCCGTGAATTTAGTGCCACTCCATCCTGTAGATGCAGACATTTCGCAGCATAAGTGAAGACTTTGACCTGCTGATGGTTCTTCATGAACAGTCAGATGTTCACCATGCATGCACGGTCAGTGGGATTATATCCTGTTGGGGACCAGCAATGTCTTTACAAAAATGAATGGCGAGCCGTTAAAGAGTCAAGAGTTTCTGAGTCAATCTGTACGTGGATACTTTAGCAGAACAAGACTTCCTCCATACTAAACTTGGCGCTGGTGTTTTGGCATTGTATCTAACCGGTGTGTACTGAGCAGCAGCACCGAGGGACTCGTCACTCACCTGCGCAACATGAGTTTCGGGTTCTTGCTGTGGACGTATTCCTCCATCAGCTCCAGCAGCAGTGTTCTCATAATGTCTGTGTAGTATTCCAGTTTCCCGTGCAGCGCTACCGTCAGCAGGGATGCGAAGTACACCTTGGCCCTGGCGTTAAAATCTGGACTGCGCTCCAGGGTGCGGATAAACTGCAAACACACACATGAAGAAACAGGCGAAAGACAAGCTACGTTAATCATCCTGATGAACGCTAACATCTTGATCTATCATGTGCCCCATTTAGCAAAGCATGTTAGAAGGCTAGCATCGGCTAATTAGCCCAAAACACAATTACTGCTCAGGCGATAAAGAATTTTAAAGGCTTTGGAGGTATTTGGTCATTTTGACCTGATTATGGCTCGATTTTTACAGGGGATGACCAAAGTTTCTACAAATTATCCTCTCGTGGACATAAATGTCTTTAAATTTAATATAAAATGTAATTCAATAGTACAAATTTCACTCAGGAGCACAAACGTCATCCTGCTGATGACGTTAGTGGAAAAGTGAGGGGATTAAGAAAGTCATGAGGACACATCTGAGAACCATGAACCAGTTCGCCCTCTTCACCTTGGGTCTTGTATAGTTGCTGCCCACTGCCCCCTCATACTAAAAGTTCATTTACATATTCCACATCTTCACATGCCGTGTAATTACATTAATGAGGAAGGTCTTTGAGTTCAGGAGGTTGGAGAACTGGTTGAGCGCTTGAGTCACTATGGCCCGCCGGGCCTCTGGGATGTCGAGCTTTCCTGTGATCATCACGTCGTTGGCGCCGTCCTTAGAGGGCAGGAAGAAGACGCGCTCGGTGTAGGTTTTGTAGTCCAGGAAGGGGATCCGTCCCTCGCTCAGTTCGTTAGTGTGGTCCTCCATCTCGATCATCAAGTCTGCGCGATAATAATAATAATAAAAATAAAAAAAACAAAACAGAAAATAGTACCTCGTTGCTTTTTAATAAGCAGCTTTTCTCATTTGCGTGCCGCTCGTCGGTCTCAATCATTATGTTGCGAGAGGCAGCGAAGGGAGAGCTTTGCCAGGAAAATAATTTCAGCTGTGAAAGATTGTTTGCTATTACTGTTACTGCAAAACTGATCCTCATAATGACAATAACATGATGTTAAGCAGGAGAATTTATTTAATTCACTGCAGCACAATACATCAAAGAAATGTAATCAGAGCTCTGAAGCACTTCATTACTTTATAGCTTCTTAGAAGCGTGGATCCTTTGAGGCACATTAGCAATATTGCTGAGGTTTTGCACAGCTGCACTGTTGGTACCTGTGAATTCTTTCTTGCAGCGGTCCCGTACGCTCTCCTCCAAATTCTCCAGCTGATGTTTCACCTTTTCGTACTCCCTCTCTGCCTGCTGACTCTTTCTCCTGAACACGGAGAAAAAAATTGAAAAAAAAGAGACAAAAAAATAAAGGATTTAGGTCAAATTGTTTAAAGACTGTTTGAGTCGGCACAGTTGGCTGATAACCCAGCCGCAATGTTTCCTTTGAGTCTCCCAGAAATATATTATTAGCGCTGGTATTACTCCGTCACTGATGGAGGTGTTTTATAAATATTCAGCAGAACATTTGCAAGTTTAATTGACCCATAGCCGCCTGTGTTCTTTTGGAGAGCAGACTGAAGAGGTCCAATTAAAACCAGTGTCATATTATGACAATGCAGTTTGAGAAAAATACCATATTTGCATTAATATGTACCGAACAGAAAGTCTGTCGTAGTAGGTGTTTAGGTTTAGGTGTATGTGTTTGTGGTCAAACAGGGTGTTACTGTACACCTCTCTGACATTTAATTGAACCCGAACTGAAGTAGCTCCGTTCATTAAATGTGCAAACCCAGTTTTTGGCACGTGAATACTTTTCTACAAACTGGGTTTTTAAAAAAGTCACAAAAAGTATTTTGAGAAAAATGTATTTTGCAATGATTGTTATGAACAGCAGTGGAAAAGACAATTTTAACATAGCACAGTGGTCAAGGAAAAAAGCTGGAGCTATGACCACTGGCATTAAAATGTGGGTTTGTAAGTTTACTGTCAGCTAACTAAAGTTTTTTTGCTAAAACAACACACACACAAACACACACACACACACACACACACACACACACACACACACACACACACACACACACAAACGGCCTTTCCAGCTCGAACAAAAGTGAGGCATCTTAAAACTGTGTCAAACAATCATATATATATATATATATATATATATATATATATATATATATATATATATATATATATATATATATATATATATATATATATATATATATAAAAATGTGACATTTACCAGTCGGATCAAGAGGTTCAGATAACAAACAGTTTCACTAATTAATCTAAAAAGTAGGTGAAATAGTAACAGAGTATCTGCAATCACCAAAAATAGCTCAACTCACCTGTAGCAGTAGACGGAAATAGCGATGATGAGCAGCATGGGCACAATGACAGCAGGGATGATGATGTAGAGTGACAAATCATTCTTCTTTTCGTATTGCACCGAGCCGACCACCCACTCCCCTTTCCCAAACTTGATCTGTGGATGAACACATAGAGCGAGAGGGGGAATCTTATTATCCGCACAAGCTCTTGACATTTTAGCCCAAGATTTATTCAGGTAGGTGTCGATGGTGAAGATTCGACAGCGTTGGAGAGGAAACTAGGACAGAGGAGGATCTACATAATTGCCCACAGTTCTGCAAAATCAGCTGCAGGACCTCTTCCGTATTTCTAAAGCGCTGGGGGTATGTGCAAGTTGGTGGGCCGACATTAACTGAACAAACGCATGTGCATTGAGTTTGACACTTTATAATCAATCTTTGTTCCATTGTAGGTATTCTGCACCTTTCAATAGTTCTTTCAATGCAGCACGCAGCCACAGAAGTCAAACAATAGCTCACTTCGAGGAATCACCCAGAGGAGAGGTTACAGAATTCATCGCAATTGTGGCTCGGCTATAATTAAATGTAATTATAAAAAGGCCTGTAGCTACACGAAAACTGTTCAACCAGTGGGAAAAAAATGGGATCCCCAGATGAACAGAGGACACGCCGAGAGAAGTACAGTAAAGATTCATGATGCATGTGTGCTCCAACCTGCAAATCCAGGTCAGTACATTTACTCAAGCAGTACAATTTAATTTCAAGTTTGACATATTTGCACTTGAGTATTTCCTATGTTTGCCACTGTATACATCTATTTTACTACATATTAGAGGGAAAGACTTATTTTTTCCTCTCTTCAATAATATAACGTATATCAATCGATAGGGGCTTCGACATATCAACATTTTCCGGATTATAGTTACATATTTGTACAATATTTTTACGGTGTGGTATCGGTAAAGTCATTCTGAAGTGAAGGATCTGGGAACAGCTTCCTCCACTACTGTGCGTCTGCCTGCCTGTTGTTGAACTGACCGTTAAGTCCAGCAGCTCAGGCCGAGTGTCTCTGCGGTGCCGCCTGGAGCGAGCGCTGGGTGTGGTGGAAGGTGGGTCCAGAAACAACTTTTCATCCTGAAGTGTGTTGACCAGACAGGGAACGTCGCCCACAAACGCCTGAGCCTCTTTGGCCGTCATAGCTTTCAAGAATCCCCGACCCTGCAGGCGGGGAGGGGGGGGAGAGATTGACTGTAATGCTCAAAGTGTCTTGACAAAACTGTTTGGAAGAGGAATTAATTACTGCATTTATACACCATCAAGTTAGACCCATCGTTTGATGAGTATTAAAATCATATTAGTAATGGATGGAAAGTTTATAACAGCTCTTCACTGCTCCACTATGCGTGCCAGAAGTAATTAGAAAGATTAAGATTATATTCATTGTAAGCACATTTCTAAGTCATTTCTTGGTTAAGACACTGTCGGCACAGCTCCAATCAATCCCACAGTTCTGGCACTGCAATATACACTTTGAGATTCTGCTGCACACTTTTGTATCTACAGAAATGCTTTCGATTATTCTAATGCAGTCTGCAATATAAGAAAGAGGAAATTAGCTTAAGTAAACCAGCGTCTGAGTAATTGAAAAGCCTTTTTTTTTTTCTTTTGCAGATTCCTTTCCTGACTAATTTACTGCGGTAATTACGGAGCGTCTGCACAAAGCAATCACCTTGGACTTGAACCCTTAGTTTGTGATGGACATTTTTCTATATTTTCAATAGAGATTTTATGACTAAAGAAAATTGTAAATTGATGTATCTGAAAATAATGCAGCGGGTAAAAATAAACCTTCAAAATTTGAAATGTTCGTGTCAATTTATTTTTGGTCTTCAAAAGATTTGGTCCAATATTGGAAATGATTTCGTCGTCAAAAGAGAATGTGTAATTCTACAACATTATTATATTGTGTACGTACATATATGTACTCAAAAGGGAAACTTAAAGAGAGCTCGCACCGCCGGTCACATGGAGGGAAGCCGAACATATTTCATTTGCAAATACCACTCACATTGTAACGAGACAAAGCCAGTTGAAAATCTTCAAAGTTCCCTTTAAGGTTGTTAATCATTTTGGCTTCGGACCACTTAAAACAAAGTTATATTTAATGCTTGTAACCGAAAATAACATTCCTTATTCCTGGATTGAGATTGATTGTGAAGAGTTTTTCAGAAATAAGTGTTTTTCCCTGCTAATCCTCCCCGTGACCCGTGGGATTTACCTTACAGACCCAGAGTTGGGGAAAAACTGTTTCAGAAGAATAATATATTTGCATTCAGAATATTACAATATTAAGTATTTTTATCGTTTAAAAAGGGTTGGAAAAAATAAATAAATGCAACTACTAATGTCCGTTTGCCTCAGTTCATTTCCCTTCCCAAAGAATAATAATCAAATGTCAAATGTACTTCCATTTGCATAACGTTTATATGCAACGAAGCCCATCTATAACATAAGCAGCTAAAGAGTGAAAATGTGGTGCAGCAACTGCAATTCAGCATCTTTTCCATTTTTAGCCTCAAGTCAGATAATAACACCATTTATCTTAATTCCTTCACACAAAGAGGCATATTTCTCAGTGTCTCTCAGAAACACTGCGCTGTCACCCCACAACTGCAGCATTAAGCAGCCTGCACTTACAGTGACGATGATGATGCTGGCCTCATTGATGACCTTCTTGGTCAGCTTGTTGAAGCTGGGGTCAGGGTAGTAGTCGAAGGGCTTGAGCTCCTTCTTCAAGTTGTCGAGCTGGATGAAGATTTCAAAAGGCTGGCTCAGGGAGTTGTTTACTGTCGGAGACCGAAACTGGATGACCGTGTTGTTCTTCTCGTGGGCGTCCTGAATGGCGTAAAACAGAAGCGGAGTTTACACAACAATGCAAAGTTCTCCGTTGACACGTAACACACATTAAGTAAGAAAAAAAATGATATAAAAAAGGAAAATATAGCAGTATTCAACATAAAAAAAATATGGTGAGAGAGAGAAAGAGAGAAAAGCAAACAGTGGGTGTTTTCAACGAGGCAGTGAATTAATGCTTTTGTTGTGTGAGGCACGAGCGTTTCAGCGGTGGACGGGGAAAAAAAAAAAAAGAAGTCTGGTTTGGTAAAATTGGTGAGGTGAAAGTATGCCTCTCTTTTCAGTCATTCTACTCAAATCCTGATCTGCCATCGGAGAATAGCAGCCTGCGATGAATCACACTGAGTCATTCCTCCTCTGGCTTTGTTCATTTGGGTTTGATTATCTGGGCCGATGGTGATATTTCTGTCACTTTCTGATTGTTTCGATGCAGGGCTGACAATGCTGCGTGTGACAGCTAAACCCTACAGTCCTACACACAGTTAAGCTTTTCCAAAAGGATATGGCGAAAGGCGTAGGCTACATCAGATGACGCTTTGAAAAAGTCTCGCTGAACCTACTACAGTTTAAGACTGCTTGCATGAGACGTTTTATTTCATGTATAATGACCCTGGAACTAAGAATCTGTGTGTTTTTGTTCGCTTAGTTTGGATCCACATAGGGTCCACTTTTCGCAAAGTCCAAAGTGTTGCACCGCCATGTTTCTGCAGTAGCCAAGAACGGACCAACCAAACACCGTCTCTGGAGAGGACTTTTTGTGTTTTTACGTTCCCTAAAAGGCCACCGTAGTTCTCCAACACGTTTGGAAAGGAAGTTGTGAACAGAAAGCTATTCAGTTCATTCAGCAATCTGCAACCTCACGATTAGCTTTCACTAAATCCTCCACCCACTTCCTTTAAACTGTTAGCTTAAAGCAGCTCTGTGAACTGACGGTCTCCTCTGACCATACAATATGTTGCCCTGTGGTCAAATTAATGGTCAAACATTTTGGGAAATGGTGGATATGTATGAAGCTATAGCCAGCAGGCACCGAGTTAAGACTGGAAATGGGTATAAAAGCTAGCCTGGCTCCATCCATGAACCAAAGCACTGAATAAATTACAATTTGACGAAAAATCAGAGGATCACAAAAGTTATTACAAAAAGCACAAATCTGAACCTCACGGTAGCGCTATAGGAAAAAGCAGGTGTCAAAATGTCCTCACAACTACTTTGGGTGGTGCTACCCATTATAAATTTTGTGATTTTTACTGCTACATTTAGCAGGAATTTCTCTTGTAACTAGGCTAAGTTTGAAGTTACGAGCAGCTGCTGCAACCGGCTCCAGAAGTCCCTGTTTACAATTACAAACAAGAATTGCAGGGTCTTTACAGCCAAAAAAAAAACCTACTTCTTTGAGCGGCTGACCTGACCCACAATGTAATCAACATGTTTTCACCATAAGCCAGCCGCCAAAAATATTTGGGCGCAGTTCAGTGGATAGACTTAAACCAAGAGAAGCTTATGAAGTTGACCAGCCAAGGCCTTTGAGATAACGCATTACATTCGCTGCTAGTTTGTGGCAGCCAGGAGTCTTTTCAAATCTCTCCTGTCCCCATGGGTAGCAGGGGACCAGGGAGAAGAAAAAAAGAACTTTAATGCCAGTATTAAATTTAGCCCTTTAAATGAAATGAATAAAATTGCAACTGCTTAACGCTGCCTCGTAAACTGGAGAGCAGGCAGCGGCAGGCAGCGGCACGCTGAGTGCAACTCATTCAAGTTCTTGGGCAGAGTCGATCCACCTGATTAGGCTGGACGAGGAACATAGTTGTATCTTGCTGAGTGTGAAACAGTTGCGCTGCTATCTGCAATATTACAGGTTTTAAGGATTTATAGCCTAAGAAGTGAGATGAAGAAATACTGGCTTATGGACTCTTTGATCAGTGGAAGCATGGAGGAGTGCAGATGGATGTATTTTTTTTTTTAGAGTGCGTGTGTGTGTGTGTATGCTTGACAGAGTTTGAATAAATCACCACCAGAGTCGTGGGCTCGTGAGATGTGTGGAGATCGATGGGCAGCGCTGCTACTGTTAGAGGGCGGACAGATTGAAAAGTAGACATTTTCGGAGACAACGCATCGTGGGACTGAGAGTTAAGAGAAAGTGTGAAGTGAGCAAAGAAAGTGTTACTTTTGGAGGCGGATAGTCACCGCCGGGCTGATATAGAGAGACGCTGATGAATAAAGGAAGTGGAAAACAGAAATGGAAGACACACCTCAAAGGCTATTGAATCGCCTGCTTGGACCTTCAGCACTGCAGTCTGGATCAGGTCAAAGCCAGAGCCGGTCACCACAATGTTCCTCCCTCCACTAAACACACACACACACAAACACACACACACACACACACACACACACACACACACACAGATGCACAAAAGTAAAGTAAAACATATAAATCAGATCTAAAAACAGATATCCCCAGCCAGCCACATACAGACAAGCTCATAGAGAGAGTTATGGGAAGACAGACACACTTCTTAAATTCCACCTGGGGTCATTTTTCAATGGAGATAAAAAAAAACAACAAATTAGTTTAGCCTGCAGGCAGCATATATATCTGCTGTCTGTTGTTTCAGGCTGCGTGCCTAATCACACGCGCACGAGTGCTTTCAATTGCACAGACAAAAAGCAAAGTAACCGTCTAATGCACCCATTTTCAGAGATCATCAAGCAGTTTGGTACAACTCAAAGGACCAGCATTTTGTATCCCCTTCAGCGAACAACAGGGATACTCTCGGAGGACAAATCACACTAAAAAAGGTTCTTGGCTTTAATAACCTTTACCAAGGTTTCAGACAGATAGAAGCATGCGGGGCAGAGAGCAAGCCAGGTGCCTTTCTAAGTGATCCATTTCCCAGAACAGTACTTTTCTATACAACCTTGTCATCAATGTCAATAAAGGCACCCTTTTCTCCTCTGCTTTGGCTTCTCAATTTTTAAAAACAAATGCAAATGTACAGCCGTGCTAATTGACCTGATGATGGGGAGCATGAGTTTGTTTCAATTTTCATGACAATCCACACAATAATTGCTGAGACATTCAAACTGTCAAATAAGACCCCTGAGGTGGTGCGAGAGGAGAGGTCAAGGAATCATCACAGCTCGTCATTTATTTAGCTCCATGGATATCTGATCAAATGTCATCAATCCACGCCAACAGCTCGGCTAAACTTAAATCTAACGCAAATCATTTCAAAACACTTGTGTTTGAGCACATCGGAAAGTACAAAAAGAAAGCGGACGCTTCAAAATCGCTGCAGCTGTTGTCGCAGACTTTGCAAATCTGGAAAGGATAAAACTTGAAAATAACACACGCCAAA
The DNA here is from genome assembly GCF_023055335.1 of Clinocottus analis. Classification (NCBI taxonomy): domain Eukaryota; kingdom Metazoa; phylum Chordata; class Actinopteri; order Perciformes; family Cottidae; genus Clinocottus; species Clinocottus analis. Next base: position 5,164,523 of record NW_027176218.1, on the reverse strand, counting down.
AACAATATCCCTTCAAATGTCACTCAACATGAAACACTTTGATTCAAGGTAGAACGCTAGTATGCCGCTACTTTATACTGACCAGACAAAGCTTGCTTTGGGGTGGTGGTCCAGCACGATGGGGTTTTCCAAGAATTGGAAGGCACTTGGGATGGTTGTCGTGGTACTCTTTCCATACTTCACCGTGACGGTGAGAGGGTCAGCGGACACCTTATCTGTTCGGTATTCCCCTGTCCTGCAGGTGATCTCTGCTCCGAAGTGCTCCCTGCCAAGACAAGGACACAACACTAACTGGCTGCTGAAGTGGGGTGGGGAGGTGCGGTGGGTCGCACAAGGTCACCGTGCTGTGGAAGCCAACATGGCAGCAGTCTGACAGCTTGTTAAATCCTGGCTTTGCTGCTCCTCTAAGCTCGTTATTTTTCCCGTTACCTTTTGCCTAAAATGTCACCATGGACTGGGTCTGACAGAACACTGTTGGTCACAACAGCAAAGGCAAATGCGGTAGGAGGGAGAAGGGAAAAAAAAAAAAATCCCTGCTTATGACACCAAAGTTAAGGTCAATTCCACTTTTGCTTCATGAATGTGGCACAAAAAAAAAAAAATCAATTTATGGACTCTAAAGTGTGCATACTGTAGAATTTGCATAGAATACAATGTCTGAATAACAAGTAGCATTATCAATTTACGAGACTGAATTGAAAGAGAATTGGGCTTTGGCATGAATGACAATCATTGAGGGAAGAAGCCCTTACACAGCGCAGTCCACGTCTCCGACGGAAACCCGGACATCATCCTTACTGCCCGTGTCCAGAAATCGTCCAGAAATGGTCATGAGGGTGCCCCCAATTTTTGGACCTCTGGAGGGTTTCACCATCTCTGGAATCGGGTCCTGGGGAGGGTGGAAACGGAGTGGGAGGTCGCAACACACAGCGTGAATACATGCTCATCTTTCCCCTGCAACGATTTGCATGCCCGCACAAGCTCCGAACCCACATGCAACAACAGCAACACACAATGCTTTGTCATATAGTTACACACATTTCTTCTCAACCTCCTTGAACTCCAGTTTTCTATTAGAAACATTCACACTAACACACACACACAAACTCATACAAGCACCACATCTGCCTCAATTTGCTGAGCAAACAGTTCGGAGGAGCACTCCCCTGTGGGGAAGCTTTAGCGGAGCCAGAGATATGAAAAGCCAGTTTAATACTTTAACAGGCTACAGCGTAGCTATTTGAGAGAAAAAAGGGGGCCTGCTGCACAGCATCTGGTTAAAGACGAATGCACACACATTGTGGATTTTCATACCGTGGGTTATCATTGTAATGTGACAGCATCTAGGCAGTGCATTTACCAAAACAATGGGATGTACATTCCACATAAATGACATGCTAGGGGTATGTGCTGATAAGGAGCTCTCATCTGTGAGGAACTGGAAACATCATAGAGGACATCAAATAACAAAATCAGCTGAAAGCTTTGGGATGAGTTTATTTTCTGGGTCAAAAGCGGTATGCTTCCATGTTGAAAGTGCAGAGGGGGAGAGTAGTAGGAGTAGTAGTAGTAGTAGTAGTAGTAGTAGTAGTAGTAGTAGTAGTAGCAGTGTATATTTACCCTGTAGGTGAAGTAAATGGAAGAGGTTCCTCTCTTTCCTCCCTTCACTTCCACCTCCACCTGGCCCCAGTTATCATTGTTGGGGTCAACAGGGCCGATCTCACACACCACGCTGGACAGGACAACAGGAAAAAATATTTAAGAGTAACAATCATTTTGATTATTAATTAATCCAGCAAAGATTGTCTTGGTTAATTGAATATTTTTTGCGAGAAAGATTCAAATTTTTTGTCTATTGACTAAACGATTGACTGAGTTGTTTTAACTCCGTGCAAGACCTGTATTCCAGATAAATGTTACACTTCATTAGCAATTCGGAGGTTAAACAACTTCCACAAATGAAGGTCTCTACTTCTTTACTACTTGCAGCACGCAGGTTTCTCCAAATGTACCATCTAAATCCCCTCCTGAATGTTACAAAGGAGTACCATCTTGTTTTTGTTAATTTGAGGAAGTTGTGAAAAGAATAAGGTAATTAAAAAAAAAGTCACATTAAAAAAAGAAAGTACGAACACGTTCATCTGACGACAAAGCGGATATGAAAGCAATATGTTTTTTTAATGCCAGATTGGCTGCTTCTAGCGTGTTAGAAATTGAGTCCTTTGGGTATTTTCGCACACTGCGGAGTCTGTGAAAAGTGTGATAAACCAAACACGTCCACAAGGAATGTGTGTTGCTGATGAAACGGGTCAGCATAAATGGCAAGCATCGTTCGGGCTAACAGGTGGGCAACGAGTAGACAATTAACAGCTACGCTAGTGATGTGTGAGGGAATGAAATATTACAGAGGAAAACCTGTTAAATCTTAAAGCAAGTGAGCTTCAACATGTTGAGGACCACGGAGGACAACTAACAACAAGATGAGGTCTACAGCCGGCGATCCAGAAGTGGATGATTAAGAGTGAAAAACCTTCCATCTGCTCTCATAAATTCTGGTTTATGCCTCATCACGCAGATGGCAGAGCAAGAATATAGTCATAAACGTGGATCCATCCTGCCTGGTGTCAACAGTTCTGGTTCGTTTCTGCAGGGTGACCATTTGTATGAAGTGAACGCTGCTGTGACTGAAGTGCAGGAGACTTTAAGTTTATCCCAGTGTTTTTGTTGGGAGGAACAGAGAGTCTGCACTATGAAGAGGCCAGCAGAGAGGGATGGCAAAAATGGGATGTTATAAAAAAAAAAACACCACTTTGGTGAATTCATAGAATTTAAAGAATTTGTGGCCGGAGACACTATTTAAAGATTGACATTTAGCAGTATACCTCAGGAGGTGGAAAGTACATTCATTAAGTACTATACTTCAAGTTCTTTCCAATACGTCATCCGACTGCAATTCATTTCAGGGGAAAATATTGTACTTTTTGTTACATTTATCTGACAGGTGTCAGAATTCATTGCTAAGGATTAAACTAGTGGTTATATAAATTTCTTTGGCTTGTGCCTGTGTGAAAGAGTAGCGTGTGCTTTACAGTCATGTTTCAGACGTCGATGAGTCATTAGAAGTTCCACTAAAGAGACAAACCCTGGCTCAAAAAACCTCTCAGATAGTTTCATTGAAGTGATATAACTGGTGCCCAAAGAGGTGAAAGTATCCAATAGAGAGAGAGAGAGAGAGAGAGAGAGAGAGAGAGAGAGAGAGAGATAGATAGATAGATAGATATTATGGAAGTTAGTTTTCTTCTTCTTTCCTACACCATTAATCATCTCACAACCCAAACTGTATATCAAGTTAAAACTGCCGTCACCTCAACCAGCTACAGTAAAATACTAAATGCACATCAATGCGTCAGGAAGAATAATGTAATAATACATCTGTCACAGCAGCCATTTATCTTCAAAACTAGTACTTTTGTTGTTTGTACTCAAAAAAAAGGTTTCAGACTACTTCATCCACCGCTGCGTTTTAGATGAATACACTAATTAAAACATGCACAATGGTTACTTTCCTTTTTGCAAACCTGCCAAACAGTTTGACCAAAAACAAACAGGAGAGACAGTGTGTGTGCTGCGACTGCTCACACATTTGCATAAACACATCAAAGTGAGTGTTACCTTGTGGAAACAGAGTATTTCTCCTTCTGGTGGACACAGGGCTCCCCAACCACGCTGATGCTTTTAATGTCCTCCTTCTTGATGCCGAGGTTGGAGCCCCGGATGGTGATTGAGATCCCTCCCCGCAGGGGGCCAAAACGAGGGATGATCTGGGTGGGGAGATACAGTGGTGGTGGGGGGGAGGGTGGGGGGTGCAGGGGAGCGGGACGGGTTTTTGAGAAGAAGGGATTTGAAATGGATTTAAACAGATTAGTTGTGCAATAAGAATGTACAAGAGATTTACACAGTCTGTCTAAGTCCACTGAATGGTTTAAGTGTTTAATATTCAAGACCATGGTTGAGAATTACTTCGTTTGCATGTATGTGTGTGTCTTGGAGCCCAACTGCTACTGGATTTGGGATGTAGATCCAAAACATACTTGAGGATAACAACAATTCACATCACAACACATACGCTGATATTGTATGCATCCTGAACAAACATTTCTGTGCTAAAGATATTTTACGGCCGAGCAATATTTTCAAGTTAATGTTCACTATTTCCATCTGGTAGTAGACAGGGCATGTGACGAGGGGAAGTCAGAGGATCAGGAAAGCCCTTAGGAGTCATCCTCTGGGGAAGATGAATGTCAAAAAAGACGAAAATTTGGGGCAATCCCTCCAATAGCTGTTGAGATATTTCAGTCTGCACCAACGAGATGCAGTGACTGACATAATCGATAACATAAATAAAAATACCACCCACACCCACACACACACACACACACACACACACACACACACACACACACACACACACACCTTTGTGCATCGGTCAGGCTGTTGTATTTACGGTCATAACCCCTGTCACATTGACATCGACGATTTTCGTCAATGACAATGAGACACCGACAATTAAGTGAGCAAAGAAAGAATTGATCCAATCACGATGTGCTGCAGTCCAGCGCAACGCGCCCTTCAAGAAGAAGCAAGTCCTCCGTCGAGGGACAGCGGAGAGGCCAATTAAGTGGCTCAATCAATAATCCAATCACCCAAAGTCGCCGCCTTTTCTCTGCTCGTCGCGAGCCTTTCACGCACGTACTGTCTCCAGTTCAAAGGTTCAACATGAAGCGACGACGCCGCCGTAACTACTCACATCAGAGATCTGCGGGTCGGGGCACTCGGTGTTGCGAGGATCCTCGGCCCCTTGTTGGTCAGGATTGCACAGCTGCTCGTACACGCACGCCCTGTGCTTGGCGCACCACACACACCTGTACTTTGTGTCTGCATTCTTACAGAGACTACAGTCCTCCCTCCCCATGGAGCAATTGTACAGGGTGACTATTGGAGAAGGAGTAAGGGGAAAACGATTAGCACATTTTGAGCTATACCTTTTTCATCATACTTAAAAAAAAAGGTATCACTTTTCATCCATAAGTAGCGAGATCTTCTTAAAACGTTTCAGCTACATGCGCCTCAATCCTTCATATTCCGCCAGACATGTTTGGTGATACAGTCATAACCAGATAACTTTCTTATTCATTTTCAATAAAAGACCAAAAGGCAGTTTTCTCAGAGGTAATGGCGGCCCCACACTGCGACTCGCAGCACACACGCGCGGCATTAAAAACACTGGAAGGCCTCCACATTAAAATGTGAGCGAGTGTACCGTTCAGCGTGCTGTCCATCTTCTTGCCCGACTCTTTGTCCTTCACGTAGAAGAGAACATTGGTCTCCGGTGACTTGTCGTAGGAAAACTAAGAAATTGGAGGAAAATGAATTATTAATATAGAATCCAGTGATTAATGGCACTTAAGCTCTTCTCGGCAAACAGTGTGGGTTGCCGCTCCCTCATGCCAAGGGAAGAAAAGAAAAGGAAGGGGGAAAAAATGACTCCCCGCCTGGCAGATTTTCAGCTGAAGAAATCAATGTTGGGAAAGAACATAGCTGGGGGCTAGGTACTGTTTGAGCCTCCAAATCACAGAATTCACAATGTGGAGATGCCGTTAAAATAACTCCAGTGAGGACAGTCTGTCCATTAGAGGGAGCTAGAGAATATTACAGGGACCGCGAAAGGGTGACTTGATTTATAACCCTGAGAAACAAACTGGGTTCATGAAAAAAAAAGTTTGGAAAGTTTGGTCGTGAAAAGCCTAGAAATCAAATGGAGGACAAATTGGCCAGAAGCCATGTGAACTATCTCAGTCAAGGAACAAAATCAGCGAGTCAGTGTGAATACAGAGATACAGGTGAGGGTCATACTCACATTGAAGCCGCTGAAAGTGTAGAACGGGCCATCCTCAAAGTTTACCTCCTCTTCCGTGTTTCTCATCAGTTCAGTGCCGATCGTGAAAACGTGACCCTGGAGAGGAAAAAAAAAAAAAAAACCTGGCGGATTAATATGTGTGGATTTTATTGGATAATTCCTGTTCTGTAATGCACCTAATTTGTTTTCCGCACTGTTGAGCTAGGAATGTAACAGACTATATTGTGCTGTAGACCTTAGGTTTTTAAAAAGAAGAAGCTCACTTCAAACCGTGATATATTGTAATCATATCACAGCAAAGTAGAGTTCCCCAAAAATGTTTTTGATCGCACCCTGTCACCTCATGCACTGGTTCAAAATTGGGATCAACCCGGCTCACCGGGCCTTATGCCATTCTGAATAAATGTTTAAAAAAGAGCCAGTTAGTTCCTGCAGGAACGTTTTAAAATCCGGTACCACTTTACCTCGTAGAGGTTCAAATTGGTCCCCTCGAAGCTGATACGAGTCTTGTAGCCCACGGGGATCAGCACAGGATCTGGATTCTCAAACTGAGGACACTTGCCTCCCTGAGAAAGCATCAAAACAAAAATCAGATACTCTCACTTTCAATAATTTACATTTTAAATACGCCAGCCACTTTAAAAAAGGACACCCTCATCTGCGTTTACAGATAAGTGTATCGCTGAAACATCTGCTCACTTAGAAATTGATATCCTCCACCCGACAGTATTTGTCATGCAAGATGGTGCCAGCTGATACCGGGATTTTAGTTTTTTTTAAATGAATTTTTCAGGGGAAATTTGGATCGCTCATGCGTCCCCGTCGCGTGCGTTGATTAGATGTGTCTTTTAAAACTTCTGCTGCACTTTCCCCCACCCGCATGCCATCAGAGATGAATCTCCTTGACTCACCTGACGGTGTTTGATGATGTTGGGACCCTTCTCGCTTTCATCCATGTCGCTGCAGGTGTGGTCGTGTGTGTTCCACTGGCAGCCCCACAAACTGGCCACACACGACATGCACCTGATGACGCGTGAAGAAAAAATAGACACATTGAAAACAGAGATGAGGGGAAAAAAAATGCTTTCACGGGTATATAATTAGGCAAGTCGCACGCACACGAGCAGCATCTTGAAACATGCAAACTCATCAAAGAGCGTTGGGCAAAAGAAATCCATGTTGCTGACAATGAAATGGATCTCTGCAACTTCACGTAAGCAAAGCTCGTTCATCACACATTCCTTGGCATGAAAGAAATAAGGAAAAGAAATAAGGAGGGGGGGGGGGTGGAGAAAAAAAAAATGCCGAAATCGACTTTCATTTTTTGATTAATGAAAAGGAAACTGAGGCAATTTCCTCGGCTTGGTAATAAAAGGTGGAGAGAAAAAAAATGCATGAGGTGCATTCAAAATTACCATGCATCACAATTTACAAACACAGCCTTGATCTCTCATCTGTTCATGCACGGTGATACATTTACATCAAGCTTGTCAGTTGATGCTGTGTTCAGTGTCACTGTGTATTTTCAGTGAGTGACGGAGCAGAACTGATAGATTAAGAGTCTGACTCACGGTGTGTTTTCAGATTTCCTCACTGTGGCGGCACAGTTATAGAACTTGAACTCCCGCGTCGCCAGCTCCACGGTCTCGTTGACAAAAATCCGGATGGCCACGGCCACAAAGTCTGAGGACGAAGCAAAGGGTTCAAATATGCATGAGTCGCTTTTGGTGTTTGAACGGGTCGCCAATAACTCCGAATATTCAAGACTTCCATTGTTCATGATGAGACAAAACAGCACAGGAAGGACATATTCTGACAAAAAACATATGATCCTTAAACATTTTTTGGCAAAGCCTCAACTTCCTTGAGACTAATTATGTATTAATGCATTCATATAAGCAGACTTAAAGTCTACAGCCGTGCTCGTGGCCATGTAAAGCTGTACTTATGCACTGGAGCACTTTCCGCTAAACGCTTACATGCTCACGATGACGACGCCAAGATGCTGATGTTCTCCATTTAATGTTTCGTCATTTCAGTTCAGCATGATAGCTTGAATCCGTTTGCTAATTAGCAAAAACGCACAGAGTACAGCCGAGGCTGCTGGGAATGTCATTTGTTTTCAATAGTGTAACGTCTGCACATTTTACTCCACGACCGCAAATGAATGACTATGTTTCCGACTTGGATTTTCATCAAGTCAGAATGTTTGAAAAGTGGAAACCGCACACATAGTCATTCATTACACACACCAACAGGCAAACAAGCTCCATAATGGCAGGTGTGGTTTATCCCGAAAAAACACAGGAGGATAAAACATCCGCATTTTTGAACGCAATGAAGTACACACAAATTACCAACACTTCTGAGGCATGAAATAAGTGTGCAGGTGTTACCTTTTTTATTTTTCTGCCTTAAACCTACCTGATGCGAAAATAATTAATCTTCAACGTCATTAGTTTTACAATTCATCTCGTGAGGGATACGGATGTGTGTACCAAACAGCATGAACTAAAATCATAAAAGCACTTTGGAAAATGATACACCTCTATCAGACAAGGCCACAAGATTCACGAATGACCCAACTTAGTGAGTCAGTGGTGCGAATTCCAGACAAATACACAATTAATTAAATGACCAAAACCAGCTGACATGCTGTAAACCTGAAGCATTGTGGGCCCAGACCCTGAGGCTATTTGCCCGCTTTACCTGCTTTGCCCATTGATGATACGACCAACCTTGGTTCTAATAGATAACAACAGACATTTGCCTTGAAAGAGGCTGTATTAAAGAGCGAGAATGTTAATTACAAATGCCCTACCTTGATCCTCAGGTGTTTGCGGTAAAAGCAAAGGGCTGGGTAGATCGCAGGAGACCTGACCAGAGTCAGACATGGTGCCTTCGCTGTTGGATGACTTCGTGGAGCAGAGCAAACGGTCGGAAAGCCCAATCGCAGGAAGGGAGGGGATGTTGATCTTCACCTGAAGACAGAATTTAATATACCTTAATATCCCTTCAATTGAAATTCATTTCGCTGCTCGGTGTGCGATTCTGATCTCTGTATAACCGCTTTCCTTTCAAATCCCGGAGATTGATTGGTAGCTGTTTGTGGATATACAAGTGTGAGTCAGAAAAGGGAGGGACAGAGATAGAGGATTTTTTTTTTTTTTTTTCAAAAGTGCACAGGAGAGGCTATCCATCTTCAGACTGTGAGCACAATCAACCAGGTCGGTTATAATAAGCCAGTTTGGAGTTTTCTGGATGGATCGATAGTGAGGCAGGAAGACCTCGAGCCCGAGGTCTCTGATTCACAATGGAAACAGTTTATTTCTCAGGTGGTGCATGTTTGTGTGACTGGCATGTAAGAGCGTTCTGCAGAGCGAGAGAGACGGAAAGAGAAGCAGAGAACAAAGAGGAGAGAAAGTGAGATGGAGAAGCGGCGCAGTACCTTCTGAGTCTTTTTACAAGAAAGGTTCGGGGGATAGAAGGAGACGATCTTGACACACTGCTGCCTCGGGCTCCACAGCCAGCCATTCTTCTCCTCCGCCCGTCGGCACTCAGACCTCCTGGTACACCTTCAGACGAGGGATGAACAAACTCCCATCAGCCTCTGCTCCACAACCCCCCTCCCGACGCTTTTAGAGTACAAGGCCTCGAAAAAAACAAAGCCTGTGGACTCCAACGGATTTTCAATGTGCTTCTTTCAATAACCACCTCATGCCCGAGTGACTTCAAGCGGTGTCCGCGCAGACTTCCAAGGTATGATATCGCTATAAAAAACACTGAAGACCCTCATTGGTATTTGGTTTTGCAGTGTGAAATATGTGGGAAAACATTTGACAATGTACAGTCTGATTTGATGATAACATATTGCAGAGGAAAAGGACATAAAATTCAGAATTTTGAATAACAAAACACTAGGTATAACACAATAAAGACAAACTTGCACACTAGAAAGGGAATTAAAGTAACAAACATAGATGTTAATAATGTTGAAAATCAACAGGAGCACACAATATATTAATGTTCATTAAATAGTTTTTAAAGATGTGAACATTAAGATAGAAAAGCAAACATGTTAAGATTTTCAGTATTTATTTCCTTAATCATTACTTCTTGATCAATCAATTATCTTGTCGATGAAACATTTGAAAAACAGAGAAAGATGGCTTCCACGGCGTCCGAGAGCTCAAGTCATTGTCGTGCCATGTTCTACCAGCAAACATAAACCTGGAATCATCAGATGTTTTATTTGAACAATGAGTGAAAATATGATCGAAAGAGCCGCAGATTGATTCCTGATCGACTGATCAATAAATCTGCTAAACGCCGCAGCTCAGCAAAGAGCGCGCATCGTTTCTGAACCAGAGCGTCAACGACTTCCAGAGGAACAAGCTGCCTTTCTGATATTTTTCTCTTCCCTGCTCACATCCTTGTAAAATACATGATACATACCGCCCCTTCCACCCTCAAGACCCTGATAAATATAGGCCGATGAGAGTAAATTGCACAGACTGCCTTCGCTGCATGAGGCTGACAAACAGCTTTAATTCCTTACGGCTGCACGGACAAGAGGAGATGGAATATACACACAAAGGGGTACTAAAAGTGTCTGCAATAAAACACCGAACAAATACCCTGCTGTGTTTTACAGATGGAATTGCATGCGTGGGTGTTTGTGTTTGTCGGTCGCTGTGTGCATGCATTTTTAAGTGCGTGCGTGTGTGTGTGAGATCCTCACCTGCCCTCCAGGACACACCAGCCACAGTAAGGGTCCCTCAGTTCCACACATGATTGGCAGTCCTTCTTTTGGAGGCACGTCTGCACTGGCACCTTGGTGATCTGCAGCATGGCAACATGAAATATGATCAAACGGTGCACCTCCGGGGGAGACGCGAGTCGAAATATGAGGCATTTAAAAACACGGCGAGAGACGCCGCTTGGTTTGTTGCAGGTGTGCGGAGCCGGTGTGGGAGTGAAACACGTCCTGTCAAAGCGCGGAGACTTCCTGTCTCATGTCTGCGCCCCATGTTCAATTACTGAAACAATTGCCTCTCTCCGCATGCTAAATGTTTATTGTAGCCAGTGGTGGAAAGCATCCAAGTCAAATAACTTCACGTGTGCTCGACAGGACAGCCGATAGGCCAGTTGTGCAGCAGGAATTGAACTTTTATAGATTATTCCGGAGCCTCGTTCAAGCGCCCTGAATCACATCTCCGGGTTCTTCAGCAATTCAAAAGGGAAAATGAAATTGCAACTCTTACGTAGCCTTGTTATCAGGTTACATATAGTGCAATCATCTTGTAAAATATGAGACGGTGTTATAGATTAAAGTACCCAACAGTATTAGGTTTGCAGACTTGGCTCCAGATCAAGACCATTAAACTGCTGCTTACACATTACTGCGTCTAATACAAATATTGGAATATATAGAAATATCACATTCTGAAAAGGGACAGTTCTTACTTTTTGATTCCTATGGACATTTACTAATAATACTTTTCACATTTAGATTTTGGTATTACTACTTTTACTTAAAAAAAAAACCCTCTTGCTTGACTGATTTTACCCCCAGACAGACTATACACACAGAATATTTGGTGACACATTTTATTTAAACTTTTTTTTCATCTGTCCAAGAGAACCATGCCACCCGCCTCCAATTAACAAATCGTCAAGCTCCCATCGCTGTTCCCCTCTCTTATCCGTTTGTTCCTCGCTGCCAAAACGTTGGGTAACCTACAGGCGTGTACAAGCGTTGTATAGGATGTGCGTTACAAAAGGGCCCTTTTGACGTACACACCTTCTTCTCCGTGGTAATGTAGAGGTGGCTTTGACTGAGATCAAAGAAAAGGTTCTTGTTGACCTTCTCTCCCATGGTGTCGCCAGGAGCCTTACTGTACGGGTATCCCTTCTCGGTCAGGTGTACCTGGATGGAAGACAAAAAGAAACACTCTCAGACATGAAGTCTTTATTTCCCTCATCTTGCTTCCCCTCAGGTAAGACTCCATGTTTAAAAAGGAAGAAAAACATTAAGGCGAGCAGAGAAGACAACTCTACCTTAAAGACCTCCCCCTGGGTGCTTCCCAAGAAGGCGATGGTGTGATCATTCTCCACAGCAACGGCTACAGCAGTGAGCAAGTCCGTGTGGGTCCAAACCGCGTTTGCCTTTAAGGCAAATCTGGGATTGCTGGCCAGAGGGGAAGGCAGAAAGTCTCCACCACACTTGAAGTTTTCCAACGTATCTTTCTGCAAAAGAAAAAGGAAAAAGAAAAAAGGATGAGAACGCTTTCATCCAAAGACCATGAGAGGGAACCACCTGCGTTGCCGGTGCGTTTTCAACGCGTTTTGTTTGAGAGTACATTTTTAAACAAAATAAGAGCAAAACATATTTTTAAAAGCTTGTTTTATGAGGTGATTTTTTTTCTCATTCACAAGTGTGTGATAGTACTCGATGTTACAGTGTGACATTTGTTTTGTATTTCCATTGTCATCGTCATTGGGTTTGCTGTAAACTATAAAAAGATGATGGAGATTTGCCCACCACTATATGGTGTCATTCTGGATGAGTTGAGGGAATTGGGAACAGAGAGATGGAAGGAGGGAAGACGTGTGAGACAGAATGAGAGCTTGAAAGAGAACAATGAAAAAAAAAAGAAGATCTGCAGAACAAAGAAAACATTGAGACCATAAAGTAAACAGTGACACATCCATTAATTATTAATCACGCAAAGGGGATTCTTCAAAACATAACCTACTCACATCTGTTACTCCGCATTGCTTTTTTTTTTCTTCCCTAAGTTTAAACAGTGGACACAAAAGAAGCACTTACCGGAATCGTTGATGTGCAGTCAGTTTTAGATGAGTAGGGGATTTCCACAGCGGGAAACCCGGAGATTTTCCCCGAGTCGCTGTAGCAGGCGCTGATGAGGTCCACCAGACGCTCATTAATGGAATTGAGCGGGTACATGCAGAGGGCCGATTCGTTCACGTCGTCGTCGGGACTCGCCACCACGAAGAGAACTTTGCTCCACGAGACGACCTTCCCGTACGAACCCGATTCGGTCATGATGCGCGCCAGCTCTTTGCCCGGAGAAGCCACGTACGCGGCTTGAACTTTGTTGTACTTGTTGTTGTTATCTTGGTTCGGGCCGCAGTTTAACTGGAGCTCCGTGTGGGAGTAGTAATGGTGGTCATCTTCGCAAAGGCGAGACACGAAGGTGAGGTTTTTATTATCCGTACCGTCGAGTGTCCGCGAAAAGAGGAAATAAACAAAACCGTCCTCTTTGAAGGCATGGCGGAAGTCATGCAGGTACTTGGGGACAAACGGCGTCGTCTGCACCGTGGACGCCTCGATGATGCTCTCGAACACCACCCAATCGCGGAAGTCCTGAAGGATTCGCGTGCTGATGAGTTTGGTGCTGTCCTGGCTGCCGTAGCCCTTACCGACAAGGAACACGCCGAAGGTGTGACCGTCCTTCGAGTAGGTGGACATGACGCCCACCACGTTCACGGCGTCCTCTATGCTCGCCACGTAAGTCCTCTCTCCTTTATTGTCACTGTAATACAGCTGCTCCGCCACGTTGGTCAGGTTGAGGAGGGAGCAGATCCCTCGGTAGCGGCTGCCGCAGACGATGAGCGACCCGTTGGACGGGTGGACCAGCAGGAGCTTGTTGAGGTTGGCCATGAACTTCGTGTCCTGGCAGGTGGAGGAAGGAGGCGTGCAGGTGCGAGCGTCCTCCCTGGGGCCCGTCTCGTGATGAGCCTGCCGCTGGAGCGACGGCCCCAGCTGGTAGATGGCGTTGACCGCCCCCAGGTAGATGCGACCGGTCTGGGGGTCCTGGACCACATTGTTGATGAAGGTCTTGGAGGTGAAATCCAGGATGGAGATGGCGCTGCTCTCCTCCTGGGCTTGTGAGACCGGCTGGCAGAAGAGAAAGAGGAGGAGGGAGACCCAGCTTGCCATCTCTAGAGAGAAAAGAAAGAGAGAGCGAGAGGTGTTTCATTATTAATGCAGTTAAATCCACTCGTAAATGCACATTAACCAGCGAAAACAGCAGTGTAGAGTGGGCTTGTGGTTAACATACCACATTTAACACACACTTAGACATGCAAAGTAACGGTCATGTGGCCCAGTCAGATGGCCCAATCACGAGGGTTTAAAGAAGGTTTTGGTCAATGCGGTTATTAGTTTTCTTGCAGTTACGTGAGCAACTGGAGTCAGGAGACCTTAACATAGAGCCTTTTTTACTTCCTGGACAGATATGAGACTGATCTTCTCATCTGACTCGGTAGGAAGAAAGCTAACAAGTGCACTTCCTTAAAATGTTGAAGTATTCTCTTGAAAAGGGTTGGTTTGCTGAAGTTAAACCAATGTGTTTTATCAACGCTACTTTAGCATATCGAGAGCCACGCAGATCATTTGATTATATTTGTAAAGAACTTGAGATATCGGTCACTGACATTTCTAAAGCTGCTCCAAAACAGTGAACTGCTCACTTTGGGACTACATATTTAGCAATAAGTGCTTTTGATGAAGACTCACAGAGAAACCGGCATTTTGCATTGTTGCGTCGCCGTTGAGTTCTTTCAATAATCATTTGTTTTCTTCGCTAAGAGCTATAAATATAATTGTCATTCATGAGAATCAACTGTCAGAGACTAACTATCTGTATGACATGTACAAATAGTTTATATAAGGTCCTGTCTGCTCAAGGCAATAGTGTGTAGCGCAGCTTCTTGGGTGCGACTCAACTTACTGCTCCACTTAATTTGGATTTAATTGACTAGTATCAGAAATGACCGCTGGTGAAGAAATACAACTGCCTGTGTGTGTGTGTGTGTGTGGGAGAGGGTGGGGGGGGGGGGGATTTAGGCAGAGATCTATCTCAAACCATCACACAATAAAAGCCCATTTAAAAACCATGGATCTGTTCCAACTTCATTTACACTTCCTTTTTTTTGAAATTATTTTTCAGGCAACAACACCTCTAAGCACCATGTTCTCAGGAAGTACACCGCTTTGTCTCGGTAAACATGATCACACAACATCCCCTGTAAAATACAGACAGCATCATGTACTGGCTAGCAGCCGGTGTCTGCGGCGTCCTCGCTCGCTGCTGTTGTTTGCCCGGGCTGCGGTAAATATGGAACTGCAGGTGGCTTCGACGCAGCTATTGCCCACACGGCAAATGTGCGTCTGTGTTTGCGTACGCTTCCCAGCTCCAACGTTATCCTCCTCCTTTCGACACCATGCCAGTCCAGGCCTCCCCCCCCACCCCTCTCTGTTGACACTTCAAGGAGGTTTGCTCGGCAAAGTTGTGTTTCAGTGTGTTAACCTGCTTTTTCCTCACCGGACTAAGCGGGGTGGCCACTGATTAGACCTCTACCCAGAGGGGAACCGGTTCATTTCCTTGGCAACTCCCATCAGCTTTTAAGTGGAGCCGACTGCGGGTACTTGATTTGCCGATTTTATTTTTCTTCCCATTTAATACTTTCGTCCTCCTTCCAACCGAAAACCAGTTTATCTGCAAAAATGTACCGTGCCCTTTTCAATTCAGAGCCTTAAATATTTCAATTGCAATTGAAATGGCGCAATGAAAAGCTTTGAGCATGCGGAAAGGGACGGGTCAAGATTGCACCAAGAGGAAGAGGAGCAGACAAAAGGGAGAATGTTGTTTAAATTAAATTTGAAAAAAAGTTTACATGCACGCTACAGGGGTGGGCGAAATGAGAGGAACGCCACGTGAACAACTGTTTAAGCTCTGAGGTAACAAACTTCAATTACAAAGACAGATCCGCCGGCTAGGTTGAATGACACATACAAACATGTTGTCAGCTTTAAGAGGCTCGACAATAACTCACTTTTATGTTGGAGTTTTCAGGGAAGCGTTACAAAAACTGCACAAACTGCAAAACGTTTCTCGCAGCCGGAAAAAATGTTGACAACATAAACAAACGCAGTGAAGCTGCACTGACAAAGAGTGGTGGGAAATTGCAAAAATGTTCACAGAAAGTCAGATGAAATTGCCTTAAAAATGATCAGAGACTTAAATGAACCTCTCTGTGAGGCAATTTCTGAGTAATAAAGTTTTCTCTGTAAAAGTGAGCCTCACAAAGCCTTACTTAGGGCGTATTTAGGGCAGGGCTGCCTTTTGGCAATAATGTGCAAGGCGTTAGAGCGAAGATGGGGTGGCGTTATACTTCAGGTAGAATGACAGAAATAATAGAAAAAAACATTGAAGCCACAATAAAGTCAACGCTTGAACAGCCACTTGTGATAACTGAGGTGTCATTTATGTGCTCTGAGGGTGTGAAAAGTGAGGTGTAAATAACATCAGACGTGTCTGACCCACATGTACTGGCTTCCAACCTCTTCCATAATTAAACCTTTTTTTTTTCCTACCTCCCTCAGTTAAATTTGAATTTTCATAGATTACCATTTCAGAAAAGTGCCAGCATTTAAAAAACGCAGATTTCCATCATAATTTCTTCTTATTTCGTAGTAATTTCATTACATTCGTCACAACATTCGTATTCTGTTTTCTCCTTTTTGACAGTCTGTTGATGGTTAAACAGTTTTGACTAGACAGCTTCAGGTAGTCTGACCTGCCACATGACCTTTAAGGTGCTTTTTTGTTTGTTTGCGGAAACACCTGGCAGGAAAATCTAGTGTTTTGTAATTACATCGGTCCTGTAGATATAAATTAAACATTTTGTAGTTCTGTGCATCGACAAAATGTCTGTAATTAAACAACAGCTGTTTGCTTAATTCTACAGACTTTTTTTTTCCTGTTTTCAAACAACCAGGAAGACCATACTGTCTAAACATTGTCTGTTATTGTAAATAAGGACAGTAATTGAAGGACGTCTGCCATCCGCGAACAACTGTAATATCCGTATTTCTGTCAATTTCGCTCGGCCGTGATACAGACCGCACACAGAGAGAGTCCACAAAAAGGTGAAGGATGTCAACGGCGTCTGTGAAAGACATTTCTTGATTCCTTTGACTTCCAATCAAACACTTTGTGACAAAGCAACTCTCTCCGTTTGTCACGAACAATGCGAGGACAATGTCTCGAGGCGCTCATTTAGGTTTCAGAGGACTCCAGTTTCCACTTACATCCATGACTTCAAAGACTCCTTTTCCTGCTCATGCAAATCCTATAGCCAGCCCTCCGTCAGAAGAAGAAAAAAAAAAAAAACCCTCAGATGCTTCATTGTGGGTCAGTGGAAACGAAATTCTTAACATATTTCAAAGGAGCCTGTTCTCTCCGAGGATGTCTCCTCCTGTCGCTCTATCACTTTTCATCCTTTTTTTTTTTTTTTTTCACGGGCTTAATCCTGAACGCTGGAATTAAAGAGGCTTCAAAGAGCTGAGGAGAGGCAGACGTCTGGTGGGGTTGACACAGGTGGAATGAGGCCCATTTCTCCACAGACCAGCCCACCTCTCTTCTCTCAACGCATGTCTCTAAGCTGCTGTGAGAGAACATGGCAACGTGGGCATAGCATCCAACACGTGGCTAGTCTGAATGAATAACAAAAAAAAAAAAAAAAAGCTGCTAAATTTAGAGGCTGCGCGCTGCCTCAGCCTGCAGCTAATGAAGCCTCCGATGGCTCGGGATAAATAATAATGAAACGCATCATGTGCTAATGAAGCTGGCACATGTGAAAAATGTGATCCTGTGCGAGAAACAATTGATCAATTAAATCCGTCCGACTTTTAGAAATCTCAACTAATTCCTCTGCACATTTTTCACTTCGGAGTTACAGGAAAAGAACAAATGTTTACATAGAATCATTGAACTGAGCCGATTATACAGAATCCTAATCGCCGCTGAACAAATCAGTCGTTTTAGAGGCGGAGCTCTGCTCCGCGGTGACTACACGCATTGTTACAGGCGGCACGTTGCCTCCTCATCAGAAGCTTTTTAAAAGGCCACATAAACTATGACGATGCGATAACTCGGGAGCAAATAGGTGGTTCTTGAGCCAACAACCTGAAAACAATATATTGATTATTCATTCCGTTTAATCAGTCCTGTGTTCCTTTATCAGCTTTGTGTTCTTTTTTTTATGATATGATATATATATATATATATATCTTGAAGTCAGAATGCTAAAGGTTAGTGGACTGTGTAAACCACAATGATAACAACAGTAAGTCCAACAGCCAGTTTCACAAAGATAGACTACGTTCAATCTGAAGGGAATAATCAATGATTGTTTATGAAGCAACTACATGCATAAAATGCATACCCACACGGCCTTGGACTCCGCTCCTCTGTCCGTCTCCTCACAGTCAGTGCACCTCAGGAAGACAGAGCCCCGATCGTCGAGAGCCGGGCGTATTTATCTGACTCCAATGCCCCTTTCTACTTCCTCTTTTGTGCAGACATTTCTTCTCTAATACATATTCTCGGGTGAAAGGTCCATAGGCATTTTCATCAGTGGGTATGTCCTAAAAAGGTAATGTGTGCTCTGTGACCAGGGCACTAAATAATGAGCGGTGACCCTTTACACATTAGTCTTCTCATTGCAAGGCATGTCTTAGCAAAAACAGGAAACGTATACCCAACGCGTCAGGATGACAGGGAACAAGTTCCTAAAATATGCATTATCTTTTAATGTCTGTGTCTAACACTTGAGCGAAGTGCAATAGCAGTTTGCAGAAGCATGAACTTTTCCCCTCTAAACTCGTGCACTCTTGGCCTCGTGATGGAACATGGTTAAAGCTCTGTATCCCTTCAAATCCCTGACAACGTCGACCATGTTGCGTTTTTGAGAGATGTGTCTGAAATATCTTGACAAAAGAGGAAAAACTGTATCAACCGTGTTGATCTGGTTCTGGATCAGTGGGCTATTGAACCGAGCACACTGAAGACCGCTATAAATAGAGACACGATGGCTTAGCGAATGAACTTGAGAGACACGATTTGATTCGACAAAGTGAGTCAGGATTTCCAGCTACAGTTTATTTCTATTGTTGAAGGGGAGCATAAATATTCTGAGAAAAAAAAACAAAAAAAACTGCTGAGGTACTGCATGAGCAGGCTTGAAAATAGCACCTGAAGGTGTGTTTTGTCGTTGGCTTCCTGGTCATCATGCGCACTCACACTCACACACACACACAAACGCGCACCTTTTTATTTTATGACAACTTTAGAGCCATCTCTTTCAACCTCCCTTCGACAAGTTAGGACATGTCTGGACAGGAAAAGAAGCTCTCAGCAGAGGAAAATGAGAGATAATTGAAAAATGGCAGGTGTGCACACAAACACACACACACACACACACACTCGTAGGCTTAGGGATACATGTGCATGCACCGATACGTGCACCGGCGCAGCTTGAAGTGCTGACAAGGTAATCCCACTCCGACCACACAGAGACACTCTTCTCTTCAAACAGCCACGCTGTGTTTCTTTGACACAAGGGCACCAAAGCCCAGCATGGCAGTCCACATGCCGCTTGGCCAACACCCCCCACATGCCCGCTTTCTAGGACAACACCCGCCAGGACCAGAAGGAAGTCTACGAGCATGCCCGAGCAAAGGAGCAAGAGATCAGGAAGGAGAGAGGGGAAAAACAAGAATGTGTGTGTGTGTGTGTGTGTGTCTCATGATTAGATCAAACACTTGCGCAACTGCTGACCTGGCAAGTTTGGAACAAGCATGAGTACCGCTCTCACTCATTATTACAGATACGGAAAGGAAACTGATATGATAAATAAAAAATGAAAAAAAACAGACGCCTTACCCCCGAAAAACATAATAGGATATCACCCCCATACTGCGATCATTCATATTCAGCACTTTCTTTATCGGAGAGCAGGCTTTGACAGATGCCAGGGTCTGACATTGATGTGTGGGGGGGGGGAGAGGGATGAGGGGGGGGTGAAGCCGCTTTCAGTGTTACACACTGATAAAAGCAAACCTCGATTAAATTACTTGCATGTCCCCAGAGGCCCCTTGGGGCTGGGGCGGGCGGGCGGGGGGGGGAGATGAGGGGTTAATGCTCTAAAGTGAATCGCACCATGCGTCTCGCAGTGTGGCGGGTCCTGAGAAGGCCAGATAAAGTGCGTGCGAGGCGACAGGACAACGTGGGTTTGGAGCCATACAAGGAGCCGGAAATGGGGGGCGGCTCTTCATCCCTTTATTATTATTTTTTCACGCCGCCGTCCAGGGGAAGGACAGGCGGGAACAAGCGGCATTGTTGAAGATGAAACATGAAGTGGGAGAGTGTAGAGAACTCGCTCTTTCTCTGCATGTCTCCCATCTCCCTCCGCTTCTTTTGACACACACATATACACTCACACACACACACACACACGCTCTTGTCCCTTCCTTACAGAGAAACTGTTTGGCAAGTTGCACTGGGAGGCTGTTGTGACGACGGCAATCCAATTTCCATATGAACAATTACCCTGCCGTCAGGGTTGGCAGTTCATTTATTTCAATTTGACTGACTGGGAGAACCACGCTCACCAAAGCAGCCGGCACAGCCGTTGTATTCATGGCACCAGGCGGGGGATCGATGGGCCAGGTCCATTTCAGTGGGATCCAGCTGCTCTGGCCTAAATATGCTAACACCTTTAAAGTTGGCCCGTGACCCAAGGAGTGTGTGAATCACACTTTGCTCTCCTAATAGACCGTGTGTGTCTGTGTGTGTGTGTGTCCCAATTCTCACGGCTGTGTGCTTGTGTACCCTCCCGTGTCGACATGCCCTCGTGTGTGTGTTTGTCCGTCTTGATGTATGACCAGGAGACACGGGCGCGAGCGCGAGCCGCACACACCCGCAGCCTCCTTTTTTTGGGCACGGCACTTTTGCTCATTAGGACTGATGGGCTGCTTTCTGTGTCTGTTTACCGCTCCGTCACCATTTTCAAGGCTCCTGCTATCTCCCCTCCGCCAGCTGGACACTTGAGCATCAAGAGCACAAGCACACACACACACACACACTACACATTTAAATGTGCAAGTGTGCCGGGACGTTTCGTACCTTTCTCAGCTGCCGACCTCGATGTCTCTTGTAATCTTTCAATCTCTGTTAGTCTCTCAAACAAACACACAAACGCAACCTCTCCATGTCTGGGCAGCAGCAGCTTGGGCTAATCTCCCGATGCTAACTGGCCCCGCTCGCCCCCAGCTGGATGTTGCAGCTCTCCAGCGGGACAGAGTGACTGTTTGCTGTGTGGACACAGCTGGCGGATGTAGGGAACCTGATTAAACGGCCCGGCCTGGCGGAGAAGAGCTACTTTCAGGAGCCAACGGCTTCTCCGACATCGCCGCCGCTTCCAGACGGTTGCTAATACACACAAAAAGGTGTCGGGGCAGGCATGCATACACAAGCTCACTAATCAACTCGAATCACTCTTGGATACACATCCGAGAGCCAACACTGTTGCGCCGGATGAAAAATGCTGAGCGTATAAACACAACTAGGGAGGCAAATAAGGTGGTTAGATTTTAGGGGAATTGTTTTAAAAAAAAAAGCTCAAATGAGGTATAAACTCCATTTAATATATATATATATATATATATATATATATATATATATATATATATATATATATATATATATATATATATATATAAATAAATGAGTTATATAAATAAAACTGCAAATCTTTACTTTTAAGAAACTGGATTTGGCAAAAGTTTGACACATTTTTCTTGATAAATGACTCAAATAATTAATTGATTATAAAAAAAAAATGTCACTGGGTAATTTTCTGTCTATCAGGTAATCGCTTAGTCGACTTATCGTTTCAGAAACTAATTTTCCTTGTGACACGTTGCTTTGATGGCTGCAGGGACTTTCTTTTTTTCTCTCACTCGCTCCTGTCAGAGATCAGACTCTCTTTAAAGAACAGGTAATGACTCATTGTTTTGCTCAAGGGCACGTCAGCAGGTCTGACACTTAAATCCCAGCTTCCTCTGGTTGGAGGGCAGCTGCTCTAATCTGTACAGCACCCTGAGGCGATCCTCTGCGCCCAATGCACACTCACCCTCCACTTCCAGACAGCGTCGCAACACACATGCAGCTACAATTAAGAAGTCAGGCGGGCAGACTGACTGCTAGGAAGGAATCCATTACACACCTTATTGGTTATAATGATTTCACTTCACCAGCATAAACGCCAATGAGCCATGAAGGTATCTTGTAATGCGGTTTAGTCTCAGTCCCCGGCTTTAGTTTGGTTTCAAGGGGAATACTGATCTTATGGTGACTGATTGCTCGCCTGGTCGCTTAGAAGAATGCAAATGAAAAGTCTGCACCAGAGCACGAGGAGAACCGACGTCTGTTTATAGGAGTGTCGGTCTTCAAAAGGACAAGTTTTGGGAAACGTGCCTATTTGCTTTCTGTCCAAGAGTGAGATGAGATTGATATGAATTCCGCGTTTGTGAGGTAGGTGCAGAGGTGGAGCCGGGACGCGTTTAGCCCAGCTTAAAATAAACTCTGGAAGCGGAGAGAGGCGGCGAGCCTGGATCTGTTCGATGTGAAAATGCACAGCTTCCAACACCTCCAAAGCACAGTAATCAACACGTTATATCTCATTAGTTTAATCATGAAAAAAAAAAAAAAAACGACTTATTATCCGGTGTACAATTTTGTCAATCCATCTGTCATGTACAACGTTGAGCGTGTGTGTGTGTGTGTGTGTATGGGGGGGGGAAGCAGACTTCAACTTCTAGCAGATACTTTGTGTTACTTTCAGATTTAGTCTGACATTGGATGGAATTACTTTAAATACTAGGAAGCAATACTCGTAACTATTTTGTGTAATTATCTTCCCTTTAATCCACCGGCTCTGCTTTTGAAAATGTTTCTCCTGCACGTGTATACTCTTAAGAAGCAGATTAGAAACTTGGTCCCAATCAATTCATGTTCGCCAGGAGATACTCATCCAGCTGGGGATATCAGGTTTCTTCAATACTCTAGCCCCATTACATGAAGTGGAAGAAATCCACGGTCACTGCACCCATCTGTTGCTCGCCAAGAACCAATTACAGCGAGAGCTGAACCACCAGGTCGCTATTCCCCCCCATCCCCCCCGCCCCAGAACTTTTGGTGCGCATATTAAACAACGCGGTGAGCTCTACAGTTGTTGTTTTTTTTCTCCACTTGGACAGATCCTTTGAGCTCACTCATCTCACTCTTGGAGAGAAAGCAAATAGTGTTGAGCTGTTCCTTTAATAAACAGGTATGAGCCTGTATGAATAGAGCACAAGCTGTGAGAAATGAAACCTCTCTGGCTCTGTCTGGAGGCGTGAGCGCTGGATGAGCGAGACAGAGAGACAGAGAGACAGAGACAGAGAGAGACAGAGAGAGAGAGAGACAGAGACAGAGACAGAGAGAGAGAGAGAGAGAGAGGTAACCTCAGAAAAGATGGCAGGAGGGATGAAGAGATGATGAAGAGATGATCGAGAGACAGGAAGACAGGACCAGAGGGAGGACAATCACACACACACACACACACACACACGTTACCAGCTGAGTCTCCATAGTTCCTTTGTCGGGCTGGCAGGTGCCTGTCACTTGTCAAGATGAGTCACAGTGTGAATAGTGAGCACTGGAATAGTGGTTGGCATAAGTGTTGGCTGAGGCCCAGAAAGATTCCAGCTTTTGGTAATGACTAACAGCTATCAGGTAATAGCCCAAAGATTAGCCAGCTCTCCTCGGCATATGGCGAAAAGGTCACGTTTAGAGCTTAAAAGGTAATGGCTAAATTAGCTGCAAAAAACACCTCATAAAATTAAATGGCTTCCAGTGAGAAGGAGTGCTTTCCGCTGGCCGCGCAGAAGGAAATAGACTTGGCTGGTTTTTAATTAGTCGGACGAGGAAAAAAAAAAGAATCACAGGAAGGGTAGAGTCTGATAAAAATGTGTATATGCCTCGACACAGAACCTGGACTCATAACACGAGAGCACCACCTCACTTCCTCCTCCTCCTCCTCTCTCAATAATGAATAAAAAAAAACCCACATTTGCTCCGGCTACCTCCAACACTCCTCAGTGCCATACACTAAAATGTTCTTGATGCTATTGAAACCACTCCACAACACTCATCCCTCCCGTCCGCCGACCCTGCAATCTTCATCCATCATCTATCAGTGTTTCAGCAGCCGGAGGGGAGAGAGCTGCTAAGCAGGGCCTGACTAATGGCTAAACAAACACCATTATCAGGCCTCGGTGGCCGAACGCTGAGCTACAGGAGCCGCAGAGCAGCTGAGGCTCTTTAATACTTAATCCCCGCTGCCCTGCTCTGCTAGCGGCGGTTCCAAACTAAAACTAGGAAGGGGCGGCGCTGAAGGTCAACTAATGAGGGAATAAACACAGCAACATCAGAGGGGAGGCGGTTCTGAGGTAAAGAGGATCGTCACGCATACAGGCACACACACAAGCACAATCACTTGAATCAAAAGCAGAGTGGTGAATAGACTGTATTAAGAGGGGCTAGACAGAAGTGTGGCCCACTCGTCTTGGCCAATTCCCTTTAAAAAAAAAAGAAAAAAGAAAAAGCTCAGGGAGAAGTTAATGAGCCCGTTACAGCCCCACAGTTCCCAGGATAAGACCGCTGATTACACCACATGTTCGGGCAAGAGGACCGAGCGTATGCGTTCGCGTACACATTTGTGTTTTGTGTGCCACCTGACCCGTCGCGGTCGCCCGCTGTCCCCTACGTTCACGAGTCAGGAACGCACAATTTTTTTTCCCAATAAACGCACGTTCACACGCCAATCACCTCTCGAGGCGCAGTCGATGTCTCTCACGCTCGCCTACATTCACCGACTAAGTCACACCAGTGATCACATTATCGGACACGCACACACATATGTACAAACACCCACACACAAACACACACACACACACACACACACACTCAATCAAGTGTGACTGAGTGAGAAAGCCACTCAATGAGAGTGGGTGATTAGGCCCTTGGAGAGTAGCCCTGACCTTTTCCCTCCACATCAAGTCCTCCCTGCGCATGTGTGTTTTTATGAGTCAGTGTCTGTAAGCTCCCGGGCCCGCACCACTTCACATCAAATGTCACTGACTTAAATGAGATGACCAGACAGACAGAGCGATGGAGGAGGGGGAAACGAAGGGAAGGAGGAGACAGGAGGAGGGGGAAAAGAAGGCCAGGAGGAGGCAGGAGGAGGGATGTATGGGAGGAGAGAAGGGAAGAAACGTGAGAAAGAGAGGGGATTATGTATATACAAGGCCACAAGACCAAAGAAAAGCCAATGCAGGGGGTTAGCATGGGGCAAAGCTTTCCTAGCGCCAGAGCCTCTCAAGTCAGAGCTAAAAAAGGAGTTTCTGGTGAACCTGTATGATGATGTCACCTGATTTGGCTCAGAATCCCGACCGGTGTCCTCGTAGACAACCATGACCAATAACTAGACGTCGCCCGTCTTCTCACTGATGTTCTCGTTTGCTTACATCGGTCATATAGAGCATTTTCAACCAGTGTGCCGTGGAAGATAGTCAGGTGTGCCAAAGGGAAAATGTCCATATTCACTGAATCGGTCCAAAAAAAATCTTATAAAAAAAATATAGTGGCTGGCCTAGTAATGAAATACTCCTCCATGCCAGTAGGTAGCGCAATAATTACCTACCATGTATGTTGTATTATGCTACAATGGGACATTTTTGTAGCTTTTTGGGGTTGTTCGTGTGCCGCGGGGTTTATTTGTTGTAGAAAATGTGCTGCGACTCCAAAAAAAAAAAGGTGGAAAAACACTGACATAGAGGCATCAGTCCTAAACTGACACCGTTTTGTATAACCAGTTAAAAGTTCCTCACAGTAACTTTAAAAAAGAAAGGAGAGAGAAAGATGGAAAAAGAGAGCAAGAGAGAGGGAGCGCTGCCACAGATCAATCTTCTGTCTCGGTTCTCTCCCTCTTTGCATGACAAACAGAAAAGCCGAGGTATTTTTAAATTTGTTGGCGGTTGTGGGAATACAGCGAACGGCCCTTGTGGGTACACAAAGCTCCCTCTCCTACCGTCGACATGGTTGAGTCTGCACTTCCGTGTTCTCCGACTGACGGAGAGGCGAGTCTGAGTCAGGCCTCTGAGGAGCGAGTGAGCACGGAGCAACCGAGGTTTGGTTTGAGGCTTGTTGAGCTACTAAATGCTGAGGGTTCGTTAGCAGCCAAATTATATGCATGTTTTTTTTTGTTATTACACAGAGCCTTGGTATTTGTGTGGATGCTCCAAAGATGTTTCGGTTCAGGTTTTAACTCCTGAAGGCTAATTAGAGTTGAATACAACTTGGGTCATATCTGTTAGTCATATTAGCAATTAGCCCTTTTCATTGCTGAAGTAGACAATGTGACATCACTTCAGCTGAAACTAGCAGTTGATTCATAAATCAACAGATGCTTATTTTAAAGATTCATGAGTGAGTTTTTCCCCTTTTCTTCATTGTTGGTCAGACAAAACATGCAATTTGAAGATGTCCATGACATTAAGATTCTTCACTATTTTCCAACATCATCTCGCGCAAACAATAAATCATAACTAGTAGGTCACGTCAGCAACAAAGCAAATCACGATTAGTCGACGGTCTCTAAATGGCGGTTCGTCGATGCAAGGAGCTCCAATCAGACCGGTACGAAACAATCCCCAGGTTAGCCAAACTTATTTGGAAGAGAAAGAAAAGTTAAGGAGTTGAACTATTTATGTTGTGAACAACCATTAAAAGGTTATAAACCGACTCCACGTTTCATCTTTGACCGACCAAAGTTGTTTCCCATAGTTTTCTAGTGCGAAACCTGATCACAAACACTTAACGAGACGGTTTACAACCCGTCGGGTCTTCTGACTCGCTCTTCACACTGTTTGGCTTTGGCGTCGCGATGATGTCGCCTTTACAGTTTCTTTGGTTAGCGCGGCGCTGTCACATCCGATAGAATTGATGACAACAAACTGTGAAAGTACGTCACGTTGAGACAAACCAGAATCATCCTTTAATAGCAGGTGAAGTCACGTGACGCCGGTGGTGGGACTGCTTCCCATCTGTCTCGTCCCCTTTCCCCGTCTCTCTCTCTCTCTCTCTCTCTCTCTCTTGTGCTGTCATCGCCGCAGATCTCAGAGGAGATAGTGAACCGGCACTCACCGTTGACGTGCCGGAGGACGTGTGGCGCGGCGCCCAGGTTAATTAAGTTTGAAATCGTAGAGATGATCAGTGGTGCTGCCACTCACACCGCCAGCCTCCCTCCACTTCCTCGCCGTGTGCCTGCTACTACCAAAGTGTTCAGGCTGTCTGACAGGCAGGGAGGTGTTTGTGCGAGGGGAAAGAATGTGTGTTATTCAGTCTGGGACTCTGAAAAGGGAAGCGAAGCAGGGGATGAATGTGGAACTATTAGCCAATTAATCGTTTGGGCAGAACATTTAGATTCCTTCCTTCCTTTTTTTTTTTTTTTTTTTTCCTCTCCTTGGATTGAAGGTGCCGTATGCCGCACCGGCTGTAACGCTTTTTCAGAATTCTTGGGGATTTTTGGGGCTATATAACAGATTGAGACTTTACTTGACAGGAAAATGAATGATTTCAATGATCAATTATTCATTGAAGACACTTATAATGTAAATCAGCCAAAGGCTTGCTAGTTCAAGCTTCCCCAAATGTGAGAATTTAGTTTTGAACCAGGATTTTGACCTTGGGCTCTGAGAAATGTGCCGGTGGGTACACTTTATATACTGTATATTGCTTTTCATACACTCAGTACGAGTGATAGTATAATCACTTAATCTACCGAATATTTTCTCCATTAGGTAATTACTCTGTGAAATGTGAAAATAATTGTCATCACAACTTCCCAGAGCCCAAAGTGACGACTTCAAGAGGAAATTGATTTGTTCAGTTAACTGTCAAACACTCTGATACAAAAAAAAAAATACAGAGAAAAGAAGCAAATCCACACATTTGGGAAGCTGAACCAACAGAACGGTTGACACGGTTTGCTTAAAAAAAAAAAAAATGAAATCCTCAACGTCGGATCAAAATAGCTGTTGATTAATTGAATGTTGCTTTGACGTTATTGTTTTAGCCCTGCTCACACACATTCATGTAGAGAACGCCTAAATCTCACACAAACACACTCTGGCCAGAGTGATCGGTGTTAGAAAATAAATAAATGAATCGCAGAGTACCGAAAAATCCTGTCCAGACTATACAGCCTTTTCTGTGCCATGATTGCTCTGTTCCCCACGGGGCTGCTATAAGGAGCTGGAGCTGCAGTGATTGTTGATGGATGCCTTTTGGAATGAGCAGCACGTAGCGCGCACTCCCTCCCCACTACCGCCACCGCCACCTGTAATGCTGGAAAAATGGACTCTACGTATTAGTGAGACGCTTAAAAAAAAGGCAGGAGCCATTTCACACAGTCACACACACACACACACACACACACACACACACACACATTACAGCTCCCTGTAGTACACTTATAGAGGCTGAGGTGTATTATTCCCCTGGCTCGGTATCAAAACCTTTAGCACTGAGGAGTTGTGTGGAAACACTAGTGGAATGCAACTAAATTGCGGTACTTGAGTCAATGTGCAAGTAAAGAACAACTACCTCAAATTGTACATTTGGGAATTGCACTTTCGAAGGAAACACTGTACTTTTTACCCCCTCCGACATTTATTGGACAGCTTTAGCTACTAGTTACACATTCATAGTTTTTTTAAGATACATCTAGAGCTAATGAAACATGATGCTTTATTATAAAATTAACCACCCAAGGATACGAGCGGGAACATTTAGATGATTGACAGATAATTAATTGGAAACTACTTTGATAAAGTCCTTTTTTTCATGTAGAAAATGCCAAATGTCTCATAGTTCAAGCATCTCAAATGTGAGGATTTGCTACTTTTCTTCCTGCTAATGAATTTCATGAATTTTTAATCATTTTGAGATTTGGACTATTGGTGAGCCGAAACGAGCATTGTGAAGATGTCACTGTGGGCTCTGAGTAATTGTGACGTCATATCTGGCAGAGATGCACCTCATCCTTTTTTTTTTTTTCCCCAAGATAAAGTCAGGTCCTTCAAACCGATTCATACGAATACGACAAATTATGCTTTTAGTCTGATGAAAAAAAATGTGTCCCGTTTGGAGCCAATTGGTGGGTTCTGCACCCGGCAGCAGTCTCCTCCTCCAGACTGGAGCGAGAGCTCCGCCTTGCCGCACCGCCGGGCCCCAAGGGAGTCAACCTCGACACAGCGTGGGAGGCCCACCCTATGACTCCGCAATATAGACTTGTCACACCACCTGCTGCAGTAAAATAAAAAGGCTTTCCTACAAAAAAAGACATGTAGATGTAGACAAAGACTGCCAAAACCGACACAAAATGAAAGTTCCTCGTCTCGTTAAGGAACGTACGGTCCTCTTCTAGCCCTGGTGAGGTGCAAGCATGACGTGACCCAGGCCTATACAAACATTCTTCAACCTGATGAATGGCTAAAATCATATTATGTGTTGGATTAGGTTTTGATTAATTGCAGAGCGCTCATGTGATCCCCGTTTCTAATCAAATGCAGACAAACAAAGGTCAGGGGGAATTAGCCCCCCGCCGCCGACCGAGTAAGCTGCTTTTAATCAGGCTGCAGATGGCCTGATAAGCAGCGGAGTGGCATTACGGCCGCTCGCGCAGCATAGCGATAGCATCTGCACCTTGTCTCTAAAGGTGCCACTGTGTCTTTCA
This sequence comes from Clinocottus analis, assembly GCF_023055335.1. Taxonomy (NCBI): domain Eukaryota; kingdom Metazoa; phylum Chordata; class Actinopteri; order Perciformes; family Cottidae; genus Clinocottus; species Clinocottus analis. The sequence continues at coordinate 5,134,891 of NW_027176218.1, read as the reverse complement.
TGTCAGGTGAGTGCACTGACATCCTGTCACATCCAGACTTCCGATGTGCTGAGGGTGTAGGAGGAGAGGGGGCGGGGGGGGGTTGCCAAACATCAAAGTCCGGGTTTATGCCGCCAGCGGTCGGTTAACACAGACGCACACGGTCAAAACGACGCGGACACCCTCGTGCGTGCGCCGCCTGTCCCCGGCCGCGGACGAGTGTTAAGTTTGAGCGCGAGATAGCGCTGATGTCTGCCAGCGCAGCCAACAATTCCGTCTCTTTATCTCCCGAGCCTTCTGCTGATAATTACAGCCGTCCCGTCGCCCGCACTCGGTCACACCGAAGCTGCCGGTCGGCGCGGCTCGAGCCAGAGCAATTATCACCGGGGCCATCGCGAAAAGCGGAGCGCGCCAAGGTCAGGCCCTGTGTTCAATTTCACTTTTGATTCCAGTCCACCTTTCTTTTCTCCTCTGCCTCTTATCCACTCTACCCTCCCGGCCCACCCACACCAACGGTTGTTGAATGTCACTCCGGGGCTAACCTCTATTTCCAGGACAACCAGCACCCTGACACTCATTCATTTCCAATCCTGCAGAGTGGTCCGCTGAATGGAAATTGACGATTCAATTTTTGGAATAAAACTCAAGAGTCCTATTGGAATCGACTCTCCCCTCCTGGCCTCCCATCTCCTCCGGCTTGGGGCCCCGTTCAGCCACCCCCTCTCCCCCTCCCCCTCCCCCTCCCCGCCACTCACTATCTCCGTCCTGGTCCGATGAGTACAGCCAATTTCTCCGCTTGTATGGAGACGTGGGCGAGATGGCGACCGCAAAGCGCGGCTTAAAAACGCCCTGCGGCCCTCCAGCTCCCACAGACTTCCCTCAGACACCTTTTCTTCATGGCTGCTCTCTCTCTCTCTCATCACTAAACTGCCGTCAAACAAGCAAACACTTTACACCAAAGGGTGTATTCTCAGCATTGCTCCCAGCTGGATGTTGGGTGGCAATTTAAAAATGATCTATGCAAATGTAATTTCGCTGTGTGTCATCCAACACAGCCAATTAATGAGTGAGCTTCTCCAGCCCAACTATAAATTAACAAGGCTAGATATAATAGCTAGATTAATGTGTTTTTCTGGCACTTGCCTAATTGCTAGAAGACTCCGGTGGGGCTCGTGTGAGCTGCCTCATTTCTGCATGCGATAGAGTGAGTTAAGACAGAAAGGGAGAAACGCTTGCATCAACTCCATTTATCATTTATGTGAACTTTGTTGTCTCTACTACGGGTTTCTATTACGGAGAATGCACGATGAAAGTGAGAGGGAAAGATGTTTTGCCCTCGGGGTTTATATCTACTTCAACAGAAATCACTGGCATCAGTTGTTAGATTGAGCTCGGTCAGAAGGACAGCAATAACTTTAGTCAGACATGGGAATTTAGGAAGTGGCCAGCGGGGCATTTTGTGCATGGATGGCATACCTGGTAAAGAGAAATGAGAGCTTGAGGCAGAGACTTTGAGGAGAAAAGAGTGACGTAAGGGGTAAAGGAGACAGAGAGCATGAGTAACCGTCTGTCTCAGCCAGAAGAAGAAAGAAGAAAGAAAAAGAACAAGAAAAAAAAAAAGAGTGCTATTGAGAAAACAAAAAACAAGCTCCAGGATCCAAAACAGCGCATCACCAACACGGAGGCCTTTTGTTTTGCCCCACTCAACCGATTGTTCTCTTCGCCGAGGGTGAGAACGCTAATCCGCTGTGGAAAGAGGAGTTGGAAGGATTTACTCTAAGTATCCTTATTAGTGGGAATTCACTGATATCGGGATGAGGACGAGGGAGGGAGGGATGAGGGGAGGGTGACGGGGGGTAACGGATGAGGGAAGAAGGTAGAGGGCAGAATGAGCAAGGAGGAAGAGGAGAGCAGCAGGAGGGGCGTTGTGTATTCTAAATACACTGTAGGTGCCATATGAATCTTTAATACAGGGCTTAATGGTGAGGGAGGGAAAGAGGGAGGAGCGGAGAATCTAAAGAGAGCAAGGGAAAAAAGGAACAGGAACCTCTGAGGAGGTTACCGAATCTTGCGTATCGCAACACTCCTGATAAGTGCCAGCCTCCCAGGATCAACCCTAATTCTCCACAGCGCCAATGGCACTGCAGAGTCCCTGTCAGGAAAATGGTGGCAAAGGACAGACGTGCCTTTGTCTTCAAAAAACAAACAGGGAGATAAAAATGGATAAAGGATCTTTCCAGGTGATAAATTTCTTAATTGCTTTTGTTAAACACATACCCTGCTGGAAGCTTGGCCATGGTACATTGTTTTAATTACACGCACAAGAGCCTAATTAGTTGTATCTGTTGTACCAGAGGCTAACGCGCACCCAATTAGACCAAAATCAAAAGGGATGGTACAGTCAGACGGGGGGGAAATGTGCGGTTCTTTGTTCTTGCGCCGTATTCATCAAATAACAGAGGAAAGTAGAGACAGCACTTAACTTCCTAGGTTGCTGATGTCATGATCACCCCTGCTATCTTTATACTAATTAAATACATTTTCTTGTGCGAAAGCTTGAGCGGGTGGCTGCCTCGCACTCGTCAGTGTCTCCATCTCTTTGTCTCGCTTCGCTGATGATGGTAATCGCCGGGGTGGAAAAATCATTTGTTCTATGATAAAGGCTAAAAAAAAAAATAGAAGAAAAAAAAAACACGGCTCATTATTGTGGCATTTGTGCAACAGTTTGTGGAATTACACGGGCAAAGTACAGTCTTTCAGAGTCAGATCCACCAGCTGGTTGCCATGAAGAGACGACTAAAGTGTGGTAATGATCGCACAAATACTGCTTTTCCTGTAAGGCAGGGATGAGGCGCAGTCATATTTTAATGGAAGAGTCTTGTGGGTACTCTTGTACTATGGCAACTAATTGTTAAACGGGCCCTCAGGGGAGAGGAGATATCGCCTAGCAAGGAACATCTGACATGGGAGCTCAAAGCTAAAATTACTCGACAGAACATCCACAAATGATTTCCCTCATGAACAACATGGGTTAAAAACAGAGATGGTAGATCCACCACTTTGGAAACACAACCACATCAAAGCCTTCTCAGCAACCCCCAGAAGAACACCTCCTTCCCTCCACGCCGAGGCAAACAAACCAGGAAACTACCGCATGCATTGCAGGTTCTCGCACAAAAAAAAAAAGAAAAATTCCCGCATGGAAAGCTTTTTACCTCCTCCCTCGTGCGTCTGTTAGAGCATTTCAGAGAGCACATAATGGTCTCCTGGGGAAGCACTAGAGCCGAGTTGGAGGGAGATGGCTTTTCAGAGCATGTAGCGTTTCATCTCTGCATGTTACCCTGTTAGATGTTAACAACTGTGTAGGTGTACTACAATCAATCCCATCAGTCAATGGAAAGCACCTAGAGTGCGTCGCAGAATTAGCCGAGGCAAAACCCGAGTGCTGGAGGGGGGGGGGGGTTTTCTCCAGCCAGGATTACAGCCAAAAAGCACATCAAGCTAGTCACGTTTCCTCTGTGTTGCCAAAACACAGGCCCTCGTTGGCGCCGCCATCACCGCGCACCTTCGTGGCCGACCGCCGATCACGAGCGGACAACTGTCAGTACGTGTGCGAATGCACCCGAGACGCATCGAGAGCCCACCGCTCGGACCACGTTTCGGGAGGCGGAGGACAAGAAGTCACCCGGGACGCACGTGCCGGTGCACTCGCGTGTCAAGTGGGAACTGACACGCTAGCCGCCCGCGTGTGATCGGATCACCCGGGGCGCACGTTAACGCCGCGGCCGGAAAACGGGGATCGTAGAAAACGACCCGTCTGACCTCGCGAAGCATGCGCCGTTATCCAGGGGTGGACACATAAATAAGCGGCTGCTCGGATGCACACGTGGGGGAGCCGAAGCGGGTTGTGTAAATAATAAATGGGATCTGGCGGCGCTGGTCCATTTCCTTGATTGGTTCGAGTCTACCCCTGCAGAAGAAGTGCCGGGGCTTTACGGCCCGGCATCCCACGTAGTCCCCCGACAAGTCACATCGAAGGGGTGGGAGCGAGCGAAGGAGGAAGACGCTGGCATGTTGTGGTGGCGGCGTAGTGGTGCGTAACTACTGATTGTTACCATAGCAATGGTAGACCGAGGATCAGGGGGTGAGATTGCATGGCGTGCAACTCTTGATAGCTGCGTGAGGCCACACGTGGGAGATATTTCCAAGGTTTATAATCACTCTGAGCCGGCAGCTCAAGTGGTCCGTGCACACACACACACGCGTGTATTTAAGTGAGGGTATTTGTGTGTATGTGTCAGTGTGCAAGTGTGTTCCAATCTTCCTGGGAAACTCATCTGGCCTAAGCTTCCAACTGGCAGCGAAATCCTAAAATCCTACCTACCAGCTTTCTCATGAGTGACAATCTTCTCTCACAGGGCCCTTGTGGGTTCTTATTTTCGAAAGAAAAGAAGATTCGTAAGGACGCAGAACGTGTGATTCTAACAAGAGATCATGTATGCTGAAAGAGTAAAAACAGGTTGCTGCGCTGCGGCACTGGAGGCCAAACATCAGCCATGTTTTCTCATATCCCGATCAATACCTGGTATGTATCCTCGTTATGCAACTCTGCATCTTGGATCAAATCAATGCCAGCCTGCTTTTAAAAATAAAAAATAAAAAAAAATAAAAAAAAACCTCATCAACGTTCCGCTGCGCTGTGCCCATGGAGTCGCTCCAATCATCAACTAACACTCCGAATTTTCATTAAGAGGCACTTAATAGAGACAGGCACGTTTAGAAGCTCTCTCTGGGTAGGTGGGTCGTGTCGATTAGGCCGAGTTAATCTCTATCACAATAAATAACATTGATTACAAAACGCCGAATGCTAGGGGAAGGGGGTGTGCAAATGAAAGTGCAAAGGAGTTGACGTGAAACGAGCGGTGGAAATGAATAAAGGGGCGATTGGTAGGCGAGGGACGTGAGAGCGCATAGAGATTGAGAGCGTGTCCGTCTGTGTGAGCGCGGGGCCGGAAACCAGTCGCGGTAACCGCAGTCATTCCTCCAGGAGTATCCGATTCGCTGCGAGCCCGAGTGTCAGACCACTAACAGACACGACGGGCGTCTCTGCCGGGACACATGCACTCGAGAGTCTTTAACATGCGGGGAGAAACAGGCGCTGGCTCGGGTTTCCTTGGCTGAGGACGCCATTAACGGAACAAATCAAACCCATAATGACATCGCCGCCGCTGGAAATAATCTGCGGCCCGCACACTTTGGGGGTGAAGAAGCGTTTTCTCTCTGCAAAAACGCGGTTCACCCGAGGGTCACGGCGGAAGAGAAGAATTGTTTTCAGTTAAATCCAATCCGGAGCTGCTATAATAAGTTCTTGACAGTGGGGAAAGTGACAGAATTCGGCTCCTGTTCATCACAAGCGAGACGTTTAGTTTTACCTCTCAGTACATAAAAACGGTTAAAAAAAACAAACACCTACGTTGGTACACACCTCGCTCGTCAAGTTTATTTGTTCACACAGTGAACAAAAAGATCGTCCTCTATCTATCTCATTGCATTTTAAGTGGACAGTTGTGTACAAGTGGGGGGAAAGCAGCCACGCTCTCAAGGGCAATGACCTTGCACAGCTCAATAGATCTTTTCCATGTTTGCTGCCTCCGTATACTGCCTGGATTTGTTTACAATGCAGCATGCTCAACATCACAAATCAGGGATTGCGTGGCTGTTGTCAGGGATTACCAGTCTGGTCTTTGAGTTTTTCATTAAATTGCTGTATCGGAAAACAAACAAACCAACACGACAAAAAAATAAAGCCCAACCTGCCATCAGTTTCTTGGCAGAACAGACCAGCTCACACATACATTTGCAGGATACACTCATGCTAGGATTTTTCTCCTATTCCTATTCTAAAAGGCTACGCATCCTCATGAATAAATAAATGGTCTGACAGACTGCTGTGACAGAGACACATGAGCTTTTGTGTGTGTGTGTTTTTTTTAAATGAGAGTCACATTGACACTGTGGAGGAAAGCATAAATCAAGAAAAAAAAGCTTACAACCACAGGGTGGACATTACAGTATGTGTGTTTTTTTTCTTTAAAGCTGTAATATGTTTAATATCTAAGCTCTTTATCCTATATAGGGCTGCAGCGTGATTTCGTTTGACACCGTAGAGAGTGGAATCCTCTTACTTTCGTCTTTATGAGGTCAGCAGTGGAAATGGACAGAGTTCAGACAGATGGGGGCCCGAGGGAATGAGGCAGGGAAAGGAGATAAAAATGGTGAAGAGCATCAAAGCAAGGAGGGGGTTGAAGACAGGACAGGAATGGGTGGCGAGACAGAAATATGTAAAATGAAGGGTAAGGGGAGGAGGGTAAGGGGAGGGGGGGGGATGAGTGACTGGTACGGAGACAATCAGAGAAAAGCTAAGGGAGATTAAAAGTGTCACGCTTCACACAAAGTGCTTGCCGGATTGTCGAACTGTGTCTGAAAATCCTCCGCCCCCCCTCCCCTCCCCGTTACCTTTCTGTTAGTATTGAGAGATCTCTGAGCTCTCATCAATATCTCTGTGGTGTTCCAAAAACAAAAGATCTGACTTCCACAATCACTTCAGCAGCGATTTGTCAACCGAGCGGAGGTGAGACTATAATGCAGGATTTGGACTTCTCTCCCAAGATCTTGTTGGGTTTTTTCCCCCCCCCCATTCTTCACAACTTCTGTCACTATATGCACAAATAAATTCAACACTATGAATGCCTCCGATGACAGATTTGTCTAAAAATGCAAAGATTTAAATCGGTATCACAACATTCCCCTTTTTTGTGTTGGCAGGCTTTTTCACACCTTTTGTCTTCAAACAAAGTCATACAAACTAGTGAGTTTTGAGAGAAAACTCGGTTCAAAAGTATATAGTCATTTTATATTCATAACCAAATAATCATCAAAGTGGAAGATTATTTGCGAAAGAAAACTGTTTTTTTTTTTTTTTACAGATAGTTCAGAGCAGAATTTCTCCCCGGAAATATCTGAAAGTGTTATAACTGTTATAAGAACTGTGTTCATATTTAGCGTCGCCGATAAAAATAAACACATTAGGAAAGCAGGTTATTATCGAACGATTCAACACCTCGCGTTACCTTGTTCCCTTCCCCTTGTCGAATTAATAAAAAAATGCAATCAAACCAAGTCCTGAAGACAGAAATGTTTCCATGGAAAAGAGAAAATAACTTGTATTGACTACAGAATGGGACGAGCAGCCATTGATAGTGACCGTAATAAAGTGCCTGCAGACAGTCAGTGACCCACGTTTATGTACTCAAAGTGAATTTGTGTGTCGTGACTCTTAAGTGAGGAGTCAATGTAACGATGTTCTGGTCTACGAGGTCCTAATGCTGATGCTTTCCTCTTTGCATTAGGTGATTAAGAGACAGATTTACCATCAGTCACAGAAGAATGAGAGTCCAATTTAGTTGCACCTGCTAAGCAAGACATCTCTTTGCGTTGATGGACTGAACTCCCTCCTCCCTTTTTTTCTTCTCCCTCTCCAACTCTGCTGCCCCCTGAACATTGATGTGGCCGTTTTTTCCTGTGCAGGCCACGGGGTCCTCTGTAAAAAATGACTAGTCCCAGAGTGCCGTCTGAAGTGAAGCTTTGATAAAGAGTGCCTTTTTTCCACTTCGCCGCTCAGATCTGCAGGAAGCAGTCTGCTCCAGATGCTGCCACCACGCTCACGCTGCCACCCTCCAACCCTCCAACCCTTCACCCCCCCCCACCCATCTTTTAGAGATGAAGCAGGCAGGCAAGAGGGGCTCCTGTTAGTCTCCATCCTCGGGGCAAGAACACACAGCCCTGACAACTATCTCCTCCCTGCGACAAGCAATCCTTTTCCGCAGGGCTGCCCAAAGAAAAAGTGTTGATGCTAACAAAATGCATGACAGCCACTCACTTATGTGAAGAGCTCGCGCGCGCAGAAGAGCAGCATCCTTCTGTTTGAGTTTGGTTTCATTGTATTTTCAATAACCCCCTTCCAAAGATCTGAACTTTGCAGTCTCGAGGGGAGGGTGCTGGAGGACTGCTGACAGTGAGCCAGACAGCTCCTCTCCACCAGGGGCTTCAACTCTTAGTCCTGCAGAGATGGCATGGGGCCGGGATAGGGTGCTGAGGGTGCGGGCCGGCTTTGAGGGAATGATGGTTTTGCAACAAAAGGGGGAATAAAGACGACTGGAGAAAAGCGGCCCATCAATATCCTGTCAAGGCTGACTGGGAGAGCTGTTGGTACAGAAATGCTGAGATAACACAAGGCCGCCAAGTTTACTTCCTTGCTATTCATTCATGCTGGAAAACAGCTAGGGAAAAGTTTACTTGACTCCCAGTTAGAGACCGGAGCGAAAAGCTATGAAATAATCAATGTCAGTGGACCATTGCGGATAGAATAATCAGGGAGAGAAATGCTTACTGCATGTTGTGTTTTTTTGGGAGCTCCACAGGGCTTAGTACAAGTCTCCTCATGTTATTCAAAGACCAAGAGTTAAAGATGACAAAATGGTCCTCGGAGGAGCAGAAACCCCACAAACAAGTCTGAGGTCGGAAATTGAAAGGTTACACGCAAAAAGGAGGTGAAATTAATCAACTGTGTTTCGGTACAAACAGCTCAAGGAGGAGTACATTGTTCAAAGTCGACAGGGTTTCTACAGCCGAGCAGATTCTCGCCCTGATTTTTCTTTCAAACTAATCACTCCCGACAGAATCTGCTACAAGAAGCCTCACATTTATTCTGCAGAGGTCCACTTCCCCATCGTTTAATGTGGCGCATGGAGGCTCGAGCTGACCTGCTAGTGCAGATAGCGTAGAAAGAAATTCTCTTATAGGGCAAATAAATTGTCCAGCGGAACCAAGCGCACCGTCATCGCTGTGAAAAGGGCAATGACAGCTTTCATAGGCCATTCCACTTCAGCACTTTTAATGCATGTTAAGAGGATGGGTCTGGAAAATTAAAATCCATATCAATTACTCCTCGTCTCCTGTGACTTGTAAAGGGAGCAGTGTTTTAAGGTAAAGTATTGGTCATTAGCTCTACATCATCAAAAATGCATTAAGAGGTGTTCCAGGGCAACTCAAGACAGTTCTGATGGAACGGAAATATATACACTATCGTTTCAAGCCAACCATTTATTTCAAAAGAAACTTGTATTACCTTGCAAGTCAACACTTGAGTCACCACACACACACACTCCCATGCTTTGAAAATCCCCTCAGGCGCTGCTATTTCAAATGAAAACAATCAAACATCTTCATTTATTAGAGGCCGCCCTCTTTCTTTGCCTTTTGTCATATTTCCAATCCCTCGAACCAAATATTGCGTCTACTTGGATCTTGTTTTTCGGTGGCGCTTCCACACAGTCTCAATGAAGCCGTGTGTGTCTCATATCACATCTAAGATATCATATCACGATGAGTAGGCTGCGGGGCCTCCCTTATCCACAGCAGATACTACTGTTGTTGTTTTTCCTGCTCGCTGGCAGTGACAGAGCGGCGCATTCCAAGTTTGCACCAAGCAAGTCGGAGCTTTTTGAGAATGTTGATTGCAACGCAGTTGCTTTGTGCTTACGCAATCCGCTGAGACCGAGGCCGCTAACTAAAACACCACAGTGAAAATGCTCATGTCAATTGGTTTTTTTTATAAGCTCAAACAGATGGTGGGCCAGCTAGAAACACATCACACATAAAAAGGCGGCTTTTGTTGTATTTTTCCTCGGACCCTTGTGTATTGTTTTGCTTTGTCTACTGCGAAATATGAAATAAAAAATGGACTTCCTCATGTCGACTTTTGATTAGTATTTGTTGTCAGTGTCGGAAGAAGTGTTCTGATCTTTTACTCAAGTTTAAGTCCAAAATACTCCACTGCAAGTTCTGCAAATAAAATCCTACGAGGCGACTTTCATTTTGTGTTCATTTTGGCGGTCGCTGTGGACAAAAGTGGTAGTGTGCCTTTGCCAACAGCTTGTCAAATACCTTATTAATTAAATCTTAATGATATAACAATGGCCACATGACCTTTTGGCCCAGCTTCTTAAACTTGAAAAAAACAACGATATTTGAATCTGAACTTATTACACAGTAAACATGCATGAAACGTGTCCTCTGCATAGCTCCCATCTTAAGCATTTCGGAGCAGAGGGCTGCTGGGAAGGACGGGAGCAACTTGGGGTTAATGTCTCACTCAAGGACACTTCAACATGCAGACATGAGGAGCCAAACCCCCAACCTTGTGATCAAAAGGATGACCTGCTCTCGACCCTCCGCCCTCCCCCTCCTCCCTTCTTAGAAACAGAACTGAAGAAGCGCAAATGACGACCACAAATTACAAATTGTGAGAGCAAGATTAGCTAGAATAATTGGTAATTCTCGCAAATTACAGCAAATAGGGTGTCTGGGCTTAATGAGGAGATAGTTCTTGGAAATTTGGGAGACATCATCACAGTGAGGGGAACAGATACAGAAAGTCTAGAAGCCAATTGACCCCGCACATTTCTAACCCCCACACATGACCGACCATGGGGTTTTTTTCAATTCACCATTCCAGCCAATTACACTTGCAGCGAAAGCGCCTACCGTAAAAAAAAAGATAGTCCAAGTCCAATTTCTCCCGCCCTATCTTACCCCCCCACACACACACACTTTCTCACTACGGTGATTTTCAAACCATCAGACAAGGCCGGGGCAAAGTGCATATTTGAAAGGATCTGGAGTGTGTGCTGTGATGAGAAAAAGACACAGTGGGGAAGAAAAGTAAGTTAAACTCAGAGCTATCTCGCTCCCTTTGATCAGGAGAAACGGTGGATTAGAAAGGATTCTCCAGAAGTTTCCACTTAATTCGCATAACATTTTTTAAACCCAGCAGTAAACGTTACAGCAAGCCTCCTCCCAAGGTCAGATTAGACTGCATACCCCCACTCCAGCATCTACTCATTTTTGCCTTGAACTCAATTTCTCCACAATAATAGGTCCACAACAGCTGGCTCTTCCCGTCCCCTTCCCAAAAAAAAGAAAGAAAGAAAAAGAAACCATTTATCTTTAACTGTGGTTTCATTCCTTTTTTCTTGTGATGGATGCCACTGCACTGAACCAAGCAGGTCAGCTTTTCCATTGCGCGTTAGGTGAGGATTTCGAAGAGCGAATCAGGCAGAGTGACAAGAGAAACATTTCTCCGGGCGTGTTAACTATTGAGAACTGTGATGTTTTCTGCCTACAACCAGCCTCCAGCCTCTTTTGAACTTTAAGTGTCACATCTCTAGAAACAATTGGAGATTGTGTTGGGAGTGTGTTTTTGTGTGTGTTTGTCCCTCTGAGGGAGAGTATTATGTCTGTAGGGGCCGGACCGATGAGACTGGCATGCGGACTCCGTTTTTGTGTCGTCAATCACCTTCGCGTACAGTAAATGATTTTTCAACAAGCTCCGGGGTGATGGATAATCAGAAAGAAATGGTGGGCTGCGTTACACCTCTTCTTGTTTTTCAATGGACGGCGGAGGGGGAAGGTCCCTTCATCACCCCGCTCTTGTTGTGCTGTGCACGTTTTTCCATTTGGGCGCTAACGTTAAACGCAGCGCCCCCGGGCCAAAGCGATGATGGATTCCCCCTCCTGGCAGCTTCCCTTGTTTCAAAGGAGAACTCAGGATGAGAGAATGGGCGGGAGGGAGTTGAGGGCGGAGGGTGGGGGGGGACGATGTCTGGGGAAAGAAGCCCCATGCCGAATGAGAAGCTGCCAAACGGAGCCTCCACAGCTCTTCATCAGGGCCGGTGGTCCTGGAGGGGCGGCTGCTCCAGGCACACGCTAAAAACTGCAAGCCAGGCAACACATCTGTGCAGCTGGGTTCCCTCTGTGGCATGAAGCATACAAACCCTCCAGCAAGCAGAGGCATGCGAGTCAGGGACAGAGAGAGAAATTCAGAGGGAAAACAACACTGACAGAAACCGAAAGGGAAATGTGGAAGGGTGGGGGGGGGGCATGTGAAGGCGTCTGACTCCACGCTGAAACCAAAACTTTCTCTCCCCCGAAACCAAAGTCAGCCCTCCGATGGCGAAGGCGCCAAATAAATGCAAGGCAATTCTCCCTCTCATCATTCATCAGTCATTCTTCTCGTCTCTCTCCAGCTGTATTGTTCACACGGTTTGTCTCTATCCATTCTCATTCAGACATAATTAAGGCCTACTGTTTATATTGTTGATCGTCAATTAAGATGATTCACCGTCTGGCGGCAAGACTTTTTTTTTTTTTCTTCCGCTTGATGGTATTGTTGTCGCAGCAGCCTCTCTGCCCCGCTGTTGTTCCATAGGAGGAATCTATTCTGAACTCAAGCAGCGGTTTGGAATGACATTTGCTTTACTTATGATGTCGTTTTCGTCCCCTCTCCGACCGCGTTCGTCTCCGCATCCCATCAAGTGACACTTTCATTCTGTTGTCGTCGAGCCGCTTCGAAAAATTTGGCACAATGTAGCACGGCGGCTCCTCATAACGACGCATTACACATAAAAGCTAAATTGAAAGACGGTTTCCCGTTCACGCTTTTGATTGACAGAATTTTCATGTGGGAGTTACCCTTGTTTTGTTTTCTGAAGGGAAAAAAAAAAAGATTAACCTAATCTTTCTTTCTTTTCTTTTTCTTGGGAGGGTCACATGCTGCCAAAGCTAACGAAGGCCCAGGCTAAATGTCCAAGACTTGCTTATTGCAATGAGGCTTAATATAATCTTCAGGCAGCTGCAGCAAAGTCTGGTGAGACTTTCCATAAGGTTGTTTCTGCACGTCCATGTTATGAAAACTGCACAAACACAGCTTGCGTTTAATGTCTATGTAATGTCTGAATTACTTGAAGCCCATATTTCAAGCGCTAACATCCAGACAGTGCCAGGAATTGTTCTAAGCTCATTTGTATGACCAATTTAAATAAATTAGTCTCATTTTTGAAGCAGTCCCTTTCTGCATATTGTACATGTTTGCACTGATCCGTGCCTCTCGGTCCAACATGCATCCACAACGCACTGATTTATTAGTCATTACCTAGTGACAGGGTCTTTGTCATTGCACCACAACTGTCAGCGCCAACAATTCTCAGCTTGTTTATTAATAAGGAAAGGAATAATATGCTGAGGCATACGATTACACCATGTTCTCCATAGCAATAACAAACCCTGCTTATTACGCATATTTGAGTCCGCCTTGTGTAATATGAAGGGTGACCTTAAGTTTTATCACGGCAATCATGACCCTGTCCAGGATTTCCATTAAAGAATATCTGTCTCATTACATTATGGAATGCAATCTGTGCAGGGCAAGATAAAGTGGTACCAGGTCACACACTCAATATCTCATCATTATGTAACAACAGGGAGTGCGGTGCGGCCACCGCTCTCCACACGCGTGCTCTCTGTATCCCCGCCGATCGAAACTGGCAGCCTTCTCATCAATTTACAACACAAACGCACACAAAAACACACACACACCGTTATTTTTCTGTCTGCCGCGGCAGACAGAAATTAGGATTTGGAGAGACTCGCTGAAAATCAAAACGGTTCAAATCCAACGGAGAATTTTTTTTACACCGGCTTCTACTTTTTTTCCCCCATGTCATTAGGGTGCACTTTGAATACTAATGGACAGGGTTAGCATAGCCGTGGAAGCGCAAATGATTTGCGGAGACGGAAAGTAAATACTCTAAAAGATACAAGCGGGGTGAACAGGCCTTGGAGGTATTATTCAGGGACATTCCTATGTACACCGTTTCATTTTTAAAAAAAAACACTATTTACGAGAACAATTTCCCAGACAGTGTCTAGAGGAAAGCGTAAACTTACAGTTAACATCTCCCTCCGTCTTCACAAAGAAAATGTCATGCGAATGGACGGTTTCTCATGTGCTCCCCATAAAGAAACCTACCCAAATGCCGCCCTGCAAATCACTTAATGCGCCGGGGAAATGGGCATTTCTGCCTCGTCTTACAGAGCCTCAAAGATGGAGTAGGAGATTGTCACTGTGTAATTCCACTTCTTGCTCTGCGCCAGTATAAAACCCTCTCTCAAACGTTTCAGCCGTGATTCAGGGATCGGAAAAAAAAAAAAGAAAGAAAAACAAACCTTCCTCCCTCTCAGCCCATTTATTGTGAAATTATTTTTAGCTTTAGAAATCCATGAGAATGAGAAACAGAGAGACAGCAAGAGGGAGGGAGAGAGAGAGAGACGCTTCTCACAATGCCAGTGGATTATTGGCAGCTTGCAAAAATCCCATCAGAAGGGATGGGGTAGAGACAGATCAGTCTGTGTTACATGGAAGAATAAGAGCTGCAGCACATTGTATAGTCGTGGCCTTCTGTGTTGCCCTCCCCGCCACGCTCCTTCTCATCCCGTCTCTCTGAGCGCCGGGCCACTCCTGGGGAATTAACCCCGCAGTCATTATGCTGGTGAGGGTCACTGGATCTGTGGCATGTGTGGAAACACCAGTAGTGCTCTGGCTTCAGTGCTCAGCCTCAGGCGTCCTGCCTGCCTTCCTCCACACACACACACACACACAAGAAACTGAGCAGTGTCTCGTACATGGAGAGAACACACACACACACACACACACACACACACACACACACGCACACACACGCACACACAGGCTTGTTGCCCAGTCACCAGTCAGCTTGCTTAATAAGGACGGCCAATAGTCCCTGCAGCACTAAAGGCACAACAACAGAAGCCATGATATTCTCTCTGTCGCTGGAGCTGGAGTTTAACTGCCTCTGTGTCCAAGCAGAGGACTGGAGGTTCAGAAGGCTAAACGCACACGCTCCATTTGAATTAGAGCTGGAGCCACTGAGGTGACAGGGCTCGTTTTTGCAGCTGTAGCCACCAGGGAGAAGCCGGCCAGGCTATCTCCTAAACCAGCACTGCATTGACGTGTCACAGGTATAAAAATGTTGGGTTTTTTTTTAAAACGCCGGTCCAAATAATGAGCGCAATGAGACTAGGCAGGGTAAACAATGGCTCGAGGGCTGTAAAACGCCGGCATTACTTTTTTTAATTGCCACAGGAGGGGTCTTTTCTGTCGCGCTCAATCTGCGGCGCGCCATCCTTCACACACACACAAACTGTGTCCAGCCTTTTCCCAAACCTTTAACTTGAAAATCAAACAGACGGAAGAATAACCCACTTTAGCACCCGGCCATGAAATGTCTTTCAATATACACCGCCGCCGCCGCCCATAGCAATTTTCCCCCTCCTCCCACTAAGGTGGCAAGATGAGCAAACAGACATTCAGGCCCACACTCGCCCCCCGGGGCATCATTATCCCAGACACAAGAGTTGCGGCCAAACGTAATAGAGCTCTGGGTCTACCTGGCTCATGACAGCCCTTACTTTCTTATATTGAAATGGAAGGAATGGGAGAAGTCTGAACAGTGTTTATATAAGGAGGGAGAAAGAAAAAAAAAAATGCCAGGGGCTTTGCTGTGGGATTATGAGAATTGGCCGCGAGTCAGGATAAGTAGGGAGGGTGAAGGGGTGCAGTCCTGTTGGTATTTTCCCCCCCAGTGTTGGCTGGTTCTGTACTGTACTGGGTTTTTTTTTTTTTTTTTTACTGGGCTGGGTCGGACTTTTGCTGCCAGTTCCCAAAGCACAAGCACCCTTTTTTCTCATGCCAATCACAACCAGATGTGCACAGACTTGTTTTAAGAATTCTGATCGCTCACTCAGTCTTGCGTTCAGCTCTAAGCGAGTCGTTTCGAGTAACCGCACACACAGGCCCAACAAAAAAAAACTTGGTGGAGCACATATTCACACACACACACACACACACACACACACACACACACACACACAGTAAGAGGCATGCACCAAAAACGCTGCCTGGCTGAGGCAGTGTAATCACAGGGGCCCAAAAAGGAATCCCAGAGCAGGAATGGGCTCCAATAACATGCTTTTCAACACAGGGGCGCTTGTCTCATTCACCCATTCCCCCAGGACATGTAGTTTGAGGAGATTCAACCTGACGTGACTGAGAGATTTACGAGTGCTAGATAGGGGCCTATTTTCATGAAGATCCCCCGGTCCCATCAATGTGATGCCAAGTACTATCAATTACAGGCCAGACAGGTTTCTGCAACCTGAATATTCTTCAACAGGTATCCCTCTCAGCCCCAGACGGCAGCGGTTCA
This sequence comes from Clinocottus analis, assembly GCF_023055335.1. Classification (NCBI taxonomy): domain Eukaryota; kingdom Metazoa; phylum Chordata; class Actinopteri; order Perciformes; family Cottidae; genus Clinocottus; species Clinocottus analis. Next base: position 5,118,728 of record NW_027176218.1, on the reverse strand, counting down.
ACGCAACACACTCAGCGACTGAGGCATTAGTGCGCTTGTGGGTGTATTTTAATATTTGAGTGCCACGGGAATGTTTTTCCTTCGAAAACACAGTGCGAACACAAATGTTCGCCCTCCAGCTACATAAAGCATTGATGTTAATGATAACAGCACTGGAGTACAGAGATCATTGTACACGGCAACTGCGCTGCAGCTGTTTGTGTATAAATAAATCTAGAGCTCGGTGCGGGTCATGTGTTGTGTACGTAGGCAGCCGGAGCTGACGCGCAATTAACTATTCATTACGTAAAAACGATTAGGGAATTGTTCACCCGTGCAGGTTGTGTGAATAAGTATCGCATAGCTCCTTAACCTCTATTCCCCTTCCTCCTTTGCTCCGGAGGATCTGGTCACCCCTCACTGTATCTTCTTCTCTGCCATGGATCCACCTCCGGCAACATTATCAGTGAGTACCATCTGTTCCCTGCAGCAAGTGTAAAATTGAGCTGCTTGAAAGTTGTCCGATATCGATCGCAGCCACATTAATTTCTTAACGTCGCATGCGGTAGTGTGTGTGTGTGGGGTGTGCGTGCGTGCGTGCGTGCGTGTGTGTGTGTCACACTATTTGCAATAACATCGTGGAATCTCTGCAACCGGACAAATGACACCGCTCACAATCTGCATCGGGTGTGTCTGCACTGCAGGACGTGTGCCTCTAAATGTCAAAGCCGCACGACTGATGGCGTATACAATATATTGTGCTTTGACGTCATACAGTTAATAACTGCAGGACGACGGCTCATTTGTAATATTTAAACTTCTCATAATAGACTTCACAAAGACCCGGGGTTTAATTTCAGCCATAATTAACATGGCCTTGTGCAAAAGGTGTAAATGCCTTCACTTAACTGTTAATGGATGTGATAAGTGACACGTTGGGGTCATATTAATAAACATGATGAGATAAATCCCTGCAACTAAACCACAGTCACAGAGTTAATTACTCATCTGGATGGGAAAGAAGTGCACCGAACAACAATATAATATTTTCACGAGCTGCCTTGTTCGTCAACACATTCGATACTGCTCTTTAGTACATATTCCCCATGCATTAGTGATGTCATTTCTAAACTTAGAAGAATGTTGTCGCTCTTCTATTATTCTATTTTTACATTACATCCACATTGCTGATGATTATTTATAAAAAATAGCATTGTGTAAATATTTAGTCAAAGCACCACTGGTCAACCTTACAATATCGTTGCAATATCAATCTTGAGATAACGGTTTAAAAATGCGATTTTCTCCATATTGCCTAGCCCTAATCAATAATTCATGCACGCACATTAGCAGAACAGTAGGAGTGTTGAACTCAAGCAGTTAGATTGCCCTTGACTCGGCAACTTTCATTATTTATTTTGCACCACGTCACGCTGTGGTATGTGTACCCCTAACAGCAAAGCTGAGTAAACAAGAAGTGATTAAACAGCATCAGGATAAGTCAAAATGCTTCCGATAACCTTCCGCTAAGCATCACCATCCGTTCAACGACTTGTTTACAATATGAAACAAAAAAAAAAAGTTTTCTAGAAATCTGATCCGCTGTAAATTTGATATACTTCAATAAGTGTTGTTTAAGGGAGACATTTTTACAAGTTTGTGGCAGAAGATGAGAAGTTAGCAAATGTGATTATACATCATTCTCTTGCGGCTGTGAAAATCCATAACAAACTTAATGGAAATCTGGCCGGAGCTGTCACGGACAGGCAGACTGACCATCCAGCCTTGCCATCTCAAAGCTGTGCTGCGAGCTTGACAGACAATCACAGAAGCACCGCAGAAGAAAAAAAAAAGCACCCACAAATGCATCACACCCAGAGAAGTCATTTATTAGTGTCTTGCAAATCCCTGAAGGTCTCACCCATGACAAGCTCAACGTGTCACAACAACTGTTGCCGCGCAGCCCAGGGCGCCACACCAGACGTGGCGCAAGATCCAATCAAATGTGTCGGTGGTGTTTAAAATGGTGTGTTCACGTACGTTGGACTATCCCTACATCCAGCTGTCCATGAACTCCCCCCCCCTCGATCTACTTCCTTTATGTTTACCGTCGTCAAAACTAGAAGCTAACGTCATCTGGGGAGGCAAGATGGATACAACTTCCAATCTCCATTTCAAGTTCAACTCACTCTGCCGCCTTGTTTTTCAATTCAATCGAGAAGTAAGCCTGATGCAGCGAGCATAAAAGTCACAGTTCAAATGAGGCGATCTCGCTGCAAGCGGACATGAGTAGCTTAACAAATCATTGTCAGGAACTCATATATGCACACAGACATCAAGTTAAATGAAAACACAGCGAGAGGATTTAACTGAGCCGAGTCATCAGCAGTCATCTTAGGAACAGCGCTGTTAGATAGCGAAAATATGGAGACCACTTTATAGCCAGATGCTTGAAGCACATTAAGGCCTAATCTCTCAGGGGTTACACAGGGAACCAATGAGCATGGAGGCTGGTTGCAGAGGAGGTGGGAGGGCTACGTAGAGTACACGAGGAGTGTGTGCCCTGCAGGCTCCTCTTTAGTAGATGGTCCATTGTGGTCGACTGTACAGATCGGTAGATCAGGTCAATAGATCATTAAGCAATCCCTAGGCTCCCAAAATAACACAGGGATCAGAGTGGAGATAAGAGCCTGGATCGATGCTGGATGGACGAGGGGATGGAGCAGCGGACGGAGGCTGGAACAGGGATGGATGGTTCTGGGTCCGTCACTTGTCTTAATGTAAAAAATATTAAAAGGGTCGGTTCATAGAAATAAAATAAAAAAACTCACTTTGTTCTGATGGTGCCAGATATGCACGTAACTTTAATTTTAGCCAAGATAATAGAGGTATGATAGCAGGGTAATTGAATACTTCACCTTTTACTACGGGTGGGAATCACCAGAGGTGCCACGATACAATATCGTCACAATACTTAAGTCCCGATACGATATTGTCACGATATTGCGATATTGCGATTTATTAGCTTTTTTTCCAACCGCACATTGTCCCCAAAGGAAAGCTTTGTCAACAAAAAATAAATAGATTTTACTATTCTAGGACCAAAAACATTTAGAATTGATGAAATAAAAGATCGATACTTGGCTTCCGTGTATCGATACAATATCGCCACGCAAAATATCGCGATACTATGCTGTATCGATTTTTCACCCCACCCTTACCTTTTACCATGTCGCAGTTTCAGATGGCTTTTGACCGACTGGCTGACTGCAGGAGTTTTGTGAGAGACAGCTGCAGTAAAATCACTTCGCTTCGACATTGTTTACTTACTATAGACATTTTAGTCTATAGTACCGACACATGCAATAGTGTTAAATGTGAAAGGTAGACCAGCAAAGACAGAATCACCTGTAACATGACATTACAACGGCTCATTTAATAAGTAGCCATATAGTCGTTGTTTCATTATGTTTTTTCTTTAGTTGGCTGATGTTAATGACTGAGTTCATTCGTCATTTAAGGAAATAGTCTACTTCTTTAGTTGCTTAATGTTTAGAAAGGCAAAGGTACACTTTCAAATGAAAAAAGTTTCTCCAGACAGGACCAGCGAGTTTGGCCAAAAAATGGTTAGATAGTTGGAGCTGTGATAATGACAGGGCCAGAGGTGAAGAATCACAGACATATGTGCTTCCAGACCAGATTAAAATCACTGGCGAAGGTAAAAAATGAAATCACCCCGCCACGGCCACTCAGAGATATAAATCCCATCCAAATTGGGCTACAGGGACTACTTCTTTAATAGAAAGTAGGTCCAATGGGAAGGAGTATCCATCATAATGGAGACTCCGTTTCTGAAAAGAGACACTGCGGTTTCATTTTTTTTTTTTTTTTTTTAAATGTAATTTCTTCACTGCTGTGAGCGCCACACATGAAAACTCTTCACCTAAACTGTGCTTGAACGACAGATGTCTCCCAAAACTTTAACACACTAACAATATCTGCATGGCTAGAAACCTAGAAAATGTAAGTGAGAAAGTACTTTTTTTTTTGTAATTCGGGTGAATCAACCTTGAAAAGCGTCAGCGCATGAGAGCATGGGTGGAGGCTCTGCCTGGTTTTGGGCCACCTCCGTGTCTCCGTAGTGGGGCACTTGGGTACCTTTATGAAATTGGGCAGCCAGGAGGTTTCGGCAATATTAAATGGCGGAGGTGGTAGACCGGCGAATGGGAAAGCGCAGCTGGATAGAAATCACATAATCCTTTTCTACTAAGGCTAGTAATGTGTTCATTGCCTTTTTAAAAGTCGCTAATACAGATCATTCTGTCGGGTTCACTCATTACCATCCGTAGTTATCTTGCGAACCAATTTATTGCCGTACATTATTTCCAGCGCCTCGAGACAAAAGCACAACTCTGGGGCGCTGGCGTCGAAAGATGGCTTCCATCAGATAAGGACATAATTATACAAAACACAACATCGTGTTGGCTAATGCCATCATAAAGCACTTAATCGTATAGAGGAATTAGCATGCCTGCACTAATGCCTCTCGACGGAAAATAACAGGAGTAAGCCCATTTTTATGACTGCGATCCGTTCGCAATCTGAGAGGTTAATTTTAAAAAGGTCAACACCTGGTGTTTATCAAATTGTCTCATAAAAAAAGGACTAACAATTGATCTTGGGTGATAGCAGCTTCAAATTCCTTTGCAATTGATCTTGTACTCCGTAATATATCAACATCGTCTGCCCATTTGGGAGCAGGAGCAGCTCTTTGTCTTTGATCGTACTTTCCTCATTATCCTCTGTGAGCAGGACTAATATTAAAGCAAACAGAGCAGGGGGTAAAGCCCGGGGACCGGTGCTTCCTCTACCCGGCCTGATGCCGTCTTGTGCCCTTCCTGTCTGGGTGTCGGGGCCAAGCATGCCTGCTGGGGACCTGAGAAACGCTGTGCGGATGAGGAGGAGGAGGAGGAGGAGGAGGAAGAGGAGGGGTGGTGGAGAGCCATCCTGCAGACGCTCCACCCTAAAGAGGAACAGCATGCCATCCCCGGTGGACATCTGTTTTCACAGGTGTGCTCACCCAATGTGATTAAGATTGGCGCTGCACACACTCCTAGCAACGCTGCACTGGTACGCCAACGCTGTGGGTGCCGGGGCATGGGTGGGAGACGCGTGGAGCAGTTGTGTTGTTTTTTGTGTGTGTGGGGGGGGCAGATGGGACTGATGATGAGAATTTGACTAAATGAGGAGGGAGCAAGTGGAGCAGAAATGGAAGGCATGGAGGAGGAAGGTGGGGGTGGGTTCTTGTGAGAAAAGTTCATTAGGCTTATTCGCCGTAAACAAGTGTTTAGAGAAACATAATTCAAGAAAAGTGGGATTATTCGGAGCACATGAAGATTATCCGCTGCTGTTTGATTCTTAAAGTGTGAGGGAAGGATCGGGGTAAGCCACACATGGGAACAGTGGTTTAAAAAAAAACGCCAGCACACCAAAAAGGGGGCAAAATGTTCTCGCAGAGAAGACGGGACGGACTGGACCGCTCACCACCCGGAAAAGCCTACAGGACGTAGGTGGGCAGTGGTTTTGACATGACCAAGACGGCTGGTGCCCGATGCTACAACGCATCTGCTTCCATGGCAATCAGGGGAGGGATTGCTTTGCCTTACTCCAGCAGGCCACTTCATGCTTTAATGTAAAGCGACAACTTGCCAGAATTAATTTGTGTGTTGTCAAGAAAGGAAAAAAAAGTCCTCCCAAAGCAGATTTCATTTTAAAAAACAGAGGCAAAAAAAAAAAAAAAAAGAAGCAATTTTATTCATTTATCTTGACTCACCAATCCACCCCCCACTTTTTTACTGCTGCCACACCATAATACTCCAGTGGTTTTTGAGAACTTTCAGCCATTTCAAGTGATCTCACTCCTGGAGAAGTACGAGGCAGCGACAAGAAAATCTTTAACGAACGAGAAAGCAATTCCATTTCACAGCAGCGAGGAGCCGAGGAGGAGGGGCGGGGGAGTCAGTCACCAGCCTCTAAAGAGAAATGGAAGCCTTGGATAAAAGCCGCTCACCCCAAGATATCTCCCCGGAAAAAAAAAAAAGAGGCGCAGACAGACTTAACACCAAATCATCCTGCTGTACGACTCAGAAGCTTACCTAGCGCTGACAACCGACAGGAGGAGTGCTACGCTGTGTGTAGCTTATTAGCATCTGTGAATATCATTTTGCTTGTGCTCCCCAAACTTCTTAAACCTCCATCTGTGACTAACAGAGCAAACGCCATCTTTAACAGCAGACATTATTTGGTAACGGCGGCATGAATAAAAAAGTTGAATGCGCGCTTTCGCATGTGCGGTGCGGGCATCAGTGAGGCTTTTCATCAGAAAAGTTATTGATTTTACAAATGTTGCTGTGTGAAACCTGTTGCTGATGCACGTTCCATCGGCGTACGGATGGGCGTGATAGATGTGCCTATGCACCAGGCGCTATGCAGAGTTAATGTTGCTTGCTGTGCCATCAAGCTGCTGGAAACAAACATATTCCATTAGCCACTCTTGGATTTATACTACAAACTACGATCCCGCGGCCAATCCGCGGAGCTCCTTCCAATATCCAACCAATCGCGTGCGCCCCTGATCCTCCCTCCCGCCCCTCCCCGTCAATGAAGCGTTGGCAGCCATCGCTCCCACAACTCTGCCCGGCTCCCAATCTGCTCTCTCTTCCCCATCTCCTGGCGAGCATGACTCAGCGAGGGGTACGAACTCCTCTCAAAAAGCTCGACGTGAGAAATGTATATATTTGTAAGTGCTAATGCTAAGCGCCGCAGAATGCCGGGCCAGCACCAGACAGATGGTTCAGAGCGAGGCAGAAGATCAGAGAGAAGCTGCCTCCCACCTCTCTGTCCCCATTCCTCTATTTCTCTGAGAGAAGGCACGATAACAGCTCTGCGTGGCACCGAGGCGCTACAGTGTACAAAAGCGGCCTTAACTCCCCTGATGGTGGAATCAGTTCTCTCTAGTATGGGTATCAAAGCAGCTCATCAATGAGGATATTTAAAACTCCAGATTTCAAAAGCCAATAAAACCATAGATGAAATGCTATTGGGAGGCTTGTTGGGGTGTTGAAGGACAAACGAAGACAACAGAAAAACAACACAAAACAACAAAGACCCATTGAAGAAGTTTTGAGAAAGAGGAGCAGGAAAGCCCCGCTCAGATTCGCCGCAGACTGACTAATGACATGGAAATTCTTTGTATGCGACTGGTTTAAAAAGGCACAATTAGCTTTGCCCCGTGTGTCCTTCATCAAGCACCGCCAGTGCAGATTAATTGATAAAATCAAAGGCCAAGTGAGCTCAATTTATGAAGCTAGCATTCTCTAGAGCAAAAGTTATACTGTGTGAACAAAAGGGTGTGTGTGTGTGTGTGTGTGTATAGGAGCAATTTCATGTCTTTGTTTGGCATACATCTGTTTAAGACTTGGCTTGCTATGACACCTCATAGGAGGCCAGGGTCAAGTAAAGTGCAGGAGAGCTTAACAGCACTCGCACACCAAGGGAGACAGAGCTATTCAGCAACTAAAACACAGAGACACACACATGGATTCACACTCAGGTGGAATAGAAACCACACGGATAGACAAATTATACGTTTCTAGCAACAGAAAAAGAATTAGCCACCCTTGAAACTACGTTAAATGGCTCAGACACCTGCACAATGGTTGACTCAGCCTCGTGCTCTGCTTCTCTGTCTTTCGCGATCCCTTTCCATCTCAAACTCACAATTGGACTTTGCAACAATTCTCCCACAGTGCAATGAACTCAAGCAGGGGCGAAAGCAGCGTGGCAGAACCGCTGCCATGCTGAAAATATGTTGCCGGGCCGCTTGGAAAGAGTGGAAGGTGCCACAGAATGTGCCGATCGATTGGGATTCGCATTGTTCAAATGGGATATAAAGCGCTCTTTGTCTGCCCATGCTTTTCTGACCTTTATCGGGATAGCCCAAGACGGCAAACGCTGCCAAACCAAGAAGGAAATGGAGTGTCTGTTTTGCACTTAACACACTGCACACAGATTGCAACGCTGGCATGGCGCGGTGGCCACAGACTGTCTGCCGACCTGGGCGCTTCCCGCCCTGCCCGACCTTGGTACCACTGCGCCAAAGTTGCCAACGAGGGCTACAAAACACCCCGATCTCGCCTAAAAAAAAAAATTAAAAAAAAAGGAAACATACTCTCCCTGAGACCTGGCTGGAAAACAGAAAACGGGCTCAAGACACTAGAGTTCATTAACAGATGAGCGGCGGAAGGTGAGAAAAGAGAGAAAGAGGGAGCGCGAGAAGGGAATAAAACGAGGAAATGACAACGGACGGAAGATATGGGGAGCGGTTGGCAGCCGGCCATGAAAAAGACAGCTGGCCGCGACATCCTTCACAAACCTGGCGACGCAAGCGGCATGATGGAGGCAACCTCCAGAGACACGGAGAGAGGGAGCAGGAGCGAGATGCTGGGAGGGAGGGGGGGGGGGGGGGGGGTTGAGGAGGGAGATGGAGGGGGGGGGGATGGCGGTAGATAACGTGGCTTTCGTCTCCAGATTCTTGGGCTAATTAACACAGTTCCACATACAAGGCCCCCTGCTCGCCTCGCAGCCTGGCCCCCGGTCTTCAGCGCCGACACCGAGGGACAGAGAGCGACGGGAAAATGTGTACGTGGGAGTGAGTGTGTGTGTGTGAGTGCGTGTGGGCCGGGGGAGTGTGAGGAATGAAAAGGGATGAAAGGTGAGGCGAGCAAGGTCTGGTGGTAGTGGCCTTGTCTGAAGGTGAGTCGGCTCCCCCGCCAGCCTGCAGCCTGGTTCCTCTGGCGGAAAGGATAGAAGAGAGAGAGGTGAGGGGGGAGGGGGGAGGAGGTATGTAAAGACGAATGAGTCGCGGCGCAGCTGATCAACAGCCGAGTCGCTCACCGGTCCCTCTCTCTCTCTCTCTCTCTCTGTCTGTCGCTCACCTCATCCTGAGAGAGGGAGAGAGAAGTGAGGAGGCCAATGAGCCGGCACCAGTCCAGTCACAACACCACAGACACAAATCCCGGTTCTGTACCATTAGCTCCAGACTGTCATAAATCAGACAAAGCCAGCCAGCAGGACGGAGGGAGAAGGCCAAACAGAGAAGTCAAAAAGCCACAGCCACACAGCACTGATCAGACAGCAAGGGGGGGAACAAATAGCAACCTTTGAACAGAGAAAGCATTTACAACAACACAAGACAGGCGACACACAGATAATGGAAGAGCCGGGCAGAGTGGGGCTGCGTATCGACTCTCTGTGCTTTTTTGGAGTTCTGACCGAAGTGTGACCAAAGCAGTGAGCTTGAAGGTTGTTTTTTTTTTGTCGTGGTCATTATTCTATGACCAGATATTTTCTCAAATCAGGAAACATTGATGCCCTTATTAGAATTTAAGAGCAGGGAGATGAAAATGAAAGGGCCAGAAAGACAAAGTGAAAGGAAGGTTGTGTTTTGAAACACAACAACACAGACTCATTGAGAAAGAGTGGTTGTTTTGTGAGAGCTTTATATTTATGAAACTATGCTTTTTGGCACACAGTCAGTATTGTATAGTCACATGTCACAATTATTTACCGGCTTTAGGACGGAGTACAACATGCTAAGCATTTCTAATTGTAGCCCAGAGCCGCTGCTTTTGTACCTCATGAAAGCCTGCGATTTACAGACACATAATCCAGATTGTCCCATTGCGAGTGGACTGGATATTTAGTCATCAGGATTTTGTCATTGTAAATTGTGACGCCCAATTTGAACACGAGGGTTAGCATTTCCATTTGGTAATGCCATTACTGGAGCAAACGCTTCATTAGCATTATTGCATGTAATAACCCTCGACGAGGGATTTCCTAACCCAGATTTCAACCACACCCAACCAGGGCGCGCTGCTTTGGCAGGCGCACTGCTGGCAGATAAACAAGGCATCTGCCTTCCTGTTCTGAAAGTTGTCCATATATATTGTATGAGCCACTGGAGAAAAGACAGTTGTTGTTTGTTAGTGTGTTTGTGGGGCGAAGGGGTTGTGGGGGAGGCTGTGTGTGTGTGTGTGTGTGTGTAAAGATTTGATTCCATGCGTGTTGGATACTGCAGATTGGCAAAAAAAAAAAAAAATGGCGGCGCCGGCGGAGAGCACCTCTTGGTCTCTTGCAGCGAATTCTGGCGAGCGCTTGCCAATCCTACCTCACACGGCGGTGCGCCACGGGGGGCTGAACACTTCTACACAGTGATCCAATTAATTTCATCTCCGCACGCCACACGTTTTGACATGCTAGGAGCGTAAGGAGAGGAAGTCGAGGTTTGAAGGGGATGGAGGTGAGCATTGAGGCAAGTGGGAATAACCGAGAAAAGAGAAGAAGCGGAAGGACGGGCCAGGGTTGGGGGAATCTTCGAATTTCCCGTATGTTGCGCTTGAGTTTTCTGCACAGGCAGAAGAAAAAGCAATTACACGTGCCCTCTCAGCCTTTTCAGGCAAGTGTGCTGTGTAGAAGTGAGGCGGTTGTGGTGGGGTTTGTGCCCTGTGGCGGCCAGCACTCCCATACTCTATGCTAATAGACGCTTGTTCTGCATTCTAACAAGCATTTGGTGGCAAGGCTCTGCGTTGGGAGCAGCGGAGGTTGAGAGCAGAGCATCAGCAATGTAAGAGAGAGGGGAGGGGCGCTGGGGGTAGACGGGGATGGGGGGGGAGGGCGGGTTTGTCGCCTTGTGTCTCGGGAGATAGTAGGAATAATGAAAAACTCTGCTGGGACTTCAAAGAAAGCGGCCGGTCATTTCCTGTGGTGATGGCTGATACGGGCCTCCACGTCAAGGCAAAAAGCACGCACACACTTAGTCACACATTCCTGCCGGCAATAACCTCGGCCGATGAACACCACTTCCTTTGATGGTACAGCGGAGCAAAGAAGAAGCAGGAGCGCGTCTTCCAACGCGGAATAGATTTGAAAATCCTTTGTGTGCCGATGGCGGAAGCTTCTAAGTGGTTCGGCCACGGCCTCAAGGTCAACACTTACGCAATGTGGGTGTAATGCCAGAAACCAGCTGGTGATGTTAACCATTTCTTGACACTTCCTTTTTTTTTTTTTTTTTACAGAGACTTCAAATTTGATAGCAGCAACAAGTGACCAAAAACAACATAACATAGTACAAAAAGCTGTCAAAAGGGCAATCACACATGTAAATACCTACAAAACCTTTTGACAGACATGTTACAGCACAATAAATAACATTAATAGATCACATTTAACTTAAGTGTCCTAGTTATCTGGTGTTGTGCTTGGTGGCTCAATGACCGGGCTCACTTCCCTTCTTCTGCTATGACCTGTCAAGACATCCATCTTAAAAAAAAAAGAACACTACAACTTGTTTGACATCTCATTCATGTAAATGGTTGACTCATTCTTTGACTTATACATGTAGGCACATTATTTCCATTGAGGGAATTTCCCGAAACAAAAAAAAAAGCCACTCCTATGCCTTTGGACGTTGTGCCAATGTCTAACTATAACTTTTGCTCTGGCTATAAATTATACTTGTCAGGTATCCGTCCCTCCCTTGTACAATCGCCTCAGTGTTCCCTCGATGCATTACAGAATAAATGTTTGGAATGGCATGTCTTTGTAAAAATATATAAATATATATATAAATATATATACACACTCAACAGTCCTATTCTTGTTATTTTGTACCAGACTTCCTCTGAGGTTTCAGTTAACTATTCTCACTGAGGTTCTGAAAGATGATTATCACAACAACAAAAAAAAGCGTGCAGGAAGTAATTAGGTAGTTTAGAAAATGCTGATGGAGATGTGCGTTGCTCATCTCTGGGTCAATACAGCCAGACACGTACAAACATGTGGAGGCATCACAATCTGAGTGGTAATCTTTGTGAAGAGGGTGGGGGAGGGTGGGAGGAGGGCCACACTGACATAAACAAGCCTGCAGTGGCCATTTCTGGCCGATTCTGTTCCTTATCATATCATCTGCTTCGGTTATGAAAGCCAGACGGCGCTGCAGGAGTTGTATTATTGTATGCTTGTGTGTATGCACCCAGAAAGAACGCTCATGTATGTCTGTGTCCTATGTGCACGTCACCGAGAGCACGCATGAAACGGAGGGAACAAAAACACACATCTGGTTCCATTCAGGATGCCTGGAATTCTTTCCCTGCTTGGTTTAGATTACTTCCCGAGCCCCCATGCCGGCTGCGCAGGAGAGCAGATAAACTACGCCGCTCAACACAATGTCTCGCCTATTCAACACTGGAAGGGTGTACGCGTTTGACAAGGACTGGAGGTGAAGCCGAGTTTACAGGCAGGGTTCTGGGTGTCGACGAGCCTTCGAGCTAGGTACGCTAATTTATTGCTTCTCAGCCATTGCAGGCCCATTATATCCTTACAGTATGTCAAACTGGAGTGGCTGCGGAGGGAGAGGCACGTTAAAAGGTTCTGCCAGACTGAACAGCACCTAAATATGATCCAAACCTTATGTGGATGTACACTGGGGGGAAAGCCCTCAGCAGTCGAAGGCCAGATCTGGAGCGAGCCAGACCAAGGAGACAATACAAGGTCCAGAGTCTTGGGAGCGTCGGTTAAGGCCGTAATGCAGCATAAGCAGGCTAAACCAAATCAAGAGAGCAGGAGAACAGATATGTGCTGCAGGTATCAGATTTCTAACTCAAAATGTTTGTTTTTTTTTGTTACCAGAGACCCTATGCACAGCATTAAAGAACAAGATTGTGTCTCCTCATGAAAGCAAACATATATGCACCTAGGTATCTGTTGGTGGCACACGACAATCAAAGCAATTATTCCTGAACGCTAGCTTTCCTTTACATTTCACAGAATGCTTTCCTTCCAATTCCCGCAACCCATTCCCTTATCTCCCGGGTTTGACTGAATGATGTCTTCGGCCGAAATCACCTCGTCTACTCCGGTTCCCCAGGAGATGGAGTGCCAGTGTTGTAGACGATTCAATCAGCGAGAAGTGAAAGAGCAGATCACAGACAATACGCCGCGGCCCCATTACCCCCAGTCCTCCGTTACCGCTAGCGACGCTTAGCTCGGGCCCCCACCTAATGGGCCATAATATCATTTTACGCCGTGTTCCAGCTCTTTATAGTAGCTCTAAACATAACTCTGTCGCCAAGGCACAATAAAAACAGACATATTTCTTTATTACTCCTCACGAAGCATATCACTAGATCCGAGCACCCCTACAAAGGAAACTAATATCTGCAGGAACCCGCTCTTTTCTTTGGCTCATTTAGGGCAGACGCACAATTGTTATTACATTGAGCTGCACTCCGCCGGCCTCACCTCCCTGTGCCGTTCCCGCAGAATCTAATGGGGGTTTTATTATAATCAAATGAATACAATGTCTTTACTATAAATAACCTACTGAAAAGGCAATTTTCTCCGCCTCGCAATATGTTTAAATGTCCATCACGCCTCAAGCCACGACGTGCCACATGTTTAATTCAGAGCTGATGCAATTTGCCTGTTGTGTGCTACAGTATAGGCGGAAACAGCAACTCGTCTGGCTTTTTTTTTTTTTTTTATTCACCCTCACGTCCCCGAGCTGGCCCCTTCAAATCACCCGATAATCACACTTTCTTGCATAAAGTCATGCGGTTCTCCGGCAGTGTTCATTACTTTGCATGGATTTCAGGAGGAGGAAATGTCACCTGGGTATTCTGCATTTGAAGCCATCAAGCTTTGCTTCATCTCAGGGGCCAAATGCTGCGCTTGTAAGTCTCGAGCCAGGAGAGCAGAATTTCACTTCGGCGAGGGAGAGTTTATATCTGCAACTGTAGGGATCCTCCCCTACACCGTATACGGTATCATTGTCCTCTACCCTATATATCATCAGGTCTGACCAGCCCACTTACACTATGGGAATCTGACAAGCGATGTGCAAACGCATGAACATGTGCGTTCGTGCTAGTGTGTGTGTGTGTGTGTGTGTGTGTGTGGGGCAAGACGGTGCAGGAGGGGAGTTGGGGAAACCAATCTCTCACACAGAGGAGCAGAGACAGGCGGGCAGATATGCTCCGGGCCCAGAATAACCCAGGCGGTATCCATGAATGAAATGACAGGATTACAGGGGAATTAGAAAACCTGCTGAGATAGTTGATAATGCTGTTTATGGTTGGGCGTCACACTGCTTGCAGGGGAACCGTTTAAACTTGCGGAAAAAAAATATGGACACGCTTCGTCACCAAGCAGAAAAATATAGGCCAGGGGGGTCTCCCTCTACACTATTGTTTTCGTGAGCTACTTGGCGGACATTAGCTCAAAAATACTTAAGGATTTATGTCAGCTGCATTATTGTGGATGAACCTCTTTAAAAAATGGGGACGGCAAGCATAAGCTCCCCTATCCTGGTTAAGAATGGGATTATTGTTGTGTCAACAACCCCCATAGATGATAGTAATTACTGCCCTCGCTGCACCGCCATCAGACTGCAACTTTGCTAGCTGACAGCTTGGTCCTAATTACCAAGAACCACCAATTACTGCCTCCATTACATTATTTATATATGCTCAAAACACCAAAATAAAAGGAGACTTCAGTGACTCTGAGCAATCACATCTCTGGCAGCTGCACAGGAGCATCCAGAGGACCTGCTGAATCATTGTTTCTTGTTGGTTTTTTTCCATGCCAAGATAATAGTCGGCATGCAGACACGACATTGTTATTGTCAAGAAAAATGAGTAAAATCAAGAAAATGATGCCGATAGGGGGCTGCCTCTGCTTCCTCTCTGCTAGCCACAGGAAGTAATTTAGCTACAAAGGAAGTGCATTATCATCTCTTCTTTTCCCACTTGCTCCTGCTCGTTTATCTGCCAACAGAGCTGTAGAATCGATAATAATAATAAAAAAAAGCAGCCCTGGAGCCTTTAACTACTAAAACAGTTTGCGTGTTTTATCTATATTCATATTTCATTCATTCAACTGTGAGATCTGTTGGAATAATTGACTTGTCTGCTGAAATGTAAAAGATGCCTCCAAAAAAACAACAACATAAAAACTCCCTTTTTTTTAATCTGGTGAGTGTTTCCCACTATTTGCGCGCACACACAGGCGACACACACACACACACACACACACAGACTTTCGCAGATGTTTCTCATCACTCTCTGCTGCCAAGTGTCGTCCAGTGATGGCTGAGAGGAGGGGAGAGGGAATGGGGGAGAGAGGGGGAGAGGGCAGGGGTGTGAAATTCTGCAATCCCTGCTCCAGTGAATTCTGCAGGAACTTGGCAGATCATTGTGGAGATTTGTATGTCTGTGGATTTGATATGAAACAGTTTGAGAGGCTCGTCTGGAGTCTGTCTCTCAACGTGCCTCCCCTTAAAGTGGGCTGGACTGTTTAGCTTATGTTCCCGTCAAGCCCGACGGCCACATTCCTCAGCCCCCCGCCCCCAAGGGTGCAGATGGGCGATTAACTTGGCAGACAGGTCTTATACCATCTTCTGGAAGACAACCATTACAATAATTTGTTACTCCAAAAAACGATGCCTCTGAGTAAAAAAAAAACACAAACAAGCCCATAATCCTCAAATAGGGGAACCACACGAAAAGCACCTCCAACGGCGACAGATCTCTGCAATCACGCACCTGGTTGATGAACAAAAAGACTATTTCTCGATTGATAATTCGGGGCAAATTCAACAAATCACAAAAAAAAAAAACAGCAGCTATTGCTCAGCAAGCTGCAAAGCCTTAAAAAAAAAAAAGGGACAAGCCGTCTTAAAAAAAATGATTAAGTATGTACAAAAGGAATCTACCGTAACGATCCGAAGGCGCTTAGCATTTAGATGACAGTTGCGCGGGGCGGGCTTTGTTTGCAGGGGCTGGAGTGGAGCAGTATATGTGGCCCGGAGGCCGGATCTGTTCCAACTGTGCCCTGGCAAGAAAACCTTCAGCCCAGTCAGACTCGACAGCTTGGATATTCACAGGGGGCGATGGAAAACTGGAGGGCTGCACTTCCATGTTGGAGACGGGGGAGCTTGAGGGGGGAGGGAGGGGAGGGGTGATGAGTCAGGAACAAGGTGTTTTATATTATTTCGGTACCGCGAGGACATGGCATTTGCCAAGCGTAGGCTGGTGATGAGGGTCCCCTGTCTGTGTTGGCCGGCAGTGATTTAAGTTTATCATCTGGCAGGTTTATCTGGAGGGGGCAAGCAGCATTTTTAGTTGAGAGTACTGCGATACCTTTGGTGATGATACACTTTTAAAAGCATGGAATTTAATTGTTCATTTATCACCGCAGAGAGAAGGGAAAATCCTCTAAAAAAGGTTAATCCCATGACCCTGAAGTTTTACAACATCTACCTCCCCCCCCCCCCCCCCCCACAAAGACCTTATCATAGCAGTGAGCTTTAAGATCACATGACCCATTTTCATTTGACAAATCATTGTGACAATTTCAGTTTCCAAAGTTCGCCGACATTAAAGTAAGGATCATCACTTTGATTCAGTTTGACAAATTAATTATTCACTCTCATCTCGGGGGATGCATAGTTAAAATTCTGACTAATTTAAAATATCAAAGAATGGACAGCTTTCTCCTCTTCACTTGATTAACCTGAACCAACTTCAAACGGGTATGGGATCGCACTTCAGTAATAGTCTAAACAAATGGAGAGCCTGTTTCAAAAACAATATTTTCTATGGGCTTCCTCTTTGAAATGGTATATGGCAAAAGCCTCCATTAAATGGTCTTGTTTACCTACTTTTTGCTATTTCCTTCGCCGAAACACATTTAGAAAAGGTAAACTAAATGAGCATCGCCAACACAAATATGAGCGTGGACCTGCAAAGTTAACTGCATTGATTCATGTTCAAAGTATTTTAATGCAACACAGCAGATAATAAAGGTCAGTGTTGCGTAAACAGCCGCAAAAAAAGTCCGACAAAAACAAGAGATTCGTTTGCTCCTGTGCATCCAAATTCATTCATCCCCGGGTACCTCATTGCTTAGGGGTTTTGCCAAGGCAAGACCTCATGGGAGAAATGACTGACACATCCTAATCCTCATGGATACCAAAAAGCATGTCATTACCATGACATTTACACCATCTTCTGGGATGGGAGATGAAGCGTGGGAACAACAAAGGGATAAAAACAGTGAACAAAACTCTAAAAATAGGACGAGTGAATTGCTAATGTGCCGTGTTTTGAGTCGTGAGTGTAGCTCAAGTCTCCACCCAACTTCTATTAATTCAGCACAGCGAAGGAGAACCACCTGGGGTAGCCTACATTTCAAATGAGCCATATTTTGTGTTTCTTTTAGCACCAGCAGGGAGGCTTGCAGGCATACTGGAGGAAATGTGATGGAAAGTGGAGCACAAGAGTTATGACCTCAGCAAGCAGCTGATTATGGAGAAGATGAGTGAGAAAAGAAGTCGTCTGTCAAGCTAAACCCTTCACAGATGGACGAGTGTGGCACACGAAGAAAAACCGGCAAGTCCTGGGGCTTTGTGGCAGCTTTGGGTTTTAAAGTACACCGCGGAAACAGTTTAGAGAGAAATGAACAGCGAATCAACCCAAATACAGTACGCGTATATTGCGCAATTACATGTTAATATTCCTCACCTTTTCATTCCCCTCATTGACTGAGTGAATCATGGTTAAACATGGTCGTTTTCCCCACTCGTCGCTGAAGTATGAACAGAAGAACGATTATATCTGCAGTTAATTGCTGGGGATCTTCATTTAATGAGCGTCAGAGACAATTTAATTACTTCCAGTCCTTAATATACAAGCGTAGAAACCTACTGTGGTGCAAATAAAAGTTTTGACAGAGTATAACTTACCCTAAGCGGTAGGCCAGGACTTGACTTATAATTGGACTATTGTTTCCAGACACACAAACACAAGTGTTGACCGTTTACTGGCCAGCAATGTTCCACTTCTACGAGTGTAATTGCTAAAAAAAAAAAAAAAAAAGGGTTTTCATTGGTGTACTGTGGCACTTGGGGGCTGACCCTTGCCTGTGTATCTCCCCGATGGGACGGTCAGCTATTACCCCACTCCCTTCCCTTTGCTCAGTCCGCTCCCTGGAGCTCACCATCGCCCCGCTACCTCTACTCTCGTACCGACAGCCAAACAATGGCAGCCAGGACTGCCCTAACGAGGAGAAAGTGGAGGCTCGATTAATTAGAGGGGCCCCAACCCCCTCCATCGCCTCCAACTCCTCCTGTTAGCTCAGAGCAGTGTAGTACGACTTGGCCATAGCTGGAACTGTCGGGCCCCATTGTGAGAGAAATAGGGGCTGGAAGTTGTTGGGTTTTTTCTTTTCTTTTTTCCCCTTCTGGCAGCTGGCCAATGGGGGACCGTAGTAATTGCCTGGATCCCACAGTGGCAAGTGATGAGAAAGAGTGTGAGGGTGGTAGAAGCCTAGGGAAGTGAGTCAGACCAAACGTGGTCTAGTCTAGCAAAAAAAAGAAAGAAAAATACAGTTCGGAAATGAAGCGACGGAAAGAAGTTTTGAAAAATGAGGCACAAAAGAGCAATGTTTCTAAGAGAAAACACAGGGTGACATGGATGGGGGGTGGGGGGGACAAGTGATTCAGAGGGGAAAAAAAGTAGTCGGGAGGACTCTTCGTTGCGTGAAAATAATACAAGTAGAAAGAAAACTGGACAAAGTATTGGGAGTGTGAGGGAAAATGACCTCGGGTGCTATACTCACTAGGGAGAGGCAGACAGCGGTGCAGTGGGCGTCTCGGCTGTTGGAGTGGAACAGAGCAGGGTGCAGCGGCGGCTGCACAGTGGGCCCTCGCTGGACACTTCAATCACAGGCAGCCGGAGCCCCGGGCAAACTTGGCCAATTAGCCGCACACTGCTGCTGACCCCCAGCTTCATTAAGGGCCCGGGCTCTGGATAAGAGGAGGAGAAGACGACGACGACAAGGGGAGGGGAGGATTAGGGAAAGAGAGAGAGAGAGAGAGAGAGAAAAGCATCAGCGCTGGCCAGGAGACACACAAAGAAGACACACAAATTTACGCTTGGAGGGGACGCTCAAGGTTACAGGTAAGCGCAATCAAATATGACAGCACTCCATACCACACATGTACACGCGCACTGTGTTACACCCCCACCTTCGTGGTGGCGGTGACCGGGTCAGAGCCATGAAGACCAAAGGGCGTAGCGCCCCCCCCTCCCCCTCCCTTCCTTCTCTCTCTCCCCCCACCGCTGCACTGACAGCAACAGGTGTGGTGGCCAGCAGACATGCAATTACCAGGTGGAAAAATCTGCTCTTTGTGACAGAGACAACGGTAGATCAGAGGGAAGATCAGAGCGAGCAGGATAGTAGTGGGTGGAGAGGTGAGAGACAAGGAAGAAGCTGAGAAGATACAGACAACTGAAAGTCCCAGGAGAGGAGACAGAGCGAGAGATTTCCAGCCTGCTCTTTTCATCACAACTCCCTCGTCGGCAGTGCGAAAAAGAAAAGAGAGAGGGGAGAGAAGCAGATCAAAAACCAACACATACAGTAGCTGTGACACACCTGTTGTTCTGCAGTAGAAATACCAACGTACACGCTTTGGTGGTCTGGAGAGACCTCACGTACACGTGTGCACAACAATGAGACAAAAGGACGGGGTAAACTGACAGCATCCTATTTCTATTCCGATTGGGTGGGGCTGTTTGGGTGCTTTGGGACAAGATGCGCTCAATGAGCCCTGACAGAAAGACTGTTTGGGGTGTGTGTGTGTGTGTGTGTTTGTGTGTGTCTGCATTATAAGTGTGCATATCCACCTGGGAGCTCTGCTTGCATCAACCTTGTGATGGAAACCTCAGCGGTGCTCCAGGGTGGTGCTGGTGGTGCTGGTGGGGGGGTGGGGGGTAGTAGCAGCAGCAGCCGCCTCATACTCTCTTCCCCTCATTTTCCCTGCTCTCCGATTACACGCCTTCGATCAGGCTAAAGTAATGTTTGCGCGCTTTGCCGCCAGTGTAGCAATAAGTGCTGTCAGAAACCTCGCACGCTTGGGCGGAGAGGAGATACTGGCCCTTTATTTAAAACAAGTCGAGGATAAAAGATCAATGGCCCGATTCAGGCCATGAATTGGAGGGAAAAGTTCACAAACATAGTGGGAGATTATGAGAGGGAGATGCATGTGTGGACGGGGAAAACGAAAGAGCGAGGGGGCATCTAGCTCATCTGTGTGCTAGTGGCTTATTGATCGGTGGAGACACACAGCTCCCAGCCATTCATCACTGGCCACTCAGGCCCTTAGATAACTCCTATGATAGTGCCCTGCTACTGAGCAGCTGCAACTGGTCCGATCCATTATCCTTCAAAGTAAGGCCCCTAAGCCTGGGAACGGGCATAGAGAGGCAGCTTGGAGGCTGGAAGGAGGGTT
Organism: Clinocottus analis; assembly: GCF_023055335.1. Taxonomy (NCBI): domain Eukaryota; kingdom Metazoa; phylum Chordata; class Actinopteri; order Perciformes; family Cottidae; genus Clinocottus; species Clinocottus analis. The sequence goes on along the minus strand of NW_027176218.1, from coordinate 5,098,336 downwards.
GGACTGGAAATGGAAAAGACCAGGCCTGTGGTTAGGGGCCTGAGGCGAGTGTATACAAAAAGGCAGGAGCCGGGGCTTGAAGGACCAGGGTTTTTATGAAAAATGGTGCCCAAACAGCCAGGACAGATATGAGAAACTGTCTGTTTGCACCAGTTGGAGGGGGGGGGGAAATGCGACGGCGCTATTGTTTCTATTTCTCGGCCAAACGGTATTAGCGAAGCTGTTTTACAGCAGATAGTACACAAACTATCCGAGCGACAGGCAGCTCTGAAAACTGCTGAGTGGCTCTGTGGGTACGCGAGTGTGTGGAGAATTCCCAGATTGGGCAGGTGTGGGGATCAGCCATAATGAGCCATGTGGGGAGAGAAGAGAGGGAAGGGGGGTCGCAGAGAGGGCAACAAAAAAAAAAAAGAAAGGAAGAGGCCAAAGAGCGAGGGAGAATGACAGAGTGAGAATGATGGAGACGGGCTCAGAGCCAGAGACAAGGCCCCAAAAGAGCAATTACAGGAGCTCCAGAGAAGGTGTGGGCCCAGCCCCCAGGCAGAGTTTCACACAGCACAAAGCCCTGCCAGACACACACACACACACACACACACACACACACACACACACACACACACACACACCTTGATCTAAGAAAAACTTCTGATGAGCAAAAGACAGAGATGGACAAAACCAGGAAGGAAGCATGAGGTGGGAGTATGTTGAAACTGGGATACATCGAAATCCAAAACGACCCCCCCACCCCCGCTTTGCTGCCCTGCATGTTTTCAAAGCACCTTTCTGTTCGAGCCGTAACCCGTTCCCTTAAAAGCTTTGCTTGAAACAAAAGCCGAAACGGGAGGGGGCCGAGGTCAGCGTGAGCAAAACTTTAAAGTCAATTGTCCTCCATGTGGTGAGGGCTAAACAAAACTGAAAAGTCTGGGCAGCCTCGCACCACGGCGCCCGGTCACGAATACGATTCCAAAATGGTTTCTGAAGGCAACCGTTGGCCCCACATCGCCCCACCTCCAGCGCTTAAAGGAGAACGACAGGCTGGAAACAACAAGCGAGAATGATGGGAGGGAAAGAAGAAAAAAAACGGAGAGAGAGATGTGCAAACAGATAGGGGGGGGAGGGGAAATTAAATTAAGAGAAAAGTTCTCGCGCACCGGTATGCACCATTGATTTCCTATTCTCTTGGAAACATTTAATGAGCTTAAATAGGAGCCTCGTTTGACACTGCCACAGTGACTCGGAGGAGCCTCCCTGTGAGAGGAAATCGTTCAGCAGCTGTGACGGCTTCCGGAGGGGGGGGAAGGGGGAGGGGGTGTAAGATGGAGAGGAGGTGGAGGTGGAGGATGGAGAGAGGGTGTGTGTGTGTGTGGGGGGGGGGGGGGGGGGTGAAGGTTGCAATGCCAAAGCAAGAGATATATGCAAGACAGATGTTGGATTACGCTCGGGAAATGGTCCATGGGAAGCATTACTCTCTGAATGACGAGGGAAGGAAAAAACGAGAAGAGGAAGAAGATTACTGGAAGAGAGACACAGTGGTGGATAAAAGGTGATCTACAGACAACAATGCCGCCTGCTGTAGTTAAGTGTGTGCTTCCTACTCACAACAGACACTCATTGTAACGTGACAATGTCCAAACGGATTGACAGGTACCGCTCGACTGCAGCGTTTCACCTCATTACTTCCTGGATGACCTCCCTATGGAGGCATTCAACAGATTCCTTGTGTTTGGCAGCCATCTTGTTTTTCCCCTTCCCTCCCGATGAAAATCGGCAGAAAACCTATTGTCACTTCAGAGAGCAGGAGTCCCGAGGCGCTCCGCTGCTCGCTGTCACTGATGAGGGCCAACTGGGAACCACGAGCGGTCGTTTTATGAAGCCGTCTGGCAGCATGAACGGACAGCGTCCCGCCACCTTTCGCGGGCGATCATAATAATAAGGGTGGAGTCGGGTACGGCTGTACACCGGCACCGCGCAGGGGGGGCTCCATTCATCGACGGCTGGATAAGGATGAGTTAATAATAATAATAAACAAGACATACCGGAAGACCTTAAAAGCAACCAAGCGGCTCAGTCTAGTCATACTGTAAGACAATTCAGAGGGAAGCAAAAACCCAAAAAGGAAATACGCACTGCTACTTTAAGAAAAACATAACTGGGTATGATCAGTGAGGTAAATCTGGTCGTTATGTGATGTAACTATGTGATGTAACTGTGCGATGGACAATTACTGAATTATTTAAGATCAGCTCAAAACAATTTCCATTCTGGATTTGATATTTCATGATATTTGTAGCATTTCTTCCTTGTAAAAAAGGCATCAATTCTGGGATTTTTAACTGTCAAGCAGATGTCCTTCAGCACTTGAAATGTCTGTTTTTCCCCACTGTTTGAACAATAAACTGATTCATGGCCAAACCATAATAAATAGATACAGTACATCATGTGCTGCAGCCCACATTCATATTTGAGGAGAGATATGCCTAGAGTTTATGTCTGCATAAATGCAAAAGAGATAGATATATACAGCCCTTCATACATTTAGGAGGGCTGTATATTGATGCAATAATGGTACAAAACAAGCTCGTAAACATGATGACCAGCTCTTAATGACCGAGTGTAGATGTAATAAATACATAAACATGCTGATAAATACGTATGTAATTGCCGTTGGTGAGTGGTAAAACGTAAATATTTCAGGTCCCTGCATATGCTTTTAACTCCGTCAGACATGTTTTCTAGTTCACCGTAGCTTTGAAATTCCTCCCGTGTCTGTTTCTTAGCAGGTCAGAAAGGATGCCTTCAGTTCCTAACCCCGGTTTTTTTTTTTTTTCGCCCCCTAACTCTGGCTGCGCTGCAGAGAGAGCGTCTGGCTTGTACCACCTCTGAGAATCTATCCAGACAGATGCACAGTAAGCAGCGCTGTAGGCAGAGCGGGCGTTTGGCACAACTGGCAGCAGCAGTGCTGAGGCCACGTTTAGCTGGGCTTTCATGTGCGACTTGCAGCGAAAAAAAGGTTGCGCTGATGGAAATTTATTTTATTTTTCTCGTGAAAATTAATCTCAGGCTGAAACAGTCATGTGATCCTCTGGTGGTTCATTACAGCAAAAGAAGAACAGACGAGACTGCCTTTTTTTTTTTTTTCTCGCTTCTGTGGAGTTCCAGCAGATACACATAGGCGAGCGGTCACTACCACACACACACACACACACACACACACACACACCAAGTATAGGAACTGGAAGTGACTAACAGCAGCATAAGGACGACAACTTGGGAGAGGCGTAGTGGTGAAGTGCCCTTCACTGCTATCTCCGATGTCCCCAGCTGTCATTTCCAACAGTCTTTGCTCAACATAGTGCCATCGGAGAAACAATTTTTCACTGGGAACTGTCTTTTTCTCTCCGTAGGAATCCACGGGCCATCATCTATACGACACTATGGACCATTCTCTGAATCATTTACACTGGCCTATATATAGCCTGTGGAGGAAAAAAAAAAAGGTCATTATTGAAACAGAAAGCTATATTTCATAATTGCACAACCACGCTTCTATCCCCTCAGTGAAATTGGCTCTCCAGAATATATTCTCCCTCACTCTACTCCATCTCTCTTTATCTGCCTCTCTTGTCTGTTAGAGAGGGCGATTTTGACAGGCCGACTGTCTCTCCTGATGCAATAACCACCCTCCATTTGTATCCGAAGAGGGTGCATTAACTAGACAGTGTAATCAGCCTGCACAGAAAAAGGCAACAAGCCTCCCCAATCGTCTGCTTTTTGCCACTCTTTGCTATAACGGCGCGCCATTAGGCCACAATTAGCACAACGCACTCTGGGAAAAGAAAAACCCCTCGTAGACCTTTAACCAGCAGAGCGGATGCGACAAACAAGGCGACTTTCATCCAAATTCCATTGTCGCTCGAAACACTCAGGTGAAGTAATCTTATTTGTTCACACTTGGTGAACGCAGGGGGAAGGATTTTAGAATACAAGATAAAAAAATATATATATATAATAATTCCAGTGCCATGGGACGACGTGATACCATTGACATGTTACGGTTGAAGATTTCCCGAGTAAGGATTGGGAAACGGGAACGGCTTATCGCCAGACACTTCAGACACAGCATAATGCATCTAAAAAGGCAACAGGCAAAAACTGGGAGAGCAGAAGAAGAAAAAAAACATTCGAAAGCGCCGCCTTATCAGAAATGTATGCACTTTCCGAAACGGGGAGGGGAGTTTTGTTGAAGTGCCCCTGTGGTTGAAGGTGCACTTCAGGTGAATGTGTTCATCCAGTGGAAGAGGCCGCCCGCGAGAGCCAAGTTCAGCACGCACAACACACAAACCCTCCCTCGAGGCTTCGGAACAATACAAGAGAAATGCGCGGCCCTGTGGTCATTTGTGGCGTGCTGGCAGTGGGCAGACACAGATAAGAGTTTGCATTGGTCGAGAGGCTGACACGCTGTGATTATCTCCCGCTGCTGGAACTGACCGTCTATCAATCCAGACGGCCGTGGGGAGCGGGCGGCCGGCCGACTCGATTGTTGCGCCCGAGACGAGATTTTTATGATTCAATGACCTGGGAGGAGAAAAAAAAATAATAATAATGTGTGTCAAGTGTGTCGAATGTGTTGTCGTACGAGCGCACTCGTGCATTGTGATTCCGAAATCACAAGTATTCATGGAGAGACGGGAAAAGCGCGGCAGTCTCGGCGGTACAATCACTAGCACATATGTCAGCGCGCGCACACAGACACACACACACACACAGACACACACACACACACACACACACACACACTCTGAGACTGCCACCTGACTTTCCAGGGCTCCCTCTCAGGTCCCAGTCTGCCTTCTTGGCTCTCGCTCACCACCTTCCCCCCCCCCTCACCTCATGCTGAATGTTCTGGACGCAAAACCAAGTCCATATAACGGAGCGAGCCACAGGAGAGATGGAGGGAGGGAGGGAGGGAGGGAAGGGGGGGAGAGAGAGAGAGAGAGAGAGAGAGTGTGAGAGAGAGAGAGTGAGAGAGAGTGTGTCAAGAAGCACATTCTTTCTGCTGAGCGCCATCTGGAAGTGGAAAGGTAGATAAACAATGACGTGAGCAGCATCGCATCTCCCTGCTAAAGCCTCAACACACACACACACACACAGACACACACACGCACGACACAATGCATGAGCGCCATCGCCACCGATCCCGCGTAGCGTGCCAAGCATTGTCAGGCATTGGGTCTTATCAATCATTGGCCAGATACTGAGCATAAGCGTGAGGCAAACAAAAGGAAGGGAGAGAGAACAAAAATGGAGGGGGAGCCGCGAGCGACAATGAGAAACACAAATGAGACGATGGCTGGGAGCCACGTGTCCACGCGGCCCCGGACCGACTCCATTTAATCTGGTCAAGTCTGCCCCAAAAAAAAAAAAAAAAAAAAAATCAAAGCAATCTCCTCCAGTGAGCAGACAGAGGAAGGAATCAGGCGGTCGATCCCACCCAAAAAGGAAGCTGCTGTGGAATTGAATGAGGGGATAGGGGGCTATGCTGCATTGTGCTCGACGTGCAGACTATTACGGCTGGGGAACTCTCCTTTATTTAACCAAAAAAAAAAAAAGAAAAGTTCATTTGCATTCACTCAGCTCGCGAGAGGAGCTCGGGGGCAACTTTAGCTGCTGCTCCTGCTGCTTTTGAATTCCTCGCTATCTTTTTCTTTTTTTTTTAGGCCCTTCTGGCATGCAATATATCACAGTAGTAGTAGAAATCTTTATTATCCCTTATGGGGAGATTGTCCTTTCAGTAAGTCAGCGATAATAACAAAAACAATATCCATACGATGAAGAGCAACAGCTGGAGCAACAGCCGGAGGGATCCTCCCTGTGGATACGACGCCTCTTGGGGCCACCCGGCCCTGAAACAGTGCTTAGCTAGACCCAAGTAAGAATAAAGTGAGACGTATAAAGGCCACAGTGGGGATGACATGAAGGAAGGAGGGCCGAAATGAAGAGACTTTGACAGCTAACCCTCAGGCGGCAAGAGGAGCTGCACCTGTATGCACCTCGACTCTGCTCAGTTTAGTTTCCCTCTCCTCAGAACACACACACACACACACACACACACACACACACCACACACACACACCACACACACACACCAGGAGGGAGGGATCAGGTGGCTGAGGTGAGCAGGCAATGGAAAGAGAAGGGTTGGGGGGGAAGGGGGTTGACAAATGAATCTCGTCAGGTAGCATTCATGGACGTGGAGGGAAGGAAGGGAAGAAGATAGGTTTAGGGGAGGGTGTCTGTCAGCTCGTATTGGTTCACCTGCGGAAAATCTCCCACCCTGATTAGAAACCGCTGCGCTCGGACGGGGAGGACGGAGACACGTTGAAGGAGGGGGCTTTTAGGAATGGGTCCGTTTGCACCCGAGGAGCGCTCCCTGACGCTGATGGAGGCGACAACGAAACATGGCCTCGGTCTCTCTGCCTGGGATACTTCGCACCACGATGGCTCGGCTCAAAAAGAGCAGGAGGATGGACGAGGCAGCTGAGGAGCCCTGGAAGCATTCAAGGGCCGGAAAATTTGGGTCAGACACAAAGCATTAAGACAACGACCGACGGGAGAAGGAAAGTGACGAGAGAAGAAGATGACTCAAAAGGGGTGCCAAAGATATGCGCAGCAGAGAGGAATCACGTTCGTGCGCGCCCCAGCACGTACGGGAAACAGGGTCTTCTCGAGAAAATAAAAAGAACATCATAAACCTCGTCGGGATTTTGGTCAAAATGAATCCATGATCCTTCGGCTGTATGCAGACCTTGATAAATGTGCACTGTCAAGGTGGTTATTAAACACCAGAGAGACTGGTGGGTCCCTGTGCCAGGCAAAAACTAATTAAATCCAGGCAGATGTGTCTGGACAGTAGTGTACCAGACACTCACATACACACAATGGTTCAAGCTTGTTCAGTTTGCACGCACGTTGACACACATGCGCACACACACACACACACACACACAACCTCTAAATGGGATGTTAACCATGTCCACAGTGCAATCAGTGCCAGCTGACGAGCCGTCACTGCGCTAACTAGAGGAGGTGGGCACAAAACAACAGCATCTCAGCTTCAATTTCTAACTCCGGTGTGCTCGACGTTGTAAACTTTTTGTCAGCCTGTGGCCACCGGGAGAAAACGCCTTTCACCCTGGTGCCTTGTTATCCTCACCAATACCAGGCAGCGCATTTCTTTTTCCCACCATTGCCTGCCTCCGCTGCTGCAGGTGATGATGAGAGTTAGCGCGAACAGCAACCAATTAATCTTTCATGGTGCACGTGTTCTTGCTTTTGTTAGGTCTGCTCCGTGAAATTGTATGAGACTTGCAGCTGTACAAAAGAGGGCCAGTGACACTTTCATCCTCTCCGCTTTCCTCCTCCTTTCCACTTTTCATTCTCATACTTTGTGAGCAAACAGCTGGGCATTTTTTCTCTCTCGCAAAAGCTATCATTACTGCAGCCTACAGGCATGAGAGCGGCACTCCAAATCGCTGATGGAAGCCCAGCTAGCCGAGTCAGAGTGGGAGATGAGATTGCACCGGCGATGTGAGTACAAGGGAGGGGCGGAGGAGAGGAGAGGTTGGGGGGGGGGAGGGGGTGATGGCTATCGGATGATAAACACACAGAAGCACACAAGCATGCACACATGCACGTACAGAAGGGTATGACATGAGGCAATACAAGTGCCCATGTTTTATCTTCATTTAGGCTGTCCCTCCCATGGTCTTGTTCTCACACCATTTTTAGGCCACACACACACACACACACACACCCCTAATCACCCATCTGGAGCAGCATTTCCCAGGTCTGGGTGACAAAGCGCCTATGCCCACAAATATAGGCTAATGCGCTTCTCAACAAAAAGGCTTAGGCAGCCAAAACAGACAAGCCTAAAGAGAGGGAGGGATGGGGTGGCTTATGACCTGGCTCAGACAAGCATGCACAGGGGAGGAAGCAAGTGACATCACAGATAAGGGTGATGTACTAAGGCTAGCTGCTAGCGGCTACATGAAGCTGACATGTCGGTACGTGCACTCGATTTCAATAGCGGCTCCCCGAGCCAAGGGCACGGAGAGGGCAGAGCCAAAACAGTGGAGGAGGGAGGAAAAAAAAACAAAAAAAAAAAAAACATTTCAATGTGACTAGGCTTGTTTGTGAAGTGAAAAATCCGGTGTGGCTTACCCACAGGGCTTTGCTGAAAACCATCTCGTCGTTAAATATTAGCGCGTTAGCAGTGGCAGGTGCTAGCCATGGCCTCTCGGAGCAGTCCGTCGGGAAGGTGGGGCTTATCCTCCAAATGCCTCAACCACAGTGAGAGACGGTTTCCCTATAGCAGAGGCTTGTTGCTGGCTGGCATGATCCAGGTAAGTCTGCGAATTGAGAGCGGGGCCTGATTCTACCGAAGCCAGGTTGAGAATGTGGGATGAGGTTGGAGCCGAGCCAGGCGCCATTAGCGAGCCGTGTGTCTGACACAACGGGCAGAACACAACATTTTCAAAAAAAAAAAGGCGTAGAAGGACTTGAGCGGAGCCGCGGTGAAGAGTGCTAGGCAGCTGTTTCATTCAGGCCCTCTGATAACAACCCCCGGTCCCTGCAAACAGGGCAGGGGAAGGCAAGGCAGCAGGACTACAAATCACTTCTTCGATAGTCTACACACTGAGCTAAGCAAAATAAGAAAAAATTAACTAGTTCGCCGGCATTCTCTCAGTCATTCCTTAGCTGATGAAGCCGCTTGTGATTCGATGCGTGCCGCTGCAAAGAATTTTAATGCACGTCCATGCATTTCGATTAATGTGCATGCTTCCAAAAGGGCATATGACAGTATGGTTAACTAGAAAATTTCGCAAGAAATTTTGAAAGTGTGGCTACTACTGCCGTAAGACCTCGCAATATATAGCTTTTGTTTCTGACGCCCGTCTCTCCTCCAAAGCACTTGAGTTGGTTTGTGTGTTAAACTGATTGGCTGATATGAAGCACCTGTGTGCTGCCGTCGTCATGGTGACCAAGTGAGCGCCAGCAGACTGATTAGAGGCAGACTGGACTGTGGACTTAAGGAAATAAACTACTGAACGTCCTGAACACACACAAACGTATATGAAATATCATATGACCTTATTAATGATCAGTGTTGACAACTACACAATATAAAACACACGTAAACGTCTTTGTGTGTGTCTGTGTGTGTGTGTATGTGTCTGTTTGTGTGTGTGTGTTTGTGTGTCTGTTTGTGTGTGTGTGTGTTTGTTTGTTTGTGTATGTGTTTGTTTGTTTGTGTGTGTGTCTGTGTGTCTGTGTGTGTGAGACAAACAGACAGAGAGACAGAAGTCATCTGTGTTGTGTGCGTGTGTAAGTGTCTGTGTGTCTGTTAAACTGCCCTAACGAGAACACCTGTGGGTCGTTAGATCAAAGGTTGCCATGGTGATGACTTCAAAGGGACTTCCTTACGCTGAGCTTAATAGACCTAAATACTGTGGAACTCCTTTCAAACTATTTAAAAAAAATGGTACTTTAAAAGCCACTATTGCTTCGATATCGCATATTGAGCGTTAGGAAGACCTGATGAACAGATACTGTGACTGGCGAGTCTGTACGATAAAACATGTGTCTGTACGGGCGATTTACAAATCAGGTACGAGCTTCAGGGGAGACGTGGCTTTGGAGGGAGATTTAACATGGCGGCGGATGGCAGAGCGAGGTGGACTTGCTCTCACATTCAGTCCGATTTCAAGACGTCTGAGTCTGTTGGATTCCTATCGACCGCAGTTTATGACAGAAGACAAGATTTCCAACGTTTCTATCCAACAATGGTGTATGAAGAGTGAACATTGTGGGAGTAAAGACAAAATACGTTTTATTTTTTTAACAGTTTCTGTCGCTTCTTCTCACTCTGTTAATTGGTGCGCCACCCTCTACGAACGTTTCGTGAAATTTTTTTTATGTTTTTTGCATTTTTCGGGAAAACGTACGGGCGAATCTCTTAGAAAAGTCATACCTCACGATTCCCGCGCAAACCGCACGTTTCGATGTAATTTTTGCGCATGTGCTGGCAACGCTCTGGGAGGAGTAGTGGTTTGACTATAAGAAGAATAATAATAATAACTAGAAAATTTCGCAAGAAATTTTGAAAGTGTGGCTACTACTGCCGTAAGACCTCGCAATATATAGCTTTTGTTTCTGACGCCCGTCTCTCCTCCAAAGCACTTGAGTTGGTTTGTGTGTTAAACTGATTGGCTGATATGAAGCACCTGTGTGCTGCCGTCGTCATGGTGACCAAGTGAGCGCCAGCAGACTGATTAGAGGCAGACTGGACTGTGGACTTAAGGAAATAAACTACTGAACGTCCTGAACACACACAAACGTATATGAAATATCATATGACCTTATTAATGATCACAGTGTTGACAACTACACAATATAAAACACACGTAAACGTCTTTGTGTGTGTGTGTCTGTTTGTGTGTTTGTGTCTGTTTGTGTGTGTGTGTGTGTTTGTGTATGTGTTTGTTTGTTTGTGTGTGTGTATGTGTGTCTGTGTGTGTGAGACAAACAGACAGAGAGACAGAAGTCATCTGTGTTGTGTGTGCGTGTGTAAGTGTCTGTGTGTCTGTTAAACTGCCCTAACGAGAACACCTGTGGGTCGCTAGATCAAAGGTTGCCATGGTGATGACTTCAAAGGGACTTCCTTACGCTGAGCTTAATAGACCTAAATACTGTGGAACTCCTTTCAAACTATTTTTAAAAAATGGTACTTTAAAAGCCACTATTGCTTCGATATCGCATATTGAGCGTTAGGAAGACCTGATGAACAGATACTGTGACTGGCGAGTCTGTACGATAAAACATGTGTCTGTACGGGCGATTTACAAATCAGGTACGAGCTTCAGGGGAGACGTGGCTTTGGAGGGAGATTTAACATGGCGGCGGATGGCAGAGCGAGGTGGACTTTCTCTCACATTCAGTCCGATTTCAAGACGTCTGAGTCCGTTGGATTCCTATCGACCGCAGTTTATGACAGAAGACAAGATTTCCAACGTTTCTATCCAACAATGGTGTATGAAGAGTGAACATTGTGGGAGTAAAGACAAAATACGTTTTATTTTTTTAACAGTTTCTGTCGCTTCTTCTCACTCTGTTAATTGGCGCGCCACCCTCTACGAACGTTTCGTGAAATTTTTTTTATGTTTTTTGCATTTTTCGGGAAAACGTACGGGCGAATCTCTTAGAAAAGTCATAGCTCACGATTCCCGCGCAAACCGCACGTTTCGATGTAATTTTTGCGCATGTGCTGGCAACGCTCTGGGAGGAGTAGTGGTTTGACTATAAGAAGAATAATAATAATAATAAGCCCGCAGGAGAACATGAAGTGTGCTTCCAGCATGGGGTCTCTGACCCCATGCGGCTGAAGCCACACTTAATAAGCCCGCAGGAGAACATGAAGTGTGCTTCCAGCATGGGGTCTCTGACCCCATGCGGCTGAAGCCACACTTAATAAGCAGAAAACACTTACGCTATCAGGAAAGGGCCAGCAGTATGAACAGACAACGATCTAGCTAATGGCCCCCGCCATATCATTTACGGTACAGAACTTAGCCAAAGGCAGAATCACACACTGGCTCCAAAGACAGCGGGAGAAGGGAGAGTTTGTCTATTCAAGAGATAACATCCGAAGAACACTTTCTCAAGGGGCGAGTCTGTGCTTTCAACCCCCACTGTGAATAAGAAAACAAGTGCATCTGTTATGAGAAAACTCGGGGTTATTCGATCCTCCATTTCCACTTAGTCCTGAGATGAAACTACCAAACAGAGCTTGTGAGAATTGGCACTTCGGCCGGCTGTATGATGTTTTGCAAAAGGAATCTTGACGATGTGACGCTTTTCAATTATACATACGTGGAAGTGATTTAAAAATACCTCCGGGAAACCACCTGGCTTTAAACGGTGCTTGATCTTAATCCGAAATAGATTCAAGTGGACTGTCCACCTATCACACACTGACCAGTACAATCACCAAAAACAACACGCTTTTTACATCTGTGACTGTGGCTCAGTCCCATTAAAAACCCATCACACCCACAACCGCCACGCTACGCTTACTGCGCACAAAACCCATCGCTATAATTGGCTCCACTGCAGCCCTTTCCGACTCTGGACGGCCAACCGGCAAATGCACACCAAAAAAAAAAAAAAAACTCTGCAGTAGCTGGATGAGATCCAAACGCCGGTCATGTCTCAGTGACAATCAAGCATGACAAATTATTTCCAAACATGGGGAAGAAGTGAAAACACAAGGACTGTTTTCAATCAGACGGGAGAGAAATATGGGACGCAACAGAAACGAGGTGAAACAAAAACCTTGCTCATTGCCTGGTTTCGGGGAGGCTAATGATGGCGGCACACCTCCAGGTGACAACACACACTCTGTCATTCCGCTAAAAACAGACACAAAAGGTGCGGTCGTGAGGCGGATCTGTTGTTTTACAGGGACCGCGGCGAAGGGCCACAACCATGTCATTACCCCGGCCAACGAAGAAGAAGAAGAAGAGGCCCACCGCCTGGTATACGACCGAGACTTTGCGGGAGAGTAGTTGTTTGACAATGAGAGAAAGATAAACAGAGAGCGGAGGGGGGGGGGGTGGAATGGAGTTCAACTGGAGATGTGTGTATAAAAACGTGACTGAATCGAGTGTGTGTATGCCATGAAGGCTCAGCTGTAGTTTGAGCCAGCGCCGTTGAGATGTTTGTCATACCAGAAACTAAGAGCGTGTCTGGACTGGGACGAGACTGAAAGAAAATGCTAGCGGGGCCCTACGGCTATCCGAATGAGTGTGTTCTGCTGAAGAGAGAGGGCAGTGTGTTTCCAAACTCATGACTCGAGGGAAGGGGGCGCTTGCTTTAGGCCACTTATTAATATGAAAACAGATAAGGAAATGGCAAATGAGAGCGAAGCACAGGATTGGAGACTGTTTATTAAAAAAAAAACAAAGTATACTTTATAAGCAAAGTAACTAATTATCACCAGCAAGAGACAATAGAAACTCCCAATCAGTCATAATTGTTTCTTGGTGTGACAGGACTGCAGATAAAGGAAAGACTATAATTGATATTCTAAACTGACTTTTGTTAATTAAAAGCACTGATTATTCTGCTAAACATACTTCGACAACCAGAGGCTCAGCAGCACTGCCCTTTAGAAAAGGCACTTGCGATAGCGTTAAACTGAATTCCTCGGAGACCAATGTTTTTTGGCAGCGCTGTTGTCGGGGGATCAGGGCGTTCAATGATATGTAAACAAACGCAAAAATGGGAGAGTGGTTTGCACACGAGACAATCCCCAAACCAAGCATTTTTTATTTGTTTTCTCCAATAAATGTCAAGCTTTATTAATTGATGGAGCCTGAGAGGGATACAGACTCAGAGAGAGGCAACGCCAAGTGTGAAGCAGCGTGAGGACTAATTGTGATTTCATTCATCTCTGCTCACGGGGGAACTTAATGCCAAAAACCTCACACCAACAACTCCGACAAACTCTGAAAAAGAAACAAAAATAAGCCTCATGTCGGAAAAGTTTACAGAGAAGAAGGAGAAGAAGAAAAAAAAAAGTGCCCTGTAATTACTGCGGCATATCTGTGGACTGAAGGGTTTGTGGATTAGAAAAGGTTGGACACTGAACAAAAGGGGACCTTGGCTTACTGAGAGCCTGGTTTGGGCATACAGGGGTGGGAGTTGAAGACAGCACACTTAATGGAAGTGACAGTCAGCAGATACGCGCCAGTCCCATCTACCCGCAGCCTCCTCTTCTGGCGGCCCGGAAAAGAAAGGGAAAATAAAAAAAAACACACACACACACACCCCTGCCCCCATCTACAGATTACACACAATGCACCCCAACATACCAGCAGAGAGGGAGGGTGTGTGTGTGTGTGTGTGTGTGTGTGAATAGACAGGGAGTGCTGCCAGGGCCTACTTTTAGATAGCGCGGTTATCAGCGGGAAAAGGAGAGAGAGAAACAAAGAGGAAGTTTACTGGCGTTGTTTTATCTGGAAGGGCATTAAACTGAGAGGCACACAAGGGACGAGGCAGCAAGAGTAAAGAGAAAGACCATTCAGAGGAAAAAAAAAAAAGGGAGAAACTGTCCAAAGTCGGGCAACCTTCAGACGCATCCAGTGTCTCTAACGCGCACACACACACGCACACACACACACACACTTTGCCCTTGGCTGAAAGTCATCCCTGGTTCATGGTTGCTGGCTTTGATAGGAGCCCGGGCCTTGGAACGAGTTACTAACGACCCGGAGAGCAGCTCGTCGGGCGATTTGGTGCGGCTTGATATGCAGCGAGCGAGGCTGTCACTGGGATGGAAACTGAATGTGGCCTTTGATAAAAAAACACTCAAAAGCCGGATGAAAACAGAACGGGAGGGAAGAATGCCGCCCATTAGGCCGCGATGGAAAGAAGGGCGTTAATACAGAGGGCCCGGACGACGGGGACGGGGAGGTAAATCCGCGGCTGTGTGTGTGCCGTCCTTGACCCTGTCAGATGGGCCCGAGGCCTGCGGTGAGAAAGAGCGTTTGGGCGCACGGCGGCGCCCCCCCCCTCCCCCCCAGGTGTGAGCTGGAGAAGGATGAGAGGCATGTTGATGAGGGGACCACACCTACAATACTGAGGCAGCCCGCCGGAGCCAACTAATCAGAGAACTTAGCCGCTGACCTCTCCACAGGCTCGATGCCTTTTAATGAGATCCATGCCTTTGATTCGTCTCGCCGCCTGGAGGGCGAGAGCGATGGCGCAGAAGCTCTCCAGACACACACATCAACTTCGCCAACTGTAGACGGACAGTTTTCGCATCCACACACGGCCGCGGACACAGTCGCGAGAGTCGTACACAGTCGAAATAATGAGTGCGCCGTAATCCACGATGGCCGAGGGGCCCTCGTGTGCGCGCGAGGGTGTGTGTGTGTGTGTGTGTGTGTGTACCCGCATGCAAAGGGGAAGTGGAGACACAATGATGGACTGTAGCAAGCACTGCCTGAGAACTGATTGAAAGCAAGATAATCAGCACACGCAAGGACACACAGAACCACACCGAGCCCGGCTCAAGGTCACAACACCCACCTTGTTAAGAGAGGGCCGAGGGAGGTGCAGGTGAGATTGGATCCAGACATGCTTGCTCACAGTTAGAATTGAATTATTGATCAGCCAACAGATTGTGTTATGAGGAAATCATGGATTCATGCCTGGGCTGTCCAGCTCCCTCAGGCTGAAAGACAGAATGTGTGCGTGTGTGTGTGTGTTTGCGTGTGTGTGTGTGTGTGGACTCACTGTACAAGTATACATTTGTGTGTCTGTGTGCGTAGACGCGTGTGCCGGTGGGAGCCTAGTGGGGAGCAGGTCGTGCTGGTCGAAGTTGGAATTATGAACCATGGGTGGAGTGGGCAGTGTGAGCTCGCACTTAGACAAGACATTGCAAACAGTAAATCGATCAAGCCGGCTGGGGCAGCGCGTGCAGCAGGAAGGCCTCACCCTCGCTGCGCTGAGAGAGCTTTAACTGCTCCCACACTGAGTGGCTTTTTCATTAGCACTCAGGCAACGGCGCGATCCTCGGCTCCTAATACCAGCAATGGCCAGAGAGGAAATGGGATTTTTATTCGTCTGGGCTCGACGGGTGGTCTGCCGCTGCTAATAATGCACTGAAGCACCGGCCCTCGTTTTCCGTTACCAGCGTCAACGTCAGCCGACATGAGGCGCATGCCATTAGACAAAAGGTTGGATTATATTCTGTCATGAAGCTGTGGCACCTCAACTTTAACCCAGAAACCTTTCAACACGTCCTTAATGGCGATTCGGAGCATGAGGACGTGGACGGACTACCGGAAGTGTTTTTTTTCTCCATTTTTTCAGGCCCCAAATCTAGTTCCTTAAAAAAAAATGAAAGAAGAAAAACAAAGTCTTGCCATGTCATGCTGCTCTTTGTCCGAGCTTTTAGGACACATCGCTATCACTAGCGTGTCAAAAGCTAACCCGACTGCTACGATAAAAACACAGCATCATTGTCACATGCTGTGGGCCTCACAAAAGGTCCCATGAGTCACAACATCCCAGACGATGATGAAACACACGCTAAGTCGAATCCTGTCCAACAAACACCCTCTCACTTGGTGTTACACCTGATGAAAGCTCTTGTTTTTGGGAAGACTTCAGCTTTTGTTGACATCTTGCGTGCCGAACAGATGTGAGGTTTTAGCATGCCGCTTAATAATCAAGTCGGAAGGTGGGGATACGCATCAGGACCCAATGGGAGAAAGCTGTTAGCGCTTTTTTTTTCCGTTACGGAAAAGAGGAGACAAACTCCATATGACTAATTGAACAACAGACACAGAGGAATGCATCACGACATCCCGACGGGCAGACAAAAACAAGAGACTGGAAGTGAAAGAGAACCTGGTTAAAAATAAGAGCACAGGCTAAGGGGGAGAGGGAGGGTGGGAAGAGAGGCATGTTAGTGGAAATGTACTGTAGATAACAGGGAGGACAACACAGAGGTATTAATGGAGGTCTAGAGTGGTGGATAAATGGCTGCTCTGGTCTGATCGCGCTACCAGTCAGCACTGGTCCAGAAGCAAACTAGCAGCGCCACACTGACATGGCCTCTTACACCCCACTTTGCTTCAATCTGCTATTTGATAGCGGCACACTTCTCCTCCACAACCAACTGAACGAGGATGAAAAAGGAAAAACGGGGTAAATGTCTCCTGGTGTGACTTGTGTGAGTCGGGGACCCAATTTGGCAGCTTGTTTTCCGTAAACATTGCGACTGCGGCTTGTTTTCAGAGAACACGCTCGCTCGCAGGATTAAGCCGCTCCGGGCGCTGGGAGGAAAGAGACATGGTCTTGGTAATAAGGTTCTCCAACCCCAAGCAGCAGATCTACTCAAGCTAATGACTGTAATTAAAGAGCCCAGCTCCACGGAGGGGGATCAATGACGTGGGATCGGCCCAGACAGGACGCGGAAAAGACGTCGCAAAAAGCAGAAGGAAGCGACCACAGGGCTGACTTTAAAAAAAAAAAAACGTACAGGCTGTAGGAACAGGGAGGCTGAGTGGTAGGCCGGCATGTGTTATGAGGGCCTGTAAATATTTAGGCATTCTTACAGGGGCATGTGGCTGCGACTCTGATGTCACTTCTCCGTGGCCTGTCATTTGCTTTAGTTAGAGGCTGGGAACCGAGCGTGGAGCAACTATAAACACTGATCTGTGAAAACGGCAAACACGGGGAAACAAGAGTGTCATAGGACAAAAATTAACCATGCAAGTGGTGCAAGATCTCGGTGTGGACGTCACATGCCTGACCCACTGTGTACACATTAGGGAAGAGAACTATATGCACACACACACACACCACGTCTGTGTGATTTGCAGACACCGGCACAAAATATACTTAACAACTTCCTTTTTTTTGGCATGTAAAAGTTGAGAGCGTAGCGAAACTGGGCAGCTCGGAGGCTGCCCAGATGAGTCAGTGAGGAATAATGCATGTCATCACGGCCGCGTGAATGGGAGAGAGAGGCTGGGGGGCAAGCGCAGACATAGAGCCATGATGGCACCTCCACAGATCTGCATTTCAGAAGACAGATCTGTGCCCCGGGCTGGTTTGAAGACTCAGGATTAATATCCACCTAGACCAGAGATGCACCAAGTAAGAGAAGACAAAAGAATAAAGTTGGGAGGGAGAATGGGGGGTTATGGAGCGCAAGCAAATTAATAGAGGGATAGACTTTGTTCTGCTGATAAAAGGGAACCAGACAGACAGTGTGTGTTCAGAGATGGAGTCGTTATTATAAACAGGAAGTTATAAACACAAGGGCAGCGGGTACTTCCACATTGCTCCAGCACAAACGCCGTGGTTGGCTGATCAGGCACAGCCAACATTCTCGTTGGATCACGACTGAGCCGGAGAGGTGTACACTCCTACAGGTCTGCCACAATGTCCCAACTTAACAAGGTCAATGTCAAAGCCTGACTCATACTAATGCCCTACATGAGCGTGCAACCCCCCCCCCCCCCCCCCCCAAAAAAAACAGCAACTAATGTGACAAAGCTCGCCACCAGACCGGATTATTTTCACTGTTGCATTACATATTTTCCATTGAGGCCGTTTCCGTTTTGCTGTTTTTATAAGCAGATTTCGTTTGTTTTTCGGCTTATATTCGTGTCTTTTCCCCTGCCGCTACTGCTGCACCGGGCGACTCATTTCCCCATGGGGATCAAGAATAAAAGAAGGGGAAAAAAAAACAAACAGTTAAATCCCACCTCAAACATTAGCGACCGCAAATTCGGCGACCAGTGGTCACTACAAAATGTCAGCCCCTAAGGTTGAGGCCGTGTTATTATTGCTGCTGAGACTGCTGGCACCGTAAAAATGGTCTGTCAGTTTACAGATGAAGCAACAGAGCCAGTGGCATTTTAACTAGATTCTCAGTAACTTTAACAATTGCTGTATGAACAGATTTTAATAGGTCCCTCTTGGATCATAGGCTACCGAAAAGGCCACGATGCCCATCTCATTTACCGGAGACAAGGACATGACACTGACAGAGCAATGATTTCATTTTCATACACCATTTCATTATGGACTGTAATAAAGGCAGACAACCTTGCCTTGGCTGTATTATCCCGGCTTGATAATAAAACTGTGGAACTAGTATAGATGCATATTAACTGCCTGTTTGTGTTATGTGCAGCTGAATGAGAGGCATCTCAGATACGGTTGCATGTGAACTTTGCACTTTCATTTCATTCATCCAGCATTGGGTTTTCATTTTAATGACCGACAGCAACGGAGTGCTAAAAGAGGCCTGCTAGCTTCACAACGGGAAGCACAAGTATGTATGATGACCATCTCATCTTTCCCCTACAAAACCCGGCCCGACTTCTCATTTGGATTGGAACAGGCAAGGAAGAGATGGACACCTTATATCCAGCAGTGCTGCCGCCGCCGTGTCCATTTCCAGCTGCCAGCAGATTTCAGCAGATGCCAGAGATAATAAGTACAGCGCATGTTTCCTTAAGATTAAATGTTGCCATTTCTATTGCATAACTCTGCCTGTAGAATTCATGTCATTGTTTTTTTTTTAAAGTTAGTAAATTCAATCACGAGGTTATAATGTTGTGACTTCTTCATTGGTTAAATTAAAAATGTAAATGCGAATCCAAAAGCCTTTCCAAAAATCGACAGATATTAACATGTACGAGGTGCAACTGTAACATAATTCACGTGCTTTCATAGGATTCAAGATTTCATACCACTAAAAATTGTAAATGAGGGACTCTCACGCACAAATGCCCGGCAGGTCATCTATAATTTCCCCGGTTTTGAATATGTAAAAAGCACACGAATAAATAGCTGTCGCTTGCATTATGGTAATTCCAGTGGTAAACATTTTCATATTTTTCCAATCAGTTGTTAATGCATGTTCGTAATTTTTTTTGTTACAGCACCATGCATTTGAAATAGGGTTGTTCTGAATCAATGAGCATCATTCATCGCTCGTATCTAGTTAGACTCTCGCAGACCATCCCCTCCCGGGTCGTCCTCGGTTTGCCACACCTTCTCTCAGGTTGGTGTGACCTTCATCTCCAGCTGCCGCCAGTGCACTGACCCTTCATGCATCTGTCGCCCGCCAGTCCTGGCTGAGGCTCACATTCGGCACTACATAATTAATCGCCCAGCGTGCATTGGAGAAAAAAAATGAAGAAGAAGAAGGCCAATACTTGACTGCAACTACCATATTAACATAAACCAGCTGGATGTCATATTAGCTGTTAAGCAGGAGGTGATAATTAAAAATGATCTTGGCATGTAGGAGTAAATTGGTCAGTTTGAGGATTAACTGTGAAATGACTTGGGTAGGAATGAATTGCACCCTCTGGTGCCTTAGCTCGGATTAAATGGCACTCAACATGGAGCAACTCTCGGTTATGAACAAAAAGTGCGGTGAAAATGCATTACAGGTGGAATAAGTGGCTCCGCACACAGTTTCCATTACTTCTCAGCTCCCCTCACCGAGTCCATTTAACCAAAGTCTCTGTGAGAAAGACACATCACGACCAAATCCTGCATAGGAACCCTCGATTAGCGCCGACATAAAGCGGGCCAATCACCTTCAACGTGTTAAATCCTGAGCGATCTTTGAATCTTCTTTACGCCGTACAGGAGAGGAGGCGAATAAACACCAGCCTGTCACATTACTCCGATTGAAGCAGGCAAGACCAACTTCCCTGTGAAGTGTTTAAATGGATAGCGTTTGGAAAGCAATACATGCCAGCCTTCAATTACCCAAGCAAAAAAAAATAAAATAAAATAAAATGAGCTCCACGCTCTCTTTTCTGCTGCCGATGCATGCCTTGAGAAGAAAGCGTCCGACTGAGATTTCCCAGGATAGGAATCAAGGTGACCCCTCGCTCTCGTCGCTGCCGATTCGTTTTCAGATACCCGCTTCTGTGGTGTCTGGCTGAAACGGAGTGAACTCGTGCCAGTGGCCCGAGCTGGTTGACATGCCTCCAGTGAGCAGGTAGTATCAAAAGCCTCGGCGCTACTGTGTGTCACTGTCAGCCTGTCACTTCAGTCGCCATGGGGAAGTGGGTGAAGAGACTGTGGCAGATATCTGTATTGTGTATCCATCACTGGAGTTCAGTCCTCGGCTACGCAACCTCCCGTCTGCTGACAGCCAACACCACACAACACAGCTTTCCAACAGCATAGGAGACCATGTTTATCTCTCGGTTTGCCTTTATTTACCTCTCTAAACCTCACATTACATCAACTGTCTCGCTCTCTCTCGCGCTCTCTCTTTAAAAAAAAAAAAAAATGTAATTCTCATTTCTCGTGCAGAACATCCTTCCCACAACCTCTCAACCGAGCAATTAAAGGCAGCTCCCTCCCCACGTGAATCATTTATCTCTTTCAGGAGTGTGAGCATGTTTACAATATTCATCATGTTCCTCTTACTCATGCTCCGAGCACAGTGTAGGGAAGCGTCACAGTGGTTAAAAAGGTAGAAGTGGGAGGGAGGAGAGGTGGGTGGGGGCGGGGGGGCGGGAACAGCAGGACTTTGCGTAGAAGAAAGTAAGCCACGACGGGGTTGAGCGCGCCAGTGGGGTCGGTCATGGACACGAGATGAAAGCCAGTGTGGGGTTTGAGAACGTGTCGGGGTTGTTTTTACGAGGTAAAATAGTGCACCCCGCCGAGCTAAAAGTTAACCATAAAGTCTGCCACTGAAGGGCCTCGGTTGGAAACCCGCGGATGGACCGGGTTAACCTCTGGATTGCAGTGGATCCAAAGCGGCTCGGTTGCTATCTTCTTCTTCAACGGAGCCCGTCCTCGCAGCCTGCTGCCGGGGGAGGAAGCATGCGAATGAGCACGATCGCACCTCGTGGGTCTGTCATACGTCGGCTTTTGTTTTCCCGGCTCTCGGGCGCACAGCAAGGGGAGAAGTATTGAGTAGCGAGGACTTGGCGAGTGGGGTCGGGGCAAAGAAAGGAACGCCGTTATGGCGACACTTTAGGACAAGGTTGTGAAGTCCAAGGGCAAGGGTGGCAGCTGCGAAAACCCTGGCGGAAATAAGATCGGAAATCCCCCCCTCACCATGACGTCCCCCTTCATCGGAGGATAATCCTCAAGACATGAAAAGACGAGCCTATCTCCAATCCGAAGGAAAATCTCTATTCCCCAGATTATTCAGCCGTCTAATACCAAGCATGACACGCCCTTCACGCATCTGCCCACACTCCCCTGAAGTCTGTGTGTACTTTAGATAAGCAAAAAAGGAACAAGGTAATGCATGTGGGTCTTTCTCAGGCGCGCCACGCCTATTTTATGGCCGACGCGATGACAAAGTCCATTCCAGAGAGGGGAGTCCGCCTTTCAAAACGAAAGCAGGCCTCACAAACGCTGCAATATGATAATTATTTAGATTACGCCGCGTTCTTAAAAACGGGACAAAAGAAGATTAACTAGCAATTTCCAATGAACCACTTGGCGGCGAACCAACGGCATTACACACCATTATTGTTCCCGCTCGTGTATCGGTTCTTTTAATGCCGTTTTGCCGTTTGAAAAGCGGCACACGGGAAGCACGGGATTGCTTGTTGCTTGCAAAAGGATTATGGTTTTATTTTCAAAATGAAATTGACAGAAGTCAGTAATCCAATGCAAAGCAAACAAAAGAGACTGGGGACGAGTTCAAATTCATTTGACCTCAAAAAAAAATTAAAAAAAAATAGCACAGCGAGTATTTCAGCGCTCTCGGAAATCGGGCACATGCTTCCAGGAGACGACGAGGTTTAAAGTGTCCAACGCCAAAAAAAGAACATGACGAACTTTGGCTCACCCGAAACATGTATCAGCTTAACAGCCGAGTGCTCTCTACCGCTGTTCCTCAGTTGGTCACAGGCTATTTTACTGGATCCAAAAATACTCTGAGTGGATCTCACCACGTAGTTTCATTTTGAGCCGGCAGCCGATGACCAACATTTTTGTAAAAGTGTGTGTGTGTGGGTTCATGGAAATGCCTGTTTGTTGTTGTTGTTGTTGTTTCCCTGGCATTATAGAGTATCGGAGTTTGCGTTCTGCTTTTTGGATTGTTTTGCAGAATCCTGAAACACAAACATGACCTGAATAAGAAACGGCAAGGAAGTGTGGAGCGCTTGTCTTCTTCACCACTGCGGGGAGCAAGAGAAAACATTTATCACCACTCTCCTCTGCACAGATAAGGTGTCTCTATTTATTCAGAGTGGAAGAGATAAACCCTGAATGAAGCATTGTGGGGCAGAGAGAGAGAGAGAGAGGAGAGAAAAGAGGAAGACGACGGGGCGATGGTGGACAGAGGGAAAAGACAAGGAAGCAGCTTGATTCATCAATTGCCTGCGTGTGTCCATATGAGCCGACGGCATAGATTGGACAACCATCACTGCTCAGTCGGGAGAGCTTGACCCCATGGCTCCAGCTCCCCCCCCCCCCTTCCAGCCACCACCACCAGCCTCCACATGCCCCCCTTCGCCTCCACTAATCCATTCCCACTACGAGACTGCTTGTATATATTATCTAATCGGAATAATCCCCAGGAGACGGCGCATCCGATGTACAGTAGGTCTGCACACGTGGGGCGGAAGATGGCAGGGGCTGGGAATATAAAAAACGATTTAGCAAGACAACAAGGCAAGTACAGTGGTCGGATTGGATGGGTGGTGGGGGGAGGGGGGAGGGGGGGGGTGCCAGGGACAGAGAGACACAGGCGGATGGAGGCGCACGGGAGACTCAGAGAGACAGGGGGACATGAATGAGGCTTCTGTCTCCTTGTTCTCCGCACAGATAGAGAGAGGGAACAAGAAGAAGAAGAAAAAGGCAAACAAGAGGCGATGCCCGCAACCACTCGCATCCTCTCAGCTGTTGATGTACGAGCCACTGTCTGGAGGTGAGGAACACCGCTCACATGGCCATTCCTCTCTGCAATTGCCTTGTGTGCGGAGGGGACAGACGGGTCCTTGTGAGGTGACCGGGGCAGATGCAGTGGCCACAATGCTCCAAGGATGAAATGGTTTCTGGGTGGGTGGAGGAGGAGGGGGGGTGGAGGGGAGGGGGGAGTAGCATGTCTACAGGGGGAGGCTTTCTTTTTCCCTTCTTTTTCGAAAACACACAGCTGTTGAGTTTCACAGGAGGACAACTTTTCAGCCAGACCATGAAAACAAGTGGCGTTTCACTGACTCGCCGCCTCTCATGTACAACAACACTTCTGTAGATAGTGGGGTTATTTTGTTTTTTTTTTAAGTCCACATGGGGTTTGACAACCAATACTTTGCAGTTGCGCTGTCAAAACACGACACATGAAACATGGAAATGAAGAGCATGCGGTTGACGCTGCGCTGACACATCAACTGGCCGTATGGCAGGCTATGAAAACTTGGGAGCTCAGCTTCTGAAATGGATAGCATAGTACTGCTACAATGCTTAAAAGCTTACGCAAATAGTCACAACCCCACTTTGCCTGGAGCCACCAGTTTCCCCCCGGAACTCACCTTGGAGGAAAACCAGCGAAGAGAGTTGTTGCACAGGCGCGGAAAGTCCAGATATTGAAGAGCCCTCTGGCGAAAGAGTCGGTGGGGGGGGAGAAAAACAAAAAAACAGAAGTCCGGAATCAAGTTTACATGTTAGTCTCCTCACACGTCCCGTGAGGAGGAGGTGGTGGCGGGTGGAGAAAGGCACTATTCCGTAGAAAACACGGGCTAACGTTACTTGGATGACCCGATTTGTCAAATCCCGTTGAAAGGCGATCCGGCCAACTCCTCAACAAAAGACTCTCCGGGTAGAATATCAGGGACTTTCTCCACGCCCAGGTGCCGAGTCACATGGTAATTGCCAGGTGTGTGTGTGTGTGTATATGTGTGTGTGTGTGTGTGTGCGCGCGCACGTGAGTCTCCAAGAGCCGCGGCTCATTTAGCAACAACACACCTGTGGGATCCGCTCACGCGTTCGCCTCGACTGTCACAACCGGGGAGGTTGCGCGGAGAGAGGAGCGGAAAAAGGAGTGGAAAGGAGGGAGGAGGGAGGAGAGAGGGAGGAGAGAGAGGGAAGGAGGGAGGGAGGGAGAGGCGCGCGCTGGATGAGAACCGACGCGGCCGGGTACGGAAAGGAATGATTCCCCTCCCACTCCACACTCACCGCCGGGCAAAGCCACTCTTTATGTGTGTGTGTATGTATGTATGTGTGTGTACGTGTGTGTGTGTGTGTGTTTGGAGACAGAAAGAGGCATGTAGCCAAGTAGAAAGAAAGGGAAACAAGTTGTGTCGTCTGTTCGCCAACGCACCGAAATATTTCCGCGGGCGCTGGGAGCGGAGTGGTACAGCAGCCCCGTGCTGCGGTTCCCAAAGTGAGGTCCGGCTACCAACATGGGGTCTGTTCTGTGGGGGTGGTTCCCCCCCCCGGGCCATTCCGAGCAAAATAGGCCAATATTCACAAGGAAATGTTCAAAAGCAACGGTTTTAATTACCCAAACGTTCCGGACTCTGTCAGAGGATTCAACGTTACGTAATTGTGTTGAGTCATATCGTCACAAAACTAAAGCCCCAAATGAAATAGGAGGATACAGTCTCATGGAATAGCTGGACTTGTTGATACGATGCTGATGAGTGAAACTTTGGTGGGTTTACCTGGACCACAGAGTAATCTGATGATTGCTAACTGAATGTTTCAAAGTGAAATGCAGATCCTTTAGAATTATGTGTTACATTGGCCTTTGTATGATATGTAGTTTGTGTTCATCTGACATTTTGACTTGTCGGAGAACGAGCACTTACTTAATGGTACTAATAGCATGGCTTTGTTGCATTCAAATGCCTAAGTATAGCCATGACTGGGAGCCAGTGTGCATGCCGCTAAATGGAATCCAGCCATCTTTGATGCTCTTGTTTACTTTATTTTTCTCCTACTGTTGCATGTCAAAATGTTAGACCCATAAAAGAGCAGGAGTTCAGACCTACTGAGAGAGTTATGGGTCCAAATTCTCCCCCATAAACCAGTAATATATCAGACACCACATTACCATTATATCATTTTCATCTTTAATCATGAGAATTTGTCTGTGTGCAATCTGTTTTCGAAAAACACATCCTCCACACTTTCATACAGACAACACTGAAGACATGAAGTCGGTGTCTGCTCGGAGCCACAGCTGTTTCATTGAAGGTGCTCGCACAACATCGACAAAATGAGAAGAAACAAAACATCTTTAGAAACAATCTTGCGCTTACTCGGAACAATCAGCAAACGTCACTAGGACAGCTGTACTAAACTGCTTCTTGGAGGGAAACAGTCCTCCGTGAAAACTGTTGACAAGGAGGTCTGTCAGTCGTCCACACAAAGCTGCGTTGCTGTTGAATTTTTCAAATGTCATTTTTTGCTCCTTTGAGCATTACCAACAAGCAGAAGCCTCAACAGCCGGAAGCGCTGTTAACCATTAAAACACCGAATGATCTGCGTCACAATTCTGAACCAAAACGTGCTCCTTTGTGGTGGAATCATTGTCTTACTATGATCACTGACGCTTTACTTTTATGCGCCGGTGTTTGAGCTGTTGTGATGATGTTCAGTATATAGAAAATGAACCATGTTGTTCTGTTGTTTTCCTCGACTCTGAAAATCAGGCTTCATTTTAAACTGCGTAATTCGTCTAAAAGCCCACCTAGGGAGAATAATTGCAAATCAGCTGTCACCGTAAATTCTACGCGCAACAAGTCTGTCATATTTTAAGAGGATGAATGCACTGATGATTACTGCACTTTCCCAGTCACGAACAGCTAAATCAAACACATAAACTATTGATATTACGTTCAAATGCACACAGATTACTGTGGAAAGGGAGTTTGGGGACATTGCTTGGCTTTAACACATTTTCAAGAGCAACCACTCCTCATTTATATTTCACTGAGCCCCATTTGACTATGTCCTTACAAGATCCGTATTAGTAGTCATTATCACACAAATTATTGGTGTGCTCGCTGTACCTCGGCTGCTGAATCGTTAATCATAAGAAGTATCATTTTGAACCTCTTCAGTCAGCCTAAGTTTTAAGAAAGTGCAACAATCTCTCATACACACTGGAATGCGTAACAAGCTTTGAATCCGCCATATGTTGTGGTCTTTTTCAGTAAAAAAAAAAAAATTCACAGATTTTTTTTTTCTTCTTTTCTTCCTTAACTCATTCATGCAGAGGCGAGCTACAAGTTGCTCTGATTTCCCTGATATGGGCCATCTGAATGGAAGGAGTACTCAGGCGCGATTGGCTCTATCGTCACCCAGGAGGTTACATGAATAGCTTATTTCTGCCTTCGAGCCCGATATCACATAACACGGCAAATTGGCGCACCGAGTTTTGTTGCTCTGTGTCATGCCATGTTGTGTGGCGCGATGTCACTTGTGTGAGTGATTTATGGGCATGCAAATGAGGCTGTCTGTTTGGGGAGATGTGCTGCCCTCGGAGCGAGGACGGGCAGAGCCTGCGCGTGGGTGTGAGTCAGTCCCAAACTGCTGACACAGGCACGGTGCTGGCGGGGATTCACACAGCAAGATGGGGAGACGGCCTTCACAGGTCCTCACATTGACTGATGAGATCAAGGAGAAACTAGGCCAAGCCAGACAAGTGTCGGGCAAACAGACACCCAGAGATAGAGTGAGAGAGACAAACACCTCCCCGATCACAAACAGAGCCGAGAGAGTGGAAAGTGGCGGGGTAGAGCCGAGTTGTTTCGGGTCTGAGTTCAATATGTCCAACCCTGTTTGTCTAGAAGAGGAGTGCTGAGTCTTGGAACATGCGAGTCGGGGGGGGAGAGGGGCGAGGTGTTGGGAGCCAAAGGCAAAGCCCCCTGAATTCACTTAAGTGGAAAAGAAGTTCACTTTGTTCCCCTAGACTGTGATGACATTTTGATCAATGTGCTTATACCTTCCTGCAGCTTGCCTTTATGTTGCTTGAATAGTGATGATCCGTTATCACGCCGGTGTCACACAGCACCATTTGTCATACAGTGTCCCTCAGACGCTCCGGACAGTCAAATGTTTTCACTATCAACACGTTATATACAACCTAATTTATGACACAGCGGTGCAGTTGTCCATAATGATGTAGCTAGTGGTCAAATCAGACTTAAGGTCCATGGTTCAGATTCCGTTTGCCACGTGGGTAGACTGCCCCCTGTAGGTGGCAGCTGGTATTGTTTTCATCCACAATAACAAACAAACAGGAACCTATAAAACTATAAACCTATAAAACTATTACAGTCATGAAGACGTGTCAAATTGAAAGAAACTCATATTTGCCTTTTACATTATAGTTTGTTATAAATATATATTATTCTATTCTACACTGATTATAAATGCTAAATAGGGGTACAGCATTGTCAACAGGGTGAATTGTTAGTTTCACATTTTGCTTCCATCTTTACCGTGTGCATTGTGTGTGTCCAACAAAAGCCAATACCTTGACGACAATCCCATACAACAACACAAAACTACCAAATGGATTAGTCAGTACCGCTCTAATTAGCAGATATTAAGATTATTTCTTGCAATAATAACCCATGCATTATATTATATTGTACTAATGCTGCATCCACCATGTATAGCTCTTTACATTGCGTATAATAAGGCATTGTGTGCAATATAAGTAAGTAGTTATCAAGCACATACCTCAATAGCAAGTCCATTAGGACACTGAGGCCAATCTGAATCATTCCCAATCTTGCAAAAATAATTTTAGAGCTATTTGTGGATTTTGTTTCCACAGATACAGACAGCAAATGTTCTCCCAATGTATTAATTCCCCAATAAATAACTTAAGACTTTCACAGATTAAGTTGAATCATATTTCATTTGGTAAATAACATACACCAGTTGTTATTGGCTTTCATATGTACAGTCCTATCACATAATTCACTTCTCAATACTGGTATATGTTGATAAGAGATAGCTCTATGCATCTGAATACCAGTTGGAAAATGTACACATTCTAACAAATATCCCCTTGCTTGTGCTCTTGCTATGCATCTATGTTGTCTGTATCTATCAGCCTTGTTGTTTATTTTATCACCAGGTGAAGGTTGCCAGATATACAGAAGTGGCAAATCTAAAGATTCAGAGGTAACAGATGGAGCAGCTTCGACACAGGAAACTAGCATGGTGGTGAAGGATACAGGTGTGAAGAAAGACTCAACGGGGAGACAGGGGGAAGTTATTTACAGCATGAGGAGCACTTGGATTTGAATGGCTTCCTGACCTAGCTAAGTGCACCTCCAGCTGTCAATATGACTTGCGCGTAATTACAGAGGGAGGGGGGGGTGTGCGGGGGGCCGAGCGATGGCTACTGTATGCAGGACTCTGATTCTCCGCCAAGGCATGTGCGACACGGAGACATCAGGTTTGGCATAAAGCGGACAAACAGGCTTATGGTGCCGTTCTGACTCAGTCTGGGAATGACCACAAGCTGGGAATAGTGGGATGGCAGCAGTGTGTGGGTTGGTGTGAACAGTCTGCAAGCATGTGTGTGTCAGGGAGAAAGAAAGACTATTTGAATTAGAAGATTGATGTTTGAAGATGCTAGTAGAGCGTTGAGTATATTACACGTACCTACAATCGATATACTGTAAATATATAGGGATTGCTGTGTCACTGGAGAAACTCATGTCTCTGATCTTGAAGTTAAGGGGAAAACTAAAAGGCACCGTGAGGGACATTTGTCTTCTCTTATCAGATGTCCCCTTACACTGACTGAGCTGTCACTTTACCCAAGAAAAATGTCATTGTTTTCCTCCCACTGCTCATAGCTCAATTGAATCACAGTTTGCCCCACTCATCCTGTAATGTCCAGGTGGCCCCGGCTCTTAGAAGCAACAGAGGGGCTCTCAGCGTCAATAAAAGCCCCTAACCAGGCTAATAAGATGTAGTGCAGATTACACAATGGCTCCGTGTGTAGGTAAACAAATACACACCTCCCTACGTGCACGCACTTTCACACAAAGTGTGCACCGCACCCACTCCCTGCTGAGTAGTATCAGTAAGTTGGAGTGGTTGTGCGTCCTTGACAAGGTCTGTAAATGTGTGATTATAGGGAGAAAGCTGCACTGTGTGGTCTAAGCTGGATCAGCCTATTGGCACAAACACAGTCCACAGACTTAGCTGACGAGCTCACATTCCCCCCAAACCCAAACAGTGTTTCTTAGCCTGCGATGAGCTGCTCCACATTGTGTAAGATAGGGTAGATTGTGACACATGTATGATATTGGTTGGTTTTGTTGGTCTCTCGCTCGCTCTTATTTTGAGGCCGATGATTGATGGTTGAAGGTGAAAATAGCTCCCCAGCATGTTGAAGACTACGGGCAGCCCACTGAGTCCCTTTTTGGATGGCATGATATTATGTGGCCTGCCCAGCAGCCTGTGCTGAATGGCAGAAACAGCTATGCCATCTGTTACACTCTATTTTCCATCTCTCAGCCAACCAGCGGGGAGAGCCACGGCCTAAAGGGACTTTAACCGCTTGTTCAACAGGTCAAGTCTAAGCCTTGCAGGGAGGGACCACCAAACCAGATCTAATTTATGGCACGGCCCAGGTGATTACAAAAAAACAAACACACATCGCTTGACTGAACAGAGCTGGTGATGGAGGAGAATACTAATACAAAAAAAAAGAAGTAATCAGGTGCCTGAGAGAATTAGAGGAGATTATTACTGTCACAGTTGTTAAATGACCAGAACCTAATGTGCCCTCGAAAGCTTTTTAAGCCAGGTTAAAGGGATCATCTTGTGATTTTTAACTTTGCCCATGTAACGTGTTTCCCAGGCTGAGAAAGAAGAAATTTGGGCTTTCTGGGTGAGGATGAAACAGAGGCTGGCAGGATTCATTTGAGATTACCGGGCGCAAACATGGTGTAATCCCCTTATCTGCGTACTTACCTGTCCCTGACAGTGATCCAAGCCTACCTCTATGAACCTCATTGGCCTGACATCCTGGCAGGAGCAAATCCCTGTCTAATTTGTCGGCCCAGGCAGCTTTAACACCTGGCACGTCAATGCTTATCTGCTGAGCACCCAAAAGCACCTGCATTATCCCGCGGAAGCTTCACAACAAGTGAAAGGGTGTCTAATATCCGTACGGCGAACCTTGCGGTTTTTGTCAAACCAGAAATACACAATATGCAAAGAGCATGCCATTACTAAGGACTTATGCACGGCCTGATCGAAATGCATGTACAACGTCAGACATGCCCATTTAAGTCTCCTTTCTGCTGGTGGTTGGCTTCAAAAGAATTTTAGTGCTGATAAATCTGCCTTCATTACTTTGAAATGAAAGAATGGCCGAGCCCCTGTTACTATTACTGAATTATTGTACCCTTCTTCAGAAAATAACCTTAGGACTTCCATTCAAATTTGATTGCTAATCCTTGGCATGTCAATTTGGACAGGATTACAGGTTTTTTTTCACTTCTGAAATATATGGCTCTGTAATGTAGGGGAAAAAAGTAGAAGTATTACAACGTTTAACAGGTAAATAACAGTTAAAACATGAGTCTTAACACCGGTCTTAACTGCTAACTGCGCATTTTAAAGCTTTCTAGGGGCTATTAAATACTCAAAGTCATATGCTTCCACAGTTGATAGTCTAAAGTCGTCTGTGGCCCAGTGCTTAAAATTAATGAGCTTCTCCATGGAATTTGTTTAAGCAATGTTATGAGAGGTAATCCATTACATAGTTTTCACTTAATAGCACACGTGCGAAAATGAGGAGTCGACTCGTTTAATCAATTTCCGGTCAGGACATTTTTCATTCCTGTTACACTTGGCTCAGCACCAACCCGTGAAACATCTCTTCGACAGGTAGCCTACTGTCAAGGTAGACGTTACTTATCACGTACAAGTAGATGAATTACTGTTTTTGGAAACTTTCGTCCTAAAAGTTAAACTTTTCAAGGATTCCACTGAAGCGAGCAGGTGAGAAAACTTCAGTCTCGTCCTTGTTAAGGTGTTAATGCGGGGGCGAGCTTGCATGGCACGGTAAAAAAAAAAAAAAAAAAGAGCCTAATTTTGCTGCAATATTGTCACTTATGATAATTTTAAAAGTATCTAGGCCATAATTAATCGTGTTGGTTATCTAAAATATTTACCTTATGTGGGCGTTCTGCTGAATAGGGTAAATACCGTGGATGTATTAGTGGCTTTAATGCTTATTGTTCTATAGCCAAATATACGAATGCTAATTACATGTGGCAACCTTAGCTTTGATAACGCCATTTATTTCGCCTTAAAGTATGTTTATATTGGGTACTGGTTATTTGTTGTATTCTTGTCTTTGCTGACATCTGTTGGTGCTTCACTAGCATAGCATTGTCGAGGTCTCAGGACCCGGAAGAAGCAGGGAGACGTTTACCCCAGTCGTTTGAAATGCAGATACTATGTTTACTAATGCGACTACATTTGTTAAAAATACCTACATGACAATCATTGTCTTCTGTTTGTACACCGACAGACTTCGTTTTAAATGCGCGTCTGTGTCATTATCTTCCAAACATGAGTTCGCGATTACAAATGTCCTCAAAAGGGCCACCGTAGGCTCGCCGCCTACAGTCATATAATTAAATTACTTAAAATACATACTTTAGTATGTTAACGACTCACATATGACGTATGTGCATAATTAAAGTAGGTATGACTTTAAATGGACGAAAATATTACGGTGATTTGGGGCTGACGTGACAATACGTGTATGGGAGATCACATCCCATGATGCACTGCGTCATGGCGATAGTTCGAAATATATTTATAAATTACATTAAAACAAGCAAACTACAAAATGGGCAGCATGTTGCGTTGGTCGATTATACATATTTAATCATGCTCAAACCACGGATTAGTTACATGATCAGGCTTGAATTACATGTATGGTACCGTGAGTCAACAATATTTGTCGGGGAATCACTACCCTCTTCGTACCGCTTCAACGTTAGCTTTGCGCAGTGGCAGTATCGTAGCCTATGAGGTTTATCCGAGGCGCGATTATTGCTAGTTGAAAACTTTACCCAATACCCCGCCTAGACGACTTGAAATATAGTCGGCGACGGCAATTTTTGACGGTCTCTAAGGAGACTCTTTTCTTTGTAGAACAAAAACACCAAAGCCTCCTGATGTAGAGCACAGAAGTATTCATACGATCCAATATAGTAACGTAGACTCGTCAAGTTAACATAGTTGCAAATTCCTATTTATCGCTCCAAACTCTTAATTATTGTATACACGTCTACTTCTTATAATCTCCACAGATACGTCAAATACATATTCATATCTATTCATATTCTTTACTTTACTCATATTCTGTATTGATTATATTATGTTTCATTTACACTGTCTCGTTGCCTCTTTGCCAAAAGCTGAACAGTCAATTTCAAAACTTCTCTCAACCAATCACAAATCATGAAATTAGCGTCCGCTCCAGCTGATTTCCTGTCTTGTCTTTTCAGCAGCATGTAAACCGTGAGAGAGGGATCTGAGCAGCTGAGAGAGGTCCTCTCTGAAGAGTTTGTGACGTCAGCCTTGCGCAGTGGCAGTATCGTAGCCCATGAGGTCTATCCGAGGCGCGATTATTGCTGGTTGAAAACTTTACCCAATACCCCGCCTAGACGACTTGAAATATAGTCGGCGAAGGCAATTTTTGACGGTCTTTCAGGAGACCTGATATACAGTATCAAAATAAATCATACCACGTGGCAAAACCTTTTAAGTTTTTTATTTCCTTCCAATCACTTGTCAGCAAAACTAGATTTCAATTGTTAATGGATCAAATGCTTATTTTGTTTATCGTCGTCATGTTCGCCTAACTATAAATACATTTGTTTTTAGTTTGAAGTAAAAACGTCATGGTCGGACATAAACATTCGTCTTTCCAGTGTTAAGGGGAACCTTAAACAAAGACGCACCAGAGGCTACGTCACTTCCGCATATAGACTTCTTGCGATTGTTGTGTATTTATTTAACATTGTGTGTTTTATATATCAGATCGCTTTGTTCGTGGCGTTATTCTCTCGGATTACGAGTTACTGCGCGATATGACCGTTAAAAGTTACATTTTAATAACGTGAATTACGGATACGTCTGTGTTTTCACATGATCTAACGTTATCTATCCTTTCTTTTCCACTCGTACTGTTGTTCACATCCACCGATATTCCATTTTGCAAAGTCTCCACGACTTGTCTCTGGGTATAACATGTTGTTTTTAGCTAAGGTAATGGGACTTTATCGTACAAAGAACATAAACTGTTAAATTGTAAGCCACGCCCCGCACACCGTGATAGAGAAGAGTGTTGTCCACAGACACCACTCCGTCGTTGTCAGCTCATCGTCAGCCTTGCGCAGTGGCAGTATCGTAGCCCATGAGGTCTATCCGAGGCGCGATTATTGCTGGTTGAAAACTTTACCCAATACCCCGCCTAGACGACTTGAAATATAGTCGGCGAAGGCAATTTTTGACGGTCTCCAAGGAGACCTGATCAACTTGTCAAAAATAGAAACAAACTTTACAAAACATAGATGTCTCATCCACCATCTTAATATCCAAGTTGACGTTTTTTTTCTTCTAAATATGTTGATTTGCATCACACTTCAGTTTCTCCACATTTAATCATGACGTCCTGGTGGTGATCATTTAATGATCTATATATTATTTTAGCTAATAGAAAAGGGGGCATTTGTTCTAGTCCTAGTGGGTGATATACACCCTCCTTCTAACATTACGGCACCCTTGTAACTGGTATGATCGTAGTTTAATGTAAAACATTTTTGTATCAATATTATTATTGATAAAGGTCCAGCATGTCTATCCTCATTTTTTTTTTAAATTCACTTTTATGCACATGAAAAACTGCATAAAGCTGACTGGTGACGGTGCAATGCAGTCGCTGGACCAAGAGAGGGCGCTCTTTAACAGGATATGTTAACTTGAGGAGGAAGCGTTTTTAAAGCTTTAATCATGAGTCCGTTTATTTTCTAGCCACGTGAGAAAAAACAAACAATATTATTAGACAATTATGTGTCGGAGGTCTTGGCGATGATGATGTGCTGCATCATGAAAGAGTTTTGTGCTCTATAGTTTCCTGTGATTGATGTTTTAACCACCCTGTAGAGAACCGTAATTGCAGTGATGTCTGATTAGAAGAAGGGTGGGTATTAGGCAGTCACAGGGATGAGGGGGTTTAATCAAGCCGGTCTCGTCATTAAGGAGACGACCCCAAACCTCGTCGCCCTGCGAACACTCTCCTACACTCTCGCTGTCATGCGAGCACACCTAATAGTCTCACTCTCTCACGCTGTCCATACTTGTTACTGTGATGCTGTTGACATTTCTACCTTCAGGAGTGTAGCGCTCGTCCACAAACTAGATATGAAGCTGCAGAGAACTGTGCCAAGATCAGTAGCACTCACCCTGATTTTTCATTTAGTTAATGGATTACCTTTTAAAATTGTGTTGGTCACATTTGACTGTATGGTTGTTACTGCTTTCGGTTTTCATTAGAAGTCATTATCTAAAACACATTTTATTATTATAACTAATGTTAGTAGACTTAATTTAATATTAGTTTTAGTGCGTTTGCATAATACAGTCGCGCAGTTAACATTGAATTTCATTACTTAGACATGTTTCTGAGCAATCTTGTATTTTGTCAAAAGTACCGAAATGTGTCATTACTCTTGGTTCAGTTCAGTATCAATAATTAATCAGAAGACATTTTCAAACGTGATTATTGTGATCTAGCTGCTCTCCTCCATCCTGGTAATCCAATCGTGTGTGGGGAGGGTAAGAGGGGGATCATGATTTCAGACAAGGTAAAATGAAGGCTTTGAAGAGCGATTCATATTTGCATAAATTACTTGAGGCCTTTGCATTTAATCTTCATTCAGTTTGACCCCGTGATGCACTTGCTTTTACTCTCCGATGCACACACACACACACACACACACTGGGGCATTGATCTGTCCGCACCAAATGGAGATTCACAGTCGATGGTGCCCGTGTGTGGCCCTCCTGACCCGCCTGTGACCTCGTCGTCCATCATGTGAAGATGCTCTCAGACAGAGAATGTGAGATGAGATGCAGCGTTTCCTCCTTCTTGGCACTTTTGACGTCTCACCAAACTCTGACCTTTGACATTTTCACTGACAGCTCTCTTTATCCGTCATAAATACTTAAAAAAAAAAAAGGAAAGATATGGCTTTGTTCCACGTAAAGCGACAGCTGGAGACTTGCCAAACATAAACAAATAAATTGCACAGCATCATAGCACTAGTTCCTAGGTAACCATGTGACAGTGCCGACAATTGCTATGGAAACCGGCGTTTCCTCCTCCTCCTCACTCTCTCTCCCTTTGTCTCTGTCTCTGTCTCTCTCTCTCGCTCTCTGTCTCTCAGTTCTGTTGGGAAATGTGTGAAAAGATTTCCTTTCCTGTGAATTGGTTTTACTTTCCAGGTTTGACAGTTGTGGAGGAAGACACCGGCACGTCATAGAAAGTAATTTCCCCTCATACTCTGTACAAGATGTGGAATACACTCGGGTTTATAGACCAAATGCAACACACCAGGGGAGAAAAACCACGGCGGATAATAAAACAGCAGTGGTAGCACTGTTTGAAATAATAATACTAAAATTAATACTTTGCGTCCACGCTTTTTGCTTCAACTAGTTTTGTATGAAAACTGTAATTAGCGTGAGCAAAATTACAAATGGACACAAATGGACTTTTCAAGATGAGCGTAAAGAAAAACTTGTTTTAATCACATGTTATTGTAATTATTTTATTGTACATATTTTATCGAGCGAGCTAATTGTCAATCTGTTTTGCGGCAGGTCTTTTTGTTTTGATCCTGTTTGTCACAAATCCAGTTACAACTCGACGCTCCGAACGGAAAAGCAGGCTTCTCTTCAAAGGGTGAGACATCACTCAGCCTATTTAAAAAAAATGAATAAAAAACAGGTGCAAATCCAAAAGAGATGCTTTGATTTACGGCCAATTATGGACATCCTAGTTGCGTCACCTTTTTTTTATGGGAGTGCTCTTCCTCTTTCCTTGGAGCTGATCAGACAAATTGTCCCATTATTCTTGGCAGAGAACCAGAAACGTGGAGATCACATGAATGAACAGCAACCTCAAAAGTTATCAAGTTATTCAACACACCCAATTAAACTTGTTCCAAACCTCTAACGCCATCTCCGTCTAAATCACAGAGGGGTTGCCCCCAATTAGCTGCCTCCTGTGACACCCTGACACCGCGCCGCGTCGTGATTGTGTTTCAGCTTCAATTACTCTCAATAGCCCCTCAGGCAGAGGTGATTGGTCTCCCTCTGCTTTTTAGTTCATCTTTCTTTGCTCTGTTTCGTTGTCTTCTGACTGGAAGGGCGGCGTGAACGAACGTTCCTGCATCATGTTTGGGAATAAAAGAGAACTCAACGCCGGGCAGTTCTGTGCAGATGAAACGGCTGAAAGCCACGGTTTTGACCTCACCTGGCGCTCTGCCATGACATCTTCTAAAATTGTGTGAACTAGCAATAATGGAGGATCACTAAGAAAAAGTTATATCATTTAGCGCTAAGGTAAAAATTTGGGGCAGACAGACACAAGTCATAATAAATTATTGAATGAACTACAACACCACGACTAAATGAGTTCAGCGCTACCTTTCCTTCAGCATCATTGTCCATAACTGATAAATGGCCTTTTGAAAAACAGGAAGAGTTTTCTGTTGTTAAAGCTACAGCCAGATCTGGAAGTTGCGCAACAATTAGACTTCCTTACTGACATCATGAACATTAATGTGGCACCAAAATAGGTAAGATGGCTGTATCACAAAAACAAAATATCGCCAAAACAAAGACACTATCGCATCCATCCTGGTCCAAAAGGTGACTACTCAGATTTTAAGTCCCCAGATAGTCAGAAAAATTGTATTTTTAATGTTTGACTTGTTTGGCTGATTTGGATTTTCCCTGCTTCACCAACACGACCCGTCGTAATAATAAACGAGAGTTTGTTTCCACTACGAGAATCAAACAAGTTCCAGTATGTTCAATTTTGCATTGTGGACTATGACGGACACTCTCCGTGGTCCAATCCTGCCGGGTTTGTCATCTTCTATCATGTGTAAAACTGTGTTAATCCCCCTAATCAGATCACGAGACGGACGATGGATATCCATACAGTGTATTTGGGACGTCCATATTGTATGTTGTTATGAGGCCTCTCTAGTGTTGAACTAAAGCAGTCAGCCTATCACTGCTATGAGCAGGTAATATATTTAGCAGGTTGATGGAGATAGGGATGCCCTGAGCGGATCCTAATGATCAGTTTCAGGGCCGACTGGGTTTATTTTAATACATCATTAACAGCTAAAATACAGACGATTTACAAATTAAATCCTTCCTTTACTGAACTTTTCTGTTTTGTCGTCAAATGCACCCGGTTAAACTTTTATTCACATATCAATGATTGTAGCTTTAAAGTTTTAGTCAAGACCTTCAGCATTTGGATCAAGAAGCTTGTGAATAATATAAAAAAAAGAAAGAAGTTTCTTCAAGTTTAGAACGCTTCGGGTTATTTTTCAATGTCCCATTTACATATTTCATTGGATCTAACTTCGCATCGACAGATACTCTGGATTAAAATACAGTGTTCATGACACCCCCAGTTTGAGAGAGTCGGTGTCTATTGGTGTGTGCTTGTGTGTTCCTTCATGCACGTGTTAGTGTGTCGGTTTGTTTCGAAAAAGGGAACCCCAGCACTTTCAGTCTATTAGGAGCAGAGCCCAGAGAGCTGCAGGCTATTCTCTCAGAAATAGCTTTTTAAAAGGTACCGGTCTCCCCTGTTTCCTCGGGATCCAGGTGCTTTTAATTGGATTTCTTTGACAACATTATTGCCTCTGAGGCCAAGTTTGGATGGCGTGTAGTTTTAACACGTGTGCCTATCTCGTCACTTTAATCATAAGTAAACTTTCGAACAAGAACTTTTGATTTGATTGGAAATTACAGCGGGACCAAATGTTGACCCCGGCCTGGAACCGCTGTAAAGTCTGGTGAGACTTTAACTTGCGTTGAGAATCATAACGTCTGACATGTTGTGTGTCTTCAGGTCAAACCACGGCGTTGCAGATAATTCGATCCCCGGCCCATTTTCAGGGCCATATTGTACAAGCGCCTTCACAAAGGGCTGAAGTTAAACCGCCAATGTGTAGACAGTCTCAAAGCATTTATTCCCAGAGTCCCCAATCCCTCCAAGGTATTTTGACCTTCTTAAATGAGACGGATTTGGAGAGGAGCATGCACTAAAGGCAGTGAGTTTTACCAACCAGCCCTATAA
Source organism: Clinocottus analis (assembly GCF_023055335.1). Taxonomy (NCBI): domain Eukaryota; kingdom Metazoa; phylum Chordata; class Actinopteri; order Perciformes; family Cottidae; genus Clinocottus; species Clinocottus analis. Next base: position 5,059,365 of record NW_027176218.1, on the reverse strand, counting down.
TCCTTTAGAAAACCATGGCTCCTTTAAAATCCCATTATAACGACGTAGCTGGTCCAAGCTGGCTAAAAGCAATTAGTCAGAGGAAATGAGCAACTTTTATCGGTCTAAATGGGCACATGAATTGATGAAGACAAAGACTAAGATGGTATCGTGCCAAGTTGAATGTTTTATTGTTTAGTTTAATTGTGCTCGGCTATTTGGTGCCCATCAAAGACAAGAGTCTTCCACAAGGACGATTAGGTAATTGTCTCTACTTGAAGGATAGTAACTGGCCTACTACAATTATGTGCTATAAAAATAAAGCTCTAAAATGTGTGCAGAATTGTGAAAAAGGTGGGGTAGTTATTGAATTTGAATTGTCAGTCTGCTGAGAGGTGATGATATAGTTTAAATGCAAAAAAATGAAGCTCAATTAGAAAGATGAATGCCGTCGTTACTGCAAAGAGTCAATGAACTCCAAGTAAGCTGTGAGGTTCCATAGTCAGTTTTAGAAAGTGCTTTTTCACTCCGTCAAAGCCACACACAGTCTCCTATGTGAAGGTGAAATGTAACTTTAAAGGGTCACACTGTGAGCTATGAATTATGTTCATAATTTGAGGGGTTATTGTATTCTGTCACAGCGCTGCGGAGATGCTCTGCAATAGTTGAGTGAAAAGTAAAGTATGAAGCGAGACGTGACGTCGACCACGTTTTCTCGTGGCTCAGCTGTGAAATTTTAACAACGTGCAGGACTTTGAGGTCGGGTCATCAGGTGGGAGTTCGTTAAGACTTGACGTCTCCGTCTGACTCCCCCGGTGTCATGAACCTACCCGCTCGTCTCATCTGTTCTCCTCTCGCCACTTGTTAGAGCAAGCTAAAAATGGGTGCTGGTGTTGCTTGCACTAATCTAACACCATACAGGTTTCTTTGTTTTTGTTGAAGAACATTGGGGTGTTGAACAAACTGAAGTGTGAGATCCCTCCGCTGCTAAACTTCAAAAGTAGTAAGGGTGGAAAAAGTCCCCATATTTTTCAAGCACTGCAACTCAAACAGGCATCTGGACTTTTACGGGGGAGCAATAGAAAGGATCCTGACAGCAAACATTATAAACTTGAAGGGGGGGACGGCCAAGGACAGGAGGGCTCAACAGCTGGTGATTTAAAACCAACCCAAAACAGTATTGGTACCCATCAGCATCAGTGATATTGGTGAGAATAGGAGCTCTAGAGCCAGAGAGACAATAAAAGACAAAACCAGCCACAGCCTGTTCACCCTGCCGCCGTCTAGGGAGCGACGCAGAAGTGTCAGACTTCAAAACACAGCTTGCAGCCATAGACGCTGCCGGTGTTTTTCGGTTTTAACAGGTGACCGTGTTAAACTGGAGACTCTCGGCCGGCTGCGTCAGCGGACGCTCGCAGTGGCGGCAGCCGTTGAGAACGCGAACAGAACGCGTCGGTGTCCTCGTAAAAACGCCTTCAGTCAATTTTAAAAATACATGCTCATCTTTTGTTTGTAATCTAAGCCAACCATTTACGTACGTTACATCACCAGTAAGGACTGTCACTCATTAAACTGAAACACTTGCCGCTTTAAAAGGCTTATGATCCTGTTGGAATGCTGTAAAACCTAAATCCGCTGTTGGAATATTAATTCAGAGAACCGAACTTGCAACAACCGGTCCTTCTGATGCTGGTACTTCAGTGTTTAAAGCTACTCGTGGTCAAAACATGTAGGCGCATCATAGTGATGACTTTAACCCTATAGTCCGTCTAAACCGTGTTGACTGGTGCTATTAACGGTGCAGATGTTTAGGAAGCAGCTACAAGTTGAGTTCCTGAAAGACGGCAGCACAAACTGTAAGGCAACTCCTGCAATTTATTAGCATTGTTTTTGCGGCGGGCTTTTTTGTTACAAAGGCAGAGCTAAATATTACAGTTTACCTAAACAAGCTATTGTTCCCAAACTCCAAAATTAACTTGGTTAGCGGCAAAGGGAGAAAAGCTGCTTCAAGAGACTCGATGTTCTTGCCAGGCGGTACGTTGCTATTCCTGCCACCGGCGTGCCTGCAGAGAGTGTTTTACACTGCGGGGTAAGTGGTTAACAGACTGCTGATGCCTTGGCCAAGGAGGCGCTTGTTTTCTTTCACTAGAAACGGGCCCGAGCACTGCAAGCAAGGGGTTCGTCATGAGACCTCCATGTTGTCTGTCATCTTTGTGATGTTCTTTTGAGAGGTCCGACACAACAGTAGATCCACAACGCGTGTGCATGTGTGAGGTTTTGCTCTATTTTGAGGGGAGACCCGTAGCTTTAAGTAGTCTGCTCATTTAGACGGAACAATTAAACAATATTAGATTGTATGATTATTAAAAGTGCTTGTTACCTTTTTATTGAATATCTCAATTACCCTTGTGAATGGTAGTGAGTTAACTGCAGTCATTTTTGTCCTCTACTGATGTTGCTGTAGAAATATTAAGTTGATTATATCAGTAAGAAATGAACACACAGAATACTTTTACCTTAATGTTTGTGTCAGAAAATACAAGTAATAGTATTACTACTGTAGAAGTTGTACGTGTCTGTTGGATAAGTAAAGTCAACCTTTTTTATTTGAAAATGATTGAAACGGCTTATTCTAGTGCGCTTTACATTCAACACACTTTCAATCGGAGAAGAAGAATCCCGCAGGAGACTCAACCAACAAAATGTAATATTTCATATTTAAGCATTGCTGGTTGTCGGTTTGTAAGTCTCAGATTAGGCTGACAAGTGTCATTTACACTACACGCAGCCTTTTGTTCTACCAAATTCAATTTGTGTTAATCTAGGCACATAATCCACTTTCACATTTTATATTGGATGCATAATTCATACTGATGCAGGTTGTTTAATGTAGCAAGGCAAGTACATTCCCATTGATGTGATGTGGTTGGTCGCCCCCCATGAAACATAAATAGGAAGCCATTTGAAGAGCGATTCATCTCTCCTTCCATACAAATCAAATTTAGAGGACATAATCATATATGCTCCTCTGTCGGCAGCTAAATGGATCATCGGGGTCCAGCAGGTCTCGAGGCTGCCATTACTTTTATTCTGAGGTCACAAGGTCCATAACCGAGAAACGGGAAAAGCGTGTTTTTTTTTTTTCGGTCAATTTTTGTAGGGCTATATCATCTTCTGTAGGTCACCTTATTATTTGATTGACACCTTGACGCTTGAACAGTGTGGATGCTGGATGACGAGTTAACGTCAGGGTAGCATTTGTGGATATGTTTTGGTTCTTCAGTCGTGATATCTCTGAAAGAGACGGAGAGAGAGAAGAGGGCATGCTGGAGAAAAAAACAGAAAAACAGGAACTGAACCGCCCCAGTATTAGGTCCTTATCTCACCGCAGCTACTTAATTAAAAAGGAGCAGATTAAAACCTTTGACACTAGTTGGCGGTACGGCTCTCACACGTTGCCCCAATTCTATTGGCCACAGTGACGCAATCTTTAAAACATCCAACTGAAAAGTTTGACGTCCAATTTGACTTAATAATATCTCGAACATGTCAGGAACCAGCCCCGTCTGTCAATGGGAGCCTGCTTTTACTTGCATAAAATTACTTGAAAATAACTCTTTCAAAGAAACTCAAAAGTCTCCGACAGTTTTGCCATTTAACTCTGCCGACGGACGCAGCGTGTTGTAATCGTTTGTGAAAGAAAGAATCGTTGTCGGTGTCAGCTTGGACGGCGGGGGGGTCGGAAGGTCTGTCAATGAAACCAGCCGGTTTTGACATTTTCAGTACAAAAGCTCTCGAGCGTCAACGCCACGAAGTCGGCTCTATCAGAAAGTGGATCTATCGACATATGGGGAATGTCAATGCGGCGACCGGCAAGCAGGAACAAGGATCGAGCTAAGTTTATTATTGGATTTCCCTGCCGACCTTCAACCTGTTCCAATGAGAGCGGTTATTATTTTCCAAAGAGCGGGCGGATCCGGGTCTGAGTCCAGGTCCGCCAGGTCACAAACACCCACACAGAGACTTGGGAGTGATGGAGCGTCAGGACATGGTCATCATCCATGACAAATCTCCTGTCAGGCGGGTTCTCATTCCACCTACTAAACACAGAGGGCAAGACATTATCCTGGAGGCAAGACAGTACGGGAACCAAAACCAGAGAAAATGACAAATAGAAATAGAACAGCGACTGAAATCTTTCACCACTAATGGAAAATGTCTTTTTTTTTTTTTTTTGTCGTGTAGAAACACAGCGACTTAAATGCCAACTAGAAACATGCAGCAAAACAGACGCATCTAAAAGCTTATGTAACAGATGAATGAAGCCTATGGATCAAATGAAACCAGTTGGTCATAGTACAGTAAGAGAAAAACAACTATGAAGCAACCGCGCCATCTGGCCATACTTCTAATTGTGCTGTATGTCTCTGATGATGTTGTTATCTTGAAATCTGCTCAAAACTGAGTCATATGATAAAATGTTTTCATTTAGGTGTAGGAACAAATGGTGCAATCGGCATCTACTCGCTTAAACAAATATTACTACCATTTAAAGAATCTATTCATTAATGTTTTTATGCATTTATTTAATCCTCTTGGAAACAAACTATTCAATCCTTTGTATATTATAGTGAAATGCTACTGGTGTTTGGTCCATCCGCTGATTTCTGTGATTGAGTTTGAAAAGCAATCTCAATTTAATTGCAGAGGCTTTAAACACAGAACAAGCTCCTGTTAAGCAAATTATGAGGTTTATTTTTTTTTAGAGCCCTTTTAACAAACAAAGAGTGTCATTGTGGCCCGGCCCGGAGCTTTTGTTCTCTCTCTCTCTCTCTCTCTCTCTCTCTCTCTCTCTCTCTCTCTCTCTCTCTCTCTCTCTCTCTCTCTCTCTCTCTCTCTCTCTCTCTCTCTCTCTCTCTCTCTCTCTCTCTGCGCTGTGAAAGGACTAAATAAAAAGCAAGCACTCAAACAAAAGTAACCTAAATGTCAAAGAAAAGGGCTTTGGACTCAGAGATGGGATGGGAGGTTCATCCTCAGATTCGAGAAAAAAATGTGACTCAATAAAACTCATCCTTACCTCATCAGCTGCTGCGTCTGTAGACCAAACTCCCTTAGAGTCAATCAGGAGTAAGAATGTTTATTGTACAGGTTTTGACCCCTGAAAATCAAGTTTTGCATCAAAATGCTACTTGGATTTACTATGATGACATGCTTTCCGTGAAGCAAACAGTAAAGTGTATATTGCATCTTTGTTGAGTTCTGCCAAATGATGATTACCAATTAACACAGGGTAGATATGTTTTGCATACAAGAGTATGAATGCAATACGAAGGACATTCTGCTGTCACCGCTACTTGACAGATGCTGCTGAACTTCCACCTGCATCTTACGTTAAAGTCAGTCTGCTAAATGCATTAGTAACTAATATACAATGTGGTTTATTGTGAAGTATTACCACTGTATTTTAGTCTAAATGTGTTTTTTTTCAAATTTTAAATGTACATTTTAATGTTGAATTCAGAATCGGTTATGAGCAGGTGACACTAAGAGGTTTCAGCCTTTATCGGTCTTCTGTTCATACGGGACTGGAAGGGAAGAATTTACCATGACATCAGTCAACATCCCATACAGCGTTGCATCAGATAATGGGAAAAAAGCAATTTAACCAGAAGAAGATGAATTGTTTGGTCCTCTACGTGTATCTGAGTGAGGGACTTGACACTTTAAATGTTAATATACACCATAAGCGTGAGCACAGAGGAAGCCAAGTTCTCATGGTAGACTGATAAGAAAGCAGAGGACTGTGCAGACCTTCAGCTTTTAATATCCGATGTCAAAGAGATGCAGAAACAGGAGATTAGCTGTTGTGTCGATTTAAGTCGCCAGCTCCCGTTTGAGCGCTTCCTCCGAAATGGCATCGACACCATTGATTATAGATGGACTGAGGAAGTGAGGGAAGTGGCTTCCACACAATCTGGATATCAGTGAAAACAGGTCCATGCTGCGCGAGCGTGTTAAAGTCATCGGTTGCCATAAATGGTCTCCTCCAGAGACAGATTGCTAACTGTTAAATTTAGAGTACATCGCCGCCCGTTCACCGCCTCCCTGTGGGGAAGCCAAGACGATCACCCAGGTGTGTTGTAATGTGCGATCATCACCTTAACGGGAGCAATTTTCCTTTATGACTGCAGGGAACTTTAAGAGGAAACCGTACCGATTAGCATCTGTGCCTGACTTTTAAGCACGGAACCCAATGTAGTACTTTCTTATGGACCATGGGGAAGATTTTTATGTTATCTATGTACAGCTAAGTGCCTTAACTACTAAAAAAAACAAGTTCTAGAGAGAGTGGGCAAGCAAGACAAATCTAAGGTTATTTGCTAATTGTTTTTAGACTGTGACGGTAAAGGCTTTTTACACACCGATGGCGTGAAGGATAAATTACATGGACACGTAAAATACTTGATAATACGAATAGAGCAACGTCTGGCAGTCTCTCTGAGGTAAATTGTTGTCTAGCCTATACTGAAAGCTATTTAATTGAGGTTTCTTTGAGTGAAATGCTCTGAGAGGGAAACAGTGACACAGTGCATATTGTATGTCTGAGGCTTTTTGTTGTTAAAGGTAAGAAGGGAAGGAGTGACTCAGATCCGTGCCTTTGTGAAGGCTGAAAGGATTACTGAAGTTTGCCATCTTGGTTCAGACTGCAGAGTCTCCTTGTTGCTGTACACCATGAAGCGTGTTTTCAATACGTTCCTTCGGCACATTGTTATTGGTTGATGCCTTTTTGTGCGGTTCGAATGCTCAGATTGTTCCCAGAACAATCACGGTGCTTTTTTTGCGACGTAATATTAGCTTTCTGTGTGAAAGTACTATTGACAACAACACAAAACACACAAAAAAGACGGAGATACTGTTCGCGATATTTGAAAGGAACAGATATCCAATAGTGATATATGAGCTCATATATATTTTTACATAAACATGAATTTGTATCTGAAAAGATTTTTGTGAAAAAATAGTTTCTACCTGTATGTATCAGCGACAGCGTTTCAAAATGATCTCAACCATATTTGACATTTCTATACTGCAATGTCTTGATATATCAATACCTGTATATATGTTGTCTGATAAATAACAACAGTAAACTATCTTCAGGCCAATTTATCTGTCAGCTGTCAGCCGAGCTCTGAAATATTGAGTACTGTTTCACAATGAGCACAAATGCTCACTTTTGCTCACCGCTGCACCGATTTCCAACATCAAATCAATGTCACAGTGAAGCGGACATGTGTACGTAATTGTAACATTTTTTTGTGTACGGGTCTTGAGTTTAATTTCTGTGACCATCTGGTCAGATGAGCCCACAAGCTAACTTCTCCAAGTGACAATTCACTGATCTGAAACCTTCCCAGACAAAAACCTCAACACTGCCCCGGGTCCGCTGTCTGAACCTCCCTCCTGTTTTTTGTTTTTTTCGACAGCCGTCCACACGGCCATCTGAGCCACCGGCACATTGACTAAGACCAAGGCCGACTCGCTCCGCCGGTGCCCTGGGGTGGTGGCCTGCCCTCTGTGCTGACATCCAGCTCTAAAGCCAGCTCTGGAGGGTGGATGAATAATTGACAAAGGCAGTCCAGATTGTTCATCTCCTCGACCAGCGTGCATTGAGCTTTCCTTTCATGCTTCTCGCATCGAGAGCCAGCTTTTCCAAAAGTTGCGTCGAAACAGAAACACAAATGTTTATTATACATTAGAATAGAAGAGTTCCAGTCGAAGCAACAAAAAAGCCCTGATTCCAGAGTGCAGCGAGTGCATTTGTATTTAGGACAACCCTGATACTGTTATTTCATAAATCCCACGAGCAAGGAGTCTGGTTTCAACTAGATGGAAAATCCTGCTGTTGTGGAAGCAGAACATTTGCCGATAGCAGTTGCTAAGAAACTGCTGAGGTGTCTGTGTCCGACAATGATAATTACGCGACGGCAATGTGATCACTTGTGAATAATTTATTCAGCGTGTGATGGAGAGACGAGAGCACAGGGGGGAACGTTGCATCTCCCATGTTGTATGTGTCAGAACCAAAGTAAACACGGTGATGAGGAGTCTGCTAATGGAGCCTCTTGGAAGACCTCCGGCAAAGCCAAATGAAAGATAGCCTTGTCAGCGAGTGCCATCTATATAAGTGTTATAACAATTTTGGCAGCAGCAGTCCTCAGATGGAGCAAAAATGACAGAGTCTACATCAGGATTCAGTGGGAAGCACAGCAGACATTGCAACAGCTTGTAACCACAATGAATATAACAGCTGTCACAACTTGTGGAGTGAGAAGTGAATGACTGCTCCATTTTGTCGAGCAACATTTGAATGGCCTGTCTCCTTCAATATACGTACGCGTTTCTTGAATTCACTCCCTTTTTGTTTGGCAGTTTCTGCAGATTTACATTCCTTGGCACTGTATCAATGCACACTGCAGAAAAGTGCAGGTTAGGTTATTAAAACTGCCCCAGCTTTTACTTTGCATTCACACAAGATGCATGCCACTCAGTAGATTCATCTCTGTGCATATAAAGTTATTCTGCAGATTCATGGACTGCCAACCATGTAGTCAAACCCAAAACTTTAGCTGCCCTGAAAGTTAATTATTAGATATAATTCAACTGGTTTGTGCTCATTTACACCACAAAAGCACAATAATAAGTTAAGTAAGGAGAGCCACAATGTTCAGGCTTTTGTCTCATATAGTAAAGGACCCCTGTGTCAAAATATAGCCTTAAAGTCCATGACAAGTTGGCTTTTAAATGTTAAATATTTCTTTCCAGCATTAAATAAACATGGCTACACAAATATACAATGTTAACCATTGTTGAAAAGCACAGAAATAAAAGGAACACAGGCAAATCTAATGTGAATTAAACTCTATTGTGATGGCGATAACATAACATATTCTGTTCATCACTCATAGTTAATATTTTTGTTTTGCTAAATGAGCTAAATTGTGTCCAAATTACTTTACAAACCAGCCAATATTCCAGTACGGGCATAGTGTTCACAATGCACAGAGTGGGAGGACCAGGAGGGTTAATGATGGCCCATGCAATTAATTTAGGCCCCGGGGGGCCCCCTCGCAGGTCATTCTGGTCATGCAGCCAGTTCCTACATTTGCAGCCTATTAATGCAACATCACCGATAGCACAGCTGGCAGCTCTTCAAAGTTGCACATTGTTGTCGTTGGCGGTTTAAAAGTGGTTAAAGTTGCGTATTATATTGCATATATCATCCATTAACTACAATCCTGGGGGGGCTAGTTGGCACATTTGTTTTTGTAGGGGGTGTATTTGAGAAAGATGTGTTATAATGTCCTCAGGTATCATACGTCAGGATCGGAATCATAGCAATTATTCATCTTTGTTATTAAGTGCAGCATTGTGATGTCTCAGCGTCGTGTGCTCAGGCTCAGTTTAGCGCCGCAGCAGTAATAAAGTTTATGAGAGCTCTGCACAAGCGCCGTGTACCTCCACCTTTTAACCAAGAATCCAAGTGGCAAGTTAGGCAACACATCGGAGCTCTTTTTTTTGTGTTCATGAGGGAGGCTAAATTTCCCACACCTGTGAAACACCTTTACCGAAATTCTACCAGAAATGTCACAACTCCCGTGTTAAATCATGGATGGCGGGCAATCGACTGTGAGCACACTCCTCTTAGACGCAGCAGACGGGCCTGCGGGGCAGCAGCTACTTCACTGCTGTGACACAACATGCGCTGCGCCTACTGGCCTCTCTCTCTCCTCCGCTGCCAATCATTTCATTTTTTCCGCTCGCCACCTCCCGCGGAATCCGGGATTTACTCGCAAAGTGATTACTTCAAAGGCAATCGACAATCCTCTCAGAGATGCATGAAACGCAAACCAATGATTGCCCATACGACGCACTGTTTTCCACATCAATTTCTCATCCGCTCATCGCATTTTTCCCGCGATTGATTTAGAAATTACACCACCTGTGGCTGCATGCTTTATTTTGCCGGTCGACCGAAATCTTCTTATCGTTGCGTTGTGCACTGATTGGACTGAGATGCTTGACGAACCTGCAGATTTCACCTCCAGGAGGATGGTAAAACAACAGCATCTGACATTCTGCTGATTTTTTTCACTGTTTGTAAATGTCACGGGTAATAACAGATTGGGGAGATATTTTTTTTTAAACTGTGCTGTGAGAAAATAGCTGTTCAAAAATAACAAATTGTTCACTTCACTTTGACACATTCAGTTTTTTAAATTGATTTTGTTGTCAAGGATATACAAAAGCTTCACAAAAAAGTCCAATAATAGAATTAAATAAGCGAGTAAATAAATTGTCATGAAGAGAATAAGAAAACAACTAATGATTGAAGTCAAACCAACCAGAAATAGCTCCTTGGCAATATGTAAATAATCTTTTATTGAGGTGTCATGTACTCCATCGTCCATCTTCCCAAAATCTGAAATTTGTCCAGTGTTGGGTTTCTAATATATATTTGTATTGACCTTAATTTGATCTCTTTCTAGCCATAAATCAAGGAAAAATCAGCAAGACAGTAATTCCAGCTCAGTAAAAGTCTAAAATAGTTCAACCCTTTAATCACAGACCTTAACCTGGTTTAACAAAAATTAAAAAAAAACCTCTTGATTAACTCTGCTTCACTTGATGACCTACATCTGATAATGAGTTCTAGTGACTCAGATGTTTTCTAGGGGCATCATTCTCTTGTGGTCTCAGCAGTTATTCATTCAGAACAAGACACATCAAGTGTCCTCTATGACGCTTTCATCCGTGATGGATGATGATGATGATGATGATGAAAAGAAGGTGCCCTCTTTTGGACAGTGAGGTGTCTCCTACAAATGGGCCTTTGGGTAGGACCCTTCTGTCTGCAGTAATGATGTCACATATGCAGAGGTTAAAGGTCACGCTCCATTCTTTTTGTGTCTCAGCTGGAGGATATGTCCATGGTTAACACTGCACATTAGGCAGACAGTCGCCAGCTCAGCGCAGCTTTTCCAAGCTTTGCTTTGACCTTACTTGACTTTCGACCCATATTCATGTTGGAAAAAGATCAACATTGTCTCTATGCATTGTTGTGTCCATATTATTTTATTACAACAAACCACGTTTATTTAGTTATGACTTTACAGGCAGCACTAAGCGTGAATGAATGTGTGCACGCCTAAGATAAAAGCATGAAGTAGGATCAGTAAGGTTGAATTTCCCCTCTGTCCATTTCTCCACAGAGGATGAAATCAGGAAAACTTTTTCAGCATTACTCGGCTTATAAAAGCGTCTATTTTTATTGACTAAAAACTCTCCGAGCAGCTTAATAGGAACAGTCTCCCGGTGCCCCGTGGTAATAGATGTTCTCTCAAATGCTCTTTGAATTTCATGGCTTAGGTTTAAGAACTTTTAGCAGGTGTAACCGTGAAGAGGTTTTGAAGTGAAGTTGTATTTTGAAAATGATTCGGAATCCGCGAACCAGAATCGTATTTGCAAGGTTTTGCTCGTGGTTTAAATGGACAGAATTTCTAATCAGACGTGTGTACTGTCAGATATTAAGTCGTAAAGTGTCCATAACAACACAGTAAATGCTTATCTGTGCTCTTTACCCTCCTTAATGAAAATTGTTAGTTTCTGTCTTGTCTTTTATAGTTAAGACCAAAATGTCAGCTGGAACCGTCTTTATCCAAAAAGGTCAGTATTTACAACCAAGAACAGCGCAGTGACTCGGTGCTGTGACCTTGTAACGGTATGTTATCTGTGACAGCAAAATGATAAGCATGTAGCAGAGCCAGCTGACTGCTTCGGCACCGGCTCCGTCATTGTCCTGAGCTCGTTCAAGATAATTAGCCGCGGGAAAGTCGAGCGTCTTGTCCTCTGCAAGCCTGTTTGTTGATCAAAGGCATTTGACGGACTCGCTAATCTGCTCTGGCTGGAACGACAGAGTGGCATCAGAGTGTGGAGTGGCAGCTGACACACACAAGGACTTAAAAACAACACAACGCTGTCTGGCATCACTTGAGCTCATGTCCTATCAAATTGTGCTTTTTTTTTTAAAGGATAAGGACGGTTTTCTTCTATATTTACTCTGGTCAAGGAAAGACCAAAACAATGATAACCTTTCTGACTTTTAAGAATATGTCACAAATTAAAAAAAAAGACTCAATAATTTCATGAAACAGCCATTTTCGTGGTTTACAGCAGCATGATGGTATTGACTCAAAAATAAATAGTGTCATTATTTTAGCTGTAAACAGAAACCAACCGGATGTGAGCCAAATTAGTGCTGTAAAATTAAAAACAATGAGTTTAAAAATGCTAAAGCGCTCTGTAGTGACGATGGGTTTCCACTCGGGAGCATTCACATTACTCTGACGTTACACTTTTCATTGACGATGAAATCAAATCGATGGGTGCAGCTTAAAGGAACGAAAGAATGTGAGGATGATTTAAGAGGGTTGAAAAGAACCCTTTATCTAATAAAAGAAGGTGGCGGTCACATTGCCAACCTTTTCTTCTTTTCTGCAATTCAAATTCTGAAATAAATCCTCAACACAGTACAATAACTAGTGTCTATACTCTTTTGCACTCTGCTGGTTTCTGTCTTACTTCATCACCTTTCCAATTTGTGATTCCAACGGAGGCTCTTGAGCTGACAACTTAAATGGCTCTCGAGGAGGACAACAAAACACATTTAAAATGGCAGCTTCTGTCGCTGGGGAGGCTGCTCTTGAAGCCATTTGGGAAATTAACTGAACAGCTGGAGTTTTCAAAGGGCACCCGGTGGACAACACCACGAGGGCGCTCTCTAAGAGTAAGTTAAAGGCGTCTGTGTTTTTTTAGTCTGCATTTAAATATAAAATGGGAATGTTTTAACAGTTTTACCATGCCCGTTCAAAGTCTCGAGATCTCCTCAGGCCAAAGCTTTGCTCTTTCCTGCAAGAGATAAACTTTTTTGATTAAATTGTAAAATTTAAATTGGTACCCTGAAGATTTGCCCCTGACAAAGACACTGTTTACCCTCCGTCCCCTCATGTGTCTTTGGTAGATTAAATAGCCTTACATCCAGCCAAGAAAGCTCAAATTGCATTTCTACGTCACAGACCAGAATAGTTCATTTTAAAGGGTCCCAATCATGATGCTGTGACACATATTTAGTAATTTAGTAGTGCCTCATAAACCAGATATTACGTGTAAAAGTGGTTGGAACTTTGTTTCAGGCAAGCAATGCAATTTGCCCTCCCCCCCCCCCCCCGGATGTTGATTCATTATTAAAAATGAATGCTAATGATTTGTAGGTTCGCTGCTTCATGGCTTCATAAATCGTTCGTGGTATTTACAGAAATCTTAAAGACAATTGAAGGAGAAAAATGGCGTTGAGGTAACCATTTCTATCCTTTTTTTTTTCTTCGCGAACTCAGAATGTAGTCATTTATTTCGGGCTGAGATCACATTCACATCAAACATGCACAACCTCCTGATAGCACAGCTCATGTATAAAATTTAGCATTCATACTGTCATTGTTATGGCCCCTTTTCAGTGCAAACACAGTGTCAGCTAGCTAATGAGGCTGTTGTGTGGCTGACTGAGATAAACCTGTGGCGCGCCAGTGTTTCTTCACGTTGCTCCGTCAGTGTCATGTCAACAGCAGCAGAAACGCTGCACATCTCTGCGGCGCAGCTGCACTAATTGTTTTGTCAACAAGGAACCGGGCGAAGCAAATTGAATCTGGGTGTCAGAAATGTTCCTCCTGCGCACAAATTGCCCACCGTTCATTTGCGTTGTACGATTAATGACTTTATATTGTTCATGTATCATTTATTTAAACGATAAGGAGACAAGTTTATTTGGAAGATGCAACTTTGCTGTGTCTTTAAAAAAAAAAAATGCCCTGAAAGGACTTTAACAACAAGATGCTGCATTGTTTTTATCTTACTTATTTATGTAGAAAGAAGATACACATGTGGTTATATTGTGGTACTGGTATGTTTTGTTTATATGTAGACTACATGTAATGTCCTGGAGTTTATTTTAGGGAAAGTAATTGCAAGTTTAATTCCAGAAAAATAGCTATATTTGTTTTTTGCAAAATCAATCCTATGTTTGAAATGTAGCATTCAAACAGGGATTGCAACATTACACTTTATATTTAGAATATTATTACCCATATGTCAGGATCAACCATGGTACATGAGGAAGCAGATAAAGATATAAATACATACTGTCGGCTGCAAGATCCCTCCGAAAACTCAAAACAAAGAAATATGATTTCATCCTGATAAATCAGATCTGAATGTTCCTGGAAGGAGCTAAACTCCTCTCTGTTGTGAAAATCTGACTTGGAAAAAAAAAAGTTAATTATAGGCCACCTTCACAGAGAGGGAGGGAGACTTGTGTGGGAATAAATACAGTTCCATGATATCAATGCAGATCACAGTAGGTATCAATGAAGGCTGTACATTACATAACACCTCCAGGTGAAAGCATATTGAATTAAAAGGCTTAATAACTTCACCCCGGGGTATGTTTGGTCTGAACTTAACACCGGTGTGCACATTAAACCGTGCAGTGTAATGAAATTGCCTCAGTCGTTGGAACTGTGTTCATAGTCCACATCTGCCAAAACACACCAGGGCGATCATTAAAAAACAAGACGTGATGGAGATCCTCTTGCCAGCCACCTTACCGAACTCTGAGACCGTCTATTAGTTTGGCACGGCAGTCCTATCTCTGTTTATTGCTCTATCTAAACATGGATGTCAGTAGCTATGAGCTTTGACACAAACAGAACGCTCCGTGCTCTGAACCACCATTCTTCTCATGCCACGGCTGGTGTGAAAGGCGCCTCGGTCCAGTATTATGCAGACGCTCTAATGAACTCGCTTATAAACTGGTATTTCAATAACATTTCTGTTCCCAGAAATGTGAGAGCGTTTAAAATTTGCCGCCTCCATAGAGGGGTTCACCGAAGAGTCTTAAGAAACAAAAAACAAAGACGGGGAAAGCGTGTGGATATTGTATCATTTCCAGTGATTCTAAACTTCAAAGAACAGTTCTCCGGATCATTTCTAAAACCATCTGAGTTTGGTCAACTATTTTAAACTTCCTGAGCATGAGTCACCCGAGAAGTTGACCTTTTTGAGTCATTCAAATAATTTACAGACGCTGACTCTTTGTGGGAAGACTGGATCGTCTGTGCTGCCAATGTCTAAATCACAAAGTGCATACTGGAGTTTAGGCTCCATAATTCTCACCCGAAGAAAGAGCTATCAGTTGGGTGAGGATGACCTGAGCTGCACCTTGCTGACAGGAAGTTAGCTTTTAATATCGCAGTGAATTTCATCGCATAAAAAGTTCAATTTGTGCAATATATAGCTTCCATTTCTTGTCAGCGAGAGGTTTAATATTCAACTTACTTCTATCACGATTGCACCAAAAGTCTCAGTCTAAAGCTTAATTCTTCTACTGGTTTCAGTCTGGCTTTAAAAAGAGGTTTGGTGTGTCTTTGTAGACGGGATACATTCCTTTGCAAATTCACTCAAATACTAGTTAAATGTGGACCGTTTAATTGACAGGTCAACGCAACTTTTACATCATTTTGTATTTAAGGAGACTTGAAGCAAGCCATTGAGACCATCGTCTCATTAGACAAATGTTTACTCGGGTATAAATTAGAAGGGTACATTTTCTCGTAGACTTCTATCCAATCAGACTTCGTCCAGACTGCCAGTGGAGCTGCCCCTGCTCATGAAAAAGCACGCAGGGTTAAAGCATCTCTACATTGGCTTCAGACCTGGAGGTCGCCCATTGGTTTTATGGCAGTATTCCAAAAGCACCAATTCATCCCACCACGTTTTTGTAATGTCAAACACTCTGGACCTCTGCCCACATCCCTCTTAAGTCCCAGAGCATCAATGAAGCCCAGATATATGAATACGGGTCACTACTACTGCTCTCAGGCCTACACACCGGTGATAACTGATGGACTTCATGAATCTGAAGACACGGGGTGAACATCTAATGTAATTAAATCTTTCCTCTGGGTCGATGAAGTCTGTTTTCTGTCCCGAGAGCCCTATTATTGTTTGCCAAATTGTGTTCTTCTATGTCTAAACATGATAATGCCTCCAGCAAGGATAATGCCATTCTCAAACAGTCGAAAAGACAGCTGCACTCTATTCTGCTGAAATTATTTCGTGCCCCTGTTGACTTCATATTGATCTCGCTGTTGAAATGAAGACTAGGAGACCACTGAGTGTAAATGTGAACACTTTTAAGACAAACATGCCTCCAAGGTGTCGGATGGTAAACATCCCAATAAAGCATACTGTAGTCTGTACTGCATAATTGCTGTCAACATATTTTCATGCGCATGTATGATCTTTTTTCTCTAGATATATTTTTTTTACTCGCAGATATGTTGTGTTGGGTCCCAGAGGCCTTTCTCCATGTTGGATCTGGTTCATGGGAAAATCTAGGCTTATCTGGATTCCCTGAGCTCTGACTCAAACACATCTCTTATCTTTTATCTCTCATAGTTTTAAACACAGTGTTAATGGTCACTTTGGTCGCTTTGAATTTGAACCTTCTAATACTTTGAAAATAGTTGCCCAAAATGTGTTTCTGAAAACCTTTTGGAGGAGTCTTAATTTTAGATCGATAAGCGATTAGCGCAAACATTTTTTGGCGAGTTTCCAAGGTGGCGAGTCACCATGTGCAATGGTTTATGGGATGAGAAGGTCCTTCACTCTTAAAATCAATGTACAAAGGCTTGTAAATGTGCCTCTTTTTTTTTCCAATTTTTCAATTTGCTTTGCACAGAATAACATTTTTATGGTGACAATTCATCTGGTAGTGGCCTTAGTTCTATGCTTAAAACTAATTATATAAGGATTTTCTGGGACATCAATGGAATGGGAAATTGATTTCTGCTCTCTACACGCCCACTTGTCCCTGTGTCAACTTGGTCTGATGTTTTAGCTCGGTGCATTGTGAGTGGGTGAGTGGCGGTAGGTGAGCGGAGTGCAGACAGATGTTGGCTATCGCAGCAGAGGAGGAATGAACAGTACAATTGTGAGGTGGTAGTAAATGTACAGTGTAGGTTTCAGTTTAGTCCAAGAGCGCACACAGACACACACACACACACACACACAGCAGCTCCTCAAGACCCAAGTACAGCTCGTGTCTCGCTTCCCACCTGCTGGGTGAAGTGAAGCTGGTTGGCTTTGAAGTAAACGGCAACTAAAAGAAGTCTCTCCGACTACAGAGAGAAATTTCTTTTTAATGTTACAACGGTGAATATATTTTATGTTTCTTTGTTGTTTCAGCCTAATGTTCTCTTTCTCTGTATGAATTTTATATTGATGGTATTTTTTGCACGTATAGTCCCACAGTATTAATGTATATTAATATTATATTAATCCCACAGTATGAAGGGCCTAAATATTAGCCTATTGCCTGTTTCAGAGTTGGCGTGTTATTTGTTAAATGCCCAATATCCCAGGATCACCTGCCCCTCTGACCAGACATGTTATCAATAAAGGCATATTCCTCCAAACTATCTTAACTTACTTTCCACATGATGAAACTATTACATTGAAACAGTTTAAGTTAAGTGTAAGTTTAGACACTTAATTTGTTTTTCTTTCATTGTTAAATGTGTCATCAGTGCATTACCTAAAGCTCTTAATGCTCCCCTGGTTCAAAAGGCAATTGACACGAAACAACTTTCTTAAATTAGGCCAGCTTGACTTTGTTGGCAGGTTGTCAGGAAAGGTCAAGCTATTCCTCCCTTTCAATGTGAAGCGGTGAAGAATTGGCAGGTATTAACATATTAATAAGGTGCTGTTCTCCATATAAATAGGCCCGGTGGATAGCTTAATTCTCTCACCAGTTAAAGGTCGGCCACAGTGCAACTTGTCTGGGTTACATGAAACAGAAAGAATACCAAATAGGCCTCAGGAATGCAATGTTTTGACATCCTGTGAAATGTTTTTCACTCCTGTATTTTTGTAGATTTTTTGAAGTGCATGAAGAGTGCTTGGTGAAATAGTATGCTATAGAAGCTCAAAATGATTGCTTATTATGCTCAAGGATACTCCCACACAACATTAAAGCTACCCCAAGTGCCATTTATTTACATGTCTGTGGCACATTTCCTGGTCTGAGTCTTTTTTTCATGCGCCACTTCCCTAGAAGCTGAAGCATGAAATACATTTTACATGAGCTGAAGCTAACCCGAGGCAGGCTGATTAGGTGCTAAAAAGGGAGTAATTCACCAGAGAAGGAATACAACTCGATAAAAAAATGTCAATGATGACGCATAATCTCTCAATAACTGTCACATTTTCTCCCCCACCCAACTGTTTCCCTAATTTAAGAGAAAAATAAATGTGGTGAATGATGCCAGTTATATAGATAGAAATGCATGAAAAACACGCTTGTCCTGCAACAAACAAACTTTTCATCCACAGCAGAAATCTACCATCAATCTGCCTCAAAGGAATGACTTAAGTGTTTTTCAAACTTCCCTGCCGCGTGGTCGCAGTTTTTTTCAACTGGCACAAACAGCTTGACATCAGTCATTCAGAGTGAAGTAGCAGAGTGTTACAATGGCTGTTGGAAAAATAATGGAGTAGAAGAGACAAGGTGTCCTTACAAATAACTCTGAAAACTCTCCGAACAAAGAGGGTTTTCTAGCATTTCAAAAGAAAGGGACGAGGCAGAAAAGCTCAGCAGGGGGGAGGTTCTTGTTGGCTGAGAAAGGGTCCAGGTTTACTATCTATTCAAACACACATGGTCACAAACTGCCATCTAAGCAATGCCTGTGGTGTCCATTGTCTGCAGGAGGAGAGGTTCCCAGGTGACATGATGACAGTCGCTATTGTTCCTCAGTACTGAGATGGGTACTTTTATTATGGAAGAGCGAAGCAGCATCAGCAGCCTGTGGTTTCGCAGGGCTGTCAGCACGCTCCATCCGCATGCAATGGCGAGGCAGATGTGACATTTAGCTGGCCGTTGCCTTGCAGGTCCCTCTTTGAGCTGGAAGAGCAGACAACGACTTGGCTCACTCTCCTCGTTGGAGTGTGCCGTGTGCCCCAATGTCACACATGCCCTTTAACATTTATGTCACAATATTTGTCACTCTCATTTATCTTCACGAGCTCACCTTGATGAGTCCCCCCCCCCCCCCCCCGCCCCCCCCTCTACGCCCCCTCGCGCTCTCACCCCGGGGCCACGATCCTTCATCCCCCTTTTGCTGGAGCTCGGAATCGATATTGAAATGTCAGCTTCTGCGTTCCTCGCTCCGCGTGTGCTTCAGGACCTTGATGGTGGTGGAATTTTAATCAGCGGTTCATAATTAAACAAAGGATACCGTAACAAACGGCGGTCTTGGGTGTGGTCTCGGGGATTTACTGCAAGCGAGAGACAAAAGGAAAACATCTCTTGTTGACCTTGAGTGTGTATCTGTGTGAGCAAAACTCTCTGAGCCGTCTGAAGCGGCATTTACAAAAAATGCCTGAGAACTGAATGTAGCACGGGCTTGTCCTTCTGTTGTGAGTTCACTGGTGAATTGGTAATTTTAATGACAAAATTACAGAATAAAAATTTCATGAGAAAGTGATGAGGCTGTTTAAACTGCCGGTGTTCATGCTGTTGTACGAGCAGTGAAGGTCAGCTTAACTCCAGGATGTTCAGCTCTTATGATAAACGGTTTCTTTAAGTACTGTCTTTGTCTTGAGGTTATTGACCTTCAATAGTTAAGGCCTTTTATACACCAGGGGGCGTTTTTGTTTTTTATGATGTTATTATTACGCGGCACCAAAAGCAGTGTAATCATCTCCGGAACAAAGTACATTTTTCTGAGCTGTCGCACCGGGAATAACGGCAACACACGTGCTGTGTTTATGTTGTGCTTAACGGACATATTCAAAAGTACACTAAAGTGTTAAGGACGTCCGGTCCGAGATGGAAAACTTTAATACCACATTCAACCGTGACAAACGCAGACCTAAACCACTTCTTCCCTCCTTACCTTTCACAATAAAAGCCTTAGAAATGTACACTTTGTCGCTATTTAGCAGAGGAAACTCAATAATAGCTCACAGTAGCTCGGGCTGTACAACAGTTTACCTCGAACAGACTGCCAGATGCTTCTCTGAGTCAATAGGATCCTTGGTCCATCTTTTCAAACATTGAATTTAAAAGGTGCTATTGTTGCAAATTCACGTCGCTGGCAGTAGGTATAGTTTTGACGCAAAATATTTAGCATTTCCTTTTCATATTGTCATGTTCCCCTGTGTCTAAAGGCTTTTTTTCACAGTTTGGTTGTGGAGCAGCAGCGTCATCAAGACAAGGTCAACTACAGATGTGAATAAGCTATAAGGCATCAAATGTGGACATTTATGTTATAAACCTTACATGGTACCTTTTTTAAATAAATTAATATAAATAAGATGTGCTTTTACGTTTGGGATGTGAACATACACATTTGCATTAGTTTCCTTGTTGTTTTTTTATTGTTTTCATTAAATACATCTTTGCAGTCTGACACCGAAACGTGGATTTTGCCTCACTGTTCGTCTGATTGTTAAAGTTTAAATAATCACATATATCACATATCCCCGACTTAATCCTATCAAATAAATATCAAGTAATATTAAAAAGGGTCCTTCAATTTGTACCGCTAGTGATTCGGAAACAAACGGGAAGGCATCGTGGTTCACTTCACGTGTTTCTTCCTCTAAAGAGCATGCGTGTGGTAAATGGGGGCCTGTGCCCCCCTCAGCCGGCGGTTGGAGCCCGCTCAGATCAGAGCGCCAGAAGATGAGTCGCTGATTCGCCGTGTGAGACGTGAGCTCCCTTGGCAGGCGGTGAAAGACGGAGAGGAGGTGGAGGGGCGGTGCTGGTGGCGTTACGAAGGGTTAAATACAAAATAGCGGAACAAAGTTTAGTCGCTGAGGCAGAGAAGGAGCCCTGAAAGCCACAGAGGGGGGGCTTTAAATCAGATGCAAGCCAAGCTATCGGGGAAGTCAAGCAGCTCATTGTTACATGAAGTGCATATTAAAGTGGGATTAGGGATGTGACACGTGTTAATCCTCTCCAACAGGTGTGGCAGTGTTGATTACGGGAATGCTGTGAGTGGTTCAATGAGTGTTTCCTCACCGCTGCTGCAGATAGCAATGAAAAAGAATGACACTTTTTTTTTTTGATTTTATAGACATTCAATTTTCCGACGTGACTGTGATGTGTTTTCACATCAGGGTTGCAACAAAACACCAAAATCCCCCAAACCGCATGCAGCATTTGAGCATTCTGCTGTTTACACAAACCAGGAACATATAGAGGGGTTTTCACGAAGCAACTATCCAGCTTTTCTGACGTCGCCGCAGCAGCTTTTCAAATGCGGGAGAGCGCTGAGTCGGCGCGAGTGATTTTTAAGTTGCCTTTAGCGGACGTCTCCTCCTCCTCCTCCTCCTCCTCCTCCTCCTCCTCCTCCTCCTCCTCCTCTTTGGTTTATGAAACAGTCAAGTGTAATATATGGTTTCCATATAGATTAAGTGTCTTCATCATGAGGTGGCTATGGCAGACCGAGAAGCAGGGAAACCTTTCCAGCAGAAAGGAGCTCAGGCTCAACAAGGGCAATCCTCTCCACTCTGGTTGTCATGGTAACTTATTAGACACTGGGATGGATGCACATTTTTTTTTTCAGTTTTATCCGCCTTTTCTCTCAATTATATGCCGTACTTCACTTTAGTGTCTGTGCATGAACATCCGTCTGCATGGCGCATTAGCACATAACTATCGATCTGTGCTTGGTTTGTGTGTAGCAATGCGTGCGCTACCTTGTCACCTTAATATAGATTTCAACAAAGCCTGCTGCCAGCCGGTTTCCGCCTATAGGGACGTGCATGTAAATAAGGCTTGTGTGTCTCACGAGCTACCAGATGGTGGCCTAACTGATGCATTCGTGCCATATAGGGCACTGGCACAATATAGTCATACTTGGTCACAAAGGGTGTTCAATACACGGGGAAACAAGAGGGAACAATTATGCTAATGAATTGAACACACAAAACTGAGTGACCTGCACATGTCAGAACCATTTATTGCCTTGTATGTTTTCACACACAAGGAATTTGTCCTGGCGGGAGGTGCATCTTTTTTTTTTTTTCAAACTTTTTATTTGGTGTTTTCGTCACATCAGAGTCCTCCTGGACATCAAAATAAACATACATGATGAAGCAGATAGCCAATACCCATGCAGTAAATATCCAAAATGAAGTAAATAACCAATGAAGAAAACATAATGATGCAAAATAGAAGGAAATAATCAAAAAAAATTAAAATAAAAGATAAGGTGCATAACATTTAACAATAGAGTGCAATAAATAGGAGCTTGAATATTTACAATAAAATTTACATCCCTTCATACATATTAAAATACACTTTATCATTACACTTTCACATACACTTACAGTACACTTGTGAATAATACAGTGTACTATAGTGTATAGTTTGTCTGTGGACGTCATTTTATACATTGTAAATGTAATATTTACCACCCGCCAAGGCAAATTCCTTGTATGGAACCTGATAATGTATGATTCTGCATGAATGAAGGAAAAATATATCATAATAATATTAAACCGACGCGCAACTTTTTCAACCAATCTGTCCTGTGAAATATGCGAATAATTCACCCGACTGCGATTAAGTCAGCTAATAAGAAGAAGTGTGGGACTGAATGAGGCCCAGCGGATGAGAGCCAGGTAAACGCACACCTCAGCGCAGACGCAACCGCTTTCTCTAATCCACGGGATCGCAACGGGAATTTATAGAAAAGTCCCTTCTCAACTCTCTGCATGCGAACGCTATCTCACTTTGGACAGCTGGCTAAGGGCAGTGTGGTTGCCATGGAAACTTGCTGTTTTTTTTTTGACAGAGAGGAATAAGGCAGAGAGCAGTTTTATCATTAGAGCTCTCGGTTAGAGAAAAAGGGAAACAATGGACTGAAATCTATGCCATTTGTGTATGAACGTGCGGGTTTTCTTCTGACAGTATTAACAAACTGTCACTTGTCTTTGAAGACGCAGAATTGTGGGAAGGTTTTTTTTACGGGTATGTCCGGCAGCAGGAAAGTACGAGTGACCTCTGTGAAACATGCCTTTCAGAGAGACTTAACCGCTCTCCATCGCATGGTTTAACCATTGACTCATCGATTCCCCGTTGTTTTGCCCGGAGACTCTGACGTCTGTGCCTGAAAACAGCCACAAGGCCCGCTTATTAGAAATAAAAATGTTTTTTTTTTTTTTTTTTTTTAATAACCAAGTAAACTAGGGCTCGCGCAGATGGTTCATATTTCCTTTTGCATTTGAACACCCACTAAAACTTTCCTTATTTTTCTCTCTTTTTCTGAAAGGCAGCCATTTAGCAAACTAATGATGATTTGCTGTTTGATCCGTGGACGGGTTCAAACGCTCACACCCCTCCAACCAAGATTGTGTAATGAGACCGAGGCACGATGCCACAGTCGGTCGATACTTTGAGCACGCTGTTGATTCAGGAAGTGATTAAGACTCTCCGGTGTTGCCTGTGCTATTACGTTTGATCATTCCCGCGTCAGGTCGGTTCATTACTCTCATGGTTTGAGTTGTTTCCTGGTTCATTTTGTATTCTTGTGTCTCTGCACTTCCTGCCCTGGTGATTGTCTGGGATTGTCGGTCTACCTGGTTCCTGATTGTGGATTGCCTGCACCTGTGCTGCCCTCATTGTGTCCACCTGTTGCTCGTTACCTCCCTCTTGTATTTAAACCCCATTTGTCGCCTGTCTCCTTGTCGGTTCGTACTGTTTGAGTCCTGTTTCTGGTCCTGTTCAGGGTTTTGTTCAATCCGTGGTCTGTTTTTCGCGAGCCCTTTTTGTTTAGAAGTAAATATTATTTGAACTGTTGCTGGCGTTTGGGTCGTTCCTCCGTTCTCTTGACAATTACATCTTTCAAAGCTGCCATTTTACGTACTGTTCTAAAATGAATAACAAAGCAACTAGTTTGTTCAAGCCCAAGTGACAAGTACAATCAGACATCTTCTCCTGTGCTTCCTCCTTAAAAATCCCAAATGCAGCAGATCATTGGAGGAACAAGTGGTGGGTGTGGGAGCAATGGGAGTGATTGCGTTTGAGCAGTAGCACCAAGAGTAGCTCACATGGACGCTGCTCCTACTGGCTGCGATAATTGAGCCAGGCTGTCTGCTGAAACATGTTGATTAATTGCTAATCACTCCTGGAGCCGAGTCATCATGAGTGATTTAAAAAAAAAAAAAATCATGGCAGGAAAGGCTTGAAACCATCACAAAATGTAGTGTTGAAATTCCTGCCAGTTTAATACTTGCATATAGCCAAAACAAATTCACCGTAAGCGTCTCGCAATGTGTATTGCGTCTAGAGTCTATTTAACTGTTTGGTCATTTTTGGAGGTTTTGGCCTGGATATCCGCTGGCCACCCCAAAAAATACAGCCCCTCGGCTTAAGATCAACATGATAGTAAATTGCATATTTTGCGGCCTTTTAAAGTGTTGATGGGCGATATGATGAGGACAGCTGGGAAAGTGGTCTTCAAATGTATAGGCCTTGATTTCTAAAAGATTGAGAATCCTGGATCCAAAGTGTCGTGATGGGCAATGTCCCACTGTTTCAAACTATTAATCAAGAATACACAGATAAACGGGTCATGAAAGTAATGGTTAGTTGCAGCCCTGAAGAAGTCAGTCCTGTTTTGGAAAATGTGGCACGTACTTCCTGCTTTAGAGGCAGTTCTTGACTTCTAACCTTAACATACCCGAACAAAAACATCTCTAACATAATAGTTAAACAGTCATTTCAAAGGTTCTACCTAAACACAATGATATCTAAATGAACTACTCAGAACCTGTTGATTCATCCCAACTGCAGCTCGGTAATATTTCTTCATCACGCTTTCCCCTGAAGATACTTCTGTGCCCTAAATAATCCATTGTAACCTCTAGTAAAGAAGTAATGCTAAGAAGAAGACCACGCACATTATGCCCTTTGGTTCACACTTTGGTTCTTTCAGGCCGAGTCACATGTAAGCTTCTCTCTCTTCATCCTAATGTGTATGACAGCTGCCTGAGATCTTCCATTATAAACAGTGTGGCGCAGGTGTCTGCCTGCTCTCTGAATCGTCCTGGTAATAATCTCTCTCTGACTTGCTGCTATTTCCAGACTAATTGATGTCTGAAAAGCAAGCCCTGTCCAGGTCCGAGAATAGCTTCCACCCACTCATCTCGCAAGGAATCCAAGGTGGCGTTTGTCCAGCGCTGCTGCTCTCCTGTCAGTGCGGCAGCAACGCACGACTACAGTATAGTAGCCCCGTATGAGTCACTGAAGTTGTTTATTCATGTCACACACACACACACATATATAGGCACAAGGTCCCCCAGTGGGTTTAGCATCACAAACATATCAACAGATGTTAGGAGCGATTGCATGCAATTGTCCAGAAAACGTGATTGCAAAAAGAGGCACGGCAATTTTGTACATGAGCGTGCGACTGAGACAAAATGCCCCCCCCCCCCCCCCCATCCCCCGTGCTGTGAAAATGCTTTCGGGACTAAAGTACAATCCGGCAAGGCAATCCAAGCGGATGTCTGCCTCCAGGAGGGCTTTCTCGGGTGAACGCAGATGAAAGAGTGTTATGGGGGCAAAGGTGGTCTGGATAACAAGTGGCTCCCCTGACCCTGCCCGCTGGCACTTTGGGCTGTGTTCCCATTATACCCTCAGCTGCTCGTCCCGCTAACCTCCACCCCTGTCAGCCTCTGATCCCTCTCGCTTTTCCTCCCCCATCTGCACCCCAAAGTCCCAATGGTCAATACTGAAGCACTGAAATTACAGTCTTGTAGATCTTAAAATAGCTAACAACTCTGTGTGTGTGTGTGTGTGAGAGAGAGAGAGATAGAGAGGAGGGAGTGCAGACAGTTTGTTGTTTTTGCGTCAGCCCTGCCATGGCAACCAGGCTTTGCCGGTGAGAGTCTCCCCTTCTTCTTCTTCTTCTTCTTCTTCTTCAAATGTTTCTTTTCATTAATGTCAAAGGAAAAACACCAATATTGCTCATTGCATTCTTTCTGTGGCGTGTTGAGTAATGATCGAGCGTCCTCGCATGCAGATTTGAGGAATCAAATGGGCACAAACGCGGCACAAGAGGCACGGCAGAGACGGACACAAGTGTTACAAGCTGGCTTTCGCTCTCCTTCTCTTCGAGTACGACGTGCACTGTGCCTTTAATTACAAACCAGTGTGTGTCAGTCATGACAAGACGAGGGCTAATTGAAGTTGCGTGAAATTTAAATTCAGTGTTAGAGGACGCTGTTGCAGCAACGAAGCAGAGAGGGAGACTAACACTGCCTTTTAATTATAAAAACAATTATGTGAAGCATTACTTTAGAAAGGTAATGTGCAGATGAAGTGTTGGACGTATTTCTGCTTCATCAGCTTTGGGAGAAGCACACTGCGCACATGTTTTAGAAGCTGGTTTGACAGATGTTTTGTGCACCGAGGGGACATACTTGACTTGTTTTGTACAAGCACAAGGCCCGCTGAAGGCCAATACTCATTCTAAATGGGCTATTTGTGTATCTTAAATCTGCAATAACTGATTTTGTTTGGCCACCTGGGGCAGCTAAAACAAATGGTAGAGATAGAAAGCATAGATATGATGATATAGCAACTTGTTACTATAACATTGCCTTTTAAATCCAGTAGAGACACATTAGCACAAGTGTACAATGTTATAAGAGTAAAGTTGTTTTTTATATACCAAAACGATGAGCTAAAAGATGCTCTAAAGCTCCATAAAGCTGAGGGGAGCTCCAGATTTGGGTGATAATTCTCAATGGATCTCTAAGAGCGGTCCTTTACACACAATTATATGATCCATTATTATGGTGACAATATTGATTCGTCCCACTTTAAACCGACTTTCAGTTCTGTTTATTTGTCTTTTGTCGGATGGGATTTACAGCCGGCGACTTTGAAGTACCCCCAAGTACATCTCACCAAAAGCGAGCGCAGTCCCCGCTGTGCAGCTTTGTTGCCGAGCCAGCACTGTGCAGAGAGAGGTGAGCTCAAGTCTGCACACATCGTTCATACTGCTAAACTTCCCCGCACAAGCTCAGCCGCCCGACAATCCTCTCTCCTCGTGGGCGCAAAAACACCAACCGGGCCGATCTATGTTGTGTGCTCGGGCTGAGCCCAGCCGAGCTCCGTGGGTCCAAGCCTGGGGCCCCGGCTTCAGAGGGGGACCCTGCGATCCCACGTTTGTCCTCTTTTGGCCACTCTGTCTGAGACGGAATCCTTTTTTTCGGCTCCAATTTGACACAGCAGACACAACCAGCAGCTACTGACCCACATAGCATAACTTCTGAGGTCATGGAGGCATTTGGACCCCTCTGTTATGATAAGGTTCCTGATTCCCAACGTGAAATTGGTTCCTTCTTGTCTAAAGCTCATAAACTAAATGGAAAAAAATGGAGTAGAATATCCACTCCACAGATGTAATAACACTTGAAATTATAATGAAATAGATGGGGGACTAACCCTGGGGACACTTAGGGTCTAATAAGAATAAAATACAGGCTTTAAAACAAATGAAATGTATCTCACACTGACTAAATTCTCAACACAGAAGTGCAGTCTTACAGATCTAATTTCTTGCTCCATGTGACGTCAACTGTTAGTTTAAATTCATGTGATTGACTTCTGTCCATGTCACTCTGGATTTTATTGGCTCATAAATCCGAAATCGGGTTTTTAGTTCGGTTCACTGAATTCATGCACCACACCTCCTCACAAAGAGATTAACTGATGGTAGAGATGGCGTAGAGAAGAGTACACTGGCGTGTGCTCACGCACCATATGGCAGCAGCGATATCGCCCACCTAGACAAGCCTAATGAAAGGCATTTAAGACTGAACAATTAACTGCGACAAAAGAACTGTGTTTTCTCTGTAATGCTGGAGAAAAATTTGAAATAAATACATTTCTGTTTGTTCATTTTCACTTGGCTGCTTGTCTTCTGTGATGCTGAAGGCACCTGCCTGTCTTTATCCACATGCTGCCAACATTCATCTGCCATCGGCCCGTCAGTCAGCGGTCAAATTACGCTTCATTTATTTCACCGTTCAGGTGCATCTGTGCACGCTTGTCTCGGTGTGTGTGTGTCTGCTATACTGTCGCCACATCCCCCGACTCCTCAGATGTCTTGTTTTTACCAACCAACAGTTCCAAACCCAAAAGTTATAACCTCATTATTCGAGACCACAGAGAAAAGCGAGAACGACACATTTATTATCACATTTATGTTTTGTTTCAAATTACTGATGAGAATTATTGCTGTTTACTTCTCTGACAATTGATTAAGAGGCAGATGTTTCCTGATAATTTAATGTTAAATTGGGAATGTGCAGAATAAACAATCCTTATTTACTTAACTGTTTAAGTGTATGTCTCTGGCACATTAACACAACAGCTGTAGACCCAAGCTGGGCTGAATTCAAATTTTTCACGAGTTTCTTGATGCAGTGGTGTTACTGACTTATGCTTCTTTTACCTCATAACCATGTAGAGCCAGCAACTTGCAGAAGGCACACAAACCAGAGGTATTTTGGCTCACCATCAAATTTGCTCATAGAATTAAGATGAATTAGCGTTTGCCATTGCATTTCTTGCTGGATATTCTGTTCTTTGCTGATGAGAGAGTAGATTACCGCTTCAGAGTTCAGTAAATCGGTACGTTATGCCCGCATCTGTGTCTGAACATCAGTTGGCTGTCATAAAGGAGAGCAGCGCTGCCGCACGAGCAGGCCGATAAGGACAAAAGTACAGGAAACAAATGATCGTGCTTTTAACTGCTTCACTTTAGCTGATACCGATCCATTCAAGTGTACACTGATTCTTGGTTATATTAGGTTGGACCGCGACAGAAGGAGAACCTGAAAGCATCGAGCGGTGTTGGCATGCAGTGGATACGGCTCTCTGCATGCGGTGGGCCTCCAAGGGTTTGGTCATGGCCTGTGTGCGATGTCTGTCTTGTGTCATGTTGAGTTAATGTGATTCATGACAAATCAAATAGAAATCACCTTGTCGGCTTTTTCCAAGGGCTTAGAGAGGGCAAAAGAGAGCGAGCCTGTCTCTTTCTTCTTCCTCTCACCCATCTCAAAAGGGACACACACAAACATGGACACACGAACAAAGAGAAAGACAAAACACAAACCCGGAGGTGCTTTAAGTATGAACAATTGACAGATGGAATCAAACAGTGAGAACAGATGAAAGACGAGCCACAATACGCCTCTTCTCATGACAGTGTGTGTGTGTGTGTGCGATCAAAGCTAATCTCGCCTTTCCTCAAGGCGATCCCAAAAAACACAGTGTCAGTGTTGGCTCGGCGCAGGGTTGAGTGTGAATGCATTGCTATGATTGGATTTGAGGTCTTCTTCAAATTCAAGGAAAAACCCAAACACACAGCACTCCCAATCCAAAAATGGGAAGATAAATATCTTAAGTCAATGTTAGACAATCATATGTCAAATTTAGGCAAATTGGGACTTAAACCAGCGCGTCATGTAAGACCTTTCTCAAAGCATTTATGGTGTAAATAATGAAAAGGATGTAATATAGCTGCAAATGTGCACATAAATGTTTATAGTTCAAATATTGAGGGAAAAAAAGATGATTGATATTTGCTGGGACTTTACACTGGGCTTAAATCATGTTTTTCAGTAAATGACACCATGCAGGTCTGCTGAGATCTACACCACTAATAAATCTCCAGCCCATCTGTCCACCCCGATGGGGGCTTCAGAAATACTGGGTTATACGCCTTAAATTAAGGGTGATTCCCTGAAAAGCAATAAATACAAGAAGCCTTAGATTAGCAGTGTGTGTGACTAGAATACTGGAGGAATTGACCACAGGATCGCCTGTTATCGCACTGCAAGCTTAAAATGAACACACCAAAAACATTCCAATTACGTGTTTTAAGTGCAGTGTTTTGTTTTTGCAGTCCTTTTGTTTTTTTTTGAGTTTTTACACCATGCCATTTTGACACCCTTTAATTGCCTTTTTCCAGTATTCTGTGTTCATTCTCGTGATCCGCTATAATTATACTGCTGGTTTCACAAATGATCCTCGAGTTGATGATTCATGCTTGATTTCACAGCTTTGTCTCGTGTAGCCGAACCCCAAACATTGGAGGGAATAACAAAGGTTTCGTCGGCTTCTTTGTTCTGCATGAGTTCAGACCGACTACCGAAGAAACCCATGATATTCCAGAATTGAGCAAACAGGACAAATGTAGAGTCAGTGCAGGTCCTTTCCTTCTATCTTGTGGTACTAAATGCATTGATAGCATATTGATCCCACCAATAAGAAATTCCCTTTTTTCTTTTTTTCTTTCTCTCCTTTGGGAGTCAGAATCTCTGGACTGGTAGGGCTTTAGTGTTTTCCTCGAGGACGCTTCAGTAGAGCGAATGCTTTTCTTTCCCAAGATTTGAATCCAGTTGACTGCCAGTATTTATATTCTGCACTTTACAGATTTTGCAAGAGAAAAAAACAAACATCTTAAGTTCATAAAATGCATTCAGAACCTACAAAACTATATAAATAATACTATAAACCTGGTAAAAAATAATTCAATCCATGTCAAAGTTTATGTTCAAGGTTTTTCAACTGCATTTAAATGTCTTTCTCAAGTTGTATAACAATATAACATTTACAAATGGACAGTTCTACATAAGTACTTAAAGTATATTTTGTATATTTAACTTGAGTACTGTACATTTTGGTGGTACTTTTACTCAAAAGTCAAGCATCTGAGTACAAAAGCAAGACCTCTTGACTAATGTTGCAGTTTAACTAGTGAGAATGAACTGGTACTGTAGCAGAACTACAAGTATTGTGGTGTGTTATTCAATTATGTTCTTTAAAGTATTTCTTATATATCAGAAAAAAATGAACAGTAATTACATGATGTTATATTTCATTTATTCAAAGTGTTGTCAGCATTACATCACCTTCCAGTCACTGAACAACTGGTACTTGCCTCTAATCATGCTGGAGGAAAATACATAATATACTGGGTCAATGTTAACCAAATCTGGGTCAATTGTGCAACCCAGTACTGGGTCAGTCTCACACCGCCCCAGTACTGGGTAAAGTTACCCATGGGTTGAAAACCCACTGGGTCACCACTTCATTACTCCACCACATGTTGACCTATATTTATATTATTTGGGTTATTTAACCATACCAATATGTGTTTATTTAGAACTTTTTTACCTTGTGTACTGTTCTTTTTAATGGTCATATGTGGTCATAAATGAATGACATGTGATGAAGGCACCAAGGGAGGGAATCAAACCCCCGGATGTTGCACAATTGTGACATGCACTGTAACCACTTGGTTACCAAAGCGCTCCAGGATGTACGGCTGACAATCAGGCTAGAGCATAACTGACAATGGCACACACAAATTACACACACGCACACGCAAATGACACATGTGCAATTCATAAAGTCCAGTAAAGATTAGATGCTCTGATAATTTGAGACAGCATGCACGCTTGCAACATGCACTCACACCACCTTGAAACTTGTCAATAGGGCAGAAAAGGTAGTCAATCAATAGGAATGCATTTATTCATGAATTACTCTAATTATACAGTTTTTTTGTTTCACCTCCAGTCGCCACAGCTCCTTTCAGTGCTTCCCTTACACCAGAGGCTTAACCGTCAATGTAGCGGCATAATTATCCTTAAAAGCGACCCGTCACTGAATTTAGATCTGTAGCGTTTTATCAGCTGTTATCAAAGCTGCTTTGAGAGTTCTCAATTCAGCTACTTAGCGTCTGATAATTCTAATTAAAGCAGAGCATGGCACATGTGTTCATAGACTGGCCCTAGAAATGTTCCAAATCCATCAATTTTTGGGCTTTTTACAAGATAGAGCATACAGAGAACCATCTTTGAACAACCACAACATACTTTAATCTGTCTAATTGTAGTGCGGGAAACGTATAGGGGTTTTCAGATTTATTGGATCACGTTTATGAGCTATCAGCCTCAGGCTTCAGAGCGTTAGCAGCCTCTATATAGGCAGAGGGATCTCGTATTGCCTTCACACACACTGAGGTCAAAGGTCAGCTCATCAGTCATGAGGAGCGTGCTCCAAAGAGCCCTACTCACATCGCCAGGTTGCCTGATTTTTAAGCAGCTCGATGCTCACTTAACGACACACACATGCACACACACACACACACGCACGTGCACACGCGCACCACAAACGCACACAAGGGGGATCTTGAATGCGACTGAATAGCTGTCTAACGACCTTGTGCAATCACACAGAATGGCTCTTATGCTGATTTAGTAATAGAAAGAAAGTGCTGATCGCTATTCCTTCCCAATCAACAAAGATTTGAGGGACAAGAAATTTGCGACAGATGTCTACTCATTGTTGGTCTGTTTCTCCTAAATGTAACTTACTTGTACGGCACTGAAGGTTTTAATATCTAATTATCTAATGATTTATTTGGATCGCCTGCAGTTTACAGTGGCAGATTCAACACGCGATTAATTTCACACACAATATCTACAAACTGTCTGCAAGAAAGGAAGAGTGTGCTTGTCAGCTGCAATGGCGACTGTTGCTACCACATTTTATTTTAGCCTTCGCTAGCCAGCTGATGCTAACAAGCAAATGTTGCTTGTGCTTACATAACCCCAGGATGGTCAGGGCTTTAGAAAAACATACTTTGATAAGCAACACAGGTGAACAGAGCTGCTAACATTGCTCCAAAAACTATATTCCTTACACTTTTGCTCGAGTGTTTTTTTTTAAACCAAACTCTTTAAATCCAGTATTGTGTTCACTAAAGCCCCACACAGAGCTGAACATGCCAGTTACGGTTTGCAATCACTGTTCAAGGGCAGGGTTCAGAGAAAAGTCAATAACCAGAACATTTTGATTGATTGATGGTATTATTTGTAAAAGAAAAATGAATTCAATGTGTGATCCAACATAGCTTCGCAAAGAGGGTATATCATTTAAAAATCAATACACTACTAAAAGCTGAGTGTTCGGACAGAGGGGAAGACCTCACAGTGCGAGAAGGCTGGTGACAATGTTGTGTTTTACGAGTTACCGCTATCTATAAATCTGTCCGGGAAAGCCCGCCGTGTGGTGGCAGTGTTATAGTTACAGAGGAAGTTTGAGACATTTGGTCCCCACAGCAACTGTGCATCGTTTGTCTGCGTCCCTGAGCTGTTTCACACTGACTCGTTTTAAGCTCCTCCGGATAAGTATGTCACTAAAAGCCTCAAAGGTAAACACTATATAAATAGTCCTTTGTGGTGCTGACAGTCTGTGCGCTTCCTGTAGAAGGTTTCGAGAAGGACTTCCCCTACAGCCTCAACGAACGCTAATGTTCGTGCCATTGAACTGAATACCATCTTAACACCTCAACCGCTTCACTCCAAAGCTATTGTTGCCAGTAAAAGGAGCACAGATAATGATGTATGATTTATCGTGAAAGAATGGAGTTAAAGGCCTCAACACCCACTTTTAAAAAAGTAGTTGAGTATCTGAGTTTGGTTGCCAAAGTCAAAAATATGACTGCCATATTTAGTCACTTTAAACTTGAAGAAATGAGGATACTTTGCAGTCATATGTCAATTTAATAATGAAAATATATATGTTGTCTTAATGTTTTTGATCCTTTTACACTTTATTATCTGTTTTCACTGCATATGGTGGACAGGAGAGAAATGCTTTTGTCAACTCCTTTTAACAACTACTTTGTTTGATACATGTTGACAATGATAATAAAGCTGACTTTGATTTTTGAGCTCTACGCTCCACTTCGCTCTGTGGTTCTTTATGACGTGCTAACTTGAACTTGACATCTCACTTATCGAGGTGTTGTACATGCTTTGCAGTATAATTTTCCACCCAGCTCAAAAATGGCGAGATACTGCGTCAGTTCAATCAATTTGTTTGAGATGTTTCTCGAAGTTGTTGCTACAGCAAACAACGACTACTCTCAAACAGCATTGTAGCCTTATACTTACAACATGAGGTAACTGTTTCTTTGGAAAGTCTGGCAATAGTTGGGTTGGATCGTTTTGTTAAAATATGTGGTTGTTGAAGTTTGTCAAATACCTGCAAAAACGTTTGAATTGTTTTTTTACAAAGTATTTTCTTTGTTTACCTCTACTTTTAACACACTGTCAATGGCTTTTGTTTTTTTTTGCAACACCATTGTGGTGTTTTGTATGACCTTTTAAAAGCCATGCGCTCCTCCATTAGCAATAAAAGATGGTGTAAGTGGTAAATGGACTTGGACTTGTATAGCGCCTGTCTTCCAACCACTCAAAATGCTTTTAACACTAAATATCATTCACTCTTATTCAAACACCTGTCATGGCAATTTGGGGTTAACACAACGACGTGGACTAGAGGAGTCTGGGATTGAACCGCCGATCCTCTGATTGACGGATGACCCGCTCTATCTCTTAGCCACATTTCAAAGCTTAGAAGGAAGGTGGGGATTATACATCAAAGAGTTGATTTTGCTCAACGTACCGAAGTCTACATGTAAAATCTGAAAATTACTGAGGCTCAGAGCACATAAACAGAAACTAGAGAAGAGACATTGCGAGGTTGAAGAAGCCTTAATTGGATTTCTTGGAAGTGGACAGAACATTTTCAGGTCAAGAGGTCATATCGTGTCTTAGACCTCCACATTCCCATAAGAATCCCCTTTTCCGGGAGGTAATAACATTTCTGGCTTCATCTATCAGCGTGATGGCCTCCACACATACACTGACTTTTACGTAAACTGCTTCATTCAGACATGACATTTAAAGAAAGAGCGGCATGCTCACGCAACATTTGGTGGCAGTGCGCTGAAAAAAATGATGATGGCGAGGAAGAAACGTTTTTGGTTCTTTGACATCCACTGATGGATTAAAAACAAAAAAAAATAGGTGCTGAAGCAAAAGAGATGCTCGCCATCGCTTTTAACAATGAAACTATGAATACATGTTTTAATTTCTAATATGTAAAGAACAAGCTCCTCAATGCCCTAATTGTGTCTCCCTCCCTCTCTCTCTCTGTTACATTCAGGCGGCATCCTCCAGTTCTGAAACGGGAAGTGTCTTTAACTTGCATTCTTTGAACTGGCCATTAGGGGGCGACTCCTCTGGGTGCAAAAAGAAGTCAGATGGTTTAGAAGTAAATGAGAAAATGACCGTACTTTACACTTGATTTATTACTTCAGGAAACATTGTAAACATGGGTTTATGCTCACATTCGTTTCTTTTCTTCAATATAGTAGGATGTTCATTTAGTCAATAAAACCTCAGTCAGAGTAAAATACGATAAAGCAGGGTTTGTTTTACAGTGTGGTCTTGGGACTGAACAAAGCGTCTTTGAGTAAAAGCGCCGCATAAAATTAGAGTATTATTATTATTATTGACAGGTCACTACCCCAACCAGAGCATGTCACCACATCACTCCCACACAATCTAAATATTGCCACTACTTCTAATTAATTGAACTGATTTTGTGTATAAGCAACAACGATTTAGATAACTCATTTACAGACGTGTGCCATGTTGGAAGTGTTAACACTTCATTTAGGTTCATTAATCTAAACAATAGTCTAAAAAGTAAGTATTGTGAGATAACTAGACACAAATGAGCAATATATTGTCACTGCTTACAGTTGAATTTGATGGAGGAGGTAAGTGTGAGATCTATTTTTCCTCTCAGAGAGCTGTGAATCACGGCCTGAGACACGAGGAGCCAGACACCCAGGTGTGTTAGATCTGAATCGAGCCTCTTGGCCACGTAGATTTGCAAATTAATGTTGCAGTTAAACATTTTTGTGTGAATGCCAAAATGAGTTGCATTTCAAGTTATTGTCTGCTCCTTCTCTGGTTTTAATGTGTAGCCCCAGGTTACTGAAGCCATCAGTCGTGTTGGCATGGTTCAGAGGCCTGAGCTCTAAAAAGGTGATTAGAGGTGAAGCAGAAAAGGTCTTAAAGTACGACTTGGTGTAAAAGACGGCACATGAATGAGTTTCAGTTTATTTCCTCTCTAAAAACAAAACACACACAAGATTAAAAGCAATAGCTAAAATCAAATCGCTTTGTCATTAAAAGCTCTGAAGGCAGCACACAATTGCCTTTCCTAATTAATTATCGATCATTTATGCTGCTTCTGAAGATGTTTTCTTAACTTTATTGGTGGCAAAAATACAACGAGGTCAGCATTTTATATCATTAGTCGCTAATAACACCTTTAAACCTAAACTCAACATTTCAATGTTGAATTCTGCTAATTCTTTCCATTTGTCCCCCGTCTCCTTTTATTGCATGAGTTTGTCATTGGACAAGTTGAAACCTGCCACATGAACCTTAAAAGCCGAAAATTTACATCCCTGCTGCTCATCAACTATTCTACGCGCTGTCATCTTTACAGCCTGCTGTCCTGAGGCAATGTTTAGTTTTATTATGGACGCTTTAAAGGAAAAAAAAGGAAAGATCTGGCGGAGAATAGAAATGATCTCAGCGCTGCGAGTTCCCGAATTGTTTCCTCACTAATTATCTTGGGCCAAATCGACAGTGAAGGCATCAATCGCTGGGAAAAGACACGCTTTCTCTGGAGGTGAAAAGCTATTAAACTTTGCACAAAACAACCTCCACTTCATCTGAGAGGAGGATTGTTGTAATAATGCATCATCTTTATTCACAAACACAAAAGTAATTCCGCTGCTTTATGACAGCAATAACAAGGCCTCGGCTGTGACGGTGACCATGACGAGCGAAGCCCGTCCGAAAGTGGGTACCTGAAGTCTGAGGGTTGCAGATATTCACGGGAATTCGCCTTGAAAGCTTTTTACCACAAAAAAAAAACCCCTCACACACAATTTAGGTGGACCACCAGTTTCATCAGTCTGTATCAGTTTGACGGACAGCTGCTCTCCCCACTGAGGCTTCTGAGTGAAGTGTCCTGATGATGGGTGACGGGTGATGGTGACGGTGCACTGAGGCTTTCTGGCTTACGACACAGTCGAGAGGATGAAAAGAGCAAATATCCTATTGACAGCTGGTGAATATTTTATGGAGCTGTTCTGTGTTGTCTGACATTTATTTTGACCTGTTCATCTTTTAAATGTGTTGTAGTTGTACAGAAAAAGAAGATGTTAAGAGTTTTGTTTGAGAATGACTTCTCTAAAATGTTAAATTGCACACTGATTGCACACTGTGATCTCCAGCAGGAGCAATGCTTTTTTATAAATTAGGAGTATTTGCCTACAACATTGGTCTTTTTTTATGGGGAAAGTAATTTGGGTTGAGCAAGTTTTGTAGCATTTTGTCTCTTAAAAATTATATAAATGCCTCCTTTTTAAGGAAATCATCCCATTTAGCTGTCGCCTGACAGCACGATTTCCAAATTTGGGTTGCTTCTAATGTCTTGCACATTACAGGCCAAAGTTTTCCCAAATATTGGGGATTCTCAACGTTAATACGAGATCAAATATGTCCTTGAAACTGGAATTCTTTACCCTTATTTAATTAAACAAAGAACAATATTTTTGTAATTTTGTTAATTTTGTAAACATTTAGTGTTGATCAAAAAAGTAAAACATTTAATAAAGGATTGCAATTTCCCTGAGCTCAAAGTAAAACCTTTAAATAGATGGATCTGTCCGAGCACCAGTCCTCAAATATATATTTTATTTTATTACAATATTTTATTAACATCGATGACGTAAAGATCGATTGAAAATTGCTCCTGCTTAATGTTTTTTTTTTTACTGTCTAACAGATTAATAAACTAATTGTTTCGGTCCTTTCCGGTTTTCTTTTCTTCCCTCATGAGCAACATCTCATGTCCGAATGAGTTGGAAAAGCAAGACAAGGCAGATGGAACAACAGTTGTGTGTTTGTGTTGTTTTGACAGCAAAAATGTTGGTGATTACATGATGATGGTGAAACGCTAGAAGCATTAACACCAGAGCTGACCTCAGTCTTGGCAATATGATGACAGCCGCAGAAGTCCGGGGTTTGGACAGAGAGACTCTTGAGAGAGCGAAGCTATTTCAGTGCGACGCCAGGACCGATTTGTCAGTTCACATTGACATCGATTCGACATACGACTGAGAAAACACAACACAGTGGGGGCATGACTCAAAACCTGTCCGAGAGTCTCTCTCCTGCAGTGGAAAAAGCTCGGAGTTGGAAAAGTCTCAGCTTTTACTCTCGTAAAATCCGTCCCCCCCCAAACAACAATTGGATCTATGAATGCCATTTAAAGTTATATTCTGCAACAATGAAACGCTAGTTTCTCTGTGTGTAAGTATGCATATAATCGCACTTTGTAATTCCCTCCAGACGTTGATTTTGGTGAGAAATGCAGCTGCTCGGCTCAGAACAAGTATTCAAAGAGGGCCATAAAAACTCTCGCCTGTTCAGCAGCATATGTGTGTGTGTTCAGTGGGTTGTTTGTGTTTTAAGGAGGAAAAAAAAAATGATTATCCTAACATTTTTCAGATGGCTGAGCGGTTTATGATTGAGTCTTGTAATTGCTGATGTTGAAGTGACACCCCACTGCTTTCAAGATGGGGTTTAAAGCTTTCCAACAAGCAACGCTACCTTCGAGGCAATTAGGAGGCCACACTTCCCTGAATGAGGGAATTCACGCGGACAGCCACCTGTCAGGGGATTCATCGAAACATCGAGCTGATGTTGTGTTTGATTATCCTTTTGGTAAAAGACTGTATCAGCACCCGCGTGTTGTGATCATGTGAAGCGCGAGCGGCAGGTTGTCCTCAAGCAGCCTTCTGGAGGCTCGCTTTTCAAACCTGTGCTTGAAGAGCATGAATCGCTTGAAAAAGAAACGGCTCATTTGGGGAATTACATGAAGAAACTCCCTCATCTTTTATTCCTCGCTGACCTTTTGAATTTCAACTGAGCAAAAAGCGAAAAACTGCACCCTAGATGTCCGAAAAGCGGCACTTGAGGAAGCAGCAAGATGCAAGTTTCTATTAGCAGCGTCCGACTAAAGAGCCGAAGACGTGCAATGACTTGCAGGGATTTGCACAATTCCCTCCGTCTCTTCTGACCTCTATCGAGTGCGCTTAAGCGGGGCCCCTGAGAAAAGCTTGACAACCACATTCACTCCCTTTTATTATCATGGGGTTTACACAGCATCAGCTGCAGGACATTTAATTCATAGCGGGGCTACATCTTGCATAAGAACCAAAATGAATTTTAAAAAACCACCACGACACGTTCCCTGAAATAGGAGAACCCAGCTCCTGAGGGCTGTGCTGTGGAAGGCAGAGGGATCTAAGAGAGGAAGAAAAGGAAGAAAAATACAGAGAAGCCTTTTTTTTTTTAAAAAGTCCTTTCCGTGGACTTGGACCATATAATACAAAGCTGAGCTGAAATCTCCTTTTTTTGTAGATTGAAAGTCACATCTGTACCAAATACCCTGCACGTTTAATGGTGGAGCTGTAAGCCGATCCCCTACGTTTATGGAGCCTTCTTAGAAAAAAAAAATAAAAAATTCAAAGAAATCTCCTAGAGCTTGGCTAAAAGGAAGAAGGGCCACGCTACACAGACTAACGCCTATCATCTGAATCTGTGAGAGGCACTGAAATAGAAAAGGCGACTGGAGACGATCATTCTAATCTACACGAAGGTACCGCTAATGAGCGGATGCTCAGCACACATCTCGAGAGGAAACTCTCACCTTTTGTCCAGCCGCTGCGTGACGATCCATCTATTTACAGTAAAAACAGTCAGTGCACGTGGTGTCTGATACAGTCATCAGAGGCTTTAACTTGTGACTAAGTGCCGCCAGCGAACAATCCACACAGCCAGCTTGTCTGCTTTGCGTTCATTTATCATGACCTCGTTTCCCGAGTACATTTCAAGCCACTCAATATTTCATAAGAGTTGTAAGAGAAATGTGTAATATTTACTTTCTGGCGCTCCGGGTGAGCGTTCCATATAAAAACAGCAATCCTGGCAAGAATTTCATAACGGCTCTTTTCTGTGACAAATAAAATCGTCTTTTTTTTTGGTGGTTTTGTGAGGGAGTCGAGTTTATTTTCACAATAGTTTTTGCTTCACATAGCACACGTGCGATGAGATGTACTGAAAATTGATTTTCGCCAGCTTTCCACTTGCTAAGTGTATCGATTCGCTATGACTGTTGGTCACAAAGAGAGAACGCCACTGACGCTTGGCCGTGGATGACTCTGCTGGGTCAGAAACGACGACGAGAAACCAGTTTTTGTTCCTCCAAACATTCACTCAAGTCCACCTGCAGACACACAGACACACTTATTACGACGCGGCTGTGCATACATCGTCCTGGCAGATCTTCCCGCAGCCCTCCCTTCGACAGAAACCGGCCTTAATCAGAGCTCCCTCTTCCTGCTACGTGTGGCGGAGCATCACCCGCCGGCTGAGACGGCACGATACCCACAGTGCACGGCGGGCGGACGTGCGGCGTCAATATAGCGCCGCCATATGTTCATGCCCTTCGTTTCCCCTCTCTGAGGAGACTCTCTATCACTTCATCTGCGGTGTGATCTGTCACTTTGACTGTGGTGTGTGTGTCTGTGTGTGTGTGTGTGTGTGTGTGTGAGAGATTCATGACATTTTGACACTTTATCAACATAATTGAGGAAGCTGTCAGTTTGGCCCCTGAATCACCTTTCAGTGGTACGCGTGACCCGATTGGTCGACCGCTTCACGTGCGTATTGACCCGCGCACGCCTCGTACACCTCAAGGGAGACACTTAGGCTCTCCGGCTGCTATGCAACGTCAGGAATCGGCAGAGAAGAGAGGAAAGGCAGAGTGTCACAGTTACAGCGTGTCCCACACACACACACACACACACACACACACACACACACACACACACACACACACACTGTGCTGACAATATAAAACCAAATCCTGGTTTGTCTTTTTACGCCTGTAAATGTTGCAAAACCAACGGTTGCCACTAGTTTACATTTCAGGTGACAGAAAGCCTTGTTTTGATAAAATGTCACCGTAGTTTGAATAATAATTTGGACAGCTTTCATTTAATTCTGATCTACGATAAGCACTGAAAGTGTTGATGAGCACAGCTGGGAGGGGGCCATAAAGCGCCATCATTCCCGTTGGGGCCTGAAGCAAGCCGATCTTTTCTTGGCACACGTAACCAGCACCTGTCCTGTCAACAATATGTTTGCATGCACACGCAATAGTGTTGCACATAATGATGTTTTTCTTCATTTTTCTTCAATGAAGTAGTCTATAGATGGACAGAAACATTGGAGAAAAGATTCACAGCTTTCCGTAGTTCAAGGTGATATCTTTTCTTAAGACAATAGAGTTCTTATTTTTTTCAAATACTCTGATAAAACCTTTTCAGAGATGTTTTACAGAAAAGCTGCAAACTGGCACATTTGAGAAGCTGCATTCATTTTTACTTTCGGCAGGAAAATTAGGGCTACATCTAACAATTATTTTCATTAATGATTAATCTGATTATTTTCTCAACAAATGTATGAATGGTTTTTGTTATGGAATCAGAAAATACCAAAAAGTACCCATCAGATCACAATAAATCGTAACAGATCGTAATAAATCACGTGAGAAGTAGAGTCATTTTCTCATAGACTTCTATACATTCTGACTTCAGTTTGCAACCGCAATGTGCCGCCCCCCTGCTGGTCATCAAAGAGAACGCACGTTTACCTTCATCTTTTTTTCATCCAAACCATGCAGTTCTCCCCGATGCCGCTTCTGTTCTGTATCTTTGCACGGCGTGAATCCGAAATAAAATTGCAGCACATTCCCCGTTGGAACAACCTCTGGGCAGGCAATGCTGGGAGAGAAGAGATTAGATTAACTCTCACAAGGATGCTGATGAATGAAGCAGAGCTAGATTGTGTTTGCAGGAGAGACAGAGGGAGACGGAGACACAGAGGGAGCAAGATGGAGAGACAGAGAATTTTAAATGCATCAAAAACACGGGGAGTGTATCGCTCTTTCTGGAAGTTGAGCGGTGAACTAACAGGAAGTCCTTTCCCACAAGAGGAAACGATGTGTTGTTACTGTAAAAGCAAGGGACTTTGTGGCTTCTGTCGGGGAGGAATGCATGCAGAGGAGACAGACAGGGAGATAAACATGAGCTCATACAGTATAGAGGATCACCCTCTAATGCACACACACACAAGCTCGTTGTCCCTCCCTCCCTCACTTTCTCTCTCACTCGCCCACTTACTCAGTATCGTTTCATCTGTCGCTCTCC
This sequence comes from Clinocottus analis, assembly GCF_023055335.1. Classification (NCBI taxonomy): domain Eukaryota; kingdom Metazoa; phylum Chordata; class Actinopteri; order Perciformes; family Cottidae; genus Clinocottus; species Clinocottus analis. Next base: position 5,016,961 of record NW_027176218.1, on the reverse strand, counting down.
CTCCCTCTCTCTCTCTCCCTCTCTCTGGCTCTCTCTCCCTCACACACACTCAGTCGCTGTGCTCTGACGGATGGGGATACACTGCCAGGGAGGACTTAGGGGCGAGAAGAGAAGTGTTTCTTTTCTTCTCTGGTATGTTTTCCTTCTCTTCCGCCTGGCTTCCCTCATGAGCTGTTAATTCCTGCCCCGGTCCTGAGGATGAGGAGGTTCTATTTGTGAGGAAGGCGCAACAAAGGAGGAGAAAACAAGAAACAAGGAGCAACAGGGTGGTAAATTCAACGAGTGGGAGTGAGCGAGAAGACCTTTTTCTTTTTCTCCAGGCTCGAGCAAAGGTTAGTAAAAGAAAGCTGCTTATCAATGGAGTAAACACTGCGCGCTGTTATTGTTTCATTCTCTGCTCTTTACTTTGTTATCCCAAACGAGACATTTCCCATTCAGAGCCGTGCATGTGCATGTGCATGTGCTTTCCATCCCTTAGAGTCCATTTAGGCTGAAATTAAAGGTCCTCACGGAGCAGTTTTCTAAATTGAAATAGTTCTCCAAATGGAAAGTCCCTCAGTCACGTTTATTTTTCATACAGTAAGTCCCCAGTTCGGCGACTGAAGTTTCGCTCTAGGTCAACACGACTGTGTCATTTCCCCGAGGTATTCGGTGTGGGTCTCAGGTGGAGTCTCTCCTTTTTGGTGAGGTAGCAGCCAGCGAGCGAGCGAGCAGCGGGAAACGGCGAGGACAGCTCGCTCTCATCAGTCGTCACTTTCCACGGGAGGCAATTAAGTGGGATTGGCAGCCGACGCTGCCGGTAACTTGGAAACAGGAGTGCTGGAGACGCATGGTGGCACATGATAGGATTTCGGGGAAGGGAAGAGCAAAGGACGGAGGAGATTCCCTTTGTTCATTCACTCAAAAGCTTGCTCCTCTGGGGAAAAAAACAAAAATCCGGCTCTCACATGTGTGTCTGCGTGAAAACAGGCCCAGGGGCAGCGGTTTGTGAGCTCTTATGATTTTTGCATTACAGAACAGTGTTGCCAGTGTGCGCGCGCTGCAAGCGCACGTGCACAGAAAGTGTGTTAGTGTGCTACGTGCCTTGGCTGTGTGTGGGTTCGCGCGTGCACCCGGATAATCTCTTGGGTGTGCGTTGGAGGGAGAGAGTCTCTTAGGTGAGCCCTCGTGTTTAATTACCACATGTGGAGGGAAATTATTCATGCAGCAAACTAGTCAGACAACAGGAGGATAAGACACAAAGTCATTAAATAAACAGCGTGGCCCATATAGTGATTTCATATGGTGATGAGCCATTGTGTAATTTCTGTAATGAATGAGCGAGCGGGTTGTGCACACGATGAATGAGCTCCTGAAGGACTCTGCTTTTGTTCAGGCTGTATTTATTTACAGTGCATGAGCGAGACAATTCTCCTCCAAACCAATGGAAACCTCTTCCGCTCGCCGTTTTTCTTCCACAGAGTCTCTACTCACAGCCATTTTTCAGCCCGGTTTCAGATAAGTGTGCCTGGAGACACTGAGGTTGGCCTCTGGCTCCTGCGAACAAAGGCCTCTCTGACGCAGGCTGATGAACGACCGAGTCCCTTAAAGATTCACTGCTGCGTGCGGAGCGGAGGCGATTGGATTAAAATGTATTAACGCCAGGAAAAAAAAAAAAAAGTATTGTGTTCTCTTTGTAAACACAGGTGGAGGCACGCAGGGTAATTATTCTAAACTCGGTGTGTTTTGACACAAAAGGAGAGATACTGCATAAGCCTATAAGCCTTTTTGTCTATTAATTTCACCGACAGTAAAGTGTTGCTCTATATTCAACAGGATGTGTTTATACAACAAAAAGAACGAAAGCAAAGCGAAATGCTTTCAAAAAGGATCATTCAGCAGGGGAGTAGCGCTCGCTCTGTGTTTAGTCTGGACTTTGTTTCTGTCTCATAATCTCAGTCACCTATAGCAGTGACCATTGGGTTCGGCCATCAGTATCTTGTGTCACCTTGTCTCCACACACACACACACACACACACACACACAGTGAGTGAGTCCATCAGTGGCTCAGTGACTTTCTCTACTCGGAGGAGTCATTGACATTGAGGGTATGTCAATGACTATCCCGTGAACACATTAACTCGCACGTACAGTAAATACACTCCCATTTCCCCTCAGGCATATCATGCTTCAATACACATAGGCAGAATAACACACACACACACACGCACACACGCACAGACTCGCACCAGGGGAGGCGGAGCAGGGAGAGGCGTCGTGACCGGTGGCTTGGCAGAAGCCCTCAAGGTGAACATTTTGTGAGCGAGGAGCATTTCAAATTCAGAACAGATGATCAAACCGGTGTCGGAGCTGCCGAGTGGAGCTGCCGGCACCAGATGCAGACAATCTTTTGGCAGAGGAAATGTTTTTTTTGTTTTTTTTTGGTGCCTCGAAATATAAAAGTCGTAAGCGAGGAGCTGAAATTAATACAAGCGTGGTTTCGTCATCTCACGGATGGTGGTTCTTATCGCGGTTCAGATGTGGCGAAGAAGAAGAAGAAGAAGAAGGAAAAAAAAGAAGCTCTCAGCCATACACAGCGGCATTTTCTGTCACTGCACACATAGCACAATCCAGCCATGAATCTAGACGTTTCAGGGAGCAGACAGAGTAGGTTATTTAGGAGAGAGCGCCAACTGAAACTGTATTTCAGAGTCTGGTGTCCCCAGTTTATCACACACAAACAGAAGTCAATGTCTGACCGGATATTGAACATTTTCTCGGCCGAGTAAATGTGTATTCTCAAATTTCACCAACGTAAAAGAGTTCTATACTCAATAGAGGAAAGTACTGAAAACTACTGGAACTTATGTACTTTCAATAAGCATTTCACAATATATTCACCTCCTGTTGACTTTCATACAAACATTTTCAGAATTCTGAAATAGATAGATAATAATGTACAAAAAAAATAAACACAGGGACAGAAAATGGTTTGTCCAAAAACTTTTTTCTGGCGCTCGAGATGAGGACTTTAAAAGCTGGAACAAGTGAATGTTTAATATGTGTTGCTTGATAAATGCCAATTTATCAATTCCTAAATTGTTGAAGCTTCATTTTCTGACGGTCAACTAACAGATGAATCAACTTTAAGCAGGAACTAGAAAATTTCGCAAGAAATTTTGAAAGTGTGGCTACTACTGCCGTAAGACGTCGCAATATATAGCTTTTGTTTCTGACGCCCGTCTCTCCTCCAAAACACTTGAGTTGGTTCGTGTGTTAAACTGATTGGCTGATATGAAGCACCTGTGTGCTGCCGT